>NW_027325369.1:23784502-24397989 GCF_036924035.1 Leuresthes tenuis
AGTTCCAAAGAATTTGGAAGGCTGTGTAAAATGTAAATAGAAACATATTGCAATGATTTGCATATCTCATAAACCAGAACACAACCCAGAAAACACATCAAATGCTGCAAGTGAGACATTTTATTGTTTCATGAGATATATCAGCGCAGCTTGAATTTGCTGACACCAACAAATCTCAAAAAAGTGGTGACAGGGGCAGCAAAAGGCTGAAAAAGTAAGTTGTACTGAAAAGAATCAGCCAGAGGCAACAAAATAGGCTGAAAGGTAACAGATCAGTAATATGATTGTGTTTGAAAAGAGCACCTTAGAGAGGCTCTCCACAGTAAAGATGGACAGAGGTTCAGCAATCTGCGAAAAAAGTTTGTCAACTGTGGCGCAATTTCAGAATAAGGCTTTAAATGTTCCATCATCTACAGAGTATGATGTCATTAGAAGTTCCTAAGAATATGGAGACATCTCTGTTCTCAAGGAACATGGTTGAAAATCAATATTCGAATAAAACTGGCATGATTGTGTCTCACTGCATGAGCTCAGAAACATTTCCAGAATCACTGACTGCGAGCACAAATCACTGTGCCATCCTCAAATGGATGTGAAAGCTCTGTCATGCAAAGAAGAGGCCATATGTGAACATGATCCAGCAACACCACTGTCTTCACTGGGACAAAGGTTATTATAAGTGAAATTCAAATTGAAATCTTTTGCTTTTTTGGAAATGCCACATCCTCTGGACTAAAGACGAGAGAAGAGGAACCATACAGTTTCTTATCAGCTTGTAATCAGCGCTCATGGAACTGGGTGGCTGTAGCTCAGAAAGAAAAGCAGTCAGCTGGTGGTTCGTTGTCAAATAGTTGTCAAATAATGCTCCATGTCAAATAGTCCTTGGGCAAGACACTGAACTCTGCCCACAATTCATTACTGCTATTTGTATTGATTTATGAAAAGTATTCACTATTTGCACAACATCCTGTCCATTGCTGTCGCTGATCTTATCCTTTAGAGACAGAGGCCCACATCAACCATGAACCCAGAAGCAGAGGGTTTTAAAGACAAGCAAGGCGCTAAACACAGCCATGGAGACAGCACTCTGAGTTTGACCGCTGAGGAGGTGAGACAGGCTTGAAAGATTCTGGGAGTACTGACTTCATAATAATGTTCCTTTTTTTAGAAACTGTGTTTTGTTTTCTGTCTCTAATTTAGATCAAAATGCTGAGGAGGATAAAGGAAGAGTATGAGCGACGAGGAGGTTTCGTAAGGATCTTCCCTACTGCAGATACATGGGAGCTCTATGGGTAACCGGAGCTAAGAAAGAACCGACCGATAACCTGCAGTCCAGTTTTTGTCTGTGTTGCCACTCATTAGTAATACTGTCCTCAGATAAAATGGGTCTAATTATGAATTAATGGAATCATCATCTTAAAACCAGACCATAGAGCTCCTCCTGACCATAAGTACACCAACATCCAGACAAATAAAGTAACTGGCGATTGCTTGTTGGAAGATATTTATAGAACTTGGTGTGTTGCGTTCCACAAAATGACCCCGGGGTGACTCTATATTGAAATGCCCCTCTTTAGAGAGGAAATCCATTTTTGTTCCTACAATTTATATGCCTATATGAGGATTTGTTGCTTGATTAGATCCATGGCTGTGTAAGCAGCAGGGATTTTGTGGCATTTTTAAAAGCATATTATTGAGCGGTCTGGGAAAATATTGCCACATTTAATAGCAACCGCTCTCCATAGCTGCTGCATCACAGAGGCCTCGTCTTAACTCATTAGCCACAAATAAGGAGGTCAGGGCTCACTGAGGCCCCTGCCATTATGATTCTTATACTTTTCCTATTATCTTCTTCTCCCAGTGGATATCTGGAGTCCAAGACGTCAATGAACTTCATGCTGGCAAACAGACTTTTCCATGAAAGGTAAGCATTTCCATTGTGGTTGGGAGTAGGGAATAGATCTCTCCATCAGTTTGTGGAAATGCCTGGATTTTAACGTGGTGTTTGTTTTATCCCTAGATTGGATAGGTAAGGGGAACAGCTGAAAAGATGAAGCACACAATCAACTTTTCCAGCTCGCACCAAATGTGTGTGGCGACGATCCTTTTTTACTGAACCACATCTTTGTTATTATAAAACTACATGCATTTAGATGATTTGATTTGATGAAAGCGTTCAGGTTTTAAACACAGCTTTGACTCTATCACTGTCACCCTCACTGACCAGATTTTAGTCCCCCAGTTACATCCAACCATTATTATTTCATATTCTTTGGGTAACAAGATTAGGGGGGTGGTTGTTGCTGTGAGACCTCAGTTACTGTTATATTTTTCCATTCACGTTCTCTGCTTTAGACCATCAAGCCTCTGGAAGGGCCACTCAACCTCACTAATAGTTTTCAGAACTGGCTCAGAAATTACAGGCTTTTCTCTGCTTTGTAATTGCTGATTTTCTGCATATGAATCACCATTGCTGTTGTTATTACCAATGCGTTGACACATCTGGCTCTGTCTTTAAGGAATGTGAACGGGAATGTGCAGCTGCAGGTGGACACAGTCCATAGCTGTCACGTTGTCCAGTACGAGAGGAAGCTGCTGTCTCTTGAGGCAAGAAAGAGGAGACAGCGCCACCTGACTCATCGCTCCACTGCAAGGAAGAAAAAATCGGGTAGGTCTGGTGTATTGTGCCTTAGTTCAGAAAACTGTGACTGCAGCTAGTGGGTCAACATCACATGCTAATGCACTTTTGGTTCCAATAAATAACTCTCCAGAGTCATTGTAAGGTTGGCGAAATGTGACTCTGAATGATTTCATTTCTTTGCAGCAACAATAAAAAGCCTATTTCAAGCCTAAGCGTATGTTATATCCAAAATGCCAGTGATGCAACTGACATTTGTCTTTCCTTGCACTGCTGCATACCTCAGGGAAGGAATCCAAGGCCTCCCTGACTGAGAATGGCGGTCAGGAGGCAGAGGAGTGTGCTCAGGAGGAAAGACAGGAGGTGAAACAGCTTCTTGAGCCAGTCTCACACAGGGCTTTGGTAACAGAGCAAAGAAAACAAGTGGCCACACCACTGGAGTGCCGCCACAGCGAGGCTCTGTCCAGCTCAGAGGCAGCCATGCATGGTGCCAGGCCCACAGTCAACCTGCTCAACATCCTTCAGCAGGGGTGGGACCTCAGGTCAGTCTGTATTCTGGGCTGCCGCTCATGTTGGCTGCTGCCCTCATCTTCCTCCCTTGCTGTATTTCCATTTCCCTCACATTTCCAGTCTTCCCCATTTAATAAGAATAATTATGAAGCTGCATTGACTTGAGGGGATGTGAAGAACTTCAGACCATGGTTTATATTTTATTGGTTTGTTTTAGAAGTACATTTGTCTCCCTGTGTTACCACGTTAAAACCAAGAGACAGAATACAGATAGACCTACAGGTTCTAATTCCTCACAACAGGCTAAACTGCTGCCTCTGAACTGCTTCCTGGTACTCAGCAAATGTCATTGCTTTTTTATTAAATCTTTCTGTGCCAAAAAACACAGCCACCCACATATTGGCTTAAAAAAAACAGTTTCACATGGTTTATCAATTGAAGGGACCAGATGGCTCATTTAGTCTTAAGATGTGGGCAGCTTATTGATGCTCAAGCTCTAATCTTGCAGGTTTGCAATAGTAATAGCTGATTCTGCCGTGGAAGCTGAAAGCTGACTTTTACCTAAGGTTTCCAACTTCATGGACATTTCTACTGTAAACGAAGAATTCTACAACACGCCGCCCCAAACATAGAAGCACGATAAGCTGTACGCACTCATACTTGCACCAAACACTGCACTCTCCTGACGATTTTAAACGAGTGAGTGAAATTATAATTTGTGAAGGAATTGCAACAACAAGTCTGAGTTTGTAGAAATTCCTCAGTGCTTGCCGGGGCTGTGCACAAAGCTTGGAAATTATAGTACGGCATATCATTGTTTGTGTTTGACAGCTTTTATTAAAAAAATGTTTTCAACATCAGTGTTCTGATATCGCTCACTAAAGGGTATCCTGGGACACGATGACAGTTTATCATTATCATACTGATGGAGGACAAGTTACAGCGTCTGTCAGCATCTTTTGTCAGATAGAAACACATGCCTGTTTTTGTTTGTTCACTTTTCCCGGGATACATGGCAGCAGCTGGATTGACTCCAACTGCTTGTTCTCACTGTTGTAGCAGATTTATCACAGATTCCAACTGAAAAGGATCCATTTATTTAACACACGCACAAAAAAACATCAGAAACAACAACAAAGTCAGAAATAAAGCAAACTGAACATTTTGGCAGCACAGCACATACGCAGATGAAACGCTAACTCCTTCAGGGTCCCAGCCAAGACCATAAACATTACTCAAAAACATGACACAAAACACAAGTCAAGCTGCTCAGTAAATGTACTGTATATACCATGTAAATGCAAAACTTCAATCTTCATCAGTTTGTATGTGAACCCTCATTCTATGCTGCCTTTCTGTCTCAACCTGTGCATTTTCCCAGTTCATTAAGCCCCTTTCCAGCATATCAGAACAGTCCTGTGATCATCTATCTTGTGATGCATTTGGTATATGGGGTCTGTCTTCTAACTCTAACAGACACAGAACATGGTTTAAGGGGATTGTTGAACCACACCAGGACTTCAGGAGCTCCACCACTTAAACTCTTTTACAGAAGTATCTGCCCTTATACACCATATCTGTTTTTCTCTTCCAACATAAATTTGTCCAGCCTTTAAGTTCTCGTGTTGTTGGATTGCGATGCTATCTGTCTGTAATCTTGGATCATCTTGAAACTGCTGTTGCACCTTTCTCCACCTCGGCGGTTTTTGACGGTGTTTTTCTGCTCTGCTTTTGACTCTCCTCTTCAGCAAAGTGCAGGCCCGAATAGCTTTTTCCTCTTACTTGCAGCGGGTCCAGCAAAGGTTGTTAGCAGAGAACAGAGCCAACACCGTGCCAGCTTGGCCCGAGAAGGACAACGACCAAATGGTACATTTTTAAGCATTTTTAAATCTTCTTTTACTAATAATTAGAAGGGGTGGAATACCCCGAAGCATTGTTTCCTTAGTATGTACTTTATTTTCCTTATAATTATACTGTCACTCATGTGTAATACGGCTGTAGCTGAAATGTGAATGAGACATTTGTGGCCACATCGAAGGAAAACCCGGACTGCATAAGTGAGTCTGATTGGAAAGTCTGCATTGTAACAGCATATATCATCATCATCACCACTAACCTCAAACAGTTCAGGAAAGTCAGTGTGGACTCCAAACGATCTCTATCCCCTTAGTTTAAAAGTCCTAGTTTTTGAAAAGGAGTTGAACCCTGAAAGGAAAAAAAAACGTCTTAAAGTGCAACATTATGAGTCAGTGATTTTGTGCAATAGCAGGTAATGACAGTGTTTTCAGACATGTGTTTTGTCTGCACAGGAGCTGGTGATCCGCTTCCTGAGAAGAGCTGCCAGTAATCTTCAGCAGAACATAAAGGTTGTTTTGCCCAATCGCCAGCTTCCACTCCAAGACCGCAGATGCATCCTGTCCCACCAGTTAGGAGAGTTTATCCACTGTTACAACCAGGTAACCCTTCCCAGAACCGAGTTTAATCACTGAAATACAGTTTGGAGTGTGGAGTGCAACACCGGTGACTGTGTGCTACTTACAGCCAAGTATAACAGCTGCCTTTTTCTTCTCTTCTTAGGAAACTGAGCAGATGTTGAAAAAACAGGAGAAAATCGACGAGGAGCATTGTGTTAATCACAGTGTATTTCGAGAGTACATTTCTACAGCGAGGTTAGTGCATTTGAATGCTCTCTTACTTTCGTTCGCTTACTCCATCAGTACATGTTACCGACTGGAGAGTGATCTCAGTCTGGTATATTCATTCACATCTTGTTTTTCTTTTCTTTTTTTCACTTACAGTGAAAATGATCTGGAGGAAGTACTGACATTCTATACACAGAAAAATAAATCGGCCACCGTCTTCCTTGGAACTAAAGTCAGGGGTGTAAAGAAAGACATTCATGACATGAATTTCCCAGAAGATTCAGGCAACAGGGAGAATTCCAAACGTGAGATCCGTCCATGTTTTTCTGTTAATATGTCTGGTTTGTGTTTAATTCTTTATCATTGAAGCGCAGTAAACAGAAATTGTTGATGTTTTAAAACCCAAAAAAGAGGGAGGGGGGGGGGGGGGGGGGGGGGGAATCATATGAGGTGAAGAGCAGGTCAGCTTCAAATGATTAGAGCTCATTGTGGGAAAACAAATGTGTGTCAGAGCTGAGGAATGGCTAACCGATGATAACAGAGCTCTGGCTTCTTTCCCCCTTTGAACAGCTCTGCCTGTGGCCAAGGAGGATTCGAGTGCTTCAGAGTCTTCGCTCTCGACAGGGAAACTCAGCAGTGACCCAGACATCAAGGCCACGGAGAGTCAGTCGTCTGTGTTGCCTGCAGAACAACAGGCAGAGGCTACGACAGGTAAAACTCAGCCAGATGTCCAGTCGTCTCAGCACGCCTCCGGTTTTCCCCTGACTTTAGACTGCACGCACATTCATCTGCAGCACTGCTCTCATGATCCAGCATCTGTTCCTCTTCACTGCCCGCCACCGCCACCACCTCCTCAGCCTCCGTCTTATGCACAGTCCTTGGCAAAGTCTCACTTTTACCATTCAGAGAACCATTCTGACCCTCCTGCATACACCTCTGTCCCTGTGATCACACAACCCCCAAGAGTTATGTGGACTGCAACGCCCACTGGCTCCACTTCAGCATCAAACCAGGTGCTCAGAAGGATTAAATCTTTTACTATGTACACATCCAGCTCTGGAAAAGCCTCCTCAGTCCCAAGTGCCACGCAAATCTATAGCCAGAAGCTCTCTAGACCCACATCTGCAGGACAAGGTAAGCTTACTCCCTTACATGTGGCGTTACAACCAAATTTCCAATAATGTCATCAGCTTTTGCTTTTGCTTTTTCAGTGATCAGGAGGAGCAGTTCCAGCAATCTCAAGTCAAACTCAGTGGGGGCTTTCAAAGAGTTGCACTCTCTGTCTGCCCAGGCACAGTCTAACCAGCAGGCCTTCATCTCAGCCCTGCAGAAACTGGCAGATAAGCAGGTTGCTCGCCACTATGCCAGCTCCAGTCACATTAACCTGCTGACACAACATGTAAGCTTATTGTGCTTTAGTGTACTCCACAACTTTAGCTACTTTGAGTTAGAGATTATGCTAAGTTATTAAGCAACTGTAAGCCGATCTGTGTGGTGTTTCATGTACGGAAGAGGAATCCGGCCCCTCTGCAGCAGCCTCTCACTGTGAGGTCTTTGATATTTCTCTTTGTTGATGCGTAAATCTGGCTCAGACCCCATGCTGATGAGCGGCATCTAGCCACTCATTCTTTCAACAGACCTGTTGGAGCCGGAGGGTCTGCTGCCTCGTACCGCGCACCTTCAGCCCTCAGCTCGCCTGCAGCCTGTGGGCTGGGGCTACTGTGGGGGTAGGTCTGGAACTGCATTTTGAAGCTGGCCGGCCTAAACAGTGGTGAGCCGCATCAAGCCTCAGCTCCGTGTGAGGTCTCATTATCAGATGCACCATGGGGGAGTGTTTTCTGTTGATACTTAACAGGCAGCCACTTTTTTGTGGTAATTGAAGCTTATAAATAGAGGAATGTGGCAAATTGGCACTGAGCAGAGGAGTGGCAGCTTGGCTGGCTCCATCACCACCTTGTCCTATATTCCCCAATGGTTTGGCCTTCAGCTTTGGGAGCCCCTCAACCTTTCCTCCCTCGTCTTTCTCCTCTACCTCCTCCTCTGCTTCGCTACATTTTTTCCTTCTTTTTTTTTCCTGTCAGAGTTTTTTGTGATGGCACTAGACCACACAGACTGTAGCTTTTATAGCTTCCTTCTGACTGTACATTATTCTGTCTATCTGAAAAGTGTTTGCTGTATTTTCTTGGGGTAGTTAATCCAGGGCATGGCAGGAGCTTAGTCAAATGCTCCAGTGTTTGGCTCTTAAAGGCTCAGAGAACATACAGTTTTTTTTTTTAGGGCTCAGATTTTAAGTCATTAAATCATTGCCGGGCTAAATGGAGAACTTTGTAAACATGAACAACGCTGGGGTGCACAGTTGACCTTGGGGTTTAAGTAATTACTCACTCTCATGCTTGGCCATATAAACAGAAAAAGGGACTGAAATTGAGTAAAACCAGGCATGGTCACCATCACCATCCTACTCCTGTTCAGTGATGCACTGACATGATGGTGGATCCCACCAGTTTGTGAGTATGTTTATGCCCACACTATGAAGACAGCCTTATAATACACAAATAATAAACTAGAGACAGTTAACACGATGGGGGAGCATAGTTACTGTGACTCTCAGAAGATTTGTCATGGTATATTTATATCATATTGTACATTCACAATAAATTAAACACATTTTAAGAATATGGCCGATGTATCTTAACAAGTAAACTAGAGCTGTGGCTGTGCAACAACATGCTGACACATTTTTCTTTTACAACGTGCAAGGCTTGGCAGCTCTACAATTTTCCCATGGCACATATAGCGCACAGGAGGAAATAAAGTAAATAAAATACCACAGCGGGATGATTAATTTTCCCATTAGATTTCACTGAACATAATTCTCCGGAGAGGACAGAGTAGCACAGAAGTGCATTCTCTACAGAAGTGCTGATGCGGTTCCAAACACTTTAGGCCTGGGGAGTCATGATAACTGATTCTGTTAAGGATGATGGAGGAGGAGGAGGAGGAGGAGGAGGGGACAGCTAGATTTAGTGCTAAACAGAGAGGAGCTGCGCCATGTGCTGTGTGTACATTTCGCAGAGATACAAGAAACAGAAGTGGTTATTGGGCGGAGGAATAAGGCTATTTCTTTAGATGTGGCGTTCGCTGGTAGCTGGTGACATAAAAAGAGTTTTAGTTGCTGAGTGCTTTCATGCAACAAGTGTAATGACAGTACATTCAAGTGTGCCTTTCTGTTTACAGTTGACCAACCTGAACCTGGCTAACAGGGGGCTGAGCAGAGAAAGTTTCACACCGAACCCTAAAGCTGCTGCAAGCCAAGGGCCTGTGAGAGCTATTCACTGTGGAAAAGATCAGCTGCGCAGCACAGGGTGAGTTCAAGGAAATGCAGCAAAAACAAGGTTATTCAAGGTCCCCGCAGACATCTATTAACATATAACAATTATCTGCTTTGAATAACATTGGTCTGATATGGGTTTTTAATGATATGGTTCAATTATCCAGGTAAAATTTGTTCAAAACAGTTTTCCTATCCCTAAGAGAATATATGGATATGCTGTCTTTGTTTCAAAAGTTTTAAATTCTGGCCACAGGATGCACCCTACTTCATCCATTTGCAGGGTGTGCACACCAGATTTACTCGCATGTAATTGCAAAATAATCTCCCTCATCTGTCTCAAACAGTTTTGAAGGTGTTGAGATTGAATTTCACCCCCAACAGACGAATTTGAGAACAACATTCAGTGCCAAACTCTGCACAGAAATCAATCCACACAGTAAATCTCAGATATCCCGTAACCAAATCCCATCTCCTCTTGTGCCATCACTTTGATGAATTGTGGATAATTCCTCTACAATTTCAGCATATTTAATATTCTATACATATACATTTTGGATTTGTCGTAGAATTCATGCTCTTGGTAAGGTGAGCTCTTCTCCTGTAAACTTAAGGTTTTTGAGTTTCTTGATGACAGAAACGCAACAAGTGAGTGCATGTAGTCATGTGAGAATCTGTTAAAACAACTCGTTCATGCCACTTGGCTCCTTTCGAATCAGTTATTTTTCTATCACCAAACTTTTACTCGCACTTCATCTCTGCTGCCTCAGTCCTACGTTTCACCATTGTGCTCATGTGTGCTGCTTTATATTTGCTGCTCCCTGAGACAACACGTAGGCGACAGCATCTTACAGTGTCCCTTGGGTTTAATGCCAAGGTAAACAGCGCATCTCTCCCTTGACAGATCCAATTTTGAGATGCTGTGTGTGCAGATGCTTGAGGCAGCACACGTTCTTGTTTATCAGGACCTGTGATGAGGCTTAAAGTGGGAAAACACTGTGTTTAATTGTAGGGAGGCTTCTTTTTTCATACTTGAGATGGATATTGGTGTTGGCTTTAGGAAAGCTGTCCAGGTTTTAAATCTGATTCCCTTTGACCAAATTACTGTCCTGAGGATTTTCTGTATAATCTATTTTATTTTCACTTTACTTTAGACACTTAAATTGTGGTAGCCTATTTGGTCACACTCAATAGAGTCTAAAGGCCTTTTTAATGGTCTCTGTCGAATTTCTAGATTGAAGATTGTTGGTCTTTGGAAAAGAATTGTGGTGCGCCAACGCCCCTCTAGGCAGGCTAATTCAACTCTGTGCCTGGAAATGGGCATTTTGTTCCATTTTTAATTGGGCTTTGTGGAACTAAGTAGCAGTAAAATTGGCTGCAGAGAACCTTCAGTGTGTAAAGCATGCTGGCAGCTTAAAACATTGTGTTGGAGGAGTGCTGGAGGCTGTGGAGCAATGTCAATACCCACAAAGTCTGTCTCGCCTCTGTGCACAAATTCCCCTTTCCTCACCCCCTTCCTCACCCCTGTCAAATTATTATGAGAAGAGGAGGAAGGAAACAGAAGGACAGAAAATGATGATATTGTCATGGTGTTTGGCAGCAGGCAGGGATTATACCCACGCACGTGATTGAAGGTATAATTCAACGAGGGGTAAGTGTCAGCAGTCTCCTCTTCTCTTTTTCTGTTAATACGTGAGTGGCAATGTCTCAGACAGCTTGGCCCTGGTCTTGGACTCTGTTTTTCCAGTCCAGCCCTTAAATGTATCGAGCTGTCAGGGTATTCCAGGAATGTCTGGCCGTTTCCCTTTTTAAAATGTTTTTATTTCCACAAACCAAGAAGAGACTTTTAATAGATTTTTATAATTTTACAGATGGCTTCATCTAACTTTTATATGACACGGTGGAAACAGAAATCACATTTTGAGTGATCCAGTGCTGTGATGGATCACATTTTTCTTATGTGAATTTAGACATTTCATTTCCATATGTTGTTTTCGTTCTTCTTTCATCAAAGAATAAATGTTAGTACGGGTGTACCTTTCAGCTTTTCACATTTCAGCATAATAATTCCTACATTCAGAGAGAAACTGGCCTGTTACACAAAAAGCTCTTGTGCCTCAGCCTTTGGTTTGGCATTATTGTACTGAAATGTTTTTAACAAGATATTAGGATAAATTGTCTTGATTTCATCCCGACTCTGTTTCTTAAAACACAGAATTTCCTGAGTCCCCTCCCCCTGCACTTGGGCTGATGGTTTGTGCCAAACATACTGAAACTGTTAAGCATACTGGCTCTTTTTGCAACCACAGGGGTGAAGTGTGATGGGTTTCAAAGAGTAGCACGGCTCTTTGAAGTGCTGCTGCCAGGATCTAACAGGTATGCTGCATCAGCACTCTCAGAACTCCTGCCTAAACCCTGTGTGCTGACAATCAAAGGGCTTTGAACCATGCACCATGTGCTCGTGCCCTGACAGTTACAGTGACCACTTCCGGTGTTGGACATCTTGGTACGTTTATGAAGAATTCCATTCAGAGCACTTGTGAAGTGATGTGAGCTAATCAAAACACTCACAATGAAGACAGTCAAACATCCAGAGGTCAAGATGGAGAACTTAAAAACGATTGTTGTCCTCGCCTGTTGCTAATTTTGTCTATTTTTCTTGTTGAACCTGGTAAATAAGTACCTGCTATGGCTTTGGTTTGCTCGAACAAGCTGAGTTTTTAGTTTGTGGTGGACCTCCATGTAAGTCTTTTATTAAGCGAGCAGCTGGTTCTGTCGGGTTCTCACCATTTGCATTAGTTAAATAAAAACTTCTCTGAGCTACGTGTCACCTGACCACAAAAATGTCCTCCCTGTTTTCTTCCCCCGAAACGTACAAATCGCTACAAAACTATTATCTTTGCAGTGTTATATTTGCCCCAGCTCCATGAAATGAGGAATACCACAGCCCTGCTTGTACAGGGTATTTTTAGTTCTGTTCAATACTCTGCTAGATTGGTGTTTTATTTGGTTGAATATTGTAAGGACATACCATTCCAAAGGATTTCATGACCGCCCATTTGCTGAACCAACAGTCCACCTAATCAGAAAAACTCCAGTGAAAATGTAAAAATTCTTAGATGGAGGACAAAGTCCCACAAAATTGGTCTGATGTCTCTTTTCCTTACAGTTTAAAAGAAGAGAAGGTTTTATTCTCACTGATTGGAGCCAGATGTGGTAATAGGAAGGAGAACTCTTTATGTAAGAACAACTCAGAGTCCAGTGAATAAATTTGATCATTCAGCAGATACAGGCGCTCTTAAAGCCGAACTCGTTGTCAGTAGTTTTGGATTGATGTTCTGTGAAGTTTAACCGTTAAAAGGCAGTGGAAACTGCACTTTTAGAATCAGCCTTGTAAACAGGAAGCTGTGCAAAATGATGAGCTCTTACATCACTTTCAAGTAACTGCTTACAAATCATCTGTTTTTGTGGGCCAAGCAATGAGAAATCCAAGTGGCCGTGATTTTCAGGCATATGTATTCATCTGTTTTTTCTTTAATTATGCAGGCATAGCAAAAGTGTATTAAATACTTTATTGTATTCACACAGTTTAGACATTTGCATCCAGAGTCCAGTCATGCTCTCTTAAAGACTTTGTAAAACACAATTTACAATCAGTCCAGTTGAGAAAAGTCTAAAAGATTTGCTCATTTGATTTAAAGTTTTTTTTTTAAATGTTATCAGTCCCAACTTTTTCGAATACTCGAGTGGCTGCATTTGAATTTCTAAGGAAGGCCTTGTTTTGTTTGTTTGATTCAGACATTTTTAGACCAAAAAAATAGCAACTTAATCACAAAAAGATTTCAGATTAATTCATAATTAACGTAGTTGTTCGTAAAGTTCAAGTGTCTATTAAAAATCCTCTGTTTTTTTCCTTTCTAAAGGTGGTATTTGAAAGCTAGTTTTGTTAGTTATGTCTCAGATGTGCCTAAATGAACCCTGCAGTAAATGGGAGGGTGTGTTTTGTCGGCCTGTGTGTGTACGATTATTCTGCAAAATAATTCTCATATACTGATAAGGAAATCTCTTATTATTATGTTAAGGCTGAATTTGAACTCATGTTGCTCATTTCTCTCACTGATGATAGTCATGGAATCAAATCTACTCTTTCAGAGTATAATTTAAAGCAGTAAACTTTAGCTCATGATCCAGATATAAGGATGTTTAAGGTATTACAGACCATTGGTAGTTTCAGTAAAAGCATCAACATGCCTGTCAGTCCTTCACTCATCAAATCTCTAAATATTAGTCCTTTTTTTTTGTATTTGAAGGAGCGCTCTCCTCTGTTGTGTTGTTGTTGTAAAGCATTGCAAACAAACACTGATTAATGGCTGGAAATACCCTCACACTCTTGCCGCGGCTGATGTTTATACTGACCAGGCAGCGCTTTGAGATACTCTGGCATGATGTCATCTCAAACAGTCCATTTTCCCACATTCACTCTGAGTTAGATTGATGTTGCACATGTGCTCTTGCACCGCTCAGTTGTTCAACAGTAAGTTATATCAGCATATTAAAGGATGGCGAGCACAGCGGGGAGTAAGCTGACACCCACAAGCAGAAGTCCAGCTGGGAGGGAAGTCCTGGATAGGTGGTGGTCCACACTTGCGCTGTGATGAGAAACTCAGATGTACAACTGATCTTCTCTGTCTTTATTTTTGCTTTGTATTTCAATGGTTGCTATGCTGGACAAAGCTACTTCCTCCTGGTTTTAAGATTCCCGTTGATCTGTAGTATTTTTTGTGTGGTGCTGTGTTGACAAGACCCCTCCATGGGGTTCTACAGTGACACTGTACTCAAGGAAAGTACAAGCTCTCAACCTTAAAGGGCCTGTTTTAGACCACATGCTAATAAAAAGGTAGCGCCGACGATCCCTGCGGCCCGTCGTGCAAACTGCAGCCAAGTTAGAGGAAATCGCTGCAGTAAACAAGGGAGAAGTTCTTGTTTTGCCTTCTGGCGTTGCAGAATCTCTGGCTTTGCAAGGTTCACAGACAAGCCTCTTTTCTTTTTTCTTTTGAGAAGCTCAAAAAAAAAAACTGAATTGGCCCTTTGTCACACCAGTTGTTTTTGCAATATATGCTATTATGTGATCTGTGATATGTGAGAAATGCATGGGTGGAAAGCATGTTCACATGAGTTTAAGATCCCTTGTGTCTTTATTTGGCCACACAAGACAGGAACTTTTTTTTCACTAGAGCGACCCAAGATTATTATCCCACAGTGTGCATTGTTATTCAAGATTAATTGAATTCTAATTTTAGAGCTTATCATAGTTTGGTTCTAAAAATATTGTAGCTATTGTGATTTTAGGTCTACTGTGTTTTCTTTAACTCTTGACCAATGGACAAATGTTATTGCATGAAATGGCAGGAATTTCCTAAAAAACATTTTTGTCATCTTGTATCTTTTTTTTCTTTTATTATTAGTGTTACATTGTTCCTTGCAGCTGCCTGTGGTGCTCTTTAAGGCAGTATTATTGGCTGAGGTGGTATCTGTACAGCAGCACACCAGACTCTACATTGACTCAGTTTAGAGTCAAGAGGAGGCTGGTCACCTCAGATCTTTAGCAGGGGCCAAAAAGGAAGAAAAAAAAAGTCAGCAATGGGCTTAGCTATAATGACAGATAATCCAGTTACAAACTTGTGCAGTTCGTCAAACGTTTGCTTTCCAGGTTGTGGCTTTGTGATGTGAATGGAACGTGAAGCTCGGGGAGCGCTGAGGCAAGAAGGAAAGGCTTTTGAGTTCAGGCCATGTTTGCCACAGGCTTGCCCTCTGCTTTGACTCGGATTTGCACACTTTGATTTGACGCGTCTGTGGGCCCATCAGCCACCGGCTTGGATGCTGTGAGCTGTGTTGTTGTTCTACTTTTTACCAGATGTCATGACGTGAGTGTGGAGAGGACCCGAGCACGGGTAGCACACAGGAGCTAGTCTAATGGGAAACTAAATTAAACTTGTATTCAACCAAACCACAAGTGCTATGGAGGCAGGTTTCCTTAAAATAAACTAAATGCAAGAGACAACAGGGCATGGTGGAAAGTGAACATGACTTGAACACAACAACAAACAATGACAAGGATGACCGATACAAAGCAGGTGTGTATAAATCAGTGACTGAAACCTGTCCCTTATCTCATGTCCCTATTTGCACAAACTCCACTTCCTTCACTTTACTCCTGTAATCCCTCCCAGCAGAGATGGGAGCAGAGCAGCTGAGGACAGACAGGAGGGAGGAGTTGAGGTGAAAGGCCTTTAACAAAATGAGATGTCCTTGCTTCAGAGCAAGGCGTACGACACATCTACATTTTAACAGACAAACGGCATCAAATACACGCCTCCATCTCAAACCTGCTGTGGCAGAGGGACTCGCTGAATCAGTTACTTCTTTTCTAAATCCAAATAGTTTTGATTAATAATATATTTTCCCACTGGATGATTTTGGAAAATACCTTTGTACGTTTTTATTACAGGGCAGGTGTTTAGCTGACACCCAGATGGCACTGAGCAATACAGGTTACAGTGATTCAGAAGAGACACTTTGAATGTCACTTTTTCACTCTTTGCTCTTCATCATCACTCTCTAAGCCACAGGCCACTGAGGGACGAGGAGGGTCTTTGGGATGGGCAGATGCAGAACGCCTCCAGTCTGGTGCCGGGGATGAACCCCATGCAGCGTTATCAGCCAACACAAGGAAACTACCAGCTTCAGTTTGCTATTCAACAGCTCCAACAGCAGAGACAGAGGTCTCATCAGTTCCTGGACCAGGACCACTGCAGACATCAGGTACATAAGAGGGACTGTGGTTTGTTTTACTATGTTTTTTTTTATGATTAAAGAAAATATAATGCCTTCTTGATCACATTCAACATTTAGAGGTCACTTTTCGTCTTCAAGTGCGGCACAGCTCGTCTGTTTATTTACTTTAATACTATACAGAAGAAAGCAATATGTATGAAAACTATTATATTATAACTCAGGAAAACTCATATTTGTGTCAGTTCAAAATATTCACTTACTTAGACTCAGCGCCGTCCAAAATTGTTGAAAATAAAACCAGATCAAGGGGAAAGCTTCCATGTTTGCATTTACGGAGCTATTCTGTGTATCTGCTTCCAAACCACTCAAAAGATGTTTGGTGGGAACATCTTTTTCAACAGAAGCTCATTCCTGGAGAGCCAAACATGATTTCTTAACCCAAGTTTACGTTGTTAGGCTGAGTGACTTGGCTGGATTTTTATTGGAAGATGAGTAATCAAGGAATCCTGCCCAGAAGGGCACGATAGAGGGCCCCAAAAAGATTCCTTTGTGAGTTTCAACTCTCACCAGCACAGTTCATATCAGATTTAAGCTCCATTTATGTTCCCTTTACAACACAAATATAATTTTAGGATATGATTTTTAGAGCAGAAGTAATGTAGTGACAAAAAAAAAAACCCTTGAAGTCATGACTAACTAGCCATGACAGAAGCGATTTGGCTGTTTTTAAAGAGCGATTAAAAAAGTTGAAAAGTCTAGGTCACTTTGTGGTCATTTTAATATTTTGAAGGGAAAAAAAGATAGTCTTTCTGTACTGATGTTTACAAGAAGGTCTTTAATTTTTCTGAGTATTTTATGGAGTCATTCTATGGAATGGAGAGAAACAGATACAGGAAAGTGCTATGGTACAGCTTACAGGGTGGAATGATTGGATGCACCCAGTTTTTCCGTCCTATCCTGAGTAATGCAGTTGCTCTTACGTCATTGTTTTTCACCGTCTTCGTTGGGCCTCAATTAATGCAATTGAGGTGATATTTCTCTTGGCTTGGTCTGTTAGCCTTAAGCAAGGCACTTTGTGAAAATGATCCCCTTGCCTTCCTCGGTTTCATTGGTCTTCTCTTTATGTCTCATAGACTGAACACAGTTGACTACATTTGTCTTCTGTTTGACATGTTCCAGCACAATTAAAACATATGGAGACAGGGACTCCTCTTACAATCTGAAACGCCTTGTGTTTTTGAGAACACACACACACTGTTATGAGACAAAGATATGTATGTATACATGTATGTATGCATGTATGTATGTATGTATGTATGTATGTATGTATGTATGTATGTATGTATGTATGTATGTATGTATGTATGTATGTATGTATGAATGTATGTATGCATGTATGTATGTATGTATGCATGTATGTATGTATGTCTGTATGTATGGATGTATATATGTATGTATGTCTGTATGTATGTATGCATGTATGTATATATGTATATCTGTATGTATGTATGCATGTATGTATGTATGCATGTATGTATGTATATATGTATGTATGCATATATGTATATATGTATGTATGTATACATGTATGTATGTATGTATACATGTGTGTATGTATGAATGTATGTATACATGTATGTATGCATGTATGTATGTATGTATGTATACATGTATGTATACATGTATGTATGTATGTATGTATACATGTATGTATGTATGTATACATGTATGTATGTATACATGTGTGTATGTATACATGTGTGTATGTATGAATGTATGTATACATGTATGTATGTATACATGTATGTATGTATGAATGTATGTATACATGTATGTATGTATGTATGTATACATGTATGTATACATGTATGTATGCATGTATGTATGTATGTATGTATGTATGTATGTATGTATGTATGTATGTATGTATGTATGTATGTATGTATGTATGAATGTATGTATGCATGTATGCATGTATGTATGCATGTATGTATGTATGTCTGTATGTATGGATGTATATATGTATGTATGTCTGTATGTATGTATGCATGTATGTATATATGTATATCTGTATGTATGTATGCATGTATGTATGTATGCATGTATGTATGTATATATGTATGTATGCATATATGTATATATGTATGTATGTATACATGTATGTATGTATGTATACATGTGTGTATGTATGAATGTATGTAGACATGTATGTATGCATGTATGTATACATGTATGTATGTATGTATGAATGTATGTATACATGTATGTATGTATACATGTGTGTATGTATGAATGTATGTATACATGTATGTATGTATGCATGTATACATGTGTGTATGTATGAATGTATGTATAGATGTATGTATGTATGCATGTATGTATGTATGTCTGTATGTATGTATGTATGTATACATGTATGTATACATGTGTGTATGTATGTATGTATGCATGTATGTATGCATGTATACATGTATGTATGTATGAATGTATGTATGTATGTATGTCTGTATGTATGTATGTATACATGTGTGTATGTATGTATGTATGCATGTATGTATGCATGTATACATGTATGTATGTATGAATGTATGTATGTATGTATGTCTGTATGTATGTATGCATGTATGTATGTATGAATGTATGTATACATGTATGTATGTCTGTAGGTATGTATGTATGTCTGTAGGTATGTATGTATGTATGCATGTATGTATGTATGTATGTATGTATGTATGTATGTATGCATGTATGTATGTATGTATACATGTGTGTATGTATGAATGTATGTATACATGTATGTATGTATGCATGTATACATGTGTGTATGTATGAATGTATGTATAGATGTATGTATGTATGCATGTATGTATGTATGTCTGTATGTATGTATGTATGCATGTATGTATGTATGTATAAATGTATGTATGTATGTATCCATGTATGTATGTATGTATGCATGTATGTATGTATGTATACATGTATGTATACATGTGTGTATGTATGTATGTATGCATGTATGTATGCATGTATGTATGAATGTATGTATGTATGTATGTCTGTATGTATGTATGCATGTATGTATGTATGAATGTATGTATGTCTGTAGGTATGTATGTATGTATGTATCCATGTATGTATGTATGTATGCATGTATGTATGTATGTATGTATTTATGAATATATGTATGTATGTATGTATGTATGCATGTATGCATGTATGTATGCATGTATGTATGTATAAATGTATGAATGCATGTATGTTTATATGTATGTCTGTATGTATGTATGTATGCATGTATGTATGTATGTATGCATGTATGTATGTATATATGTATGTATAAATGTATGTATGTATATATTTATATATATATATATATATATATATATATATATGTATGTATGTATGAATATATGTATGTATCCATGTATGTATGAATGTATGTATGTCTGTCTGTCTGTCTGTCTGTCTGTCTGTCTGTCTGTCTGTCTGTATGTATGTATGTATGTATGTATGTATGTATGTATGTATTCATATCAGAGCTGTTATACACAATGTTTCTTGTTTCTTGGTCCAGGAATTAGTCAGTGACTTGTCTTTTCTGTAGAAGCATTAAACATGGGCTTTGGGATTCAGTTGTATTTCATGTCCCTGGCCTCACCGTAAATTATTCATGATTTTGGATCAACTGAAGCCCCAAAAAGGAGGTTTTCTGTCGATTGTGTGTGTTCTTGTACATATGAGAGTGTGTAGTGCTGTGAGAAAGAAAGAGACAAGGGTCTGTTCCGGCCCTCCAGTTCGCGTTCCAGTTACTGGGTGCAGACTGCTCGGCTCCTTTACTGGCTTGGCCCGGGGCCACCTGGCAGCCAAAGAAAGGTGCCCTCCCTGGCCCTGCTCAAACTGAATTGCGGCCATAGGCCTTGCAACCTGGAAACCCAGCTTCTCATTTATCAACACAAAAATTACATCAGATATTCTCTGTCACCCTGCTGGCCCTTTGAATAGCTACACTGTGAAGCTGGAAAACCATTAGCTTGTTAGATAGCCGTATAAAGCAGCAGAGAAAATAGCATGGACATGAGATGTGGAAGGAATGTATGCAAGCATTCCCCAGCGCTGCATGGACAGAGTGAAATGTGGTTCTAAAATATTATGTCAAAAAGACAACAGTATTTTACCCCCTTCCCAAGCCTTTGAAAAGCTCTTGCATAAACAAATAAATAATGTGAAGAATTTGCTTGTCAGTGCTGCCAAGCTGAAAAGAAATGTTAAGCTTGTTTTGATATTGAATGGCATTTTATTAATATCTGCACCAATTCATGTCAAACACTTTAATATTTCATCTTAATAAGCATAGTGTACATTTCTTTTTCCATGACTAACCAATTCAAAATGCGATCACACTTCCTTTAGGAATGGTTTGATTTATTTTGTCCTCAGCTGTGCAATACACACATGGACGGATGGATGTTTAAAAGGGTTTTTTATATCAGCTGTTTGTTTTTACATAGCCTTATTGATGTTATTTAGGTTAATACGCACTTAAATGCTGGGTTGAGTAACGTCAGTCATAAATTACTGTGCATTAGCTTTACTTACATTTACTTAAATCGGGCATCCAACATTTAATCAAGACATTTTAACATGAGCAGGCTTGCTGTAAAACCAAATACAGTTGATTCACAAACACTGAAGTAGTTAAGCATTTTACATTTCAAGCCTCGTACATCCGTTGTTACAGCCCTTATTATCATTCACATTGAGCTATTTTCTGGGATTGAGCCACTGACATTCTGGTTGGTAGAAAACCGGTGTGTCTTATGAGCTACAGCTGCGTTTCGTATATTTAAAAGAAGAGTTATGATCCCACATTTTCGGGATAGTTCCCATTTCCAAGGTTATAATTTTAAATAGATCATGGTTTGGACAGTGCAACAAGCTGATCATATTGTTATCATAAGTTTCAAAGATACTTAAAGCGCAGCTGCGAGAGGATGTTGGTGCGTTTGTGAAGGGCCAGCAATGCCACAGTTGTCAGTCCGGTGTCCTCTTTATGGCCAATAATGTGTTTTTTATTTAAACAACAAACTGTTGTTGAACTTTAATCCTTTAAGTTCTTCAAATAAAAATGAGCTGAAGAAATGCAGCTTGGTCAGTCATTTTCTGCTTGTTGTTTTCTGCAGAATCCTTGGAAATAACCATGTTAGTATGTTGCCTTGGACAGCCATGATAACTAAATGGTGCTCTGAGAGCACCTTCGCTGGCAAAGACAAAGCCCCATGGGATTACGAAAAGTTGAACCGTGAAGTCATCTTAAATAGCTGTTCTAACAGAAATGGCAACCTTATGCTGTAATGTCCCTAATGGTTAAACGTCAGTCTTTCTGAAACTGGTTTACTTGTCAAGAGTAGTTTGGTTTCTTGTTCATTTTGCCCTTAAGTAACAGTGACCTTTTTGTTTTTTAGGCACAGTTTTCAGACCAAACAAGTGCTCCACACACCCAGATTCACACAAAATCATCCAGCTGCCCTTCGTCCAGCTTTCACTTTCGACCCAATCACAGCCATGGCCACAGCCACCTCCAGACCTGTGCTAACCAAGTTCTTGCCCCAAAGCCACCCAGCAGTGCCCGAGAGAGACAGATCAGGAAAACGGCAACAAAGCGCCTCATCAAGTAAGTCCAGCCTTGCAGGTGATTTAGTCTATTTACCCCATATGTTATCTGAACCAAGTATGGTTGGAAGGAAACAAAGGCTCCATGCAATTTCTAACACATTAAGTGCACTGGGGTGACATTCATTGGCTCCAGCTTGTGGAATGAGAAAGGGTTCATGGGATCGGTGAGTTCAAGAGGACATGGTTAATGCTAATGAGAGTTAGAATATGTGTGTTGTGGACTGCTCTCAGTCTTTTGGCCGCGGGGTGTATCTGCCTGTTCAGTAAACAACCTCATCACAGGCCTGATTTCTGCCTGAACCGTAAACAGAACGTGGTTCAGTGGAAGGGCCCGGGCTCCGAGCTCCATTTGAATCCTGTTTGGTTTGGAGATAAGCTGAGGAGTACAGAAGGAAAAATAAAAGGAAAGGGGTGAAACTGCGCTCAACTGCCAGCTATTTCCCTCACTTATTTTATGACTTTATTACTGCAACATCTGTTCAAATTGCACAAGAACAGCCAAACCTTTGTGATCAGGGCTGATTGTTTGTTTAAAGCACGCTGTTGCAGTTGCTGAAGGGCTCTTCACAATTGTTTAAAGTGGAAGAGGAAAGGACACAACTGGACTTAAACACAAGCAGGTTTAGTAGTAAATTATCCAAAAATCAGTTATTTTCTCCATGTGACTTAACTCATTCACTACAGCTCTGCCGTCCAGCTGACCCTCTGCTGACGTGTTACATTCAGTCATCTTGCTTGACTCTACCTGGCAGGCAAAGAGTTAAGAGGGCAGGGGTGCGGTATATGGGTTGTATAGTGAGCCGAGTAGGTGCAGTGTTTGCTCCTGCGTGTGTGTGTGTCTTCCTGGCAGTTGCAGTGTTTACCCTCTGCATGTGGAATTCCAGAGCCCCCTCACACTCTCCTCTGTCCTGCATTTTTGTGGTCGACCAGTGTGACAGGGGAGAGTGTGGGAAAAACGGAAGCTTCAGGACCAAAAATGCGCTGATGGAAACAATGAAAAGTAAGAATAAAGAGATGGGAGAAGACAGAATGACAGAGAAAAAAGTCAACTATGTCCAGAAGAAAGGAGATGATTGTGCAGAAAATGGAGGAGATAATAAGTTGCTTCCCCATATATTTCCAGTGCTCATTTTAGGGGCAACTCAATACCTCTGTTATTGAGGCACATTTGAAATGTATCCCTCTGTAGGCTTAGGCCCCTCCAACTTATAATAGAATCACTATGCGGGGTGTGTTCAAACAGTTCAAGGTTATCCAGCTCTCCAAACACCTTCCTCTAGCCAACTGTAAAGCTATTGTTTGATATAAATAAACCCGCATCCACTTTGCCAGGTTTTCCCCTGAGTGGTATGCAGTCGAATCGACTCCATAGCATGAATTTTGGTGCTCTTTAGACCGAAAAGCTTCATCCTGTTTGGAGGCCTGAACATCTAAATCCTCAGTGCCATCCGGTCAATTTTGTCTGAAAGTGTCGACTCTTGTCCAGTGATTGGCCCAAGTGCCTCATGCGCATTCACTGTGAAGTGCAGCTGAATGGACCTTGGCAAATCCTCCGCTCTTCTCGCTTCTGGTTTGAAGCAAAGTGCAGCATGTTGGTATCTTACTCAGCAGGGCAGGGCTCTCTGCTCTATCAACATACCATGGCTGCCAACTCGAGGGACTGCAAGAACTCAGAGTGGTATGACTTCAGTGAAGGCTTTGAAAGCAGCAATTTGTAACACAAATAAATGAGCCTGTTTGGTATTTTGTTTGCAAGGTTTGGTTAGTCGCAGCTGTAACTACGGAAACCCAGGCTGTCGTGTGGCATTACTAATAGGGTGACAATTACAGCAGCGCCATTAATGTCAGCCTCGCCGCTGCTTTCGCTCCCTATTAATCAGCCACAACAGTAGTTATTTTCACAAGATATTGTATACACACAGAAGCTGCCAAATGTGTGTTTATGGTTAAACTTTATCCCCTTTGGTCATTCTGAGTAGCATTAGGACACAGTGACTACCCGATCACGCAAAAAGTGAAGCTGCACATGAGCTATGTTTACATAAGAACTTCAGCTCTGTGTGAGTAGTGTGAAATGTTCAACTTTGGGCTTATGTGTCATCTGCACATACTGCAAGTTCAGAATCAGTTCTCACCTGCTGTGTTTCTGGCTGCTGTCTGACTCTTGAAGTGACAGAGTGAGAGACTGTTGACAAAGAAAGTGATGTGAAGAACCCAGAGGTCAAGTTTTTCTTTTTTTTTTCCCCTCCCCTCAATATGAAAGGGGCTGCTTCCTGTCGAGGTATGCCACGCTTAAAGTGGGCCAGTTCTATTTGTGGTTGTGTAACGGTATGAAAGAACAACTGTGCAGCCCCTTACAAGGAGGCAGTGTGTACCCTCATTACCTTATTAATGCTCCTTTGGCAAGCTGCTGTTCTGGGGCGAGAGGTTAATGCCAGCTAAGCTTTATTTATTGTTCCCCCTAAAAAAAATGCTTAACAGATTTCACGTATAAGGTTACAGACGTGTCTACGCCTGCTCTATGCTTCAGTAGTTCTTATAATGGTTTTCTCTATGAGGACGCTGTACATGAGGTCCAATTATGTGAAACGAGTTATTTAATTCCTTGTCTATAATCTTCTGACTTACGTATGAAGCCCTGTGAGATAAATGTGCCGCTGTTTTCACTGTTCAGCTTGTATGCAGACTTGTACAATGTGTTCTTTTTCTGTCTGTAACCTCTGCCCACAGCTCAACGTAGTTAGGAATCACCAGAGTACTTTTGTCACTGTGATAATCGCATCACCCAGGACAAGGAGCAGGAATTTCTCCCCTTCTTGTCACAATAGCTCTCGAGAGGCACTCAGTAAACACTTAGCCTCACTAGTCTCCTCTGACTGCACACAAAGAGCAACTATTTGAATTTGACTCCGCTTCTCTCATGTCAGAGGACGGCTCGGCGGCCACTGTGTGCACACAGCAGCTCAGAATATCACATGTCGTCAGAAACTGTGTTTCTTTTTTTGTTTGTTTTCATATTTAGCTCGGTACAGAACATTGAGAGGACCGTCGCGATGAACACAGTCTTTAAGATGCAGTTTCTTTCTGCGTAACCCCTCGGGGGAACGATCGTTTTCAGTCCTCGCTGACTCTTACTCTGTGTCTGATTAACAGGCAGATGTCCTCTGAGAGTTCAGCTAGTGGATCCGTGTCAAGCAGTCAGCAGGTGATCTATGAGGCCATCTGCGGTAAAACAGGTGGGTTTGATGTTGCAGCTCTACATATGCTTCGCACTGTGCTACAGTACTCAGCCAGGGGGAAGTTATGCCCTCTCTATGACAGCGTCAGTGATTACAGCCAGGCATAGTGGACATTCCCCATGGAGAACTGATAAACACCACTGGATATTTTTAACAGTCTCCTACTTGCTCAGTTGCCTACTGTTAAAAATAGCAGCATTGTCATGATAATCTATGTACCAACTTTAATCACAGCCTATTTATAGGAGTATGGTTCTACTGGTTATTGTTTTACAACCTGCTTTAGAGGAAGTTGGGACACTTCAAAATGTAAATAAAGATAGAGTCCAATGTTTTTTTAGTAATTAAAACCCATATCAAGTCTTGGAATCATGGTTTTTGCAACATAAACACCTGCGGGAATATCTCGCAACGTATCCGTCTTTCAGGGATGTTACATGGGGAGAAGTTCACCACTCTGTAAAAGTGTGTTGGCAACATAAAATATAGCAAACATAGCAAAGGATATTGTGATCTGTTATCTCGTGAATGTCCGTGTTGGAGCAGAACTGCATTAAAAACAGACACGATTCTGGAAAACTATTGTCAGTGCGAAGGATTTGCCACTTTTCCACAAATGCAACTTAAAGCTAGTTTAAGGTGGACTGAGGTGAAATGGAACACAGTCTTGTGGAGTGACTAATGAAAAGATTTAAATTCCTCTTGGAAATATGGACCCTATCTTCCCTGGGCCACAGAGGACAGGGATCGTCCAACTTGTTTTCAACGCACAAGTCAGATGCCAGCATCTGGAATGGCATTTTTGTGCTTTAGTGCACATGGTGTAAGTATCTTGTACATGTGTAAAGGCGCTGATAATGGTGAACCTTATATACAGGTTTTGGATCAACATAGTGCCATCCGTATGATGTCTTTTTCAGAGGTCTTGATCATGTCAGCTAAACAATGTTAAACCACATTCTGCACATATAATATGTCTCTATTGTAAAAGAGATTTGGTGTTAAACAGGCCTGCCCACAGTCCAGACCTGTCACCCACTGAAAACATCTGATGCAACATTAGACAACATTTTTAATGGAGTGGGAAAACATTTCAATTACAGCATCTGATCTCCATTGTTCCCATAAGCTC
Source organism: Leuresthes tenuis (assembly GCF_036924035.1). Lineage (NCBI taxonomy): Eukaryota > Metazoa > Chordata > Actinopteri > Atheriniformes > Atherinopsidae > Leuresthes > Leuresthes tenuis. Next base: position 23,810,463 of record NW_027325369.1, read on the forward strand.
GATGGAGCCAACCAAGTGGAGATCCCCAGCAGACACTTGGGTGTTTTGCAGTCAAGCGTGAAGCAGTCAGTATGAGAATTAGCACCTCCAAGTCTGAGGCCACAGTCATCAGTCGGAAAAAAAGTGGATTGCAACAAGTTGGGAATAAGTCACTGCCTCAAAGAGAGGAGTTTAAACTTCTTTTTACATGTTGGTTTCGCATTATTGGTGCTAAAAAGATGTTCGTGTTGATCAGCTGTTCCTCTTTGGCAGCACATGCCAGACAGATGTGGGTCAGTGCAGCATCAGTGTGTGCTTACACACATGAACACTGAATCAGCTGAGTACCCACAGCGTCATTGGTTAGAGCGGTGAGTTCTGCAATGCTGGCTGTCCCTTAAACTTAAGCCTGTTGCACCTCTGTAACTACCTCCCCTGTCGGCTCAGAGAGATGTCAGCGGCAGATCAACTTTGACCTCTGGGCTACCTTTGTGCTTTCACACAAGACACCGATGCTCCACAAAGGCCCATGTTGAAGAGAAGCTGAGGAGCTTATTTTTTTAATCACATATAGTGATTTGCAAGTCATTACATTCTTCTTTCATTTGAATTTTTCGGTGTCCCACCTTCTTTTGGAAACGAGGTTGTACAATCTGGTCTTCAATAAGAGTCGAATGTGCCTAAAAAAAAATTTCCAGTGTTGTCATTTTCTGCTTGATCGTTTATTCTGCATGTATCCAAAACTCGAAGTCTGATTACAGCTGAAGGATAAAAAGGCATGAGAGTGAGGACATCTTGTGTTTTTTGTAATGAGATCCAGAAATGGGAACAGTTCGGGCATTCCCATCTGTTGACCATTCCTGTGCATCCGCAATTACTGTCCATCCGCCAAAGAAGAAATCATTCAATTCTGCGCTGGAGAAATCACACCTCTCACAAGACAAATGCAACTCAGACTTTGTGGGTTCATGCACTCACGTGTGCCCTGTCATCCTATTTCCAGAGCTCTTTCCATCCCGAGCAAAGTGTTGAGCTTATTGGAGTGACTGTGATATTAAGTAGTTTGCGTTCATGCACACATCTGTTGGTCTGATTACAGTCTTTTTCCAGGGACCTGTTATACATAAGCATTAGCAGATTCCTCACGTCAAGCCGACACAGAGATCAATATGTTGGAAAAATACAGTAGCTATGCATCTAGTTAGCTCCCACAATGCACCCCCACCAACACGCACATCCAAATAAAACTGTGCCTCTGACTGTGGTAAGAATATTTCTTTTTGTTCTCCCTCTTCCCTCAGCCCCCAAAACTATGAAACCTGGCTTAGGTTAACAAACATCTTATAAACTCATCAATTACTGTAACTGGATCCTTTGGGAGCAGCTTCTGAATTTCATGAATGCATTTTTTCCATCGTTCAGGGCGCACGGGGTGGGGGACATGCTTAGCTTTTAACTTAAAGAAATGCCTGAAACAAAGAAACAGTATAGAGATATATCACAAACCTGAAAGTAGGTTTAACCAAGAGAGTTGAAGAGTCTCAGTGTGGCGATTTGGTGGGGGGGATGGTGTTATTAGAAGGAGCACAGCTTTGTGGAGCATAGAAATGCATCAGGTCTTTCTGCCTGCTCAGTGTACCTTTGTAGCGAGATGACTGAGCTCCCCTGATTGACTCTGACAGGCAGTTAGAGCGAATCCAAATGGAGAACATTCTCTATGATCAGCTGTCACCCATCATTAATCACACGCTCCCTTTATCTCCCTCCTGTGTGCTCTCTTAATCTCTTCCTCTCGTTGCTCATACAGCGCTCCCTCTATCCTCTGAAAACTTCTCCTCCCTTAACCCCCCCTCCTCGTCTTTTCCTGTTTCTTCGGCGTTGATTTTTGACATGACATGAGGGCAGGGCTCTGATGAGGACCTACGAACGCTGACAAAACTAGATTATGTCCACCACATGTGTTTTACAATGCTTCCCTTGAGGTTTCCTTGAAGTTCTCAGGGCTCCACAGTTGGTGACTGTGTGGAGATTTATTGCTCGAGTCTTAGAGGGAAATGAATGCAGCACTTGTGCCACTTTAATGGGAGTCTGATCATGTCAGGATGGATAGCTTAGGCCTCTACAGGACTGTAGAGCATTGTTGAGAAAAGACGTAGTAACTAGCTGATATCTTTGCAGATCTATCATGCAACTTACTGGAGGTTTCAGTGTGCCTAAATCACTTTTCTTAAGCAACTGATCCCTTCAATAGTACTTCCCTGGTACTTCAGTAGGTTATATTGGGGGAATTTTATAACTATTTTGATTTATTTAGCAACCTGGTTGATTGGTAATTGATAAAGTAGCTCACTGTGACTTTAAGGGTTAGTTTCCTCCTAGTTTCCCGTTTTATCACCTTCATTCCGGTGTCATTTGGAGTGTAAGAGAGAATGCTGTCCCTTTATCTTTCCTTTTCTAAGCTTGCGGAAGCAACTTCTGTCATGTCATCAGATTGGAAGTCAGGGAGATGTTTTCGCTTTCCAGCACAGTCAGGCCCCAGAGTGTAAAAGAGCAGCAAAACAAACAGTTTGCAGAGAATGAATGAAAGGGAATATTGTTTGGGAGCACAAAAACAGCAGCTCTAATTGTGCTTGGAATACCTCTTCTGCTGGATACCTGGCTGCATGCCAGGCGATAAGATGAGGGGATCTGGGGCTGCAAGCGAGGAAGCAGCCAGACAAAAGACTAACAAGCGAGCTTACAGAGCACATCAGCTGGTAGCCACCTCGACCATGAATAACAAGAGATCAATGGAGCACTCGCTTCGAGGGTTTTAATTGAAAAACGTCATTCAGGTTCGACATACATTTCTGTTTGTGCAGAACTTTAACTACTCCTTCACAGCTCTTTAAAAACCTTCTTTCCTCTGCTGTTTCCCAGGTCTTTCGGTGCACCGGAGGCTGTTCCAGAACCAGGAGCCCTCTCATAGATGACATGAAGGGAAACACGGGCAAATCCTGCCACCCTGCAGGCCTGGCAGGTGTCTCTGCATGTAACAACATCTCACAGAGGTATATTCTGGGAAAGGACAACAGATAAAAGTATGCCAAACATTGGGCAAGGTCCTATTAATTTCTCTATGATGTAGCCACAGATATGCGAGATGATAGTCTGCCAGGCCAGGAATGCCCAGCTTTGACGCAGGTTGGGATTTAGTTGCGCAGCTCCAACCCCCACACCCACCTCTTTTCATTGCCCTTGGCTACAATCAGTCTACATCCCAACAGCTGCCCGCCCTCATTCCCTCCATGCTACTGATGCCGCAGGAAGATTTCACTGACAGATAGCCTTCAGCAGATGGTTCTTCAAGCCCAGTTGCTATTTAACTACAGGATTCCGTGTTTAAATCTTTGCTTAGCCAGCTGCATGTGCACCCCTGGCCATGCTACTAGATTTTCCTTCCCCTTGCATAAAAAAAAACAGGTGAGATAGGGGTAATCAGAGACTTGAGATGAGTTTTTGAAGTATTGTTCAGACCGCTTTCACAGTTTCTCATCTTTCACTGGTACATTGTGAGCATAAAGAGATGTTCCTGACATGTGTGTGTTCCTGCATCTGACACTCCATGTTGGAAGCCCCCCAGTTGCCAAATCTCTGCCCATCAACTACGAATGAATTAAAGTTGAGCAGTCTTTGATTGTAGGCCTGAAGATTCTGATAGAGCTTGAACATGTTGGTTGTTGCCTTGTTTCGTGTCTATAATACATGTTCTATGTTGACATTCTTTCTCTTGGATGGACCAAATTAAATATTTTTGTTTTCATAAAGGAATGATTGTTGCAATGCACATTATTTATTTAAAATATATTGTGTGGGGGGGGGAGGTCTCCCTGGCCTTTTTTCTGTAGCTCAAAACACAACATAAAGAGGAATTATAGTAATGCACTGACTTAAAGGTTAATGCTACACTAGCAGACCAATACGTTTATGGATATTCTGTTACCTGGGATCATATAGTGAGTTCACTCAGGGCGAGTTTATAGAATAAAACATCTCTGATGTCAGTATGTTTGTTTTTGAAGACTTTGTCTGAAATACTTGAATTTTGTGCATGATTTTCTCAGCTGATGATTTTCATCATGTTGATTGTGCACAGGTTGTAGTTTGCAATGCAGTACAACAAAAAAATACTGGTAGTAGATTGTTTTTTGTAACGTAATGAATGTCATGATGTGGATTTATTACTGTTAAAGCCAGTGCATGCTGTTTCACAAGACTCGGTGTTATAGTGTAACTAGTTTTGTTCATGACTGTAAACAGCCTACAATGCATGCAAATGGAATATTTCTTTGGGACCATTTGGGCAGTTTGTAGCAAGCAAGATTGAAATGAAAACCTTGAAGATATCACACATGAGTATTGTATCAGTAAATGTCAAAGAATAATGAAAACCGAACAGATCTATCCAACTGTCAACTGTCCATTTTTTTTTAATAAAAAAAAAGTGTTTCCAAGAGTAATAAAAACATTTACAGTTTGTGATCTAGTTGAGTTCACTTAGTGACATACATCATCTCATACAACAGAAAGGCTTCACTTTTAAATGAAACAATCCCTGGAATCACCATCCTGTTGCATTACAGAGGTAAACATAACCTTGGAAATACTAAGAGGAAATAAAGATTGTTTTCCAGCATGTTTTCTTCTTCCTAACGTCATCTTTTTATTCGACAGCATTAAATCCTAAACAAACAGTGTAGGGAGATGTGGCGTGCACAGCGTCAGCTTCCAGCTCGGACATTCAAACGCGTCCTGTGTGTCGGGGCTGAGAGAAGTGTTTGCGCTCAGCAAACAAATCGTTTTTATCCTACTTTCTTTGACGCATGCTGAGGTTAGGCTGCATTCTCAGTCTGTTCTTGGTTTCAACCATTTCGTGTCCTTGAAAAAGCATTGGTCATAGCAAGAAAATGATTGTCCTGTTCCTCTTTCAGTGAAAACAGGCTTTGATTACCGATAAGTCATGTGAGGTACAGGCTTTTCAAAATACTGGAATAAAAAACAAACAAATATGAGAAATACTGATGTGAAAAGGCGATGCTGAGGGTCGACAAGAGGTCTGATGGGTTTGAGAGTGTTGTTGATGAAGTGGTGTCTGATAAGTTTTGATAAATGCTGCCAATGATCGTGAGCAGAGTGGTGGTCTGCTTTTTTTTTTTTTTTTTTTCCTTGAGAGATCTTGGGGGAAGGCTTAAGGAGGAAGGTGTTGGTACTCAAGGAGGAGAAAATGTACCCTGCCCACTTGAACTCCGCCCGCGTCCGAGTAGTGCTGCGAGCCGCCTCATCCCACTTCTCTTGCCAGGGCTTGAAGCCCAGAAGTTTAGCTGCACTTGCAGGACTTGACGACCATGTTTGAAAGCTGCTCAACTTTTGGAGAGCGACCCACATAGTAGAGGATGGTGAGGGGCTCCAAGTCCTGAGGAACACAGCATGGTGAGGCAGATGCTTCAGGATTCAACGTGTTGTAAAGGCTCAGCATCTGTGAAAGAAAGAGGAAGAAGAGATGAGGATCAGGAACTTTATTTCTGAACACCATCAGAACTTAAAAGTACCGTGGGGCTTTGTCTCACCGAGCTGTGGGTGGTGTCTGCGCTGCGGAGGTATGGACAGGGACCAGAGCAGAAGTTAGCATAGTACCCTTCTGGCTGATGGATCCACCTCCAGCCCAAATGCTCCCGGAAATTGATATACAGTCGTCGCACACAGCAGTTCTCCTCATAATTGCTGCAGAAAAGAGAGGCAGGATTACACTTGATTTTCAGATAGCACAACTTTTAAAAGCTGTTCACATGTCCTCCCTACGGCCTCAGTCAGAGATGAGAGAGAAGTTCAGAAATTCCACTCTTGGGTGTGCCCTTATTTTCCCTCTTGGAGTCATCCCAGGTGTCTTTGGTACTGCCTGTCTGGCTGACGGAAGAAAAATCGAAAGCTGAGGTAACACTATGTAAGAGAAGGTAACACTGGGACAGATCCTGTATCAGCTTTATGCCTCTGTCATGTTTGTCTGAGTAATTAACAAGCTTATTCTATGTAGTCCCTGCCCATGTGTGCTTCTGCCTTGTCATATTTTTCAGATGTGACAGTTGATATTTCCATTTCTTTTTGCTTTGGCTTAGACACTATTTGACATCATAGCCACTTATCTGCAAGGCTTTTCATGTCCAGCATTTGAGCTGGTTCAGTCCTCATTATTTCACAAACTTCAAGACAACGAACAATAGCCAAAGCAGTGCGTTCCATTTTCAGGCCTTACTTGAAGCAGTAATTGGTGTCAATTGCTCGCTTGCGCCTGCGGGAGAAGGAGTGGGTATCCAGCCTGTGGGGAGGGAGCATCATGAGGATGAGGTGCGGGTACAGCTCCTTTTGATTTCTCACACTCGGATCACCATAGTCCCAGTCCACACCTGCAGGAGGAGGCGAGGAGATTTTTAAAGACAAAAGCTGACAATCACAACTTTTACATGAGGACAATCTTCAGGCACAGCTTTCCTTATTTCTGTCTCACTCTTCATCCCTTTCTGTATTTAACACTGCTCCTTCTAACTTCCAACCCCCTCCCGGGCCTGTGTCTGCTCATCCAATCTATCCCTGATAGCTAAAGCAGTTGATATCTCAGGAGAGATGCTGGTGGATGTGTATGGCCCTCTTTAATTTGGGGCCAAACGTCTGAGCGCCGTCACAGCACATTCCTTGTGGCCAGCCCAGTCAGGATTGTTCCCAGGACCGGGGGCCCCAGTGCTAAGTGAGATACCAGATCAATTTTATTCCCATGCTCTATGCCTCTCTCTTCCCTTAAGAAAAGAAATTCATCATCTTCGCAAAAACGCCTAATTGACTATTGCTGCTTGAAGAACATGTTGATGACCAAAAGAAACTTTTCAAGATCAAACAAGTGTTTGATGGTGTCAGAACTCTTATTCAGCCTGAGAGACAATGTAGGAGAACACACAATTACATGGTGACTTAAGATATAATCCACTGCCTTTTGTAAAATACAGAGCCCACTTTGCCAACCTGGTATCACCAAACGGTACGTCCAACAGTACTACTATTTTGTGTATTGTATTAGACCATATTGAAAGGACAATCACAAATGTACTGTAACTTGAATTTATAATATACATAAAAACTCTAAATATTATTTTGGAAATTTGTGAAAACAGGTTTTACAAACTGAAATATGAAGAAGATTTGCCTAAAAGGACCTCTCGAATCAGTCTCGAGACCCACTAATGCAAATCATCTGAAAAATAAACCAATTCAATAGCACTGCTCAGAAAAAAAACAAATTCTTCCTCACAGCAGAGATGCTTATCTCTAACTTAGACAAATCAAACACAAGTCAAACAAACCAAATCGTTATCTGGCTCTTGATTGTGAATAGAAACTGGAAGGGTATCTCTTTTCTTTGAGACCAAGAGATCAAAAGCAGAAACAAATCCCAACCAAGCACAGACTGAGCGACCACAGTCTGGCCATGATGACAGAGCTACACAAAGACCCAAGCTCGATTGAGACTGAAATGCTTTCTCAAAGATGACATATTGTTTCATTGTTTGACTTCTCTTCAGTGTATTATGAAGCCTTTTTTGTGCATATAAAAATAGCTACAAAGTTTCAGTCCACACCAGAGGAATCTATTCTCCCTCACAGAAGAAGTTGCTCCTGAAATGCCGGAAACATTTTGTCTGTAGTCCAGGTATTTCTTCCCTCATTTATCTGCATCACCATGAATCCCAGTGGCCAGTTTGGCATTCAAACCGGTCTCATGAAAAGGCACAGCTTCTGCATGCCGAGTTCTGTTGCATGTTAATATATGTTTTCGCTTTTTAATGAAACTTTTTCTTTGACAATGAGCTTTTTAGGTAGCATCAAGTCATATCAGCAAAAGTATATAATTGCCAGAGTTTGAGAGCAATGACACGTCACACATTTGACAAATAGCTTATATGACATTAAATTCAAGCAGATGCACACATGCACCTTGAATCCAGCTGTGTATTGTCTGCTTACAGGGAAATGGGGTTGAAATTGTAGGTCATGTTTAGATTATGAATGGATACTGCTTTATAGACTGCCTAAAATCGTCTGGATTCATGAATGATGATCATTTTCTAAAGTTTGACATGGCGTTCAAATACACGTATGGTGAAAAACTGATAGATGCTGACTGACGTATGGAGATGGGCCTTAAAGGGACAGGAGCTCACATTAAGCATTTCTAACAGAAGGTGACAAGAGGTGATGCAGCCATGTACAATATCAGAAAAATAACAAGTTCTTTGAACATTAAAGATATTTTTTCCTCTTTTTTTCTTGATGTGAGGTTATGAACATTCAGTTACCTGCAGCCGACAGCAGTCAGAAAACTGTAGAATCAGAAGCTTTCCTGACGTGAGCTAAAGCTGAAGCTTAAAGCTACTCGAAATGGGGCCACCACAAAAGCTCTTCTTTTTTTAAAATCTAAAACATCTTAAATCTTATAAATTTCTGTTTTGAAAAACGTGCTCTTCTGGTGGCCTATTTAACTGGAAAGCCTCACATTCTCCAAACAAAGTGCCCTCTGACTGCTGTCTACCGCAGGTAAGAGATTTCTCATAAGTACTTCATACAAAAAAAAACATCCCTTTAAAGCATGTAAGCTTTAGTAGACTCCAAACATTTAACTTTGAGCCTGGAAATGAGCACAGTGTGGGTTCTTTAAAACTACTATTACTTTCACGGTATGTTTCGCAACAGAAGATATTTAACTCAGTTGCAAGATCGATGCTCAGCTGGAGTACTAATCCAGCAGCCATTAGTTTAGTTTTGCATGAGGTGTACAAACAACTATTCTTGTTCTATTCACCCAGGCAAGAAATAGACTAGACTCTCCCAGCCACAGGCTAGCTGTTTACAGCCAGTGGGAGTCTCCCATGTCATATAAGACATTGCAGAGAATCGACTGGAAGGTGACTGGCTCATGCATGAAGCAGCCATTCTAAGTGGATTATGCATACTGTACGATTTTAACCATCTTATAAGTTTGCTGCAAGCCACACTTTGCAGCAGGCCTCTAATAAACTTTGTTACGACATCTTGTTTGATGTATGCAATGATGAAACCTGCTGAATTTTAGTTGGCTATGAGGAGAGTCGAGCATGCGTAAACCGTCGTCAGGATGCACTATTCACCTGTACGCTTCAATGAGAGACAATGAAGCAAAGAAATAACCTGGCTCTATCATTAGTGGTTTTTATGGTTATGGAAAAAATCTCAAGGAGGAGGAAATGTCTCCTGGAACATGGCTGGGTCCATTGTTAGGGAAAAATAGATGAGGTTATGCTAATTTTGCTAAAACTATTTCAGTTATGTTTTGCTTGTTTGGCTCCCATCTGCAGAGTTTAGGCTGGTAGACATAGATCACACCGCAGAATGATCATCCTATTTTCTGACCGTAACAATGGCCGTCTTTGAACCTTTCTCACTGTCTGATGTAGAAGTGGAAATTTTAAGCTAAGATCAAAGACATTAACACAATTCATTCGAGCTGGTTACTTTTCATCTGGAACAACCAAAAAGCAAACAGTAGATAACAAACTTCAAACCACAACTTTGATTTTTGCATGGATTAGAGAAATAAATGTTTTAACCATAGATGTGCTGTGGGTGGCAAATGATTGTGTTTGCCTCCAGTGTTTGTACTAAAATATGCTAAAGATGTTCATATTTACTGACACGAGAATAGTATCAGTGAATACAATAGGTGTTATGGAGGTATGCATGAAGCTAAATAACTTTAAACATTATTGTCGTTCACATTAACTTGTGTAAATGAAAACTGAGGAAGAAAAAGTCATGACAAACTCTCGGAAAAACAAGAAATCTAGCTGATAAAATTCCAAGCCACTTAAATCACTGAGGTATCGAATGTAATCTCACCATTGAACTTGACCTCTAGCACCTCCTTGACTTTCTCAATGATTCCGCCATTAGGAATGAAAGTGTGGCAGGGACAGTGCACGCTGATCTCCAGGCCAAGATTGGTGTCTGAGGAGAGATCAAGAGCAGAGGGATGTGAGGAGATGACATTTTTCCCTAAGGCTATTAGACTTAATTTTTAAATGAATGCTTTATTGGCAGGATTTGTAATAAGGTGTGAAACGAGGAAAACTTAAGGTGTCCCACTCACGCCGGTCCATCAGCCACTCCCTCACTGTCTCTGTCACATCAAAGGAAACCCACTCAGTTGTCCCCTTGGTCAGAACGTTCTTTGCCCCAATGTACCGCTGTTTGATTTTGGGGTTGTCTTTCTGGCGGATCTGTGAGGAAAGATGAAAATGTGACCCAGCTGCATAAACTTTTTTTCACACACACACACGCATGCACACACTTTTTACACACAGAATCAAGGCTGTCTGCCTGAGCCAGACTCTCCAGGATGCCTTGGGCCAAATGTCTACTCTTCATGGAAAAAGTGACTCCCTGTGTTGATATCCCCATTTTGCAAGTTAATGCCTGCGTGTTACCCTCTTGCCAATGAGAAACTGGCCGTATTTCACATCAGCCATTCAAACTTTGACTTAAGCCTCTCAGATTCAGTGTCACACAGTTTTCAGAAAAAGAAAGTATCTTTGAGGGCATTCATATTAAGATCCCAACTCCGCAAAACTGGCGATGGAGGAAAATAACAGAGTTGGTTTCAGACATTTATATCTACATCAGCACCTTTATGGACAAAGGTGTTTATCTGTAGTGAGAAATGTGTGTTTGGGTGGTGGGTATGAGCCCTTGGCTCCAAAGCAGCACTATGGATAACCAGGTTCCTGAACATTGTCAGCATCTAATCTGTCTTCCTGTGGGAACGAGGGGCCACAGGACTGCCAGCGTCAGCCGTCTGCCAATCAGCTCCAGCCTGAAAAGTGTGGGGGCGAGTGAGCGGCTCCATTTACTCCCACCGGTGGGTGACCCTGCCTCTATCTCCTCCTAGGCCCCTGGAAACAATCTTCAGGGCCTGACAGTCTGTATTCAGTGCTGGCCAGAGCCTTGCCTCAGAGGCGGTATGCAGTCCGGAGACGCTTGTCTCCCTGGCAGGAAATGTTGGAACCTGATCATTACTCCTAGTCTCTCACAGGAGATTAACGAGGAAGCAGAAAAAAAGCCATTCTTGCCACCCCATACAGACATCGACCAGATGTATGCTTTAACACACTTTAAAGAAATGATCATAAACACACAAGCGCAGAGGCAGCTATAAAACCCTCTCTTGATCTAACATGTATGGACAACTCCTTTGAGATTGACAGTTAAGAAAGAAGAAACTGCCGAATGGTAATGTGGGGTTTCTTAAAGACGGCTGCATAAGCTCTTAAATTTATCCTGATGTACAATCCATTGGACCATAAGCACATGGAATAATGATCAGCACATGAAAAGAGCAGAGAGGGAGTTGGACACCCTAATATAAATGTTTTCATCTTTCTCACTGACCTAAGCAGGCCTTCGGAGAGAAACAGAGCACATAAACCCCCTGCGCTCAGCTAACAGTGGAAATGAACGGTCAGTTCACACACCTGGTAGAGCTCAATCCTCTGCTCGTTTTTCTTGGCGCTGGGGTTGGGGATCCGCAGCGCTCGAAACTCTGCCCGGAACAGGTTGGTGGCGTTCTTCTCCATGATTGACACGTTGAAGTAAAATGCCTTGGAGGTGATACTCTTAGGGCAGGAGGGAAGGTCATCTGCAGGTAAAGAGGAGAGACTGACTCATCGGGGGCCTTTAAAAATGTTACCTCCTTTAAAGAAGATCAGACAGAAACTCTTTTTGTTTTATCTGTTTAAGATTTTATTAATCTGTTGCCTCAATACAAACATGATATCAAAACCTATTTTTCACAAATTTTACCAGTTTGCAAATAAAAATTAAAGTCCCGTCTTTTTTTAAATTCTTTACTGTTTCAAGTCCATTCCTGGGAGCCATTATCACAAGCCATCTGCTAATGTTTTGTGTGTTAGGAGTTAGCAACAAGTTGAAGTCATGAAATGAAAACCAAATGGTCCATGTGGTAGTGCAGCAGGCCACAGAGGGACAGGAGCGTGCTCCTCCTATTCCCACCAGCACTTGCATCCAACAGGTGCTCTGAGGGCTCAGACAGAAGCCAAATGTTCCCTGGGCTCACGTGCTTGAGCAGAACAATGCCTGAGCAACCACTGAGGAGGGAGAATCCATCGTGACAATAATTCCACTAAAAGTCCTCTTGACAAGATGTACCCTTCTGTACACCTCAGTGTGATGTCTATGTGTGTGAGTGTGATTACACAGCGATTCCTTCTGAAAAGCTTCCTGTTAAATTGAGGCCTTTCCCTTTTTTTATGCCATTATAACACGAAGCAGTTTATTATTTTAACAGGCAAAGCACATGCAGCGTTGAGCAAAACAAGCACATAGCAAATTTTTTATGAGCCAAGTGGAAACAGTCATTTACAGCCAAGCCTTGGTTAATTTATTACCTCAAGCTTAAGCTTTATTACTAAGCCTCAGATTTGCTGGTGGTTGAAAGGCGTATTGCACCTTTAGCCGATTTACACCTCGAGCAGTTTCGGGACAAATGGAAACTCAGCAGTTGTTTCCGTGTCATGCAAAAGGAACTCGCACATCTCCAACTATCTGTACTTCATTTGACCCAGAATTCTATTTCAGCATCCTCACAGTCATTATCTGGTGTTTCCACAGAGTTTTTTCAACTTTCCCTATTTATAGGTGACATTTTCAGCGATCATCCCCTGCCAGATATCTATCCAGTGTTTCCACACAATCTATAAGGAGGAAACCTCAGTAGCCTTTTCCTCCCCTCACTCTCCACTTATTCTCCCCCCTCACTTCTCCTCCTTTGTCTCCCCCACAGAAGGTGGAAAGCCCCACTTCGATGGGAGATTTGAAATTCTAATCAAGTCTTTGGTTTCCTTTTGGATGACCTCATTTTTCCCATTGCAATGGTTTTAGGTGGATTTCACATTATGACTTATTTTTGCCAATGGTCTAAAAGGTAATTTGTTCCATGTTGGTGAGCAGAGGGTATTGCTTGTATAATTAAAATGAGATACATTCACTAATTTTTTTTGACCCCTTACACTTTTAGATTATTGCTCCTCAGATTCAGCATTGGGATGCTGACACAAGCTGAGGCTGCAAACTGTTGCAGTGCAGATTTATGTCAGTAAGCTTCTTCTGGGTCTAATTTCTACTGGTAAATCCACTCAGAAGTAAAAGGCTGTGAGAGGGCTCTTTATATTTGAAACACTGTAAGTAAACTAATTAAACCTCCTGTTATCCCTAATGATTTACTTCTGTAACAGCTCCTGGATCACATTCTATGAGGAGATTTATTTATTAGGGATTTTAGGAGGGTGTATTCCTATTAACACCTTTGCAAAAGTGTATATAAAGGCTGGACAGCAAAACTTCATCATAGACTTGTTTTATTGGGGCCATTTGGTGGTAAATCTGCACAGACAAGTTGCCTGTGAACAGACATTTGCATAGTTTTACTGCAAAGCTTCGCATTAAATGCCTTGCCCTAACGCTATCGGCCACACCTTACACACGCTCAGCCGCATCCTCATGATATAGAAGCTCCCTGATAAACGCTCCCAAGAATCACCTCTCTTTGCCCTTTTGTCCGGAGGATACTTGGTGATGTCAGTCTCTCCAGAGCTTCGGGGAGGTAAACAAAGGAAATAGGAAGCATAAGTCGGCAGGTGCTAGCCAGCTGCTGTAGTGTCTAGATCTCATAAAGCATAGCAGCAATTTCTTTGGAAATGTACTCGAGTTCTAGCTTGAGCTTTTTATCCACTTAAATTCCAGCATCTGGAATTTGAATTTGTTTGCATAATGACCCAATGGTGAGGTCTGACTTCCCCTCACAAAGTAATTATGGTCTTAATGTACAGAAATCAAACTATGCATCAAGACTGCAGCAGACTGAATAATGTGATGGACCTCTGCTCTGAAGAAAACAATTCTTTTCCCCTCTTGATATAACATGAGGAAGCAAAAATGGTGAACGTGCAGAAGCTGGTTGGAGAGATGCTGTTTCTTTGGGAGGAGGCCAATGTCCTCTGTCTCTGTTTGCTCAGATGACATCATCTTTCTACTATCCCATATATCAGATACCCTGCTGTCCTCAGCGCTGGTCCTCATTTTTTACTGACCCAACACTGAGTCAATGATTGGCTTGAAATTTCACAGAAACTGCATGACCTGAGTTGCAAGGTACGGGCAAGTCAGTATCCTGCTACAGGTCATCCCTAAGCTCAAAGATGGCTGTCTTCCCTCACACATTGGTCTTCTGACAACAGCTCTAAACTGCTGCCATCTCTGAATTTTGCCTCTTCGACTCATAGATGGCAAATGCAATGATTTCCATTAGTAGTAGTGTCTAGCAAAGTAGTCTGGAGTAAGTGGTGCATTGAAGAATGAGAGAAACGTTTCTGTTTAACTTCTTAACTGTGCTTGAAAAAAAAAGCAAAAACTTGACCACATTCCCAAACACTCCCACCTTCCAAAAGCAGTGCATGTAAAACTCATTATATCCAGCAGGATTGAAAAAGAACTACACTGCAAAATGATCAAGGTGACAGACATTATGTTTCTACAGATGCAACATGTCCAACTTTCTGTAAAATTACATAATGGAAAGGGAGAGAAAGGTTTTAATTAATGTATTTTTGAAACACTCTTTTAATCTGAGTAATAACATCATTGGATGATTAGCTGCTGGCCAGAAAGTGTTGTCAATAGTAAGTCAGGTTCATGTCTTCTATTATCACCTACAGTATGGCCTACACTATGATGTGTCCTGGGCACCTGGCCATCACTGATCCCACTCCTTAGACCTCTGTTTGTTTTGGGAGCTCTGGCTACCTCTGACCAGCGGATAAACCCCGAGCTGTGTATTTTTGAATGTCAGAAGCACTTTCTGGGACCCGTGAAATGGATTTGATTCAGGGCTTATGCTCAAGCTCTGCTCAGTGTCACAGCACAGCATAAACACCTGTTGATTTCAAAATGGTAACGCCATACACCCGCTGACCTTTGACCGTGAATCGGCAAAGATCCAACTGCTCCACTTAAAACCGACCTCCCTCTGGAGAATCCGCCGCTCAGTGAGCTTCTGCTTCTGATTTATGGAACAATCAATGGGCCAGAGTTTATACAGGAAATACCAATATGGATGAACAAGGGAATTGGATCATAACACGCAGCTACTCAAAAGAAATAGTGGGGGAAATAGAGGTGAGCAACAGTGGATGAAAAATACTGGGGGACACACGGCCAGAAAATGGAAATGAGGTATTAGAGTTGGCAATAAATACTAAACTCAACAGCCTGAGAATTTTCCTCGCTTAGGAATGTGTCAGACTTAAGCTGGAGTTCCCATGGCTTTAGTGTGAGGTATGTATGTGGAATGGTGCTCATTCCAATTAGACTGTTTACTCTGCCCTCTCCTTTTGCACGACGCTCCACTGGCGCGTCTGTGCGTAAAAGTCGCAAAGACACTAGTGGATTTGGATCATTCTGGGGACCTGTGTTGGCAGGATAATGGCTTTTGTTTTCCTTGCATTAGTCTATTTAAAAAAGTGAGTTTTAAAAAAGAGGATCAGTGGTTTTTGGGCACGCAGAATTTAAAAACAAAATCACGACCATGCTTGCGTCTTAACAGATACACTTTTAGTGGAAATTGGAAAGTGAAAATTATTGATAAAAAAAAAACTCACTGTTTTCTGGAGGACCATTGATCATGTTGAACTTGTAAATCTCTTTGGCGTAGTACTCAGTCTCTGTGTTATCCTGTCCGCAACTCTGCTGCCGGTCTCTTCCCAGCTCTTCAATGAGCTCCTTGGTGCTGTTATAAAGGGCCAGAACCTGATACGGTACCTGGCTTGGACCTGTTGACTGAGGCGGACTGGTCATCCGGAGTTTACTGAGGATCTGTCCCCGGACCGCCTCCACTCTCTTTTTCCTTATGTGGTCGATGTCCACAGTTGTGCAAGTGGATAGCGAGAAAGTCATTGTCACACAATTTGAGAGAAGGAGAAACAGAAGTGCTTTGCCCAGATTCATATTTCACTATGCGAGTACTCACGACCGACACTTGTCAAGTAAAAGAAGTAAGAAGAAAACAAAGCAAAACCAAATTCCGATTTGAATAGAATCCCTTTTTAGCTTTTCTTTCAGGTCGTGAACGAGTTCTGTTCCTGGAGGAATCCCATTTTTTCTCAAGTGCTATGTCATTTTTGCAAAATGCGCATTTGAATGAGCGCAAATCCGTGTCATTTTGGAAAATAATCTCAACTCTTCATCAGAACCCTTAATTGCCCTCTTCATTACCCCTTGTCTCATTCAAGCATCTCTCCCTTTTTGCTTTAATTCAGATGGAGCCAGTCTCTGCGCCGTGTCTCACTTTCTCCGTTCCACTGAGCTTTTCCCATCCACTTGCGCTTGTGGAGCCAGTGCGCCTGTTATCTCCCCGTAGTCCAACCTCAAACACACTCAGGAGCTCTCTTTTCTCACCCGTACTTTATAGCCACAAGCTGTGACGTTTGGGAGGGAGGGGCAGCAATTTATAACTCGTGCTGGGACAATAAGCCCAGTCCTATTCTGAAATGTGCCGAAAAAGACTATGACCTGATGTTGTCAAATCTGTTTTTTTACTTGAATGCGCAAAAAAGGTTTCGCAATAGCGAAAAGAAGAAAACTCATCTGATTGCATAGATTTGTCAAGGGAATATGCTCTTTTCTGGCCTCTCGGCAGATGGAGAGGACAAATACCTCTGTGTATGTGTATTTTATGAATATGATCTAAAAAGTCATGTTTCTGCATACAATCATTTAATGAACATTACCTTGAATGAGGGGGTTTCATTGAGTACATGATTGTAATGTTAAAGTTTTTGGACAATATGTGACACTATTCACTGATTAAAACATAAAATACAGATAAATAGATAGAGGGCCAAAGTTAACAATCGGTGTTTTAACAGTGCACAGGGGGGCTCAGCCTGCTGCTCTGATCTGCAGCATCCTGCTACCGTTCAATGGCTCCACTGTGTATAAAAACATGCGAGACACTGACATCTAGCGGACAAAGTGGAGAACTGTCTGATTTCAGTTGTTCTGAGTGAGATAGATTCTCCCCTGCTGATTGGCGTAACCATAGAGAGGGTTGCTATGTAACGCTTGTGATTCCGGAAGAAGCTGGCCGAGCTGTAGCAATGAGGAGCGAGATGGACGATAACTTTCAGCTCGAAGACAGTGGAGTGGCAAGAAACGTAAGTGACTTGTTGAATTGTGCATGATACAGTAAGGAAACAGGAGTAGAAACAATATTAGTTTCCATTGCTGTAGGATGAGTTGAGGCCCCATTGTAGCGAGCCAGCGAGGCTAGTGTTAGCCATCGAGATAGTAAGTTAGCCTAAATCGCAGATTTAGCCATTCAGTGATTTACCGACCAGCCACCGGCAAAAACACATTACCGTTTGTCACATTTTGGCAACGACTGCTAACTGTGGTGTCTTGAGAGTCCAATGAACATTAGCTGAACGGTTAGCTACGCTAGCTCCATTCCCCTTCATGCACAGCTTGTTGGTGGTGCACGCCTAATTTTTACACAGTTGGTTCAAATGTATCTCATCAACATTTAATTTAGAAAAAAGTTGAGCGACCATAGATGTTTAGCCAGAACCAAAGTAAATCCTTTAAAGCGGAACTTGGTGTTGAATCAACAACAATGCTAACGCAAACCCATTGAGCCAAACTGAGTGCATCACTTTGCCGTGATAACTTACATTCACTGAGCTGGTGATATATATAAATTATGTTTACAGCCTGGCTGTGTTGAACTTGTGCTGGAGCAGCTCTAATCCGCTTAGCACAACATCCCAGGTCTGAAAGTAATGCTACTTTTGGGATGCTGTTGTAAAGTAAAAACATAGTATGCATTTTTCTAAAAATAATTAAAACCTCATGTTTAGTTTGCAAAAAAACAGCAAGCAGTTTTTTTTTGGAACTATTCGAAACAGCAAATCAAACGTTGGCACTGGGAAACCTTGTTGTATTTGAAATACATGCTTGTTTTGACCTTGATTGCAGTAACACACTGTCCCTGTCTTTAGGGCCTTTCTCTTTTAATGGCATTGTTTAAGTGTTCGGGATCCGAGGAAACTGGTTGTTGTAGTTTTCTTGCTTAATATAGGCTTTCATCTGTTGAACTGTTCGGGACCTCCCTTGTTGTATTGTTTGTTTCATAATGTACTAAATGTTTGGGTGAAAAATATGCTATTCATACTAACATGCTCCTGTGCCATCACAGATACTGGCTTTTGAACTATTGATTGTCCTTCCAAACTGGTTTTCCACATTGACTTAAGCCCATCTTAAGTTAGTTTGTGGTCAGAGAAGTCGCTCATGTCTCTGGATCTGATAAATGAAATGGTTCTCTGTCTCGTTCTTTGTGGACAGACATTTATCTTGATACTGAATCTTTAACGATGTTGTCTTCCAGATGAAATCCACAAATTCTTCCGAATAGTTCCAGAGAGACAATATTCTTTAAACTGCTCCCTTTCTCAAAGTGACATGTAAATAGTTCTGAATGGGTTAACTCCTAACCACTTAAACATCCATATCTTTATGTCACTCATGAATTGATTAATTGTCACACGTTCCACTTGTTTCTTTTCGCATCAAACTACTTTTCCTGTCTTGTTACTCCCGTTTCAACTTTCTTCAAACGTGTTTTCAAATGTGTTTGTGAATGCTTCATGCGAGTGGACCCGCTGTGTTTTATGTGTGAGAAATATTTGAAACTAAACCATTAAAATGATTTCTAAATGGATTCCCCCAAAATCACCCACTTTTCTCAGATTGCCAAGTCTGGACGAAGAGCTCGCCTTACAGCAGACCAATCATCATTCGAAGAGTCTCGCCCCGCAAGGAAGTCTTCCGCCTCCGCTTCAATGGGAGAGGTGTGTAATCTCACGCTGACAGACAATCAACTTCTTGTTATAACTCTACTTTATAATAAGTGTCATAAAAATGCATTCTGGTTTGTCTCATACATGAATTACAGAATGAGGATGAGGTGGGTAGCGTCACTATGCATGGCTTCTGCTCCTCATGCTTCAAATGCAGTTTTAGCATTGTACTGTTGCCGTAGATATCTTGAGTCATCAAACTAGTTTGCTTCACTTTAGCTGGTTAGTTTCAGTCCAAGTGATTCACCACCTCTTATATCACAGTACACACAGTTGATGAACTTGGAATGAAGAGATTTAATAGCATGCTTATTTATGCAGGTTGATGGGTTGCCATTTTTTCTACATAAAGGCATTTTGTCAACATTCTTTAATGTACAAAACAGCTGCTTTTTTCATTGATGCCCTCTCTCTCTCTCTCTCTCTCTCTCTCTCTCTCTCTGTGTGTCTGTGAGTGTTGGATCTCATGTGTTTGCTTTAAGTATTTTAAGGATTACTTTACAAACTCTACAACTCTGTTCAAGTTTGTAGTGTTAAATCATCTCATTCAGTCCCTATGACTCTACCATCAGTAGCATACATGGATAAATAGTCAGCGTAGCGATGGTAAATTTAGCCTTTAAGATATCAGACAAAATGTATGAGAGAAGTCAAATAAAACGCAACAGTGGAAATGCAACAAATAACATCCCTTTCCTATTGTTGGCATTTATGGAATCGGTCACATCTCCTGCTCTGCCAAACTGTACGCCGGCCAACATTCCCAAAGTAAAATATTCCAGCAATGCTCTTGCTTTAGGGTCTTCCCAAATTAGGCCAACTTCCCTAATGTATGAACCAGTATTCTCGCGCCCTCTCTGACCTGCTGTGAACATGCAATACATTTTTGTGTGTCGTGCGATTGGGTGTTTTTTTTTTTTCTTTTCTTTGCAGTCTTTGTTTATCAACCCTGTCCTCTCCTGCCTTATGTACCCAACTGATTGGTCACATTCTTGACATCCTTAGACTTAGTTGCTTTTATGGGCTCATAAGGATTGGCCACCACAAGTTTCTTGCCCTAGAGACTATCAGAGAGTCTTAAATTAGAAACCACAAAGGCTAAGCTAATTGCCTTAACAGCCCCAACTATTTTACTACATCTGTGAGGTTCATATTTGGTCATAAAAAATCGCCGGCAGATTTTGTTGTGTTTCTCAGGACGCTTATGGTCCTCTCCATTTTTGTTAAGTAAAATAAATGCCAGAGGATGAATTTATTTCATTGCAAGGACACTTGACATTGTTATCTAGTCTCTCATGAAAATGATTCATTGTCCGGAACACCAAATAACAAAAAACAGACAGACTTCATATCTCTTAAATTAATTCTGTAATCTTGCTAAGAAAGCCTTGGTTGTCTTTGTAATCATTTCTGTTCTTAATAAAGAGACGGTTACTAATTACACAAAGTTGAGGGAGCTCGTTCAGCCTCAGCTCTCTCGATTA
This sequence comes from Leuresthes tenuis, assembly GCF_036924035.1. Lineage (NCBI taxonomy): Eukaryota > Metazoa > Chordata > Actinopteri > Atheriniformes > Atherinopsidae > Leuresthes > Leuresthes tenuis. The sequence continues at coordinate 23,830,972 of NW_027325369.1, forward strand.
ATGGTAATATACAATAGAGCAGAGTGGGCTCCCTCCTCCCTCTGTCCTGCTTAATGGTGATATTCAAATTTATAAATGGCTTCGATAAAGGAACCAGCCATGAAAGATTATTTCCTCTTTCATCATAAACGAAAGAAATTTGTCACGAACACTTTGTCCTCTGCAGACCCAATTTAGTAATGAGAAGTGTTGTGCCTTTTTTTTCTCATTCTTTTGTCTGGTGAACCTCCTTATGCGTTCTGAGGAATTCATTCATGCAAGTGTTGGATCAAGATACACACTTGGTTTGCTATTTTGAGAATCAAAGAAATTGAGGGAGTGGGGTTTATTTTTTTACCCCCCCCCCTTTTTAATCTATTTTAGTTCAGACTTAGTTCCCACACACTGCTCCATATGTTCTACTGTCACAAACAGGCAGTACTTTAACCTGTAAATGCATGTTGATGACTCCTCGCTGCACAAACTGGGCGTGTTGTTTGCTTTTTTTCTAGCTTAAAACTTGTATCAGAGAACAAATTGGGAAGATAACCTTAGTTTAAATGGTCGCCATACTTTTAAGCTTATTTCCTTGCCTTCTGTTGGGATTTCCTTTCCCATCAGTAGATAAGAGGGCCCTCTACTGATACATTTATTTATTTTTTTGTTTCTTTTGGATACTTTTCTACTCATGTAAAGCACAAAATATGGTCAGTTCAACTCTGTTTTAAACATGCATTGATTTGACACAAAGCCCAATAACTATGATGATGTTTAAAGTTTGGCCATGCTATTTTTGTGCTTTATTATCTAAGATCAAAGCTTAGTAGTGGTCAAAATGCTTTCCAAATAGGATTTATCTCTCATCTATGTTAGTGAGAAGACATGTTTTTTATTAAAGTGCTTTCTTCCCCCAGGGCCCCCCTCCTAAACCGGCCCGGCGGCAGGGTGGCTGGGCAGAGGAAAGCTCTGGGTCTGGTTCTGCCAAGTACGTATCGTCACCTTACCCCCCCCATCTCCTGTGGCAACAATGAAAGCTGGGACTGCGAGCTTGTGTTATGTGTTATTAATGAACTCTCATGCTGTTGAATGAGCTTATTTATCAGTGCATATTTGGCACTCAGGCTGTGAATCAACAAGGTTAGAGGGAGCCTGTCTGAGCAGGCAACTCTCCATTCGTCTTCATCTGTGAGCATGGCGGTAATTGACATGGTTAATGCATCAGCCACAGGAGGGCACTGTTAGTCAGCTAGCCACTTTATCACAGGGGTTCAAGCCCCTTAATCACCCCATACCGCCGCAGTCTGCTCTTTACACAGGGAGCACAACATGGAGAATTCATGAAATATTTGAAACAGATGGAAGGTGTTTGCCAGAAGCTTTGATCTGCAACTAACAAATGTAACACTTAATACTGTACATGACTGACTGAACATGAGACATTTTAATATACCACTGAGCAGTTTGTTCTTCCTCCTGCCACTGTTCCCCATTCACAAGAGATGAGAGCACAGAGGATCCATTTAAGTGAGCAGGCGGAGTCAGCTGTGCTTATTTACGTAGTTTACTGCACCGTTAGTGCAGGCAGGGAAAACGGCAAACTCAATAGATCTTTCCTTTCACACAGAAGGTCAGCGTGTTGCATCTCTACTTTTGTGTAACCCTGCTTGATTCCCAGTCTCAGAGTGATTGAAATACAGGAGGTGTAAAAGGGGTTTGCACGTGCATTGATCCTCTCTGAAACAAAGTAAGTAATGGTCCCCCCTGGAACCGGCAAGGACTTTTCCTTTCAATGTCACCCCTCATGCTCAATCACCACCGCCCTCCTCCCACTAATCCCAGCGCAGAAATCCCAGGATTTGTCGATCTATCACTTCTAATTGACACTAAATGATCTGTCAGTTTATTGATGAACCTTTGAAACCAGGTTGTCACAATATATTTTATCCCTAACAACTTTTTCCAGACAGTTTTACCATGTCTATCGCTTTGCCTTACATGAGTCTTAATCAAGGGGCCTGTAATGTGTCTTAAGTGTCGCCACCCCCACCCCCCCCAGACAGGACACAGTCCAAGGGCAGGCAGGTAGGCTCCTTCAGCTCATCTTTGCCTGGTTGGACGAGCCCATTCATGGATGTGGCTCTGGCATCAAACTACCTGCAAAATATGGACAAAGCAGAGATAAATATTATCATCTGAGAACTAGATGGCTCACATTTAATTGTTTTCTTTTTGAATAATTTACCTGAATTTAAAAGTTGCAATAGTGTCATACAGGTCAAAGAGGACAGATTCACTTTAAAGGTTATAAAATAAGGATAAAAATCCCTCAAAATCCTCCTGGAGTCAAACAGAAGACCCTTTTTATGGTGAAAAAGTATGAATTCCAGTTATAATGCAGGTGCCTCTGTGTCATATAAGATCTGATTAATTTTCAACACTTGTAGAAAGCAATCCATATCTTTGTGTTTTAGTTATTGCTTGCCGTCTGTGCTTTTAAGTTCAGGTAGAGTCAAAGAATCAGAATAACGTTGTGGAAAAAGACCAGTAGGGGGCACTACTCAACAAGGAGACCTGGCAGAAGTATTTTGTGTAATCAAAGAAGATTTAATTTTGCTCTATAAAAACACATTTCTATTTCTCAAAACTACAGAAACGTGAGTATATAGTTTTATTAAATGATGGCGTTTGCCATCTGTCTCAACAGACTTCAGAGAAGGGCCAAACTGGGTTTTTGGGTCTGGCATGTTCTCATAAGCTGAACTGAGTATACACAAAGAAGTCTGAAAACGGCTGAATAATTCAGCAGGACACGAGGATGAGACAAAAAAGACAGATTTAGTGGAATTCCTCTCAGTAGATGTATGAAAAAGATGTTTCTGTGTGGGAGTTTGCTGATTATTGTTATATTATTGTTCTTATAAGATGTTTAATTAGTGTAAAAGTTGTTCTTTCTGCTGATTTACAGAACCGCAAGAAGACCAGCAGCCGAGGACCTGGAAGAGTAAGTTGCCTCAGACATCGCTTCCATTTTACATGATATTGTTGAAGTTGTTAACAGAATTCGATGGCTGTGGTATTCTTTAATGTTTAGGTAACAACAAAAAAAAGTGTTTTCTCAGCCTGCTGGTGCTGCACTTTCAGACGGTATCAGCTGATCCTCGTCTTCTGTGAACAATCACTTAATGTGATTACAAAAAACTTTTATTGTTGTTTTCCTGTAATTTGAGTTTCTCACCCTCCCTCGCATCATTCTGTGCCTAGAATAGACATGAGGAGAGGCAGGTAGAGTCGTGCATGTTTTACTCATCATCACAGCTGGAGCTTGGTGCCTGAATGGCTGCAGCGAGACAGAGAGCAGAAAAATCCCTTATGCTGTGCTTCTGTCTTAATTGTCCTCATAATATTTATTCAAACTGTGGCTCCAGCTGGGTTTGTTTTTGAAGAGTTTGTAGAGGTGATCTTGTCTAAGGCTGACATGCTGGCCAGACTGACAGCTCAGCAACTTCCCATAGCAGAGGCTTCAGAAAGCTGTAGTGGAGTCAGACCCGGACTGTAGAAAAATGATGTAAACTATCTAACATGAGAGGGAACAAAAGCAGGCACATCATCAAAGTAAAGTCTAGCAGGCAACTCACTCACTCCCAATGATCACCTCAACACCAGGCCTAGTTTTGAAAGCATTAAATAATTCATACTCTCACACTTCCTGCTTCTACAGCCGTCGCCTGCGACCGCAAACTCCCCAGGGATCCGATGATGAAGGAGGTGAGAGCACCCTTGCTGTCTCCTAGTCTTTGTTTCTCCTCACCGGCAAAGCGGAGCCCTCCAGTGCCTCTCCTGCACATTTATCCTCTGAAAGTAGAGCAGATAAGCAGGCAATCAGACCATCGCTTTTCAGTGATGCTCGAACCATATTTCTCCCTGGTCCCTGCTTGGATTCAGGTGTCGGGAGACTGCTTTTGACCACTGAGCATGTGGGCACGTATAAGCACGGCCCTTTGATGAACATGGTGAGTAAATATGTTCATTTCATACAGAGGGTTATCAAGATGTTTCACACATGAATGAAAGAAGGACGGAAACCTGGTGGAGGTCTTGTTAGGCTGTGAGGCAGCTTTAATGCATCTGGTACTGTAAGCCTTCATTTTTATTGAAGGAATGGTGGAATCACAAACTTAACAAAGCACTTAAGAGCCAAATATGTTGAAATACAGTATCAGAATGATGGGTTTGAGTTGAAAGTCTCCCAAAGGAACTCAATCATACATCTAACACAACAAAATAATTAAAATGGTTATTAAGGAGAGGATGGAGTTTGACTGTGCCAGAAATTAGTCTTAACCTGAATCCCACTGAAGGAAAAGTAAAAGCACTTTAAAGCAAACTTTAAAGAGCTTGAACACATCAGTGTCACAAAAAATGTCCAACAGATACTTTCAAAGAAGCTTCCAGATGGCTGGAAACATATAAAAGTCATCATTGTTTCTAAAGATTCTGCAGGTAATTCTTTTGTTTGAAGGTTTTATTTCACAGTCTGAAAGCCTTATTTTGTTGTTGTTGTTTTTAGCGTTTAGATCACGCACATCTGGTTAATTTGCATTCATATTTGAAGATAATCAAAAACTTTGTGCTTTAAAATTCAGGAAGCCAATAATTCAGATTATCACTGTAACATTGAATCTGGGTCTGACAGAGGGCTTTGTGGCTGGATAGAGGCCATCCACACTGACACAGTTTGTTACAAACACACATACATGCACACACACATGGACACACAGAGTGTCAGGCAGGTGATATTGAATACAGATATAGGGGTAAGGCTGCTGCTTTGACTGAGTGACCTTTGGGCTCAACCATGCACACCACAAATAATGTTCGGACTAAGGTGTGAAATTTCAGTAAGGTGTCCAATTTTCATTGTTCTATTTTGTAGTTCAAGTCACAGGGTCAGATAGCCACAGTATAGAGCAGTATGCATGAAGCGCTCAGTTCCTGAGCAGAAGAATGTTTAGACGTCAGTGTTTAGATGTAAATATTGAACAAATTAACTCTTTTTTTTTTTTTTTTAACCCGCATATTTCAGCTATTGATATTCTCTATCATCATTTCTGTAAATAGAAGATTACGCTGTAAATACAAAATGAAAACCGTAAAATGAAGAAAATCCGTTGTTTATACAACTCAAAGCAAAGCTGCAAACAAATTAAACTCATATTTATCCCAAAACATCACATTTGAAGGGTGAACTACGTCATTTGTTTCCAGGTTTATCAGTGTATGGAAAGACTGTAAACTCCCTGGCCTGACAATTTTTTTTGCTGCTATGTTGTAATCTAACCTGGTATTTTATTTGCTGGAGTCCAATGAAAGAGGGGATGTTACAGTCAGAAAATATATGAATTAACTGGTTGAATATAAGCTGCAGGGTTTCAGGTCCACTAGATGTTTTTTTTTTTTAAACTGTGTTTCTGTATTATTTTCTAAACCCACTCTCACACACATATTGCCAACACAATGGCTAAAATGGCCAGTAGAATAAAGAGTACAGAGGTTTGGCTCTCTTGCAGTTAATGCCGCCGGAAAGACTATTACTCTGTGAAGGGAGACCTCTTAATACAGAGCTGGAGGCAGGGGCATTGGAAATTACAGTGCTGAGGGTTAGTGAGATAGCCTCTGCAATCTTGATTATGTTCCCTACCCCTTATCCCTTATGTCCACTGGCTACAAGCACAGGGAGAAGGCTTGCACAGTCCCCTGCTCCCAGCTCCCTGCTGAAGGCTCCCACAGCTTCCTGCTGGCCACTTAAAATATCAGAAACGCACTAATCTTTTTCATACCTCACTCTTACACTGTGATGTGGTGAATATTGTCCTATGAGCCTTTCAAAGGGATCTGTGCCTAGGTAATCATTTGACCGGACCCCTGCGTAGATTACAGGAGACCAAGTGATGTGGAGAGACGTCCTGCTCTCCAAAGTCGCTGACTGGCATGTGCCCGCCGGGAGTATGTCTACATTCACAGCAAATTATCCCCTTTTGATATTTACATGCTTCAGCGAGGCAGCCGGACGTGGCTGTGTAATAAGGATACGCCAGGCCTGCTCGCTGCCAGACAAAAGCCACCTTGATACATGTCCAGCTGAGCGCAGGAAGTCAGCGTGGGTAATGTGTGCCTCGCTGAGGAGAGACAGCTCCTCCTGATGGAGTTGCCCTTTGAGTTGGCAGAAAACACTAGCTTGTTTGCAGCTGCTTTTATGGCCTGCTTGACCTCCTGTAATAGGTTGAATTTGAATCCCATTTGAAAATCTTGTTCCCTTTTTCACTTAATAATAGACTTTGCATATAGACAGCATATGCCTCCGTGCTTCACATTGAACTCTCATGCAGTGTGTTAATAGTACATTAACGGTTGAAATGAAAAAGGGAGTGTGTGCACAGGTAGACAATCCAGGAAGCTGTTTGCAGAGTTGGACGGCAAAGCTTTTTGATGTCATTGCACTAAGACCATTAAATTTGATTGGGAGTCCAGGGGGGACAAAATCTGCTGAACGCTGTGCTTTGTAAATGAGAGGACAAAGTGTCACCGGGGCCTCATGAATATGAAATACCTGCGCCCGCATTTATTTGGATATCAGAAACACAGATGAATCTTGTCAGCGGCTAAACGAGTGTGGCATTTTTAATTTGGTTTAATTAAAAAAGAGAAAGAAATAAGTTCTAAGCAGAAGGCGGGGCTTTGATTTTCAGAAAAACTTGCTGGGTTATGTTTTGACCTAGTTGTTGTCAGAATTCTTCATCCATCTGAGTTATATGTCTGGAATCAAAATATTTCCTCTGCGTTCCACCAAAGATCGATATTTTTTCAAACTGAGTTTATTTTTCGGGGGTTATTTTGATGGAATGGTGACATAGATGCCAAGATATTTCCTCACATCAGATTCAGACTTCCATCTCCTCACCTCCATTTAGCTCCTCTATTGACTTTCCCCTCAGGGTGCAGTACTGCAGTTAGAGATTACTGACAAACCTCTTCATGCAGTCCAGCGCTCTCTTTTTCTCTTTGTCAATTCTTCTCTCTCTTGCATCCCGTCTTCTGTTTCTCTTTCCGTTAACACTCAGTTGTAGAGCTAATAAGGATTTGTAGTCTGCATCCTCACCAGAAAGTTTTCTTCTGGAGAGACCCTCCCACCCTAAACTAGCCATTTATTTAACGGTCTTTGCTGTACAAAATGTGCATGTTGTTCAATCTTATTCATCTCTGTAATACTTTTTGAAAATTCTAATCAGGATGTTGTTAAATCCATAAAAGGTCTTGTTACATATGTCAGTCTGCCTATTTATTAATAACTACTTAGCTAACTTTCAACCAGTCCAGCTGCATGCCCTATTATCCGTCTCTTATTTCAGTGCCTTCACATGTCAATCTGAAAAATGCTGTGAAAGTTTGCCCTGTCCTTTGTGGGAGTGGAGCCATCCTTTATCCTGTTGCGTTTTGCCAATTAAAGTGGGTTCCCACTGTTTTAGCAGCGGGCTGGCGGCTCCTGGTACCGCAGCCCCTGCCAGGCCGCACTGTGACTTCCGACCCCACACAGATGGGCCCGCAAGCAAATACTCTTGCACATGGCTGGATGCCGCCCCAGTTGGAGTGGCAGAGTGGACATGGAGGTCGGCCTACCGGCCACCGCAGGTCCTGGGGGTGGGTGGCGCTGACAGGGCCCAAATGCTAAGGTAGCAGGGGGTGCTTTCTGGGGAGCCCCTGGCCAGCGCCCCCCTCACAGCAGGATGAGCTGCTGCCTTGCCTCCTGAATATTCATGGCCGCATGGCTATTGTGACAGGGCAGTTCTTAAGAGGCTGTAGGCAGCAAGAGGGAAGTAAGGAAGTGCCACGCAGATACGATCACACATAGTCTGACAAACACACACACACCCAGCAGCCACACAGGGGGGAGTTACTGTAGTTTAATCAGGATTCTTGTATTAGTAGGCAGATGACAGACTTGTCTTTTTTTTTTAATACTTTACACCTCTTCAAATGTTATCAGATGTTCTCTGTTTTTTTTTTTTTTTTTTTTTAGATATTCCAGTAATCCCTGACCTGGAAGAAGTGCAGGAAGAAGATCTCACAATGCAAGTTGCCATTCCACCAAGGTAGAGAGCTCTTTAAAGTTACGAGAGTTATTATAACCCTGGTTTGATACACACATGAACCATGTCACCCAAAACAGGTGAGGAGCAGTTAACCATTGACCAGGATCAGTGCTCTGCTCTGGTGACTGTGAAGTTACCCGTCCTTCGCTCATGCCGTTGCGGGGTCCCTTGCTTTATGTGTCTGAAATGGAGAAATAACAGTTTGATGTGATTTATGCAACTCTGTTACCCGGGTCCTTATTAACCGGACTCTTTGATTTACAGGGCAGTGAGAGACACGCCGACATGTGTCGTCTATGTAGCAGGGCTATGACAGTGGTGGAGGTTATTAGGCTGGAGCTTGCTCTCTGTGCGAGATAATATCCACATTGAACTCATTGCAGGGGCAATGTAGCGTGTAATGTGCAGTAAGTAGGACTGGCATGCACTGCTAGGCCCCGGCCACTTTGAGAGCCCCCCCACTTATTTCCAACCCACAGATAAGCAGCTGGGTTTCAATTTGAAGCGTTTAACACTTGGCAACCATCTCATGTTCTCCATGGTCTTTGCTTGAAGTCTTGGAGCTTGATCGTGCGCAAACTTCAAACTTATCCAAAGCTTCTTCTCAGATATGCTTCACATGTAATGTAGAGGCATGATTCCTCTCTCGTGTTCTTTTAAGGGAAGTACAATTTTTATGCCAGTCATAGTTTATCAGAGGGCTGCTTTCCTCAGCTGTTTTGTCACCTTGTCCCTCTCTTAGCATCCAGGTGAACCGGGTAATGACCTACAGAGATCTGGACAATGATCTGAAGCATTATTCTGCATTTCAAACCTTAGTAAGTCAAGGGCATTTATGTTCATACAGCTATATATCTTCTCTTTAAGGTGGTCCATTTAGTTTTGCGACAAACATCAACTCAGTTTTTACTAGCCAAGTGAATTTCTCTGAATTTTTTCTCAGGACGGAGAGATTGACTTGAAGCTGCTCACCAAGGTTTTAGCACCAGAGCAGGAGGTGAAAGAGGTGAGTGAGTTTTTAGTAAATGTTGCTTGTGAGCTCCCAATGAAGGCATGTCCAGCTGTTCCTAGAGCACCTCGGGGAGGTTGCTAGTCTTGTCTCCCAGGTAATCAAGATTTATGATGTGTACATTAACACCCTCTGCTCTCCTTTCCCCATTTTCCTCTCTTTGCTCCTTCTGCTCCTCTTGCTCTCTTTCCCGGCATTTCTCCATCTGCTTCTGTATTTCTTCTGTCCCTCTTTTTGTTCTGCAGGATGATGTGGGCTGGGACTGGGATCATCTGTTTACAGAGGTGTCCTCAGAGCTGCTGATGGAATGGGATCAAGGAGAGAATGAGGAGCTGGGGCAGAAGGGACAGTGTCTTTAGTTATTTGAACTTTGATTACAGTTTGTTTTTAAAAATGTATTTTTATAAATGTATATACAGCATTTCTTTAACTTTCAAACAAAGTGGTCTGTGTAGAAAACAGTGCCGGGTTGTCTAACCCCATCTTTGTTTATTTAGGTGGAATATCTTGTGTGTTTTGCTTGGTTAGTTTGAACTTATACAGCCAAAAAGGTATTTACCAGAGAAAGCCCCTCTGAAAAATGCAGTTTCAGATAAAAATGTCCTCTCTGTACTGGCAGCATTATCAACACTCACATACAAGTCCAAGGTTGATAATCAGCTAAGCTGAAATCCAGTTGATTGTGTTCAAATTAACATTCCTCATTAAAGCCTACAACCTTATTGTTATTGACTGTGCCATTGACTTTATCTTGCAGCTCTTCGATAGGAGCAACCCCTTCTTCACTATTATCTCAAATGCATTGAGCAGAGTTCCCGTTGACACCTGGGGGATTAGCATACATTATACCTTTTTACTGAATTAAGAGGAACGGATGTAAGTTGTGAACAAGACAGCTGCTACTATAAGGTGTGTGGTCGTTAAAGTGTTGAGCAAATTATTCACAAGAATGTGAAAGCACAGGATGAAGAGTGAGCAGGACATGAAAAGGAAATCAGTTTTTTTTTTCTTTCAGATGACATTTGCTCTAATATACATCAGTCATTTATCGTGTAACATAAGAATTACATTGCATGTCAAGGTTTCAACATGTGGTGCACATGTATCAGCATTCAGTTTTGTCTTTGGTTCATGTGTGTGAATATAAATGCAGGCCTCCAAAGTCAGGCCAGCTCTATTAGGGAAACAGCTGTAACATTTACAGATAGTGATTAGGTTTATTTTCAAGGCAGACATCAGTCTCATGACATTTGGAGATGCACCGCAAAGTCCTCAAGGGCACACAATGTACGCATCTAACAGCTCAATCACTGCCCATCACAAATAGATCCAGATTTTTTCATTTGGTCGGCCCTGAATCAACTTCATCAAGTATAATACCTCAAGATGAAGCTATCATGCGGGAAATTTGTGCTCAGAATATTTGTGGCACAATATTTGCGCTCGGCACTTAAATTCAGTGAGTGAACCCCCTATCAGATATACAAATGCACGCTTTTTTTCCCCCACTTTTTTCCGCCTCCTCTATTGGCTTGTTTAGCCAGACTTAATGAATTCTGCCCATATGCCCTGAGCAGCTGCTATGTTGCCCCTTCCTCCTGCCCCCGCTGAGCTGCGAAGTGCCCATCCATGTAGAGACAACCTCTAGCTGTCTCTCTAGAGAAAGCTAAGCCTGCCACTCCTCCGCTGGCAGCCAGCCGGTGCTGTCTGAGGTGGACTGTGGAAGGGCCGAGGACTCAGATTAGGGCCCAGTGATCATGGGTTGCGGTCGGCCTCAAATGATTGGCCCATGTGTCGGTGGATCAGAGAGGGGATTAGCGAAAGAGATCCAGAGACACTGTTTGCCATGTGCTTGCATCCAGATTCTCAAAGTGACCTCTCACCGCCTCATCATGCTGCTCTTCTCTCCTCCTTTATTCTCACCATGTCTCTCAGTGTCTACAGTACTTCCTGACGCTGCAGCGAGGCAGCACATGACCTCTCACTGGGTGTAGTAAATTCAGTCACATCAAAACAGCTATAACATCAACATAATTTCTAATGAGGAAGACGATTGTGTTCTGAGAGGACTTTGTGGTTGTGGCAGTAGCTTCGAGTGTCACTGGGAGATGAGCTAAATCTGAGGCTGTGTTGACTCTGAATCAGCAATTATACAGACCTCACATTTGTTTATGGCGTAATTTGTTTTTCTGTGTCTTTTGTCTATTAAAATAAGTGAACTGTTACTGCTGCAAAAACAGTTCATGGAGGTAAAGAAGTGTTCTCATGCCAATGGTTGTTAATGAAGTAGTAATTTGTGGAATCTCAGTATAAAACATTGTTCTCAGTATAGACCAGCTGAGCACGGCCCTAAAGGAGCCGTTTATCTGTGTTTTTATTGGATCTTTTGGTCGACATGACATTGCATTTTATGGCAAAGAAAACAATGTCGGGGAAGTAATGCAATTTTAAGAGGAAAAAAAAATCAAATGAAGGCCCCATTTAAGAAATGCTTTTTCCTGCTCTCTGTCGACAGGCTTGTCTTAATGTATTTTGATATTGGGGACTAATTGGAAGCATAGACTAGAGAAAATATGCTTCCAGCTCTACCTAATATGCTGTGGTGTTGACAGAAGTTTATACATCTTATCTGTTCTCAATATCTCCCCTTCATATGTTCCAAAAGCAATATGCCGAGGTGTAATTAAAGAAAATGGGGAGATGTAGAGATAGCTGGGGCCTGATGCCCGGGCCCCTCAGACACAGAGTGAGGGGTGAGGACAGACACGCTAAAGCTCAAGGAATATTAGGCCCAGTTCATTTCACCGGGGGCCACGTGCCTGTGACAGGTTCCCTGTCAGAGACCTGGCCAGCACTGCATCAGTCGGTTGCCGTGAACCAGCCATGAGAGGATAATTAGCTGTTTGAAAAGGCAAAAACTCATAGACACATCCCCTTTTAAGTCCAGATGACATCCCGTTTTACTCATTAGGTTACAATATAAATATTTGCAAGGTCAATTTAAGTTCAGATGCTGGACATTATACATGCAAACGCCACCATATTCAAATGGAACTCTTTGAAAAGAACCTCAAAAAGCAGCCAAAGTATTGATTTGCAACAAAGACTCCATGATATTTCAAGTTTAAAGGAGAAATCCTCAACACCCAACTAAGGCAGTCAGATCAATATCATTTTTTGATCAAAAGGGGATTTGCCTTTGAAATAGCTAGATTAAACAGATGTTTTATTTTTCATTAGTTAAACAGCACCTTTAAAAGCCCTCAGGGGGTTGTGAGAGAGAAGAGGGTATTAACTCCACAAAAGAGAAAAAAAGGGATATTTTTTTAAGTTTGATGGGCTGAAAAGTCATTTCAGTCATTTTTTTCTCCTCTCTTCTTTACTTGATATTCTAAGTCCTTTTTTTTGTTTACCCCAGGTGGGCTTGGACATTAAATGGCTGGCAAGGTGGCAGCTTGGAATGCCCCTGGGCATCTTACGGCCATCATGTTGTCAAAGGACCTGGGAGGGAGACTGAGAATAGAAACTGTGAGAAGGCAAATAAAAAAAAAGAAGCTTCTGTTCTTTTAGTAACAATGAGACTCATTAATTACCTCCAGCTTTTCCTATGGATGTTTTCAGTGCCGCTGTGTGTTGGGGGGCAAGAGGGCTTTGAACATGAAATACAGTCAGACTCCACATTTGTCATGTATTTTATTATTTCCCTTCTTCACCTCTCCGTCTTGTAGGCAAGGTCCTTCATTTTTCACATGACTGGTTTTCTTATCATTGTAGGCCCTCTTCGGTGGCCTATGAGTGACTTAAAGGCAATAAAACACAAAACATTCTGTAAAACACGGATGCCTCTCGGTCTGGAGGCCCTGCAATGCCTCCCCGTGAAATTATAATAATAACTCAGTGGCGGTTGGAGTGGCCAGGTCGCTGTGGGGGGCTGGGAGAAAAGGTTCACCAAGGCCCTCTGAGCAGGGACAGGTCAAGGTGGCCTGTTGGGCCTTGCCACCCCACCTGCCTCTCCCAACCCAAGTCATAAACTCTTTCCATCAAACAGGATGTCGGCTAAAGCCAGGCACACAGCTGAACCTCTTTGTCTTGTAGCTGCTGGCTGTGGCTGATGGGAGATTGGTTGTGTTGGTCACCTGGCTGTGGTGAGGTCAGCTGAGGAGCTTATCATGGCCAGTACAGGGAAAATGCCTGAGTCAACACAACTCTGTAGTTTGCCCTCTGCAGGTCAACTTTGTCATGAACTTAGTACTATGTAATTTTGTTCCTTTGAAAGGGAAGACAAAAGGCAGGAGGAGCGACAATTATGAGTCCCCTTATTGTTGAACTGTGTCTGGATGTAATTTTTTGGTGTCTGGATTTGTTGCAGGGTGGTGGGAGGGGCTGGATGAAGTCCCACAACACCTCTTGAGTGTGTGAATGAGAAGGAACGAGGACAGGAAGAGAGCACAGGCTCCACCACTGAGGTGCTGACAGAGGGGATAGAGGGGCTGAGATTGCACCTGTTCTGGCCCAGCACCCTCCCAGCAGGGTCTCGTCAGGGTCTCAGCCTTCTCCTGGCATCTGTGAAGGGAGCCAGGGCCAGTCCCACCTCCAGTGTTTGCTCCACCTCCTCTTAGCTCGTGGAAAAGAGACGAGAGGTGCTGGAGGCTCCATCTGCTGAGGGCTCGCTGCGGTCTCTGTGGCCCGCCTGGGGAAGGGGGTTGCTGGGCCTCTACGACTCTGCCACAGGGGTCTCGCAGTGGTAGACCACAGCGTTGCACATCACACATCACTTGCCAGCTGGCCGGGCTTTTTCCCCTGTAAACAGAGACTAATGACCACTCAGCACGCACACACCAAACACTTATCCCTTGGTAGATTAGAGGAAGGGGAGACAGTTTAGGTGAAAAGGCTTGGCTGATTTGAGTAAAGGAAAGCAGCCTGCTGAGGTTACTTATGAGATCCATGGTTATTTGAGCTTTGGGAACGGTGCTCATATCATAGTGGGATACTGCTATGCAGCTACCCTTGAATTCTGACTCAAGTCCAATGCTTGCTTGCATGCAACATCACAGACCTCCCGGTGCTTCTAAAGCCTCCTGGATCCAGCTGAGCCCGTAAAGGTTTCATGTTGGATCTGTGTCCTGAGGAAACGCATGTAACAATTCTGAGAGCTCTTCTCGCCTTCTTTTAAATACAGCGAGCCTCTTAACGTTCCAGTTCTGTGCCCCAAGAATAATTTTACTCCACTAATAGCAGATATTTCCATAAAGAGATCAAAATGCAACATGACAGTAAACACCTCATTGCCTTTATCCTCATGATAGATGTGGTGTTCATCAGAGCGGCCTTGAGTTTAGTGTCTCCAGACTGAAGGACATTTGTGTCTCCATGTTTCCTGTCCCATCTCATCAGAATCTCCTTCACCATGTCTCCCAAGTTCAGTTTTCTCAAGAATTCCCCTCGTTCAATTAAATTATTATATTTTAGCGTACCCCCAACCAGATAATTTCATATATGTCCTGCAATCCTATTTGCCCAGATGTCCCCAACACATGCTTTTACAGATATAATTATAAATGGAAAAATAAATAAATATTTCAAATGCAGGATAGGAGTAATGTGACATTGAGTGTTATTCCCCAGTTCGGCAGGGAGAGGTAGGGAGGTCAACCAGCTACACTGAGCCACTGGCAGCCCAGGCCCCACTGGTCCACCGGAGTGACTTGGCTTCATCTACAAACTCGCAATAAATATCTGGCCATCATTTATTTTAATTCACTCCTTTCTTGCTCAGATGGAATGGATTCTTAACCTTGTAGGACAAGGACACTCGCATGCTGCCTGCCTTGCCTTAGCTGCTAAATTATTCTTCATTCTTCAGGGGAAATAAAAAAAAAAGGAGTCCGGCGTTGCTCAAACTGTCAGCTCCAATGAAAAGCACGCCTGAAAACATTGTCACTGAACCCCTGGACGAGGAAAAGAAGGGAAGTGGGCAGTGAAAGACAGAGTGAGAGAAGTGGGGGGAGAGTGAGAAAGAGGGGTGGTGGAGGTGGGGGAGTCGGCAGCCTCCAGAGTGATTTATTTGCCAAATCAGGACACAATGAGTCGATTATGAGTCCTCTAATAAGAGAGAGTGTTTGGGGACCCACTAATTGGGCATGATTGAGTTGCAGTCTGGGAGCCGGGCGAAAAGGGAACCTGGTCGGCGGCTGTCATGCAATCATCAGCTAATCAGAGCTTTGAAATTAAAACTGCGTGTTTAGGGTAGAGGACGGGATAATGGCAGGGACCTGCCTGAGCTCGGAGGCTGCCTGAGGAGGCTGTCACCGTGTTTATGTGTATGTGTGTGTTTGTCTGGATGCTTTCTGGCATGTTTGTGTGTGTGTGTTTTTTGTGTACAGTGCAAGTGCTGTGGATAGGGCAGATTATGGTATGTATGGTGTGTATGTGTGTGCAATTTGGGCCTTTAATGTCTGACTGTGGTCTGCGCTGGTCTTGATGAGGACTGTGAAGGAGCTGTAATCAGCCCAGCTCTACTTAGATGATGTGCGTGTGTGTGTGTGTGTGTGTGTGTGTGTGTGGACGGCTTTTTACTGTTAAGTATATGACATATGTGCCGTATGCATCTTAACTTATGTCGTAGGAAATGCCAGCTCTGAGCAAAAATATTCTACAGGGCAGTTTGTATAAATGTGATACATTTCAATAAGGCAGAGAATATTTGTCATGTAAACATCTCTACAATTATATGATACTGTATGGAAAATTGTATATCTATGAAGCATTGTGAAAACGATGAATCATCATAGAAATGGTTTGTGTTATTTTGTGCATTGAACCTATTTGTTATTAAGTAATTCATTTTTTCAGTGAATCTGATTCTTCTTATTTGGTCTTTTTTGAATTACAGTTGAAGTCAATAATTGTCTTGTTACTGCCAAACATGCTGGAGTTGGTGGGTTTGAACTGTTGTATTCTCCTGACGTCACTAGGGGGCAGTGTTTATCTGTACTGCATCGCGGGAGCTCACGGACAGCTAATTGATGCCAGGTGCTTCTTCTGGCTGCGTCCTTAACACAAGCGGAAACAAAAATGTCATGCGTGCATCATTTTCAGAGGTAAGATAGAAATATAACGTGTGTTAAAAGATATCTGACAACTTATTTTACAGCATTTTCTTTTTACATCTTATGCTTCAAACACTGCCGAAAATGTTAGCTCTAAAATGTGGCTTATTTACCAAAACTTATTATATTTCTTAAAATTCCTTGTTATATCCCGGCTGGTGTCCTTCTCAACAGTCTTATTTTAGATAAAGTTATCTTTGCAGTTTTTAGATTTAGTTGATCATATTTAATAACTGGAATACCTTATTCCTGATAGATGTATAGTTATATAAATTCATAAAGGGCTAATTCAAAATCCTGTGTTTTTCCGTGACAACACAGAATGCAATCTCTGGGTGGATTGTTCACGAGTAGGAATGGAAACAGAAACGTTTCTTTTTTTTTTGTGATCTTAAATGTTTTGATAATTAGAAAACACGTTTATATGTAAATTAGATGCCATAGGTGCATTTAGATCAAGTCTTTATTTCAGGTTTTCATTGGACATCAGTTACAGAGGATATTTACATGTTTCATAATAATTAACACATTTACACATGTATTTACCATGGTGAAATATTAAATTTAATGGAGTATTCAGCTGCTAAAGTCATGTTTCAGTCTTTCCTTTTTTTTTTTTTTTTTTTTTTAATTTTTTTTTTATAACCTATGTCTTTATCCCCAAATTACCCACCAACCAAACAAACAAACATGCTGCATTTTCAGTCCTCCCAAGGCCTTGTCTAATTGTAAATGCGCCTTGCGTCTAAAGAGGGCCTCACTATAAAAATCTGAAGTGGGTTTAGGCATAAATGGGATTAATTCCCAAAGAATGTCCTTTGCTCTTCCTCCCATAATTTCATTTGCAGGGTCCACAGGATGAATAGCCAAGCAGGTAGTGATGTGGAACTGCAGGACAGGCCTTGCGGGGCCTATGCTGCTACACCGCAGCCTTCAGGTTATGTTACCTTGATAATGTCACAGCTGCAGGAACCACACCGCCCACCATACAGGACACAGGAAATCCAATTATCCGCCTTCTAATGTGTGGGAATTTTTACGCTCTCATTTCTTAGACTTTGGCTTTTGCTGCACCTGAGGGCAAACCTACCTGAGAGAGATTCCTGGGATTGTTATTTATTTATTTTCAAGGAAAAATATCCATAGGCTTTCTGACTAAAATCAATAAAACTGTTAGATTTTAGTGGAACCCATAATAAAAATGCTCTTTTGACAAAAACACTGGGTTAAAGATAAATTTGTTCTTTACAATGAAAAATGGTTTGTTGGACTAACTGTAAATGGCACTATTTAGTTAGCTGTATTTTAAATCCAACATCAGTTTTACTGGACACACAACAGAGAGCAGAGCAACTCGTCCTGGAGTCAGCTGGGTCTTGGTGACGGCTGTACATCGGTGCAGGTTCCCCCACCTGCATGGATTCCCGACTGTTTTTTTGATTTAATTAAAAGGAAGAGGGGGCATCAATTTCAGCTGCATGGCGGGGAGATGACAGTACACAAATTGAAAGTAAGCATCTCAGTGGAGCAGGGAGGAGGCTGGTACATCATTAACATGGGAGACAATTCTGTGTGCAATGTAACAAGATTAGAAACATTATTATCAACCCAATGCTCTACATAAAGCTCTGCAGCAGGAAATAAATAAAAAAAGAAACAATCTAAAAAAAAAAAGGCTTTATACTTGGGACAGGATGAGGCAAGCTCATAAATGTAAAAACAAAACAAAACAAAACAAAACATGGGATTCAGCAAAATTATGTTGCTTATCATGGTTCATATTGTTTTTTTTTTGTTTTGCTTTACCTCAGACAGTAGTGTTTATACATCTCAGAGGTGATCATACTGTAAATTTGACCCCTCCTTGCTGATCCCAAGCTCCGTTTTAGTGTTTGGGTTTGATTTTGAGCCCATCCCAAGGAATGTGAATGGACTCGTCGAGGAGCCTTATTAATGAATAGTAAAGACAGATGAGTCTCTCTCGTGCCAAGCAGGTTGCCGCAATTGGATTAGTGAAGCTGAGACTGGGATGGATAGCTGTCTATGTGCCAAGTGCCCATTAGCTCGGCTGGTACGCCAATACAAAAACGGGCTCAGGATTCCCCTCAATGATCTCCGATTGGACTCATCAGCAGATTATATCTGAAGCAATAAACTGTACTGACATACTAATAAGTAATTAACATTAATCAGCTGTGATAATATAAGGGTTAAACAGATTATTTAGCTCCTGCTTTCATTGTTAAAAGAATACAAATATCCGGCACAAGTGATGTGTTAGCTGCTGTCTGTAAAAATGTACTTTATCGATGGGATGCTGTCCATTCTTGGCATGTATCAGAGCAACTTGTGTTTCAGAGGTTCTCTGGGAGGCGATGATGGGCACTGTACATGTCAGTGTACAACAGGGGCTCTTCTCCAACCAACTATACAAATGGGCATGAGTGTGAAGAGCTGGGAAGATGTTATCAATCACCCACTGTGCCTCAGCTGAGGAGTTGCTGGCGTCTGTGGAGAGAGTCCCTCTCATACTGATCCATATAAAAGGCTGTGTGATGTATTACAGCGGATGAGTCGGGACCGGCTCTGACACATGACTGACAGCTCATTTGACAGCCCCGGGAAAGTGTGCAGGGAAGTTTCAATCTAATCTAATGCCGCTGAAGGAATGAAATTGTGGTGTGAGATTATGTTTTCATGCTATATCCTGTCTAGGACAACACAGACACAATGGGATGAATATGATGTGGATGACCCGCTTTCGCGAAGGTGCTACACAGCCAGATGCCTCAGTCATCTTCAAGTTGGACCTCCTAACCAGTGACTGTCCCCTCAGTACACGTCAGTCCTGAGAATCAGGTTTCTGAAGTAAAAATGAGAAATTGAAATCTTGCTCAAACCCATATCTGTGGGTGAACGAAAACAATTTTGTCATACATTATCAATCAGCTGTCTCATGGGGCTTTCCGAACAGGTAATCTCTGTCATTCAATAGCTTCACCGCAGGAGCTGGGTTCTCCAGAAACAGGATAGCCACAATACACACATTAATATTAAGTGCAGTGGAGATCAGCTTCTCTGGGCCTGCTCTCTCTTCTTCTTCTCTCATAAGAGCAGAATATTTTAGTAGGCCACATGCATCTTCAGATCAATATTTCTTACTCTGTGGTATAGGTTTACACTTATATTTTTATGGCTAAGTCTTGTTTTTTTTCACAATAAGTATAATTTATATTGATATTAAATGAACCAAAGCAGACTTCTAAAAACATTTCCCCACACCATGGAGGTCACAGAACATTTCTTAATCACTCCAGAAATGTAAAATTATTTCACCAGAAAACTATTAAAGCCCAGGAGACTCAAACCTCCCAATGCGTCCTTCCACAATGATCAATCATAGAGGGCTAATTAGCCATTTTACAGCTATTTAAAAAAAAAAAAGACACTCAGCCCTTTTCATTATGCTCTATCTATTTTCCCTACGTTATGGCCTCTCTTATTTTCTATCCAACTTCTGAAAGTTACCCAAAAACTTCTGCTGCATTGAGGAATAAAGAATCAACTTTCCACATTTGACGTGCCAGTCTTTCTTCCTCTCCGGCTACGTTGTATTCATAGAATGAGGTCAGCAGTTGGCCTGCAAGCGTTGAGTGTCAGCTGCTGTTTTTCCATTGAATCAGTCTATACTCGGGTGTTTAGCCCTCTGACAGGCCTGACGTTGGCCTCCGAGCAGCCCAGTGACCACAGAACTTGATCTCAAACAATCAAGCAACTGTGTCGGCCCAGTCTAAACTTGCAGTTCCCAAACCTGTCACACACATTTCACCGCTCCTAGCGTGCCTCCTTTCTCCTCTTTATTCTATATTTCCAGGCTCTAGCATCCATATTTCCCTTTAAATTCTAATGCAGCCCTGAAAATGTTCGTATTGTTTAAGTGATCGTTAAAATTTATAGCGAGCTGACTTCATCCAGCTTGCTAGGCCTCACCGGCATAAGTCATAATTATGTGATGACACTGTAAGACGGAACGTCCACATTGGCCACCTCGTCCAGGCCAGTTAAATGATGTAATTAGCCCACCTAAGAGGTGAACGCTCCATATTGGATAAGTTATTAAATGTTTGGATGAACCTGAGTTCCATTTCCTATCACTGTCTTCCTCTCATGCTCGCTCCCTCCTGCCGTCCTCCATTAGCCCATTAACAGTTATGTGATACTATATGCTGATGGGGCAGTGGACAGAGAAAGTGGGTAAATTAAGCCTGACCACTGGTTGTGTCATGAGTTGCCTTTCTAAGGTGTTACTGAAGGACACTGCAAGACTGAAGGGAACAGCACATCAGTGTGGGACATGTGACTACCACAGTCTTGATGCTTCAGTAATGTAAGCTCAGCTGAGTTTGTGACCTTTGTTATGATCCCAGACTGCACGTTATGCTGATTCATTAAGATCTAAGCTATGTTCTGTGGTGTACTGGTTTCACCCCACAGAACTTTGGTAAGTGTGTGTGCTGTACAACAAACATGGGTTAGACAAACAAACATGTCAGATTTAACCCATCAGACTGCTCAATTTGTCCCCAGTTAAGCTGTAATGGAAGGCAGTGCACTGAGGTTGACAGCATGCCTACCACTGGGCCCTTGAGCATCAGTTTGTGCGTCATTGTGTGCGGGTGTGTGTGTCGTGCTCCACCAGAGGCTGTCACCAAGCGTGACTGCGTGTTATTCACACTGACGAGTTTCACTGTTCACTGTCACCTCTCATTGTGAGGGGAAATAAGCCAGTGGAGAGAGCTGCGGTCAGGGGAGGGTGGCTGCCAGAGCAGCACCCCCTTACAACTGCAGCACAAAGACTAGTTTCTTTTTCAAGGAGATACAAACTGAATATTCCTCTACACCAACCCACATCCAACCGGAGATATTCAGATACTGCAAGCACAGCCTGGTTTTGTTTTCTAGTATACTTTTCCAGACAGAGATGGAAGCCTAGCTGTTTTTGTGGCCATGTTTAGGAAGGGGTGGGTGTGATGGTGTTTGATTTGTTGTGAAGATGAGCAGCGGGACTCAGCAGAGTCCAGGTTGGCCCAGCAGGCCCGGCGAGAGTGACACTTCCTCTCTGCGTCTCGTCCTGCAGAGAGCCCTGACAGCAGGGACCTGGTGCAGAGCCTCGTCCCCGTTCATCATCACTAGAACCAACCAACCACCCACAGCGGGCAGGGAGGGAGGGGGACTCGGTTATCTGTGTCACCCCACTGTCCCTCCCCCTCTGTTTTTGTCCCCCTCTTCTTCCTCCCCCTACTCTGTCTTTGGCCCATCTCCAGAGAGACCAAAAAGCCAGTCTCTCTCAGCTCCCTGATTGTTTTTGTTCCTGTGAGCAGACAAATAGAGTTTGGCCTCTTACAAAAGAAAATGCCCAAGCTCATCTGATCTTACTGCCCTAAGGAGTGGCCTGGCCTGAAGGGCTAGTGATTGGAAAATTACAGTGCTGCTCCAGCCATATTGTCAGAGTCTAGGCCAGACTCTTTTCTGTTTGTGTTAAAGTCCATCAGCAGAGTGGCCAATCGTGTGCTTTTACTGAATCTGTCAATACTGTGGAGTGATTGACTGTCACCAGAGTGAAGCATTTGGACAACTTTTATTATAGTAACTGTAGATGCAAAGAAAATTTAACTGTTTTTTCCAGCACAGATAAACATCTGCTTTTGCATTTTTCTAAGAAAAACCCCCACCTATTGTCTGAACTGGTCAGCAAATTCAGGGTCAGAGATTTGGTCTTGATGTGAGAATACCTGTTGCAGCTCCAGAGAGAGGGTGAAGTCTCCTGTCTCTGCCTCACGAGTGCCTCTCTTATAAGTGATTACAATTGGGGTAGAAGGGAGAGGTACAACAAGGGCCTTGTCAGCACAGACCCTCCAGATCTGAGGTCAATTTCGCCCCCTGATTGCGTCTATTTTTGTAGTGTGTATGTGCTTGTGTGGGGGAGGGAGAGTTTACTGTTGCCTCATTGAAGCCATCATCATCATCTGAAGAGCAGACACTAAAGCTTGACTTGCCTGTCTGTCAGTTTCATCCTTTTGTTTCTCCCCCTTCTTTTATGCCTCCCCCCGTCTCTGGTTTTCCTTCACTGCATCCCTCCTATCTCTGCTCCCCTTCCAGCCCATGGCCCTGGCCCTCATCCTGCTTTTTTGCTCAACCCCCCCCTCATGTTCGCAAATCACTTCTTCCTGTGTCAGCAGGTAAATTGTTTTGTCCTCCCATTCCCTGCTTTCATTACCTTGTGTAAATTAAGCGATATGTCGTCCACCGGTGCGCGCCAGAGCACTCACCGCGCCAACGCCAAAATCATGAGATTTGGCATAATAAATGAAGACAAACTGGCAGTAGCAGTGCTCCTCTCCGCGCGGGCTCGCCTTCATTATTCGCTTAACTTGCCGGAGAAAATGACTTAACCCTGACCTGTGTATTACGTCCCATATTCACTCCAGATAAAAGCCTTTTTACAGCGCACAACAATTTATATTCTAGCAAAGAGGCTGCTTTTCTCTGTCAGTTTTCCAATCTCAGCTCCTGAACACACGTCATTAAACTTGTCTTGCCTTCCTGTATTTGTCCATCAGTCCTTCTTTTTACATAAAATCTGGCAGCATTATTCTGGGATTTGATGGCACCCACTCATTTTTTCCCCTTGGAATGTTTGATTGGAAGAAATATAGCCGGGCTGGGGCTATCTCCTCTCTACTGTGGAATCATACACTTGATGAAATAGTGTTCCCTCAGCAAGAATAATAAAAACAGACTTGTGCATTACAGGGGGCTCTCAATCTGCCAGCAGGGCTGAGCTGAACGAAAAAGCCCACCCCTACCTCCTGACAGATTTTTATAGTTATCCCAGCAGATAAATGGAAACGGGTGACCAGGCTTGAGAAGGCCACTCTGCAGCTGAGTGTAGGTGCAAGGCTGGACAGTGGCACGATGCTTGTTGTGAACAGTAAAAGAGTGACTACAGAGGCGAGGATGCTGATCCCGCCAGATTTTATGGTGAGAGAGAAATCTGTGTGAAAACACAGATACGGTCAAAGAAAAAGTGTCATTTGCACCCAATATACTGTATTTGGTTTGTATTAGTAAACTGTCACTTCTGACTCTAACAGCAGTTGGTTAGCAGAAACTTAAAGCACCATGTAACAATGTGGTCTAGCTCCATTGAGACTTAACTGTTGAAGATGAAAAGGGTGATTGCAACTGTCCTCAGGGTGATGGGTGTTCACTTTCCAATTTGGAAGTGTCAGCATTACCACAGTATCAAGCTCACTTGAACGTAAAAGGTCGCAGACACTTTGCATAAAGTCTTTCATTTACAGTTACCGGAGCAGAGCCTGCAGCTTTTCGTTATTTAAAATCTTAAGCTGCTGCTTTAGCACAAGAAAAATACTTTCACTTGTTTTAAAGGCTACATATGATACTATATAACATTTTATGGAAGGTTTTTTTTTATACAGAGTAGCTTTATAATTGCAGTTAAAATGATTTTCCTCAATTCATTTGATTATTAACTTGGTAGAACGATGGAGAATCTTGCTGATAAATTCTCAGAAAATAATTGAATTTGATAAGAACAGTTTTAACATTTTGAAAAAGCATGGTAAAATATTAAAAATTTAAATATTTTGCATCATATCAAACAATGTTCAACAATATTGAAATAATAAAGCACCTCTTAAAACACCAGTATCTTTCAAAGTGTTTCACATGCTAAAATGTAGCACACAAAGCAACTGAAACTCAAAGGACAAAAAGAAATAAAGAAAAAATACCCCAGAAATATACACCAGGTAGGACAATATTCATACTTATATTTGATTAATTTAGTATAAGAATACCTTTTCTTCAAATTTCTGCCCTTCACATTATATTATTTGTTCTACATGTGAGAATGTCAAGTTATCCTGAAAAACATTGTCTTAGTAAAGTTCAAATGTAGGTGTTCACAACTAACCCCGAATGGAAGGCTCGAATGAAGTTTTTTTTTCAAGTAATGATAAAACAGCAATTACAATCAAACCATCTTCTTTTGGAAAGCTGACATGAAGCCGGGATTATCATCACTGAAATAAAGATATAGAAATTCTTTAAGCTCAAATGGAGGTGGAAAAGTTCTACTGTGAATTGTACCTTATGGTTTTGCGTTCGGAGAAGATAATCAGCCATAAATGGTCCTTGTCTCCAGCTAACGGGTCCTGATTAATCAGACAAGCTGAGCAGGCTAATCAATCTACCTCTAGTGCTTTCCACGCTGAGCTTGAAAAGCTACATGTAGTCTGCATCCTCCTCCTCCTCCTCTGAGAAGTAGCGGAGAGCAATACTGTTGTGAGGGCTGAACACAAAGAGCCCACGGTTGTAATTATGCAAGACATTTTACGTTCTTTATACACCCTTAATATTACTCAAATGTCTTGGTTAAATTTTCCAAATGTTAGTTTTAATATAATTTGCTTAATCTGAAGCAATTACTTGACTGCAGAAGAAATTTGTGTTGTTTCGGTTTAGTAGTTTGAAAGTAAAACTAGAAAACTGAAGAAATTACAACACCTGAGTACGTGGTACAGCACACTGCTTAGACCTCAAAGTCAGAAATCCAATTTTAATTGTTGTTTATGTTCAAAGGTTTTTTCTCAGGGGAACTATTAAAATAAAAAATTTGTATTTGTGGATTTTTTTCACCTTTACAATCTTGGGTTTGGCCATATTTTTACATTTCTCACTGACCCTCTCTGTCATTTATCTGTTTAAAGAGGGGAACACAACACATCGTGTTAGACTACATCAGATCTCTAAGACGAGTAGGTATTCTTAAATACAATAAATTGGTGTAAAGTGTGTTTGTTTTTTTTTCAAAACACAAATTGTCGATTTTTCTAGAGAACAATCATTATCGTTATTACTTCTATTTCCCTGCTTTCACTTCTAAGAATAAATAGGATCTATTTATCTAGGAATCATTTTAAAGAAAGTCTTAGTATAACATTGAGGAAGACATTTAGATGGTTCAGAGTCATTGTATTAGACAGGAAAGGGTTTGTTGTCTAGTCGGAAGATTTTATGATGAGCATATTAGACCACATTCATTTCCAAACTATATCTCATCACATTGTCATTAGGGTCGTCCTGTTGACAGTTGACTGTCATACAAATACAATTTAATTATCTTTCTCTATTAATTATTTACCAAATAAATACTTAATTTGTATAACTCTTACAAAGAACAGCTGTTATTGATGATAAGCCATTCCAGAATTGCTAAACTTTTTAAAATGCTGGAAAATAATTTGGAAATAAGACATTTCTGTTAGTTTCACCTTGTTGTTTTCATACAGATGTATGAAAAATACTTTGATCATTATATGAAGGTATCGTGATTAACATGCTGCCAGTATACCCACCTTTTGCCCCAGATCTTAATGGGTTAAATGGGTAAATCAATTTTAAATTGACTGTTGGGGTGAATGTTAGTTTTGCAAACTTGTCTGTTTCTTTGAGCCCTGTGTGGGATATTCTCCAACCCACTGTGACCATGGCCATGACTCAAGGATTCATGTGTAAAATTTACACTTTTCTGATAGAATTATGGCATTTTACATCTAGAAGATCAATTTTGTCGTGACATTATAACCACTTCTCTGCTCATCATCCAAAGCCATAATTCAGCCGATTTTCTTTGCTGCTGGGTTTAATACCTGTGAAGCGTCTATATTTTGTACCAATTTGAATGTTTGAAACTTTGTCTACAGTCATAGTTATAACTCTGCTCATATCGCAATCAGCGCATAATACGACTTAAGTTTTTTGTATATCTCAGTAGGTCGACTGTATGTCAAAAACAGCAGAACAGGAAAAGTGAAGCTGAACAAAGTCAGCTCAAATAAGGTTTATTTATATACTGTATCTTAATAACACAAATATCTAAAGTCTCCCACAAGAGGCTTCACAATCTGTACAGCATCATCTGTGCTTGGATCCTTGACTTGTGCAAGAAACAGATCCCCAACGGACAAATGGGAAACATGGATGTACCTACAAGTTAACAAGACAGATGGAGGCAAACAACCATGAGTCAATATTTCTGATTTTCACAGTGACAAGTTTCAGATGAGAAGATAAAACATCAACAAACGGGACTGAGCTTAAACCCACCTTTTAAACACACCTCTGTGAATCTGACTGACAAAGCTACATGTGCTAGTGAAACATTTACACACGAGTCTCCTGGTACGCAACACAAATAACAAGCCTGTTTCATCTGCTTGTCAACAAAAATGTGCTCCAGATATTTAATGTCCATCTTTCTGCATAATTTTGTAAACTGCTTGTGTCACCTGTTCACAGAAAACTGGGGCTTTTGACTTCAGATAAGAGACCCAGGGATTGTTTTCTTTGACAACCAGCATGTGTTGCCTTAGTTTTAATACTTATGGTTTAACTATGATGCACTTAAAATGTTGAAGAGTTGGTTAACCAATATTCCTTTGGGGAAGACTTTTAAGTACATTTAAAAAATACTGTGGTGGGATATAATTTTGAAGTACGTATATTTCCCTTCCACTGTATTTTTAGTGTAAAAGGTCTTGTTTTACTCATATTACTCATTTTGCAGGGAACAAAATGACCAACATGCATTACTGCAGTGTTAAAGTGCTAATTATTAATGCATTAGTTATAACAATCTAATCATAAAATAGACTGCTTTAAAAAAAAGAAAAGCAGCATCTGCGCCTAACTAAGCAAATTCCTTAAACAATCACATTGTGGGTAAGTCATGGAAACTGTTTCAGAGGGGCTCAATTATTGGTCTGCATTAAGCAAGCACTACTAAGACATTAAGAAACTACTAAGATACTAAGTATTAATAAACCTGGAAGGATAGTGGTGAGACATCATCTGCAAGCAAATGATGTGGGCAGAAATCGAAGAAAATCAACAGCAGAGCTCACGACAATGTTTAATAGTGAAAGTAAGAGCATTTCCATGTACACAATGCAAAGTGAACCTAAGTTTCTAGGACTATACAACTGTAAAAACTTAAGAAAACCAATTATCAGGGAGACTAATCACAGATAAAGCTTTAACCCTCTGGGGTCTGAGCCCATTTTGGTCGTTTTTGAATACTTTTGATTTTGCCTTTTTATACCTTAAAAAAAAGAAGATTGCCTTATCCACGCTTGGTATCTTTTTTTTCTAGTTTGTAATATCAAAATGAATTGTAGTTTGTTTTATACGGCGCCGTAATGACGTCATGCGATCTGATCACGACGGCGTGATCATAGACCTCAGAAGGTTCATTTGGAACGGATCTTAAAGATTGGACTGTGGATTAATGCAAAAAAAGGTGATGTGGTCTGAAGAGTCCAAACCTACCATGTTCCAGAGTGATGGTTGGATGAGGTGCTGCTCCTATCATGCCTTGTTCCAAGCCTGCAGGGTCTGCAATATGACCTAGGGTTGCTTCTGTTGCTCATGTCCAGGTGCAGCAGTATTATGTGACTACACTGAATGTCCATAGATTTTTTTTTCTTCCCTGTTGGCACAGGCATATTCTAAGATGACAGGGCCATGATTCACTGGGCTTAATTGTAAAAGAGTGGTCCAGGGAGCATGAGACCTAATCTTCACTCACGGACTGACCACAGAATCCACACCTCAACCGCACTGGGAATCTTGGGATTTGGTGAAGAGGACTTTACGCAACAGCCTGACTCATCATCAAAACAAGATCCTGGAGAAAAATTAAATCAGATGTGGATATTGCATAAGGCCATCAGTACAATGTTGCCATAATTTAAGCTAACAAAAGATCACAGTGACTGACTTTTTACTGGCCAGGCAGTTGGCAGTAAAGATGTTCCTCACAATTCAGTGTTGTTTGCTTTTATCAGCATTAGTACTAGCTTGTATAGTATTTGATTAAAAAGTTATTCAAATTTCAGTGTGTAAAAGCAGATTTTTTTATAGTATACATTGTAGATGTGAGGAAACCAAGCTGCACTATCATAAACATTGAAATGGATTTAATATACACTCTGATATGACTTTTCTAATACTATACTGATTGATTAATGAATATTAGATAAGACTTGAATCTGAACCAGATACGTCTATACAAACTGTGACAGATATAATTTAAGATCTGAAGAGCTACACTAGTGGAGCTGGACAGCCCTGCTGCTCAGTGCAGGAACATCTCCTGTCTCAAAGGATGAGGGGAAAAAAAAATACAAACAAAGAGAGACTTGTATCCCACTCATTTTTTACTGTTTGAAAGTTTCACAAGGTCGTTTGGAGTCGTGTTAACACAATACCTGAATACAGATTTGTTTCCTTGTTCTACAAGTCACGGAGACCCGAGTCTTTAAGCGATCATTATTACCATACAAATAGACAGATCTATTTAACAACCCCCTTTTTATCGCATAACACTTATTCTTTAGTGTTGCTCCCTGAAAGGCGCTGAAATGTGTCTCCTCTTTTTACTCTCTCTCTCTCTCTATTTTTTTTTTTCACGGGAAAATCGTCTCTGGGTTGATAAAGGCTCAGAGCAATAGAAGAAGCAAGGCTGACATCTTCTTAAGAGATGATAGGAGAGCCAAATCAAATAGGATGGAGCAGTCACTCTTTTCACAGATAGGTAGCTCATTTCTGGTGGCTGAGAGTTTGCATCCCTAGTGGCGCTCTGCCTGGGAAAGATAGCTCGCTCGGACTCGATTCATTATTTCATTCCCTGCCTCCTCTTTTCACGTCTTAGCTACTTCTTTTTTTTTTTTCCTTTAATGAGTTGCCTATTTTTCTCAAGTGTTGATGGGAATCTTGGAATTCAGATTTGGAGACAAAATATTTAATCACAAGTGTTTTTCATTTGTGAGCAAGAGGCAAAAATCAATTATTTCTATTAGACAATGCTGATTGGAAATGAATGGAAGTGGTGAGATTTTGAAACAAAGGCTCCATGGAGACAAAGATAAGTGTCAGTCTGCTCCCCCCAGAGGTATGATATGTGGTTTGGCTTAATAAACAGTCTGAAAACATTTACCATTAAATCCATCCAGAGGATGTGGATACAAACACAAGAAAATAATTAACGATAACAGTGCACCTAATTTAGTAATTGTAGAATAGAAGTAAGTGATATAAAATCACAAAGAGCCAGTGTTTAGCTGCAGATCTTTCAAACTCTGTAAACATTTTTGCATGCTTAATGTCTGTACAGACATATGTGTGTAAAGTTCTTAGAAAATTTTAACTCGATATCCTTTGAATTCTCTTTTTTTTTCCCCATCAACACGGCTTCCTGACAAATTGCACTAACATTTCCCAAACACCATTTGTTGCCGTGCCCCATCCATAAAGCCTAACATTCCCATAATATTCAGCATGACATTTTGTGAAGAGCACTCTCCTGCCAACCCCTCACAATCTGTGCAAATTCCTTTGAAAATTATTTATAAAAATTAACTCCTCTTGCAGAGGGCTCATTGAAAAGAAGAATTACATGACAGATAAAACTCTTTATCAACAGTGAAAGACCAGACATTGTAAGTCGAGAAATTGGGAAGATGGCAGAAACAATGAATATTAAGTGCCAAAGAATCTAAAGCTGCTGACTAAATTGAAACCGTATATCCTAAGGGGGAAAGGTTTCCAAATTGCTAATTACTGCCTCTGAAAGGGGGCTGTTTCTGATATGTTTGCTTGTGAAAGGCTTTTGCTTAATAAAGCAGTGGCTCCATTTTTTTTTTTTTAATGTTCCCACTCCCTGGTTTTCAGGACTCTCTCCGGACTTTCCTCCCAGACCAGAACAATGGCGGACCCAGGAGCCTAACTTCCCCACAGGCCCCAACGAGAACAGGCCAGGGGCTGGGTACTGAGGGAGCTGCTCAGCTTCCTGAAATATGGAGGCGACAGATAAGGGGACAGTGGCACAGAGAGGCCCTCTCCCATGGGCCCAAGGGGAAATTTGCAGTTATTAAGAGAAGATGAGAGCGATTAAATGGCTTTTGTACTCATTTTCACAGACTTTTCTTTTTTGTATTATTTGGGCTGCCTTCATCTGATAGATGAAAGAAGTGGTAAATTACTTTTTTGCTTTATTCAGCAACAGCACTAGCTTCAAAAACAACTCTCCATTGCAAAAAGCTGTCGTACAATATAAAACAGGCAATTTAATCACTGTAATCTGTAATCTGAACCTACAGTAATTACAAAGTTAACCTGCTTTTGGACTTTGTTTAAAAAACTAAAACAATAAAACCTTCATTACATGCAGGCATCAGTCACTTTCAGGGGGTATGGCCCAGCGGTATACTGTAAAACTTAACCTCAGATTTTTGTAGAAACTCTTTCAGAGAGGATTTTGTGCTTGATAATCTTCTAATGTATTGTAAAGAATATTATACAATGTAAACATGACGCTGTCCAGCACAAGTGATTTTAATAGTCGACTTTTTGAATGAAAAACAAAGTGGGAGCAGTCAACAATCAGCTCTTAAAGTTGATGTGTTGGAAGTGAAAAAAAACGACCCATTGATGCCTCTTGGGATGGAAGGCTGGTCCAAGTGGTCCAAGCCCATAGAGGAGATAATGTTGCAGCATAAATATAATAGAAAGTTGTTTGAGAAGATGGTACACGGCTTGCTGCGTATTGAGAAAAATAGTCACAAACTGTACCATGAAGCAATGGAGGATGGTGGTGTGAAGGAGCACCATTTCTTTTTTTATCACATTCTGCATGTGTTTATTTTACATGTTGAGGAGACTGCAGCAGGATGCAAAATGAAAATATGACTACGTGGCAGAGTGATGCTTTAGGCAAAGTTCTGCTCGAAAACCTTCCTGATACATGGAAGAGACTTTGCAATGTGCCACCTGCTTAAATGGTGTTGCTGACCTTATACACCCCAGTATTCCCTGTTGGCAGCAGCCTCTCTCAGCAGGATAATGTGCCCAAGCTATCACCCTGTCAAAATTGTCCAGGAATGGTTGTAAGAACATGACAAAGTGTGCAAGGTGTTGACTTGGCCTAATTGAGCAGTTTTCAAGTGCTTGAAAAATAAGTCTCATCCATGGAAAAGCCATCTTATAAATATGGGGTTGGAAGGATCTGTTGTGAACATTTTGGTTGCTGAGTCCACGCCTTGATGTGTCAGACCTGGCACAAGAGGGACATATAGAAATTTTGTCCTTTATCATTTTTCCATAAGTAACTACTTTTGAAATTCTTAAAATAACACATTGTACAGTTTACCCCTTTTACTGAAAAATCCTAAATCAACTATCATGTAAATATGTTTAATCTTAGATGACTCATCTCGAGGTACAGTATTAATCCTATGTCATGAGCAGTGAGTTTTCAGTGTAAGTGCACTTTGCAGGTTTCCACAGCACAACTGTGCAATTTGCCCTTTTCTGGACACATTAGTTGTGACGTCACAAGTGATGTGATAATTCAATCTGCAGCTACACATCTTAAACTTTAAGGTGACATAAGAGAAAATGCCACCTTTCATCAGAAAACTTTAAAACTACTGCATTTGCACGATTTAGCACGGTGAAAATAAACACAGCAATTGAACTCTGACAAGTGCTCCTATTGTGTCCAAGCTACTAGGATTCATAGCGTCATGTCTTCTGCCTATCCCTCTGAATGAAATAAAACACGAATATACGAGATGAAGACGATCGTTAACATCAGTATCAACTCTATAGAGAAATGTGGAGGTAATCTGAATAACGTCTAATCTACTTCGTGACAGCCTGCATTTTATCTGCTGCTGACGGACCTGTGCTCGTGTTGTGGGCTGTTTTGGAGCTACGTCACACTGTGCGGGAGTCACCTGATTGGCTGTACTGCAGGGCGGAAGTGCGTCTGTTGTCCCAGCTGTGTGCTGAAAACAAAAATAAGAGAAGCTACGACTGGTGAGTGCTCAAACACCGTGGACTCTGCTTATTATTATGATGGTAATTATAATGATTAAACATCGCTGCTGTGCACACTATGTGTGTGTGTGAGGGTTACTACGTTAAACGCTCAAAAACGACGCGTTTCGCTTATAATTAACGGTGGAAATGTGTGGCTGCCCTTGTGTTGAGCTCACGTGTTTGTTGTTATGTAACAGACATACTACATCGTGCTCGTATTATTGTTTGCGGCACGGATGCTGCAGAGCTTCTCAGGCGCTGTCTTCACTCGTTTTGGACATGATGTAAACCTTTTTATGCTGCTGATGAAGAGCAGACGCTTTGAAAAGGCAGTAATTTCTGCACCAGTGCAATCAAAGGGGCGGCAGCTCCCTTAAATCAGCTTAATCAATTCTATGCTGTTGGACTTACTGGAGAAATCAGCCTGCTGATATTTTATCACCCAAAGGCTTGCTTAGATATGCTTGGTGATGATTGTGTGGCAGAGGATTAGGGTGTGGGTTTGGTCCATGCTGTTCTCAGTGGGTAAAGATCTGATTTAACAAACCGAAAGCTCTGACGCTGTATCAACGTTTTTGGGCCTTCCCAGAGGAACCTGTTATGGTGATTCTTTGAGTCTCCTCATTTGTAATTTTTGTAGAAATGTTAATGATCAGTATTAGGATGAAAAAGATCATTATGGGAGCTCAATTATGCTTTTCACAGCTGATATTCTAGCTTTGTTGAGGGACCCACTGACATCAACCTGACACTTGATGGAGACTTTTCAGTCATATCCTGAATTCAGCTCAACTTTATTGATATGGCCCTTTTAAAACACAAATGAAACTCAAAGTGCTTTACAGAGCAAGAGGAAACATCGAACTAAAGCAATATGAAAAATTTAAAAGCACAGAAGAATGACACAAAAGCTATTGAAAATAGCAGTAAGACATTAAGATAAATAGCAATAAAAACAAAAATGAAAGACTTAGTAGTAGAATAAGTAAAGACAGAGCATATTAAGAGAAATAGTGCAAACCAAATCAGGGAAATGACATAATTTTTTTCAAAGAAGCAAGCTTTACACTTAAAATCAGAGAGTGTCATTTTGTACCCAGACCAGCAGCTGGTTCCACAAAAGAGGAGCCTGAAAACTGAAATCTGTACGTCACATTCCAGACCTTAAAACCCTGAAAACCATAAGTAGGCTTCATATCTGAAAGCGAAGAGCTATAGTGGGACAGTGGGAACAATAGGTTCTTTCAGATAAGACGGGGCAAGGCCATTCAGGATTTTAAAATCTATTTAGAATTTCAGCGGGAGCCAAAGAGATCTCTCTTTACGGTACCAGTCAGTACCGCAGTGGCCACAGCATTTTGGATCAACAGGAACACTTTCAGGGAATTGTTTGGGCACCCAGCTGTAATGGAATTGTAATAGTCCAGCCTAGATGTGATGCATCTACAGTTTTTTAGCATTTGATTGAGACAGGATACTCCTGAATGATTTTAGCAACATTCCGCAGATGGCCCAGGTAGTTTGTTTAATACGTGGGCTGAAAGTTAGATCTTGGTAGAAAGAAATACTCCAAAGGCTCCTCTAATAATAATGGAAGCCAATTAAGTGCCATTACAATTAAATACATGGTTAGAAAACAAATCTATGAGTTTTTGGGCTAAAACAATTACCTCAGCTTTACCTGAATCCAAAAGTAGAAATCCAGGCGTTTGTGTCTGTGAGACAAAACTATGTCATGTAGTCTGACAATATTGCTCAAATGAAGCACATATAGAGAGAACAGAATAGGTCCCTGTCCAGAACCCTGTGGAACACCATAATTAACTCTGATATGTGTAGAGGATACATTATGTACAAAGTGATATCTATCAGATAAATATGACTTAAATCAGTCTGAACCCATGATCCCAATGATTAGTCTTTCTAATAAAATCTAAATCCAGGCTAAAACCCTTCAAACATATCGTTGCTCTGCAAAGGGATACTCAGTTATTTCTGAACAAGGCTATAAAGTTAACCATAACTTAACTAGTATAAGTCTGAGGCTGAGCCATTGTCTGTGTTCTGTTGTCTGTTTATTGGGAAAAGTTTACATTTGAGTGGCATCCTAAAAGCATGAACTATGTTGGAGTCCTGATCTGTCAAGACTTTGGAGCGTTGCTTTCAATATTTCATGAGAAATAGCGAAAGATAAAACTCTAGAAATTTAGTCTTAGAAAAGTGATAGCAGCACCCAAATAATAAAAAAAAAAAGTCAGGAATGGATTCAGCAAACTGTGTTTCTAAAGGGAGTTTATGTCTAACAGATCTTAAAACATTAAAGATACATTTTAATAGAAAGTTTGTTTTAAGGTGGGTCTTTATTTATTTGTTAAGAAGAAAAATAATGTTCAGCACAGTGCTCAGTTCAGTTCAGTGTTCATAGTTCTTCATCAGCTCAGCGCTGGTGTTTGGCACAGCTGTGCAGACTCATTGAAGTATGTCACTCAGATCTTTGTGCTGTTGTTGGTCTTTTAGTTCTGCCCTGCTGCAGAAAAGACGGAAGTCACAGTGAACTAAGATGTGCTTTTTGTGGAGTGAAACGTGAAAAATAATTAAAGGTCGAGTTTGTGCAATGTTGTGACATCTAGCAGCACCAATTGCAAAAGAACCACCAACTTTATCCCTCCACTTAGTTCCATGCAATGGTGGTTGTGAAAAACGCAGGAGTGAAGGCCCACTGTTTGGTTTGTCCCATCTGGGCTACTTTAGTAACATTAAGAGGGGCGAGATGGGTGACCCGTGGCATCTGTGGATATCAGTTTTTTGTATGATATCAAGTTAATTTGTTTAATTTTCTGAAGAAAATGAGCTTTTGTTTCTTGAGATCACAAGGGATTATGTTGAGCTGAAAATTGAGTGGTTCCTGTTAAACTACTAATTTCAACATTCATTATTACTGTCATGATGAGTAGGATCTATAACACTGAGTCAAGGCAGGCATGTGTAGTTCTCTTTCTATAAAGTAGACTGAGTTTAGTAAAATGTCTGCTTTTGAGCACAGACAGTGGCATCTGTGGGCATAGATAAGAGTTTACCCAACTCAGCTACGCCTCAGCCTGTAGCTGTCCTACTGGCGATCCGTACTGTTTGTCGTGATGAGAAAATAAACTTTAATAGTCTGAACTTACAACAAATTTAACCTGTTCAAGATAATGTCACAATTAAACCGGGATGACTACAAAATGGACTGTGTTATCTTGAGATAATGCTATTAAAAAGAAGTTCAAGCCTGGTCTTTCTCATCTTCTATAGAAAATAGAAATTTTTATTTTCAAGTATTTCCTCATATGTTATGCTGTATTTATATCAATAGATCCCTTTCATGTTACACGCTGGAACTTTAAGAGTATCCATGGTCTGTGCTACTCATCCATCCCCCTCTGTGTATTTAAAAATGTTTTATTCCTGCTTAAACCTAACCTTTGAACAATCAGCATCTGTCTTATGTTTAGTATAAACTGTCTTAAGTAAGTACTGGGCTGTGTAAGTACTGTTGGCTTTTAGGACTACACCCAAGTCTTTCTCTGTGGCCTCTGTCTTTGTTGAGTTGCTATCATCTGTCACTTCCTGTTGGATACGACTATGACTAAGCCCTGTTGACATATGCAACAGTATAGTGTTGTTGGTGTGAACCACTGACCACCGAGTTATGATCACAGACTATGTTGCCATCAGTATTTTAGTACATACATCTTAAAGTACTGCATTAAGCCAGATTCACACAGGATTTTTGGAGGTTACAAACTAATGCCCCAAATTGGAGGCAAATTTCCATTTGATCAGCAGTCCCCGCTATGTGTGAATGTTTCTAAGACGTCTGTTGCTCGCTGACTAGCAAGATATTTTGGAGGAGTTGTTGAGTGATGTGTCAGAATGAGCTACAGCCGATAATAGTGCAAGAGAGAGTGTTAGTGCAAACAAAAGAGGAAGACCTGACAGTGGAATACAACGAACTAAAGTATTACAAACGTGGCAGAGCCTATACTCCTTTCCCTTTATCGCTCTCAATTTTTCAGTTTCAAAACTACAGATTACAAGGTAAGCCATCGTGTGGAACTGCCAGAGGACACTGAAAAATGACTGAAATTGACTTCAGAAAAAGTTGAAGTCCAAATGATCGGTGGTAGAAATGAGACATCCTCAGTTTATCGAAGAATATTTTATGCTTTCTTGAGGTGGTTTTCATCTTTTTCAACACATGCTAGTTGAGTGTAAGGGGAGATGGAAAAACCTTTTCTCAATGTCTGATGTATTAAACATTTGATAAGACTGATTAGCTGACTCGCATGTTCTTTTATTTTTCCTTTTCTGTAATATTTTCAAACACATTTCAAATGTGCTTGACAGTTGTATGGAAACATGAGTAAAAAGATGCAGCAGCAACAGGCAAAGAATTGCATTTCTGAATATATTTGATTTCTTAGGGATTTTTTTAGGGAATCTGTAAAAATTACAGCTGCAATTGATAGTTGTTGTTTATTTACTGTCCTTTCCTTATCCAACATAGCTGAGTATAACCGCCTGAGACAACAGGTATGGGCAATGTTAATAATATGTTATTTCTATTATGATTTTCTGGAGTTCCAGTTGGATTTTTGGCTAATGCTGAAAATTAGTAGTGTGGAAAAACATGATTATTAATTATATCAATGCTCAAAATGCCCCAGATCTTTAGTCTCTTAGGCAATTCAGAAGTTTCAGACACTGATATACAAAGATAAATAAGCTGCTATCATTGCAAATTCTTCAGGAAAAAAACAACCCAAACCGATCTTGCATTTCATTT
Source organism: Leuresthes tenuis (assembly GCF_036924035.1). Taxonomy (NCBI): domain Eukaryota; kingdom Metazoa; phylum Chordata; class Actinopteri; order Atheriniformes; family Atherinopsidae; genus Leuresthes; species Leuresthes tenuis. Next base: position 23,868,016 of record NW_027325369.1, read on the forward strand.
TCAGACATTTTATCTTTTCATATAGTGTGTTTTTTTTAGCCCAAAATATCTCTTATATATGTCTTTTTGTGTGTCACTGTTGTTGTTTTATACAAAGCACTGATCTGCACTAAACTATTGCAGCTTTTTACAACGTATCATTAACCATAGACTTGAACTCTTTCCTGTCCCTGGTTTCTAGCACCATGATGGATGAGCTGGTGCAGGACCTGGTGTCTGCACTGGAGCAGGCCTCAGAGCAGAGTAAGCTGGGGGAGCTGTGGGAGGAAATGGTCCTTAGTCCACTGCAGCATCGGCGACAGATCCGCCGCCGCAGAGGCCGTAAGCGCATTCGTGAGTCCTCCGTCTATCCAATGGCGCGCAGACGACGCTGGATCGAGGCCTCAGAGTCCAGCTTGGATGAAGCTAAAGAATACAGGGCAAATTCATCATCCACCTTCCCTGCCTCTGTGGCCAATTGCAGTGACTCTGATGATATGACTGCAACTAACCACTGGCCATCCCTTGTGAGAGGCCCAGTTAGGACCCGGCAGCCCTCCTGGCCAGAGTCGGACTCCTTCACTGAAAATAACCCAGGACGGCCGCTCAGGAGGCGAAGGAAGGTCAAACGTATGACTTCAGATGTGACAGTCAGGCTTCAGCAAAAGTTAAAAGTTCCCGGTGTGGATGGGAAACAGAGGCGCAGGCCAGCTAAGGTGCAGCGTCTGCCGGGATCGAAGAGAAGCTCTGGCAGTTGGATGGGAGGAGAGAGACAGACTGAGGGAGGCAGACTGATGGGAAAGGAGTGCTGGAAGAGAAAGATGGCAAAGGAACGCAGAGATCCTCTGGATGAGAACATGTCTGAGGGGTAATGTGAAATACTAACCATTTACTCATTTCAGTCTTAAAGTTAGTCTCCCTTTTCCCATACATTTGGGATCATACAACCCTATTTAAAGTACATTATCTGTGAAAAAACTGCATTTTCACTTCTTAAAAACCTGCATTTAATTTTCAGTTGTGCAAAAAGCCAAATGTTAACCCTGTCATTGTTTAAAGAGTATGGAGTGAAACCACTCTTAAAAGGGTGCTAAAAAATCTTAAAGCCCTTTTTACCCTTTAAAATGAGAGTTACCAAGGCAGTGAAACGTGTAACGTAAAAGTCATGGACATTACTATAAGACAGAAGCAATAAAATAAGGCGACATTTAAGATGATCTATACTGCCTGTCTTACTCAAGCTAGTTGTCAATATTCAGAATGTCCTCAGCTAAACCAAAAAAAGAAGAAAAAAACAGTATCACAATCATGTTGGTCCACTTTAAAGTATTGACCACATTAAAAATGAATGATAGAGTCCCTTCATTCTCATCTCTTGTCGCTGAACTGACCATCAGGGAAGGATCTTTGATAGTTCCACCTCTGGGCAACTACCAGCTCATTATTTCCTTTCCAGAAATATTGTCACCAATAAATAAGTGACTTGGTGTGGTATCGATTGCTGTTAAAATTAATTCCTGTCTTTGGCAAAGTAATTAAAGCTGTTCCCGTCTCATAATCCCAGAGTGCACACTCTTGTTTGTTTTTTATTTAGAAAACCTAAGTGTGGATTTAACTGCCAGCAGAGAGGGACATTATGTGATTAAAGTGAAGCAACCATCACAATATACACTTAGTAAGTTACTTCTGAGCAGTCAATGGAAAATCACACACTTAACCTTCTCATGTCAATTTACTAATTTTAAAAATACAAAATTGACAGACATTACTAACAGGAAAAACCCCCACCAAAAACCCTTTGACAGGGAGTTGGGAAATTTAATGCAACAATACAGAGGGATTATAAATATACACATAGATTTAGCAAATGCAGGTTGCTCACTAATATAATTTTATGTTCGCTTTGCAGATCCAGTCTCAAATGCCATCCTCTGTTCTTTTGCTCATTTACATTTTTGTTGATCACATAAAGCATTTGAGAAGAAGACATTTGAAGTCAGCCATAATGCGACAGAGAGGGGGCTTTACATCTTCTGGTTTAATTTGTGCTGACCTCCCTAGCCCGTAAACGGTACTTGTTTTCTTACTTTATGGAAAAATCAATAGCCGTTCTGACAGAAAACAGCTCCGGAGAAGAAATAAATGGGAGCACCATGGCACGCTGTCAATCATTTCTCACTTACACAACGTCCACAGTCTTGATTGCTGCTCAGTAGACTGCCACTCTGTAGTGTGGGCTGAACAATCTAATGGTTAAGCCCCGGCGGAGGCAAAGGATATGAACAAATGGCAGCAGTGATGAGGGGTTGACAGCGGTACAACAGCAATATTTATACTTTGGGAGCGTATGGTCCATTTTATGTCAGACACAGATGCCATTGTTGAAATGTCTTTTTGAGTCACTTGGATTTCTTCGGTCTCCATTCGTTCCATTACCCTTTTTATATGGAGTGTTTGGTCTCATAAATGTGCCTCTCCTCAAGGTCACTCCCCTTATGTGAATACTGAGCAGAGCTTTGCCTTCAGCCACCCAAGTGCAAGGACAGCAGATGTTGGAAACTCCAGTTGGGCTCCACATCCTTGATTAGACCTGGCCCAGCCTGCTGGCAGTGAGGCCACCTGGCACCCAGGCTGGCCCAGCAAGCAGCCCTCACCTGTGGGTAGTCGCTGTCCCGGGCTCTGTCTCCAGCTGTGTGCCGTTTCTATTGATGTTGATTTCTCAGAAAAACAAAAGGCACACTGGGGCCTATCATGCTGTAATTTAGATTTTGAGAGCTCGTTCAGGAGTTTTTGGGAAGGCAGTGCAGCATTTGCTGGAGTTAATTTTCATAAATCTCTGAGACTAATCCAATTACTGCAGCTCAGGGAGGGTGGGATAACCTTATAATCAGACACCCATGGAAGAGGGCATAGATTTGGTTTGGGGCGGCTTGTTTGAAGAGCCCACAGATCCATTGTTATCAGCACTTTGCCCCCCTTCGACTCTCCTCTTCTTTATTCCTCTGCAGAATGAGCCCAAGCTCAATAAATGGCGGCTTGGCTGTAATCTCTGTGCAAACTGGTCTGCCTCTCCCAGGAGCTGAGGATTATATCCTAATGATTAGTGCTCATCTGGATACTGTGTTTTGCTTCACCTCTTTGGCTTGTATAGAGACAATAGGGCCACATGGGAAGTTCAGTTCATCCCTTCACACTGAAGCTTTTGCCCTTGCACTTAGACCTACTTTATACTATTTATTCTAATTATGGTATCTAATCCATGATAGGAAATCACATTTTTTATCAAGTCGAGGGCTGTGTTTTGCAGGATTTGCTTGCTGCATACAGTGAGTGAAAGGCAAAGTTTTCTCAAACTGTTTTTAAACTTTTCCTGACAAAGGTCATGGTTGAAGAAAGAAGAAGGGTTTGGTTCCTTTTAAGATAGACATCTCAATTATTTACAGCATTAATTAGGCAGTGCTTAATGGAAACATTCTGCATCGTCCCTGTGCTGCTCCAAGCGACATCACATTGCACTTTTAATACAGATGAGTACTTAATGGTTGTCTGTAATTGACTGTTTATACCTGCGATTCTTTTTCAAACCTTTTACAAATGTCTATAATAAGCTACAAACGCTTTCTTACTTGAAAAATGAAGAAGACAACTAGCTAAACGCTGGCTTGTAACTCAGGATTAAAGGCCTAACACCAAAACAACAGAAATTGCCTATTGCTGAGCTTGTAGCTGTGTCCTCTACTGGTGCTAGATGATCACAGCTGATATGTCCAGCGGTGTGTTACAGCTGAGGAGCAGCCCGGGAAATCAATCTGGAGAGACAGGGTTGAAGGGTTGGGATGGGGGTGGAGGCACAGTCCACGGCTGCTCAGTTAGGACAGACATCTTCCACATTCCCCTGAGAGGCCTGTTCTCTTCTCACATCTGCTTCTTGTGGATGTTTGGGGAGATGATGCAGGACCATCTGGCCAAGGGTTAGGCAGGCTGGCTGGATGGACGTTTTCCTGATCTTGCCGTCACTCAGAGGGTTCTGCAATATGGCAAAGCACCGTATCAGCGCATATCTGACCCTCAAGCTTTCTCCTGCAAGCAAGGTCAGAGATGATAAACAGGAAGCAAACTGCCTGACAGTTGAGCATTAAGCTTACTCTCTTTCACAGAGTAATATGAAAGGAGATTAGCTTTATTTAAAGGGTAAAGCTGCTTTTTTTTGTGAAAACTCCCAGATTTTTGGGCCTTGTCCTTTAAGCTAATGGGTAAGAAAGGAAAGGTGATTTAAAAAAAGACAAATATTCATAAAGGTTTACTGTGGAGGTCTTTTGGTAAGAAATGCCAGCTTTTTGAGAGAATGTTTTTTTCTGTGATTTTTTTGGCTTTACCTTGAACAAGAGGTCCCAACCCTGCGATGGCTGAGGTGTGAGAAAAGCACTGAAACTCTGGTTTAGATGAGGGTCAGGGGGACAGAGGGCGCTGAGGGAGACTAACAGGGGTTCGCCTGAGGGTGTGGAGAAGACTGGCAATGGAGCAGCAGAGGTAGTACGCAGTGGCAGCCCGCACAGCAGATGTCATCCAGTTGTTGTGGAAGCGATGGCATGTCTGTGGGTCGCTGTATGTGAGGGGCACACCCAGAGGGAGGGGCAGGCAGGGGAATGTGTTTCTCTCTGCTGTCATCCTCCACAACGCAGGCCAGATTAGATTGGAGCTGACAGCGGAGGATATTCAATTAGATTGTTCATGTCACTCAGTGGCTTCGATCAGAGTCTCTCCTGATGCCTTTGTGTTTGCCATTGCAACACGGCAGAACACAGCGCGCTCTGTCTTTTTGTGTCATTTCCATTTATGTCGACCTCCAGCTCTGGTCTTCTTCATTATTTTCAATATTGAATGCTACATGTTAAATATTGACATTATAGGGGTATGTAAATTTTGATTTACATTGTTCACTTTTCAGATGCCATAACATTGTCTGACCTCAAGAACCCATCAGGTTTAAGATGACAAATCAAAACATTTGAGTTTTTTCCTCTTCATATGTCATTGATACTAAAGAAGCAGGCCATTGGGATTATTGGGTCATTTCTTTCTTTTTTTTTGCAGGGAAACCAGCAGCACCTGCAGCAGTGACCCAGGTCTGTTCACCAATGATGAAGGAAGACAAGGTATCAATAAACAAAAATCTTGACATATTTTGTGTTGAAACTTGCAAGTGAAAACCTGATTGGATTTGGACTATTTACAGTTTACAGACTAATCTCTCTGTCATGTGGAGAAAGATTACAAGTTGTCCGATGGACAGTACGCTGCTTGACTCTAAGGGAATGCCTAGACCATAGAGTGAGATTTGGCTACAATGGGTTGGTTGCTGGGCACCCAGGCGACTCTAATAAGACGTTGTCATGTCGTGTTAATGAGCGCTGAAGCCTTTGCTAATCTCATTAGCCGTGGTGGAGCCAGGCGGCCTCTGATTTAACAGTTGTCACTACACCTTGACTGTGAGAGGCATGGTTCCTGTGCGCGCTTTGCTGAGTGACAGGTCTGAGAGGAGCTCACTGTCTAGGGATGAAACGGGTGTCGTCTGGTGCTGTGTAGTTAAATTAGGAAAAATATTGAAAAAGAAAATTAAATTTCAGCCATTATAGTCGTCCCCCCCCCAAAAAAAAGCACCACAGAAAAGTTGAATACAATATTGATTAAATAGGTCATGCTGCTCTTTTGTAGCCTTTAAAACACATTGTGAGTTCAAAGATCCACTGTTTAACTCCTATTTCCTAAATCATCCTATAATTACTGTATACTTTCAAACAAAATCTTCAGAAGTGGCATGCTAAGCAATGCTGCATCTTCCTTTGTACCCGTTGTGCAGGTGATGATGAGCAGAGCGACTGGTTCTTTGAAGGAGACTGTGGAGTCGGGACGGGCGTGGCCGGACTGCTGCCTAACTGGGACTCTGACAGCCCACTCTCTCTCGAGGATAGACACAACTCCCCCAACTTCCTTCAACCAGCACGACTCTCTGACAGAGGTTGTGGAGACATTATTTTCCTTTACAGAGATATAGGATTTAGATTATGAAAGAATTGAGTATTCTGTGCCAATTCAGGCAGTTTATTTAGAACTTCCCCACCTCAAATTGTTGCTTTGGTAAAATTATTTTCTGAGGAAAAATCCCAAGGATGTGGTTAGGAAGGGAATATTCAATTGTTTGCAATTTGAAGTTTGTGCCTCTAGATGTCACTACATCCCACAATGAACCTTTAAGAGAGTTCATTTTAATGTGAAAAGCTAACTTTGTAGTGCATTCATGTGAATACAATCTCTAATAAGCAGCTTATTTTAGTCACATAAATATTGTCAAGAGGACTTACACGAATTTATAAAAAAGACATTTCTCCAACTTCAGATATTACATTAATAGTAGGACGCATTGTGTTTGTTATTTGTATCAAATGTGTCTTTCTGTTTGTCCCACATGAGTGTCCCACAAAAATCTTCCATTTTCATTCTGAAGCATCTTTTCAGGCCATTTTAAACCAGATATCCATTATTATTGAATGAGATTATAATATTTATAAGATGTCTATAATAGTTTTTGAAAAGTAGAAAAACTTTCAGTGCTTTGGAGTTGTCCTAAATATTCTTTTGCCTCTTTGGGAAATATTGATCACCCTCTATTCCCCATTTTATTAATAAAAGTCATCTTATGTTTTTCATTTCCTTTGTGCTATTGTAAAGTTGCTGCATCCTGCACAGCGTTTTCGGATCTTTTATGATAATGTGGCTGCACAGTAAGATTAAGTTTGTTTTGTACTGCTGCAGGGTATCATTCACGTCTTAAACGACTGCCTGGCTCTGCTGCCTGCTGCATCAGGAGGGACAGGAAGCGGCTTCCCAGGAAGGTAAAGAAAACTTTAATTCCCTTCTTTACTAATCTTACAGATGCTGAAATCAGTCGTACAGTTTTGTGTCTTTGTTTGCCACTACATATCTGTGTTGAACAGGGCAACAACATGCCAGTGTTTGTAGAAAGACTGCGACACTTCTCCCAAGATCATTACCAGAGAGAGTAAGATACACTAGTTGTTATAAATGTCCATTCATCCATTCATTTGCATCCCGGTTTAAATCTCATACTGTTATTATGTCCCTTCAGCTTTTGGTTGCCTTCTGTTGGAAAACGAGACCGAAGCCAGGTATGCTACAGTAACATGTCCTCTTTTTTTATCCTACCTTGACCCGTTTGTGATGGTAACACTGTAAAATCTAACTCTTACTGATACTTTCAATTTCCAGTTGAACCCTTTGTGCCCATTACCAGTGTGTCCTATAGACATGATGTCAGAGAGCTCCCATCTCCGATGTTCCTCCTCTGTCTTCAGAAACAGGTAGTTAATGCCACATATTAGTCAAACAAAGCAGCCTCTCAGGGGTCTGTTGGAGTTACTGTTCAGTCTTGTCAATAGGAGCTCAATATGTTGATGGGCTACACCAGTCAGCTCACTTAAACGAATCATTTACAGAAACTAAGCCTTGCTTGGAAGGGTAACCTCTGTGTATGTGTGTGTGTGTAGGCCGGTATATTTGGTGCATTGGGTCAAGCCTTCTTCCTCATTAAAATGAGATTAACTATGTGTGTGTGTGTGTGTGTGTGTGTGTGTGTGTCAGACAGCAGTTAGCCCTGTTGTGTTGTATACATTGCAAAGAATTTAGGCCATGTTTCAAAACTCTGGTATACTAAAGGGAGCTCTTCAGTTTATACTTGATACATGCTCGATGCACACATAGGGATATGTACAATGTATTTGTTAATCCTAATACATCTTGTTATGATGCAGTGTTATGATGTCACTGTATGCATATTTTCTTTTATATCGTCTATATTCCTTCAAACTTAATGGTAAAAGTGAAAGAAATTATCAGAAAGATATTTACAACTTATCAGGTAGTATTTAATGTTTTATGTTTTGTGATTTGGATGACCAGATATGTTCTCAGTTTGTTTGGTACCTTACAAAAAGCACTGTCATGAGCTGGGGAGACCCTAAACACACACCTTATTTCCTGCATTAAGATGCCTAAATAATGTTTAACGCCCCATTAAAACATTATGCTTAAGGGATATCTCCACCTTAAGTATGAGCTGAACTGACAACAGTTAGCCACAAAAGTAACACTTGGATGCAGCTTTATAAACTTCTACGTTTTCAAGGTCAGTGTTACCGAAAAGAGAAGTATTGACTTAATGGAAATTTAAATTCTGACATTTCTGGGACTGCACAGAAGCATTAAAAAAAATCCAAAATATGTTTGTCAAAGCGTCTCATTGCTCCCAGCCATCCCTGGAACTGTTGGATCTACATGGGGGACTATTGAGAAAAACCGAGCAGTCCTCTTGGCCTCGAGACTGTGGGACTCCTCATTGTGTTGTTTCCACTCTGCCTGTTTATGTTGGATTCTTAATTTTGTTTCACACACACCCCTTTCCCTCCCTCTCTCTTGGGTTATTTCACAGAGCACTCCAGCACTCCTTGATGAGGGGCAAAAACACGACTGCTATGAAAAGCTCCCGACTTCTTAGGGCTTTCTTTTCCAAAGTGGGCCTTTCTTCTCCACCTGAAAGGTTCCTTCAGATTCCAGTTTAAGGCATTGTGAATACTAATTTCTTCTATTAAAAAGCCCTCATATCCCTACCATGCTCTCATTTGAATGACAGACTCTGGGGAGATCTCTTAATTCCTTTATAGTAGGATTCAAGACTCTTCACTTCAAAAAGTATAAATCATACTCCCAAATGAATGAGGGAGAGAGGGGGGGAGGGTTGACGAGAGGGGCTTCTGATGTGTTCTGTTGGACAGCTCGAGCTGAATCCATCTCTCCAAGCTGTTCAAATTCACTCTCCAGTGAGATGGCTACTTTTGTCCCGGCTTTGCACTCGTGGCACCCACTTGATTCATCCAAGTTCAGCCAAAACACTCAGAAACAAACCGAGATTGAGACATGCAGAAACTCACATCTGCTCTTGACAAACCTTAAAATGCCAATTCTTAATCTGCTTTAACTTCTTTTGAAATCTTACCTGTTTGGTTGATTTCTCCCTTTCCAGTTCAAAGTTCTATGAATTTTCTTCATATGAAGTGTGAACTTTAATCTTGTATTGTTAAAATGATGAATAGGATTGTATAAATATAAGCTGTCACCTCTTGTTTGACATAAATTGATGTTAATAATCCCACTCTCCTCATCCTTGCATCTGTGTGTGAACGGGCGCAGTGCTTTGTGGGATTTGGTTGAAATGGTCAGGGCCATTGGCCACGTTAAAATGCATAACTGCCTCCCACCTGAGCCGGGCAGCAGCAGCTTTTATCTATTGACTTATTTATTTCTAAATGACACTTGCGCTGTGAGATAAATCATAGTCTTACACCACTCCCTTCCCAGTTTTCATTTTAATTGTGAGATCACAGTGTCAGCAGTTAGTATATTGGTGTGAGTGGCCTATTGATTATTGATTTGGAGCTATTGATTATGTTCCCTGGAGACCCTAATCCTTTCTGATTCATTTGAATACCTCTATTAATCTTGAGATCCTGCTCACACCTGAAGCACCATGTAACCTAATGAAAATAGATGGCCATTTTGCAACTGCAGCTTCTCACTCCTTTTTTGATTTATTATTTTTAATTGATATATTTGCTTTTGGATGTGGGCGCCAAAATTACAATTGACCCTGTGTCAGTGCTGTTTTACTCTGCACCCAAAGGGACTTTACACTGCATTTAAAAGTGACTCATACGACCTGAAAATCTATCTTGGACACTTTTTTCCTGTGTCCTTGTGTCTTTGATAGAATTAAGTTGTTGTTGTCCATCTCCAGTCCTTCTAACTTGTTTTCTCAATGCTCATTTTCTCAAAGTCAATCTTTGCTTTCTCATCATAGTTTCAGTAAATGCAAGCACAGACATCTGTCAAGCTGTTTAAACTGATGAAGTAACAGATGTTAAATAATAACAACAGTGCTGGGCTTTTTTTTAAACCACTGATTTCATTTCTACTTTGAGCCATGTAGCATGCTTTATAAAAGGCATTTGGTTTCTTCTCTGAGATGAATGGTAGTGTTTTGCCTTGGTTAATGAGCCAGCTGATAGCATTCTCATGTCTGATTAGCACTGAGCTGAGTGCCTCAGTGGACTCCCGATGGTCCCACGGTGGATCAGCACTCTAGCAGGAAGAGCTCTCGCCTCCCTTCAGACAGCAGGGGCCCCTGTGTATCTTGGCCTTGATGCAGTGAGGAAAGCGATGGAGGGATGGACCTCCATACATTAGGACCAAATGCATCAGGGTATTACTTTTAATACCGCAGTCGTGCCTCGTGAAATAATGCGACGTTTAAATGTGGATCGATTTGGGAATTAAAAAGTTAGTTTGCAAAGATTTACTGTGGGGAGTTCAATGCCTGAGCTCTTTATCAGGGGCGCAAATGGCTGGTTATGTGCTGTCCAACAGGGGTACGATTGAGGGATCGATAGGTGCGTGATTTACTAACTGGAGTACAGGTAATCAATAAGTATAAAAGTAAATGAAATATGCATTACTGGGATTTTATTAGAGAGGGGTAGCAGGAGAGAATAACGGTCAGGCCATTTATTTTTATATCTATTGATTATACAACATAGGGACTTCGCTCAAAGTGCGCCCTGAACAGCTCTCAACACCCTGCGCCTGCACACCCGTTATGTGATTTATGGGTGTTGAGGTCATGGAACACACTACCAGTTAAAAGGCTGGCCTGACAGGGCCTCGTTGTAGCATGTGTGTGTTAGGGTTGTGAGCTTTATGTAGCCTGCTATCTCAGATGGGTCGTGCTGGTTAACAAGTAGTTTCTGCTGTGTGCTTCTTTGCACAGTTCATTTTTAAAGGCTTATTGACATTTTCAGAGAACACATAATTCTTTAAATCTTCTTCAGGATACAATCCAGTTAAGTAAGAGGCAACATTATGCCACAGTGTAGCTTAAATCTTCAGGTATGTTCTGTCTTCTCTCTGTGGCCATTTCCACTTACAAACATACATACAGCACTGATCACATCAGTCGCTCCCACCCCCATGTGACTGAGCAGACCTTGACCTTAACTTTACATTTCAGATGTCAGAGCTATTAAGCTCATGGGGAGGGGGGGCTTTTCCTATTTCAAGGCTCCTGACATATGACACACAGGAAGGGGCAGAGCAGGTGTAATTTGTCTGTGTGAACTCTACAGTGACTCAGGCTCAGCACCTCGCCTCATTGATGGTTCTCTGGTGAAAATATGCATTCACAAAGTGAAAATTATTTGTGGGAAAATGTAAACTGTGCCCTAAATATGTTAGCATAAGTGCAGCACCTGCTTGTATTGATTTGTGTGGAAATTTTACTATTGTACATGTTTGTGTATATTGCGGGTATGTGATGTATTTTCTTTCTGTCTTTGTCCTTCCAGGCAATCTAATTTCACTCCAGGACTGTTGGGCTCAACAGACATCAGGAGGAGGAGGGAAACAGAAGCAGCATCCATCACATCAGGTAAAACCCCTTCCAAATTCACGTATCTGCACCAATTTTTATGCAGCCTTCAGTAAAATGTATTAGCCACTGTTCAAAGACTTAAAGCAACACTAGAGTATGTGATCCATGAATCTATGCGCTGTGCTTGTTTTGGACATTCTCAGGTCTGAAACTGCCATGTAGCACCCGGTGGCTGAGATACCATAGGTCACAAGTTTGGTTTCCAGCTCATCACCAAACCGTTTAACTTTATAGTACCACATCACTCACCAGCAACTGGATAATAACACACTTTTGACATAATAAATACAGCAAATACAAAGACAACAAAAAGACACTTTGGCATGACAAATAAAATGTATGGAAGACACAGCGAAGAGACCCATGACAAGAAAAAAAGATATAAATGTATGAGCAAGACACAGGACATGAGTAAACATCAGGTTGGATTTTACTGCTGCTGAGAATGCGGAGAAAAAACAGGATGACAAACAGATGTAAAGTTAGCTTTGTTGTTGCTGTTGGTAACAACTAATCAGGTTTCCTGCTCTGTGTTGTGTCACGTTAGCTTTGCTTGTCAGTAAAGTTGCTGATGTGCAAGTTCATAATCATGAAAAGATTCCAATAATTTCTCCCTCTACTCTGCTAGATTGTAAATCAGAGGGGATTGAAGGTGTGGTTGATTCCTATAATGAAACTGATTAAACATGTTTATGTACTCCAGACATCTACTTTTGCGCTCTGTATCAAGATTAACGGGAAATCCACAACATTACAACAGCAGCATGTTCATCTGTGTATTGTTATATATCAGACATTATAATATAATAATCATGAGTATAATCTTATTGTCTTATAGAGGAAGCTCCAGTTAGAACCTCATTCCTGTTTCAGTCCCCCACCACTTGGCTAAACACAAAACGTGTAGGACCCAAAAACAGCATGTTGTACTGAAATACAGTACTTTGAAAGTTGTGCAGGGCGCCCAAAAAATAGAAATGAAAATTAAAAAAATTGGTGAGAAGAATCCCATAATGAAAGGTGCTGTGACCTTTGTTATGCTGTCAAGTCTTATGTTTTAGATTGGATTTGGCGAGGAAGATGTATGCAATTTTGTTTATTTTAAAGGATCCCTTTTACAATTAAGATTAAGAAATAATATTACTTAGTAACTTAATCATCTGCTTCATGAAACTTCTCACTTGCAAGTAAACAAAGAGGTGCTGACAAGGACTGGAGGGTAGCTACTGCAGGAAGAAGCTTTACTTATTCTAAGATAACTGCAGAATGTTAAGAATTTATTGAACTATTAAAAAGAAGTTTAGCATAGGGAAATGTACAGTCATATTAGAGAGTTTCCAGTTTGAAAAAGAAAATAGTTACATGGATCATGGCCTGTACCCCGCCTTTCGCCCGATGACTGCTGGGATAGGCTCCAGCCCACCCGCTACCCGACCACGGATTGACGGTATAGAAAATGGATGGATGGATGGATCATGGCCTGTTGCAGAATGCACCAAGTCGTCTTGTGCGTTTAGACGGGTGGAGCTGCCTTTTTTCATTAGACTGATGGCTCTGGAGCTTGTGTCTTTGCCGGATCGAAATCTGAATTGGTTTGTCCACCTTTTCTTCTCTGTCCCCTCTCTGTGCACCACTCCTGCAGCTGCTGTTTGTCATTTAAATAACAAATGCTGGTGGTTCCCTGATTTAGTGAGGGTTGCGGGCCTCTGATGTATATTAATATTGCCGCACAGTGCTCTGTGCTAGGGTCCATCATTCATTTGGATAAAAGAGGTGGAATTTAAAAACAGCCAATGCTTTACTTGGATACAGATTGCATCCATTTATTGCACTGAGTGATGGAACGGCCGGCAACTCTGTCCTTCACCTTCCCAGCGCTGAACCTCTTCCCATAAAAGTAAAAGAGGATTCACCCCTGGCCCCTAAGGACCCCACATATTCAACATTCAAAACTAGGGGCATCCCTCAGTTTGTCAGCAGTTAACATGGTTTCCTGTAAGAAGTCTAAGAGTGGGAACTGCTCGTTTTTAAATGTTAAACACATTAATACAGGAGTTTGTGTTCACCACAAATATTTTTTTCTGTAATCTATGGATTAAGAGTAAACAAATGATCAACAAATGATCACTGTATAATTTTTATGTAAATGTATTTGAATACGTTTTCGAAGCAGATACACAATTACTCAACCCTGTTCAGAGTGTTTTCCTGCTTCTTGAGTCTAGTGCCCCCTGTCCACCATGATTTATCATGCATCCCATGTCGTCCAATGTCAGTTTCTGCAGCTGCAACTGCTCTGTATAAATCTTTACTTTGGCAGCCCGCTGCACCGCGTCTCTCCTCAGTAATCTCACCACCGCCAGGAGATGCACATTCACTCTGACAAGCTTTCACACTCTCTGTGTAAGAATTTTGGTTTGCTGCCATTGTGACATAAATGTGCGCAGAGGCAAAATCAGATTCTGTGATTTACTGAGTGGAGTTGTTTCCTGGTAGACATCTTGTTTGCATGGAAAGATTGTTCTCTGCATTCACTCGAAAGAGCAGCGTGTCGCTCTTAGTGAACACGACAGCTGAGTCTTTGAGTTACCCAGAGGAAGTGGATTGTTGTATGTGTTAGTGGTTCATTTGAAACTCCGTAATCAGGAGTGAAAATGGTCTGTGGGCAAAGGTATATTCCAAGGCTCTATGGGGAATTACTGAGACGGTACCCAGCTGTTGCTTTGTCTTCTTCCTTTATCCTTTTAGCACCTCTCCAGGAGTGCTGAAGCTGGTTGTGAAAAAAAACAACAAAAGAAAACACAACTTATCAGGCCAGGTATCTGTTTGGATTAGATGACCACTCCATTTCTCAACCTTAAATTGGCCATTTTCTACTTTTCTCCTCACCATCAATCCAGAAATCCAACTCTGTTCAACATGTCCTTACTAGATATTGAACAAAACAGTACTTCTTTTTGCTTTATGTTACCAGATAAATATAGATTACTATCACTTATAAGTCTTGACATTTAAGGTATCTTTGTATCCAGTGTCTTAAATTCCAAGAATGTCAATATTAGTTTTCTGGTTTCTAAAGTAAAATCATGTTTCCAAATGACTGAATGTTATAATGAATACATTATTTACACTTTACAAATTTTTTCTTAATCTCTTTAAAGGATGTATATCTGTAAAACTCAACATGCTCAATGCCAAATTTCAGGGATAGGTTGGAGTCATAAATAAGTTAGCTTGTTGTCAGTTAAGACTTTAATGTAGCGCTTCAGACTGTGTGCTATATATTAATGTGTTGGTCAAATGTGGGTGCCTAGGTGGAGGCCAGTCCCATGGCCAGATCTGCCGCCTCTCCTCTCCCCTCTGCCTTCATGTGTCTCCTTGCCTGAGCAAGACGGCTCCGTGACAGATCACCTGTGTCGGAGACCCGCCGTGTTCCTGCCCGGCGGTCCGGCCCCCTCTCATTAATGCCCAGGCTGGTGCAAGGGCCGTATGGCAGCACAAGACAAATAACGCTACCACTCAGCCATCACTTCTACTGACAGAAATGCAGCCCACCGCACTATTTCGCCCTCTCCAGCTCCACTCCACAACCTGCTCTTGTCCTTCAACCACCCCCCCACTCCATTTCTCCCCCTCTCCACCTGCACCTGCCTGCACTGTTCTACTAAACTTTCATGGTGGGGTTTTGCTGTTGCTCGAGGCTGAGCTTAACACTGAAACCCATACTAGTTGATGTACTGTAAGAACTGACCTGCTGGCTTCGTATCTACTCTACTGAAATATGAGTGGTACTCATCGTATCTAACTCGTCTCAGTTTGGTTTCGTCTTTATGTAGATGGATTTGTTTTTCACAGCTCATTCTGTCGGGTCCTTCTCGACTCACTTGTGTGTAAACCTTCTCACCAGGAGGTCTGATTAGAATGTCCCATTTTTGCAGTTGTGAAAACAACAGTGTGTGTGTGTGTGTGTGCACATGAGAGACGGAGAGAGAAGCATAAAGGCTAATCATTAAAGAGCTATTCAGCCCTGTTCATTTAAGTGTGGGAATCAGCAGCCCCATTACTGTCAATGTGTAATTAGCTGATTAATAAACAGGGGGAAGGGGAGTGCTCCAGGAAGGCCTGTAATGATTGTTTTTAGAGAGCATCGCATGAGAGCTTATTAAGACGGTAAGGTGGTTACATTCAACCTCCCATTATCACCCACAATAAATGTATGTACTGTAATTCTCCCACTGACGAAAACCCTTAGCATTCTAATTTCTTGACCTTGATGTAAAACCACTTGAGTGTAGGTGTTGGTAATGCGTTATGAAAGCAACAAATAATAACAAATAACATTTTTGATTTCACATACATACATACATACATAAAGACCCTGTATCTTTGTATGCTGCACAACTTTGTACAACTGACTGTTGTTGGTTGTGTGCATTGTTACAGCAGTGATTCTCACCTCTCTGGTTGGAGACCCCACACAGAGCAGCCCAGATGCCAACGAAATGTTGCTGTTGAACATTTCTAGAAACCACAGATCAACATTTTTCAGTCCCGTTTTCTCTCATATCCTATAACATGGCGTGCGCAGAACAGCTATGGTGTGGCACTTTTGACTTGAACTGTGATATCCAGGGTGGAACAATGTGAAAGAACAATGACCGCTGACGGTTGAACACAGGTTTCCTGGATGATGGTCAGTTGATTTATGCAAGCAGTTTGAAGAGATGTAAAATGGTAAAATGAGAAATGTGGGGGGTGTACAAATTTGTAGTTTCTACAAAGGTTTCAATTTCACAATGATGGGGCAGCCATGTCCAAATTATGTTAATAACACAATATTACACAAGTATGACTTAAAATCGGCACCTTTAACCTTTGACTGAGTCATTCCACATTGAGTTTTAAGTCAGTAAAACATTTGCCTTCTCTTCACGGTAAGCTCACCATGAGAAACCTGAACTGTGTAACATTTTGTTACAACGTTTGTGTTTTAGAAATGTTTTTTTAATTTTTAATTTTGTCTCCTCATTCGATCATTGTGTAATAATATTTATAAACCTCTACAACACTGGGTCTTTATTCTCCCAAGAAATAATAATTCTCCAGTCTTGATGTTGACCTTGATGTAGGGTTTGAGTCCCCACCTGGTACTTCTTTTGCATTTTAACACACTTAAACTAAATGTTCCCTCCTGTTTCTTTGTATCTGTCAAATATGAAAACTCCTGAATTTTGATCAAGTCCTTTGACTATGTTTAACCCAAGTGTTAGGGTTGGACCTCAGCAACGGTTAGTCATCACTCCCTCAAGAAATATTAATCAATTATCTTGCCCGCCAGATCAGTTTGGAGAAGAAGTCATCTGGAAAGAGGCACAAGCAGATATGAGGGGAACAAGCAAAAGCACATGCCAGTGAATGCTGTAATGCCTAATCCTTTGAGACAGCCCAGAGCCACAATGTCACTTCTAGTTCCCTTGTCCTCTGCTATGGGACTGCTTGGCAAATGTCTTGTGTGACCGCCGCTAACTTTTTGGGGTTGATCTGGAGAGATTTATTTATTAAAGGGAAGTAGGTAAAGCAAGAAAGCGTGTTAGGGAGCACAATTGTTTTAGAGTTCTTCCGTCTTCTGTGAAAATTGGCCCCCGGTTCTCTTTCAAATATTTCTCCTTGCGTGCAAAGACAAAAGGCTTTAAAGGTGAGGTCAAGAGAAAAGAGCATCTTTAAAAATGCAAGCTAGTCGGTGAGATGTGAAGTGTGATGACTTGAACTAAAACCTACATACAGCACAACTGGAGAGGGTAAAGTTAAGCCAAAAGAGCAGTGCAGACTAACCTTTTTATTATCCATGTCCGCAAGTCATCTGGGGCCAAATAGGATTTGGCTCACATGACCAAAGTCTCATTAATATTTAACCTATTAGAAGAGGATTGCTTCTAAGATGTATTTCAGCGTACCAAAAGCAGAGAGTGATCTTTAAGTTTTAATTTTCATTTAAGTGGTTTAAAACAGTGAAGCGAAAAGGGATTTTTTTTTGTCAGTATCTTGGTTTGTTTCGCTGTGTTGTCTCTGGAATTTGAGATTTACTTTCTTTTCTTTTTTTTTGCAGCTAGCACCCCATTTCATGCAGATCAGCAGGGAGAAGAGGCTAAAGGAGCAGCCAGTAACACATCAATCCAAGAGGATGTGCAACCAAGTACACCTCAGAACTCTGCTTCTGCTTAGCCCGAGAGTCCGTCTTTACTCTATGAGGACGCCTGAATGGGGCTTGACAAGCACATCCAATTCCAGCAGAATGTGACAAGAAGAAAGCTATTGTGCCAGAGAATGAAATTGCTTGAACTCCTATTGCTGCACAAACCTTATGACAAAGGAAAAATACAAATCACATCATTAGTCTTCAAATCAGCATGTTCCTGCTAGATTCAGCCCTTCCAGGTAGTATATTAAGCATGACAAATGTTAATGCAATCAAGCCTTGTTAAGCCCTCCGCCATCTCCTAAAGGAAGAAGGCAGCTTCAAGAGGCTCCTCATTTGACTCCAGACTTGGCTGCTCCTCCTGTTTCCACACTATGTCTCGAGGCCACCTGCTACCACACAATCGAACAATTATGTCTACTCTAGTAGCACAGCACTTGTCAGCAGGAACCCACGAAAGATGGTCAGTTGAGGCTTCGTGGCCAAGGGGGAATCTGCTCTACTTTAGGGCTACCAACAATGGCTGTACAGCAGCTAGCTCTGAGGCAGAAGAGCATCACAATGTTTAGCTACCACATGCTGCTGCAGGGTTCAGAGAGGCGGTGAGCCACACAGAGTACAGGCCTCCTATTAGCATGGATTTGAAAAGCTACAGTTGGTACAAAGGTGCTCATTAGCACAACACATAGGGAGTGTAGTCATGGTCCTCAGAGGGCTGCCTCTGTTCTCCTCAGGTTACCTTCTATATTCAAATTTCCCCTAACGTATTTAAAGTTCAAGGCCAGCTGCAAGTGTGTTTGAACAGGCTGTTTTTCAGCAGTGCTGGATGGGCTGCTTTTGGAGCTGTGAAGACTGTGGATGGGAGACAGCAGAGAGGAGTTGGAGGAACTGTGAGAAACAGGAGAGTGGAGTCATACACAGTAACTTCACCTACCCTTAGGGTGTACAGTTCCCTGGCTCCCTCACTATCAGATGCATTAAAAGATCAATGGCAGCATAAAGAGAGATCAAACAAAACAGTTTGAGCCAAACTGGTAAACAAGCAGTATTTTCAGATAAATGTAATGTATACAATGATGTATATGATCCATATTGATGAAAAACACGTGGGTAAAAGCACTTAAAAAAACCTGACAACAACTTAACGCTCTCTACTGAAAGTAGTCTGGAGAAGGTTTTTCATTTGGAAATGCCAACCTTAAGCAATTCCTTTTTTTTATGTACCCAACATTCTGCATCCAAAAGTATCAGACATGCACTTTTAATAATTATAACAGGACAAATTATAACAAGATATCTCACAGAGAAATTAATGACATAATCACCAACTACACAACGCATGTCTGTTCAGATACTTTAAAACCTTATTTAAGAGAAGAATCACCTTTGATAGAATGAGATTTGCCAATTATTATGAGTTATATGTCTGCAATAATCCATCTGAGAAGACTTTATGTGATCATGTTAGAGAGGGATGACATTTATAAATGCTGTGTGTGCACACTAGTCTAAAGGATGCCTCACACAAGACATCCTGCCATGAAAATCAGCCAAAGTGTTGGGGTAGAGAGAACCTGAACCCCCTCAGTCATCACTACTCCTCCTGACTGTAGACGCATCAGACAAGTACACGTGATTAATAGGAATTGCACAAGTTGGGATTCATTATTAGACAAAAAAGCTGTTGATAAAACCATTGATGGGTTCTTGGAAATATATGCCCCTGAACATGTTGACAAGTATTGACTGTGCAGTGTTTTAAAGAGAGCTTTGTGCTGCTGCCATATCTGACAGTCTGTGTTTTTGGTGCCAAGGCATTGACAGGGGAGGAAGATGCATCAGTTCAGATACAGCTGGAGAAGCGGAATACCTCACCTGCCACTATGTAATTAGCAGTAACCATAATGATATCTCAGCCAGACCCTATGCCCCAAAATGAATTTCCAATGGCTCGGAAATGGGGGAATGGCTTCCGTGCAGCCAGTCAATTGTCCTGTTACAGTTAAGGAATCCAGCAGGCTGGTACCACTCATATTTCATCCCAGGTAAAGATTACCTGTCAGACCCATGGGAGATGTATTGATCTGTTTTCCTTTTTCCGCCAGCAATCACCTGACAAAGGCACCTAGGCGGTGAGTGAATGAGTGATGCCTGGTCTGTCTGCTCAAGCCTGGTGGCTTCATGTGTCCACTCATGGGTGGAGAGGAGATGAGGAAAAGAAGAGATAATGCAGTCATAAACTCTGTTTGAACCTCCTCTGTATGCATGCAGGGCAAGCCCCCTTCGAGTCCTGGGTCACAGGTCAGTGGGGAATTTGCCTTTTTGGCTCCTTTCTTGTCAGTGGCATTTGTTCCTGCTGTGTAGTGTGTACTGAAGATAGAAACGCATGCAAAAGAGCCGCTCTGGTTCCTGCTGACAAATGCATGTTGTGAGTCACCGTAGTTCAGCTCACTTTGGATTTCAGAAGTGATCCAGTTGATGTGGGCGCCCTTTTAACAAGGAAATCCAACCTTGTGCGGTTTAATGTTTTCCTGTCTGTCTAGCAATGATCAATATCTTCCACAATATCATATATTTTCTTGGCAGCTAAAAGTATTTATGTATTTGCCTTGTTCAGTGGAATGTCAGAGTATATATATTATCCATGATGCCAAGCATTTAAAGTGATTGCAATGTTAAAAAAATGTGTTGTATTTATGATGTGGTAATTAGAAATTCATCAGTTGAGGATTTAGATCCGGGGACATTTAATTTATGAATGGAATTACATGATAGATAGTATAGTAGATATGTGTAATTTTTTACCATCATATTTTCTAATTTAATTTACAGGGATTTAAATAAATCTTGGTGATATCAGGGCTCCAAGGCAGCTATCCACATTTGATACGTTGTACAAATGGCATCTTATCTCTTTAGGCTGTTATCTTTATGCTTAATAGCAGTGTAGGCATGCCTAATTGCTTTGCAAATGATCTAAAGAGGATTACTCCTCCCTTAGAAAGCCTGCACTGTGTCATGAGATGTGAGAGAGGCATTACAATAGTAAAATTCACTCAAACCTGCAGTGCAGCGTTTATGAAGTAGCTCCGTCTTCCGGGATCATCACCAAATGTTTTGTCGAGATAATTTCCAGAAAGAGGTGGATACTCTGCTGTTGAATAAATTCTGTATGACTATTGTGTGTAATAATCTGTTTTGAGAAGCTCTAGTTCTAGTCAAGCCTTTAGTGTATTTTCAAAGTGATGGAAGATTCATTTTTAAAGATGTCTTGCATTCTTGTCATGAGTAATGTTATGTTTATTCCTCCATGTCACGAGTATTTAAAAAAAGTGTTTATTCATTTCAAATACTGAATTTATGTGCAATAAATGAGTTTTAGTGATCATGATTCTGTACTGTGTTTATGTGGGACCTTAGGGGAATTGTTTTTAACATTGTTTATAGACACGACGAGAGGAAATCTTTCAGTTCTTTGGTGAACGAAATTATCACATGATCATGTGATACGTGTGTGAGAGTGTATTAGCCTCCAGGTCTGAAAGTAAAGCCAATGGGCCTTAGACCTGCAATATTTCTAATAATAGGAGGGAGTCAAATTGTGTGGAAGTCTACAAAAAAAAATCCCCTTTACTTTTCACTATATTTATCCACCTTACCTCTGTAAAGATTTAAACATTAGTTTCCAGTCTTCTATAATAAAACAAAATGTTTTTTGTAAACTGTCAATTCAATTTAGAGAACAAATTAAGACCATAAAGGCAACTCAGTCCAGACAGATGCCCATGTTAAAGTGACTAACTTCATATCAGAAATAAACATGTTTACAGAACAGAAGCAAAAATGGATTTGGTCTCTGTATCCAGTTTGTCTCCTCATAACTCTATGATGTCTGATCTAGCCCATGCATGTCACTTCAGTCAGAAAAAATATCATGTCAATATGAGATGGGTATATTCTTCAACAGTATGTCCAACATGTAACCTTAAAGGATTTGCAAAAAAAAAAATCTAAAATGTGGCTTTGGTCCTTTAGAACCAGAGACAGCTGTTTTTCAAGCCAAAAGACTTAATTAGGAAAATAACTACCAATTTAAACAATGAATTGATGATGTTTTGTTGCTGCTCTGAAATACTTTTACACAACGGAGTGACACAATCCCACTAATATGTGACAATGGTACCGTTGAATACAAATGTTAGTTTGGCTGCTGTGTGGCTGACAGAGAAAATACTCCCTCAGCCGCTGGAGATTATCAGTCGATCCCCCGCTGTTAATCTTCCAGCTGAATGCCGAGGACTGTGGTAGTCACTTTGCCACGTGTTGAGAGTCAGAGCAATTCTCTCTGCTCACTGGTGGTCCACAGTTACAAATCACATCATCAGCTGTCTGAGCACCCACAGCCACCTCTTCTCCACCAGATTGATGGTGAAATGGAGGAAAAATCAATGGCTTCCTCTCGTCAGAAAGAGCCAGCTCTGTCATGTTTGGGAGTTTGATGTTAGCCTCTCTTACTTTCCCTCCACTATGGGAAATTGAAAGCTCAGTTCGAACAAACTGACACACATGGAGTCTCTCAAGTCGATATAATGACCGATTTCAATCTGCTGCCTTACTGGTGAGTTGTTGTTGTTGCCTTTTAAAAACACTTCTAGACCACTGGAGAAGATTACAGTGATCAGGTTGCGTTGGTTGCGTTTCTAGTAAATGATGGTTAGTTTTCAAACTCACTCAAAAGCTTCTGTGTAGGTGACCCTGTGAGTGCCAGCAGTCAGTTTTCCGACTAGCCCCCTCAGGAATCCCCCTCTATTATTCAATCCTTATCATCACTATGGCACACTGCGACTGCGAAGCAAGGTGTCCATTCACTGCCTTCTGTGAAACCAGCAAGCATCACTGAGCTTTTTCACTCCGACACATATTCCCTCGCTAATGGGAAATTCAAATATCACATATCAGCTGAATGCAATATTCACTTAGCCAGAGATAACACTCTGCCTGATGTGTCTCATGTATCCGGTTCAGAATAGGTACAGCTCAGCCTGTGACACCAGATCTGACTGTCAAACGGGCTGTATAAATTCTGGCAGAAGCTCGTGTGCAGCCTGTCTGCTCACTCTGTACTTTATTGGTGCATGTGTTGGTCTTCTTGTATTCCCTCGTGTATTTGAGGGAGAGCAGATTCCAGGGCATCTGTGCTTGTCCTGCTGCTTCTACAGCAGCACCATCCCTTTTCATTTCTGCTGGCATTCTAATCAGAGCGTTATGAGCTTCAGCGGGTGAAGTACGCAGAAAGTTGTGTTTCCTGACAGCCAATAAAAACCTTATAATCTCCCTGATTCAAGTGGCCCATTTAAAAAAAATACTAACTAGTGCTATCACTCACACCACCTCCCTCCCATTTCTTTAATGCCCTTTTTTATTTAATATATAGCCCATGAAAAATGAGAGACTCCCGCTTTGCTGTGTAGATATTTTGTTGGTGATGATGCGAGACGAATTTCCATCACAGCTTTGTTTCCAGCGGGTGAGCGGATAATCTTTTACAGTGCAGGGAGGGAGGGCACAACTCCCATCAATCTCCAGGGCTTATAGCTGCTGCATGGTTGCCTCATCTCACCAGAAAGTCTGCAAAGCACCACAACAGTGGCCCACAAAGGGTCAGGAGCCACCAGGGGACGTGACTACACCGTAAGCTCCCAAAACCTCCTTAACCTCGAGAACAATGCTTCACTGCCATTCCATTAGTCCTGTCATTGTTATTATGTCATTTTTCTAACAAGCCAGTCACATCTGAGAGAGCAGCATTGCTTTCATGCTGACAGCCCAGTGAAACTATGTTTTCAACCTCAGCTGCTGCTTCCGTCGAGAGGTTTCATCCCTCTCTGCTTCTCAACCATGTGCACTATGTTGTAAAGCAAAAGGTCTCAGTTTTACTTGTGGCATCCTGCCCACAAGCCTCTTGAGAGGGGCCCCTGGTGGCCCTGTGCTGGTGTAGTGGCTGGCAGGCATGCTGCATGCTTCTCTCCGCACCCCACTGCCCTGACAATCGTCTGCTGCACAGCTACGCCCGTGGAGACGATGCCGCTCTGATTGACAATAATGGAAAGTGGCAGAATCAATGGGAGACAAGAAAGGGGTGTGTGTGAAATTCTCCAGGAGCATCTAGTCACAGACCAGGGGCTCTGGCACCACTCACCTGTCATCCCTGCAGCACTAGGATTAGGGCCTGTGACAGCAGAAGCAGCCAAAGAAAAAGATGCTGCGGTCATCATTGTCACTGACAGCCTGGAAATGATGCTTTTCCTGAACACTTAAGCTATTGATAGTGTACAGTTAAACCCAAAGTTAAACATATACATACCAAATTTAATTTATAGCTAAATGTTATTTTACCAGCATACAACTTTGTATATTTCTTTGAAGTATTTCTGTTTTTTTTTTCATTTAATTGAAAAATTCTTTGTCCACAATCATTCATTCATTTTCACTGTTATCATTAGAAAAGCCTTTGTTCGAAATGGCAACAATTAAATAGTTCTTATAATTGCTAGAATAACTTTGCATCTCCACTTAGATGCTGTACGACTTCTCTTCTGCAATGGTTTTCACATCTTCCTCAGATTCTAGTTAGGATTCAGGTCTGGATTCTGGCTGGTCAGTCCAAAAGCTCAATATTATTTTACATCTACTTTTAGACCACTTTTGCTTTATTTTATTATTGTGGTGTCAGTTTTAATGCTGTCAATTGTCAAGTTTTCCTACACATTTTCCTGCACTTTTTTGACCACTTGCTATTCTAGTAACTGCTGTCACACAAACTTTCCAAACAGAACAAGTCTTTCACTGATGGTATATTTAAAAAATGATCTTGTGAGAAAAGCCACTTGCATAGTGTTATTTTAGTTAATCTGTTTACTTTACTTTGTTACTTTGATTACGTCAATTTGGCCCTCCTTCAATGAACGATGCAAATAGAAGAAAACTGCTAACAGAGATCAACATTTTGGCCTGTGGATAAAGTCCAAATCTGAATCCCATCTAGAATCTGAAGAGGAAACTAAATATCAGAGTGATGACAAAGAAGTCTTCCAACCTCAAAGACTTGAAGATTTTCACAGAAAAACAGCGGCTTCGAAATTCCACAAAAACATAAAGAAATAAATAAAGAAATAAAAAAAAATATTTCTTAACATCTTTGGTAACTTGATTGTCATTTTCCACCTATACCTATAAATCAAATAACAAGAAAACTGGAGATCATAGCCTGCCACTGGCATACATAATTCTGAACTGACTACCTTCAATATGCATATATAGACAGAATAGCTCAAGATAAAATCATTAAACATATGAACAGGATATGTAGCCTAAACCTGAAAGAAGTTGGCTGCAAAGAGTCATTTGAAAGAGAACTATCTAAAAGTATCTAATTTCAAGGATTAAAATAGCAGTTCACCTTGTGGCTGGGCTTTGGAAATGTGTGTGTGTGTGTGTGTGTGTGTGTATTTTGTAGCAGCGGATGGAGGGCAGGTGTCGTGACAGTGGGGCACTCCATTCTCTAATTGATTGGCAAAAGATGCACATGAAGAAGACGTTAAAGCAAAATGAAGTCATAACAGTGGATTGAGACATTTATTAAGTCAGACGAAAGGCCCTCAGAAACGTTGAGATTGTTTATTGATTTTTGTGTTTTGGCTGGCTGCGCACGAGTAATCGCTTGTGCTGCTGTAGCGGAGGCTACAGAGGCTCGAGCACAGCCAAATGCTGGGGTGGAGGTGCTGACTTCCTTCTAAAAGAGGCACACTAACCCAGTGGAACACAGAGTCTTCATCGTGACTGCTGTTTCTTTTTTCCGTCATTTAATCAAAGGACCTGACTTGATGCACTGTCAGTCTGAGGCTGACAATGCCAGCTGCTATCGCCTTTTCTGAAATGATTCTTGGCAAAGGTGTGTTGCTGATATGTTGGCAGGTGCTAAAAGCAGTGTATTATCAGAGTGCTCATAGAATAAAGGTGTCAGAGTATTCCCACATGAGATGTACATACAGATATCTTAACAGGCTGCGCTTTTGTTTACACAAACCGGTTGCAAAAAATACGTTTATGTGCATGTCTCAGTGTCAGCATACATCTGAATGTCAGTGCTCTTAATTTAAAAAAAGGAAACAAATTTGTACAGCGATATTTATCAGAACAGACACAGAAATTTAGTCTAACTACCATTTAAGTAATTTTACAGGAGACTTTTTCCAGAATTTGAAATGTGAAGATTTTCTGTCTATTTTTGTTGTCATGTTTCAGCAATCATGTTTAAATGAAACTAAATGATTTGAGGATTTCAGTTTGGTTTATCCTGGCCGTTTTCACTGTTTTGTGACATTTTGAAAAATAAACAATTCTTATGTTGATGGTTAGATAACTGACATAAACTAATACTGACCATAATTATTTTCCTGTGTAATATATTGTAGCATATTATCAACTAAAATCACAGTTCTTCTATTATTTTCTGCTAGGAATGGAGATGAAAATGCTTTCCCTATTTTGTGACTATCCCACAGTACACTGGTGCTTTTGTGTGTGCATCGTCCTGGTGAGTGTTAGGCAGAGTTCAACCGTACTGGTGACATCAATCTGCCTGTTCTTTATTAGACGGAGCAGTGAGGTGTAACTGACTGCATTGTCCACAGATGGACTGGGGCCCATAGCACACGGGACCCTGGTCAGCCACCCTGACAATACAATCAATAACCACACACTCATTACGAGCCTCGCCTACCTGCCCCATGGAGCCTCCTGCTATGTTCCACCCACTCTTAAACTCTTCTCCATTTTTATTTCCCATTTCATTCATCCTATCTTTCAAGTTATTTCAATGGTTTCTCTTTTTCCTTCATGTATGAAGTTAGCTTTTTCACAATAGAATATTTAATTCAAAATCACAGTATATCAAAAGCTAAAGCCGAAAAGGGTCCCCGCTGCAGCAACTCAGCTGCAATATTCTAGGCTGGACAGTAGTGGATGACAGTGATCCAGCATGGAGCCTGAGGCCTATAAATGGTAATGCCCTCCACTTGCCTTCCTCATAAAGCATAATAAAAGGAGGTTATAAATCCTACCAATTAGCTGCGTCCATCAGTCGCCTTAATTGGAGTGTCGTGACTGGCTAGGGGATGACCTTGTGTGCCAGAGAGCCAAGACAGACGAGAAGGCCAGAGGGGGACATCTAAGTGGATGTAGAGGACTTGGGCTTCTTTAAATCAACTGAATGCAACAGGGCATTCAGCTGCTAAGCAGCTGGCTTGTGTGCTGGTAAAACGTTTATGCTGACTGAACATGTTGATGTTTGAATTTAGAGTCTCTTGGGTAATTGTGATTATGGATATAATATGGCTGGTATATTGCAAAGCCCAAAGACACATAGACAATCCCTTTGATCAGTGAACACAGGTGTTCTGAATCCAATACACTCTGCTCATTCTGTTGTGCTGCACTTGCTCTCTTTTCCCCTCTGCGCAGGAGTTAAATCTACCCTCTGTCCTCCTGCAGGCCTGGCCACCACACCCAACCTCTCAACACTTCTGTCAAACGTTCTCTGTGGCCACTCAAACCTGAGACCTCAGCTTCCGCTCCAGCAATGAGCATCCACTATCTCATGACACTGCAGTCTCCCAGAGGAAACACTGAACCCGTTTGTCTTTAGAGCGCTCCGTGTGCAGACACTGATGTGTGTCCTTACACTGTTCCCATCCCTCCACCACAGGATTAGGCTGTAAAGACCAGTTAACCAACCAGCTGTCAGGGAAGAGTTTCTCTCCGGCTGACTGAGAGCTGCCGACAGTTGTTTCCTTTCTCTTTTACCGTCCGGAGATAATTCAGTCAACAGACTTTGAACTGCAGATAAGGGTGGAAGAGGATGATCCAAGGGATGAGCTTGCTGTATGTGAAAGCAGGGGCAAAGGAGAGGAAGGGTACAGGAGGAAGGGAGGCAGGTGTATGGGAATTGGAGAGGGCCAAGTAAGATAAGACCTGAGAAAGATGCAATAGTCCAATTTGCACCACACTTTTTCTTGCTTAGTTTAAAATGGGTACGATTTCTACAAGGTCTTTGTGAGCTGAATACAATTCCAAATCACAAGGCACACAACCTTTTCAAATGCATTATCTCTAAAAAAAACAAACAAACTTCAGCAGAGTATTTTTCAGTGTTTGAATAATGATTCAAATCTGAATCAAAGTGTTTCAGATTGTCATATAAAATGCTTATGTTTACTTTAATAAAGTACAGTACTTACATCATTGTGCTTCTCGTGACTCGTCATGACTGAGTGCTGCCCGTTCTCATCTTGTTCTTTTCCATCCTGCCTGTTATCAATGTGAAAAGATGGGGGAGAGGAAATTAATTTCCAATAAACGCTCGACAGAGTGGCTTTTGTTTTTTCTCGGGCACGTGGGTTTGCATACCTGCCAGGTGTTGTGCAGCGCAACCCCCTCATCCCCCGTGCTCCGTGGCAAGGTGCACGATGAAAGGCCCCTGGTGGCTCATCAAAGGGCCCATTGAGCAGCAGCCATGTGCAGGACAGAGGACCACAGTGTGGACCGTGGAAATTTGACACTGTCTGACAGAAGCTCCACACAGCCCACTCAGGACCACGCTGACAGCCACGCTTGCAGGAGATCAGGCGCACTCACACCAACTCACTGTCTGCTGACCCTGGGCAGAGAGAAAGAGCCGTGAAGAACATGGTTATGCAGATTATCCTAAAGCATAAAATGTTGTTTGTCTTTAATAAAACAACAGATGCGTACATTTACACCCTACAGATAATGCAGCTAAAGTTTCAGGCATCTTGAGTTGCCTCATCAGTGTTTAGAATTATAACTATAACTATCTGGTGTGAATCAACTGCATTAATTCAAAACATATATAAAGTAGCAATTTATGTTTGTTATGCTGGGATGATTTTTCACTTGCTCTTTGTTTTGAGCATAAAATATTGATCTGAAAGATATCTAGTAACCTCAACTGTTAAGATAGATACAGTGTGGAATGCAAGAAGAGTGAACATGAAAGGAAAATACTCAAGTACAAGTATCTTCCTGAAGTGAAAGTATGTTTTTACATTCCATCATCATTCTGGGAATACAGTCTTGGGACGTAGCCTTTACGGCAAAGTCAGAGATAACAGATATCCAGGCTGAGATTTTCTCTAACCTTTTGATCTTTGCATTAAGGGCTCATGTGAAGAGTTTGAAGATTCTGTAACAGAGCCTAAAGCCATGCACATGTCCATCCTGTCTTTCTGCAATATTTCCTCGTTCCACTCATGAGCAATGTGACAAATGTTCAACTACATCAGTGAGTAATCTGCTCTAATGTTGCATTCTGCATAAACTTGCTTGGTGCTTCAGGAATTGGGACTGTGTTCAGTACAAAAGACGGCAAGAGCACTCCTACTGTGGTAGTGCTATAGTGAAAAGCAACTACTTCTTTACATACAAGTCACAGCATCTTTTTTTTTTTGCAAAGAAGCAAAACACAACTCACACTGATTTACACAGTTACGTTGGAGTTACCTCTAGACTTTCAGAGGTCTTCGCTGAACCAAGGTCTGCCACCAACATCCCTCACACCCACTTCATAGCTGAAGATCTTTCAGCAGAATGATCTTATTAACCAAGCACCTCCAGAATGCCCTACAAAGATAAAAGAGAAGCGTGTTTTAATGAAGTGTAATATAATTTTAACTGTGAGTTTCTCAAATTAGCAGTGGATGGGTCCTCTTGGTGATGTCCTCAAATAAGCCTCACCTGTTAGGCGGTAAAAGAGCACAGAGACCCCTCAATCACTAGCTAGCGAGCAGTGGACAGGTCTCTGTCCACCAGACCACTATAACATGTAATAATAGACATAAGGCATTAGTAACAGAGATAGAAGCAACCACAGCAGGCACCTGTGTTTACTAATTTCAAATCAGCTTTGATAGAATATAAAGTTACTGCATATAGATTAAATGTAACACAGTCTGGTCATTGATCCGACAATTGCTCTCTGCTAAATATTATATATAAAAAGAATAAAGTAAACTATTCAATATGTCAGCAGCTAAATTCTCGTAAATTAGAACATTCACATTCACCCCCAGTTTGATTCAACCACCCTACCCATTCAAGCTCATCACCTTTAAAAACACAGCCTTAAATAATAACAGTTGTTTGTGTTGATGGCTGATGTTTGTTGCTCAGTAATATATTGCATCAGCAGAGCAGATCAGTTGTCTCTGCTCCGCACCTGCCCCAGCCATTCAGCCTGAAGTCTATAAATCCCTGCTCAGCGAGGAGTCAGAGAGCTGCTCACTGGACCTCAGGGTTGCCTCTTCTGTCACCTTACACCATGTGAACCCTCAGATATGTGTTTTTGTTGGTTCATATATATGTTTTGTCTGTGGAGGCTGAGAGCTTTGCACTGGCGGTGCTTTGATTCACTGCCCTTACCACATGAGTAGATTCCAGCCGTGAATCTGCCCCCCTCCCATGAACCCCCAACCCACCCCCAGCGCACCATTCCACGTGCCAGCAGACTGTGCATATACAAATCACTACGGCCTTGTTAGCATAGTTTAGTGAAGATGTCAGCTTTACGAGGGCCAGGATGCTTGCTATGCGTGTCAGGGACAGCAGGGGAGGGGTTGACCCGCAAGGGGGAGTGCAGCAGGATGCACGAGTCCTGTACTGTAAATTTAGGTTTGGGAGACGTGTGGCTGTGAAATGACGGGCCTGGATCTCTGTAGAACAGTGTGAACTCATGCCGCTCAGTGTGATTTAACAGGGACACACCACAGCGGGCGGAATGGAAACTGAGAGAATGGGATTCCTCCATCAAATAAAAACGCTCCCTGTTTTCTGACATATCATAAATAACCATAAATAACAAAAGATGCCTTTTCCTGTGTTCATTATCAAAGTTATGAAAAATAGACATTTGCACATGAGCATTGTTTTATGTTTTCATGTGTGTGTGTGTGTGAGTGTATGTGGGGAGGGGGGCTGTTGGCATCATTAGATTGTTAATCTCATTTCCTCTCTGATGATTGAAAATGGAGAGAGGCTCAGAGTTTATCAGGCAGATAAATGGACGGCCCATCCTCTGAGAAGATCTAATCTGTCATGCGTCAAGGCCGGGGTTCACCTGCCGCCAGATAATAACCGTGTCGAAGGGCACTGATGATTTAGGAGAGCTGGGCTCTTTGTTTGCCTTTGCAAACACCTGATGGTTTCATTAATTAACCGGCCACAATTAGCCGCCCACGTCACACCAGGTAGACTCCTTCAGGAGAGATATTAAAAAGCACGGCGAAAATCCATTAGAACTGACCTTCTCTGTGAAATTACTGATATTTGAGCTTTAATTCTCAATTCGATGAAAATTTCATTTTCATTCTAACAGCTGTGGTCCTTTCTGTCTGCAATCTGAAATGGGGTCTCCTGCAGCCTGCAGGTCATTAATTATGATCTTTATAAATTAAATTAAGAGGATGTCACTGCTTAATTTTTTTTTCTTCCTGTCCTACAGGTTTAAGGGTAGATACAACATTTATCACCTCTTGAATAATAGAAGACATATGGACTCAACTTGTTGATTATATACAAAAGTCCCATTTGACTTCCTCTTTCATATTTTTCTCTTTGAAAATCAATCAAACTTGTAGTTGATATCTTCACTGAGCATATCTTTGTGATCTTTTTTGTCTTCCTCTGAATTCTTTGAAGCTATACGCAGTTATTCACCTGGTGGCTGGTTAAAACATGCAGCAGCTGGAGCTACTCTTGACACATGACAGATATAGAGACTGGGACAGAACAGATGATGCAATTCTGATTAAAAAAAAAATGCTTGATAAAATAAATGCCTTTAGCAAGATTAAGCAGGGTGTATTGTCATACAGTAATGTTTAAAGACTTTTGCTGAAAAGGAACTTAAAGTTGTGTCCTTCCATCATTTTCTTTCCATTACTATAATTTGTTGTCGTTTTTCTTAGTCTTCTCTGTCACTTACAAAAAAAACACAGGACTCCCTCTTCTTCCATTCCCATCTCACTCTTTGACTCAGGACCGCTGCTCCCGCCTCATCCTTCCTCTCTTCCTCTGTCTCATGCAAACACGCACTCACATATGCAAAAAAGACACACACACAGACACACTTTTCCACTGCCACCCGCGTGCATTTATTTATTCGTTATATTTCCTAATTCAGTTTGACGAATGAGTGACAGCTTGACACTTCATTCGGCAAGATTAATAGAACGACACAATATTTACGTGGCAGAGACAGCCAATTATCCCACCATCTATCATCCAGATTATCTTTCTGATTGAAAACTACTCGTCCATGTAATCGGAATTATTTGGAATTAGAAGTGAATTTATGGCTTCTTGTGTCACTTTTTCTGGTCGGTGGTAAATTAGAAATATTAGATACATAAAGGGAGTGAAGGAAGCAGGATAAATAGAGGCCCAGAGACGATGCAACATATTTACATTTTTTGAACCAGTCGCTGTGGCCCCGAATGAACCCCATTTTTAGTTATCATCCCTTATTATTAACACACACTGACTATATATTGTGTTGATAATACATGCAATTCTTCCTTGTAAAGAAGATGTCATAATATTTTCCCAAAGCGTTTTTCAGGAGAATGCAAATATATGACTGAGCTATTCATATCTGAAAGCAGAATTAAATGCTTTCAACTTTGAAGACAGTAATTGATAGATCTTATCCACTCATAGCATTGTGTGTATAGATCTCTGTTTTTTAAATGTCCATTGTACTCACGGCAGAACCTACACTAGTTTACTCCTTTAACCTTTGTCCTTCAGGCTCTGTTGATTAATTCACCTGACTCTTCTCTATCTCACCCCGCAATACTTTGTATTCTGTTTCCATACATCACCTTTTTGTAGCACTCTTCTTAAACTTTCATCACTTGATTAATTTACCTAATCTCCCAGCTCTGCCTAATGTCTTTCAGTATCTACTTTTCATAGCAAAAGAACATTTTCATTCTCTACATAATGAAACTCAAAAGAACAGAACAAATGAAGTGTTCCAGCAGCCACAGTGCAGGTATGATGACGCGGTTGTCAGGATGCGTGAAATCCGCTATGACACAATGGATGGACGCGGCTGACAGTAAAGCTCCTGCATGTCTCCGGCTCACTGCAGCAATCAATATATTTCCCTTTTGTAGAATTTGAAACTTGTTTTTAAACAGCTATATAGTAAATTAAAATAGACTTATAATCTAATCTGTTGACTAAGTGGTCAATAACTGAACCAAAAATAAATGTACCTAATATTTGGTATGGTACAAGAATTGACTAGGCATTTTTTGCTGTAGGTCTTTAGTAATGAAATTTAGAAAGTGACGTTTCATCCCTTTAGTAAGCCCTGGCAGTCTAAAAGCCTGGCCCTCAGTCATTTCTTGTTTTAGAAATGGTGAAAATTGCCACGTGTAACAATGTTGCTGGGGACTGATTTTATTGGCCAGGTTGCGTTCAGACTTGTAAATGGGATTATGCCTTCCCAATATAGTACTCCAACAACTAGCTTGTTTATTTTTATCCTCTTATTAGGGGAGTTGAATCCTTAAAGGGTGCCAAAATTATCCTGCAAATCGCTGACAGAGAAAAATGAAAGGTCTCTAACGGTTATTATAAGCAATCTGTCTGCATTGAAGCACAATGTGACTGCTGCGCTTGCGATACCAACGAGGTGACCTCAGTGAGATGAGGAGGAGAGACATGTTGAAAGTCAGACACACCGTCTGGATGGGACCACCAGCAATATACACACACCTCGAATGCCACGTTCACACAACATCCACATGCAAAAGGACTCAAGCCCTGAACTGTAGAAGTATTAACATGATTTCATAGTACATAGACCGAATATTTGACACTTAAAAAAATTTAAGCCAGTCTGTGTTGTATTTTATGATAATACTCTCACAAGTTTGATTTAGGGATGCAGCAAAGGAACTGCAGAATAACTAAGTAGAGGCACCGTAAGACATTATCGAACAAAGATGGACACATTTCTGACAATGAGGATAATGAATAGTTGAGACTATCTACATGAGCATATCAGTCCTAACCTAAAGACGATTTACTGGATCAGACTCAAAGAGAGGTGTGTTTTTTGTATTAGTGATTGCTTGACCCCATATTCCTTAATGTTTAACCACTTTAAATGTTTTTACATGGAAGAGAGTGATATTTTTCTTCTGTTTCCAGAGGACTTTAAAAAAGTTTAAAATCAGTTAAATCTTTAGTTAACTTTTTATATATGCATTTCAATATTCTTTAGATGTGTTTTTGACTAATTACAAAAAAAAAAATGTTAGAGGTAATTTGTTATCCCTCCACAGTCTCACTATCCATGTCATGAAAATGATCTTTATGATGGATGATTGCAGACTGCCGGAGGAGTTGGTATTTTGGATAGATCTCCAGAGTTAGCTCTACGACTCCTTGAACCCCAGGGAGCAAATTAACAGTATTGAGCTCTTGGCTTCTCAGTAACCTTTCCCCATCCTGACTGACATTTGTGTTCTCCTTTGCCTTGGGCCTGGGCGTATGGTGGCCTATGTGAGAATGCACTGAGATGCTGCGTTACTTTAACAACTGCTCACATGTGTTAATGCTGGGCTATGTCTGAGTGTGATCAGAGAAGGTGTCAACATGTGTGTTTGTGGAGGAGGCAGCCCAGCTGTTTCGTTGGAGGAGGCTTTCCTCAGCTGTGCAGAAGAAAAGTTGTGTCTTGAGAACAAGGCACTGATTTACAACTCTGAACTGAGATGAATCCACAGACACAGTGACAAAAAAAAGAGCTACTACATTGTCTTTAACTGTCCAAGTTAAGCAGCCTTGTCTTGGGCTTGTCATGTTATATCATTCTATAGACTGCTCTTTTTTAACATTTATGACATGTTTAGATTATCAATAATAATATAAAGGCATTAAGTGTGGATGTAGCATGTTTATGTTGTAGCTGCTGGAGGCTGAAGTACTTTAAGCTACTTTATATAGTTTCATATACAGGAGCGCCAGATATTGTTTCAGGGGCCAGTTTTTATTCTTTACTTTCATATTTGATGCTTCTGGGGATATTGGATCATTGTTAATTTAAATTAGACTATCTGAGAAGTTCAGAGGGGTGGAGAGCCACTATTTGGCGGAGCTGTAAACAGCTCACTATTATCTGAAACATAACTCCAATGACACAGCTCTCTCTTTCCCGATGAGATTTAGGGAAGTGACATAATGAAAAAGCATATGAAGAAATGCTCGACAAAAATTCAGGTAAGCCAAAGTTCTACCTTGCCAGACCCACATTACTTTATTAAATGTGCTTTTCACCTTTTACCTCCTCTGCTTTTAACAACGGTATGTTTGTCTGGCAGCTTGGAACTTTTGGTATATTTTGACATTTGGTTTATCTAATTATCTCAGGCCAGAGCTGCTTGACCTTTGTGGGGAGTTACAATACTGACTGTCTGCAGAAGTATCATAATGTTAGACGATTAGTACTTTATATACATATATAATTTGAAACATTTGAAATATTTCCCTACAACTTGATACTGTTTTTCCTTTGTAAACATACAAGACAGATGATTTCAATCAAATACTGCAAGTTTTTTTTTTCTTAACACATGCACCTGCTGAATAATAATTATTTTAAATAATTCACTAATACGTTACAACAGCCATTACATCACACGTTTGCCTGGTTTTCCCTTATACAATAGTGAAATACATGTAAATAACTTAAATTTGTGTCTCCCAAATTAAAAAACATCAACCAAGATTTTACCTGTTTAAGTCTGTATTGCATAATGTGCCCATGTTGTCCACATTTTTTTTTTTACAACATCCTGCTTATGTCAAAATAATTAGTGCTGTCTGCATCTTGGTCTGTACGTATAGATAGTAGAAATATTGCAGTAAAGACTGGACCTAATTGATTTCCATGTTTAAAGACAATATTACAGACTAAACATGATATGGCATGACACACACAACCTATAACACACAAAGCTGGACACTTGCAGCATCTCAAAACAAAATGTGTGTACCCAGTCCATATATTTCTGTTTTCAAGATGAGGAGTGAACTTGTGACTTACGAGCTTAACTCGTCATTGACCAAACCATTTAAAATGAGGGTGGAAATACTTTCAAAATGAACACATCTCCATCCATCACAACCTAGTCATGTCTATAGATTCGATTTCTAGTTACTTTACTTGAACAATCTAAAAAAAAGAAGTTGATTGTACAAGTGGCTGGTGAGTACATTTACCTCCGTTTAGTCTCTTCCACAAAACACCTAAAGCTGCGACACCACAGACGTGCTGCGGAAATGACATTTTTGCTAATACTGCCAATAAGATACAACAAGCGAGTTCTATTGTGTTAGCTGTGGCTTTACATGTAACATGAATGAGATCAATGACTTTCAAAGTATTTCAGAAGTTTGAGCATGTTATTCAAAATAAAGAAATATCATATCAAGTCTTTTTTTTTTTTTTTAACTGTGGGACCTTTATTGCCATCCCTGGAAGAAATGGGCCTTTGTGTAAAAAGCTTGATGAATTTCATTCAATCACAATACTGAGTTATTGTCACGTTGGTTGATTTTGTGGGTTTTAGTTTTTGGTCATGTCACTATTTTTGCCATAGTTTCCTTAGTTTCTCTTGCTTTGCCATTTAGCTTCACTCACTTCACCTGTGCTTTCCCCCTCAGCTGCACTCCATCACTAATCACCTCCCTTTAGTATTTAGTTTCCAGGTTTCCCCAGTCACATTGTCAGATCCTCACCGTCATTCATGTGTTCAGGTTGGTCATGCAAAGTTTGTTCCCATATTTGTTATCCATATCATATCCATATCCATAGTCACAGTTAGGTTTTGTTAGGTTTCCAAGTATGTCATAGTTTCATGTGTTTGGTTTTCTGGCTCAAGGCTCTTTTGTCTGTGTTCTGAAATAAATAAAGTTCCTTTGCAATATCTGCATCCGGGTCCTACCACACCACAGCAACCACAGGTAAACCTACCTGAGAGTTATTTATATTTACTATTGTAAGATATGCAATGATACTGTTTATTCTATCTCTTCACCAAGCATTCTGAAACTGATTTAAAAACAAATCCAACATTTTAACAATTTTAACAACCCATAGCATTTTCTGAATCTGAGCTGCTGATTACACACTGCTGTAACTGGCTGATACAGCTGGACTTAAACAAGTGTAATGGAACTTTTGAGGAGGAAAGAGACACATTGGATTTTAGTTCCCAGAACAGTTAAAGCGGTGTGGGAGAAGAGGGATGGAAATATGGTTGGGTATATGAACCTTACAGTGGAGCAGTCATGGTGCTAATGGACGAAGTGGAGCAGAGGGTCAGGAGTCCTCAGCACCTGTGTGGAAGATTAATGACCACAGAGCCATGGGAGGGAAAGACAGACAGAAAAAGAGACTCTGAAACAGGCCCTGGCCTGACTACCACAAAGATCAGTTTCTTGACCTTTACTGAGGCATTACAATATCAAATATACTGCCAGTGCAATGACACAGTGCCACTAGTGTTGGTCTCAAAAAAAAATATCTAAATATTTCTTTGTCTAATTCTATTTATGAAATATCAAAACTAACGTAAAACATGACCTGGGATCGCCATGCTACGTTTTAAGTTTACTACGGAGCAGCAAGATTCGTATTTTCGTATTCAGCTCAAGCTGTTGTCCCTTTAGACCATAAAAGGTGCTCTCAGGCATTGATGACAGCAGAGACCTTTATGATTACCTCAGTAGTATGTAGCCCCACAGAAAAGAGATATCATCATTATCTCGACACAAAGGCGGCCCTCACATTGTTAAAACAATTTGCTGCTAGCTAATGTAAGCTGTCAGAGTGCCGCACAGGACTAGTTCCAAGAGTTAAGTTGTAGGCTTTTTTCTCCCCCTTCCCTCCCCGCCTGCCTGGGGAATCACGGCGGGTACGAGGCTCATTTCCTCATCAAACACAGGACGAGTGATTTGGAATATTTATGAGTCTCCTAATTTAAGTTAAACATTTAACAAAAAGCATCCGATTAAAATGAGACAGCAGAAAGGGTTAAAATCCCAGTGGGCAGCCAAGGCTAAAAATTAAACATGGAATACCGGAGATGAATTAAAGTAGCAAGTCTAGGACAGATTTCAGCTCAGAGGTATTACTGTATAGAGGCCGTTGTGATATGGTATATGTTGAAACAAGGTTTTCATTGACTGTGACCAGAATTTTAAACTGGAATGAAGCGATAATGCTTTGATAGAGTGAATAAGAGATTACTTTTTAATAATCTGCATACTAATGTGAGAACTGCATGAGACATAAGTGAGAAAATTAAATAAATCTACATGTATTCACAGTTTCCCAATTTGTATAACATGTCGATGGAGAGAAAAAAAATGCAATGAAGAATAGAGAAATTCTTAACAGAAAATCTTTTCACATCATTATGTAATGATGTAATTCAGTGGTAATCTAACAATACTGACTAACTAATCACATCATTATCAAAAGGGGGGAATAAGAAAGCATTCGTCATGTTGTTTAATCAAGAAATTCTGACTGTGTCTTCCAATAGTCTAATCCTTGAATGCCAATATCACAATGAGGATATCAGAGCTAGTAACACTGTTTCGGTCAGAGGGCACATGTAACACAATGCCATATTGACTTATTGATAATCTATGGCTTCCTTTCATTCTTTTCCTCCTCTCTTCTGGTCTCTGTAGCAGCAGATCAGTCAGCGACTGAGAAGGAAGGGTCAGCCAACTCCTGCTCTGCTGCTCAGTGACTCTCCATACTTCCTGTTTAATCACCAGTCCCTCAGGGACATTCTGCCTTCCATCTATCAAGCCCAGAAAAAGTTCAGGTGCTCTATATCGTTGAGAGATGAAGGACTTAGGTCAGGTGTGTACATCTATGTGTAGCAACAATATGTATCACTATTCTGATGTATCACTGTCTGAGCTGCATATGAAACTGTGATTAACATTAACTATGTGTGTATAATTTTTTGGAAAACAGTAATGTGAATGCCTAAGATTGACTCATATCCTGCCATGTACTGTTAAACTGCCTCTCCATGAATCATCTCCTCATTATGTTGTATACTGTAGAGGCTATGAGGTCATTGGTTACATAGTAAGCAGAAGTTGCCGGTCCTTCGCTGCAGCTCTGATGCTTTCTTTATGTGACATGATGCACAAAATTGATCTGGTTAGTAATCAGACTCTTACCTCCAATGGGTCCTTTCCTCTGATTTCAGAGAATTAATCACCTCTTTTTCCATTCATCAATTTTTGTTCAGGGGCTGCATGGTGGTGTGGTGCTTAACATTGTCGCCTCACAGCAAAGTGTTTTTTCCGGTTGGAATCTAAGTGGAGGCCTTTTTGTGAAGAGTCTGCATGTTCTCCGAAGGCTGGTCTGAAAACATGTATGTTTTTGTGATTGTGAGATTACACTATGTTAGTGTGCGTGGTTGTTTGTTGCTCTGTTTTGGCCCTGTGATGGACTGGCGACCTTTCCAGGGTGTACCCTGTCTCTCAACCAATGGCAGTTGCAATAGGCTCCAGTGACCCTTAATAAGATAAAGCGGGTATGGAAAATTAATGTGTTTGTTCTATTTGCGATTCCTGAAAAAAAAAAAAAAAGAAAAAGTTAAATTTTTTCTACATTGATGAGTATCTATGCTTCACACTGAGTAAAACGGAGCTGCTTTTTTCAGTGTAGCGCTGCCACTATAATCAACTAAGCTTTAGCTGACAGTAAAACTCTTGGGAAGGTGTAGGTTCTTTGCCTTGACGTTATTGCAAATACTTACATTTCCAGTTTTTGTTATTAGATTAAGGAACAGAATATCTTCATTTTGATCTCTTTCAGTCACATTCATGTCATTGTCAGCTGTCGTCAAGGTCTTTGTTCGTTGAATTAGAGGCAGCACCCCCATATGATTATTATGTAATGCACTTATACAACAACATCCCTTCTGGGTTTGAAGCAGGGAGGCAGAGAGGGACTGTCCTACACATGAAGTAATAATTGTGTTAAAGGTAAAACAATTTTTTGTCAGGTACTTGTTTGAAAAGAAATAACATTGCTAAAAGTGTTTGAAAAAAGTGTCAAAATCAGTAAATCCAGTTGTGTGTGTGTATATGTGTGTATAAGAGAGGAGGGACTGAACATGTCTGTGCGTGAAGGAAAAAGGAGTGGGCGACTGACTCAAACAGCTTGCAGCTTGCATTTTTTTATATCCACTATGAAAAAGAGGTAGACTGTTTGCTTTAAATTACTGACTGCTGGTCGACAAAAAAAGTATGATCTGTGTAGCCCTAATGTCATACCCGTTTAGTTGTGCTGCAAACAATGTTTTTCTGTGAGTGTCTGCACTCATTTGTAAAATTGGGAGTGGAAATCAGGTTTGTGCATGAGCGTATAGTCTCATCATGATTGAGATTTATAACAGAGAACCATACGTACGCACGGCTTTATAAATCTGGTGAGCTGATTGTGTATGCACATTTCTGTTTTGTGTGTGTACACACACAGTTTTAGTCATGAAACTGCATGCAGCTTTACGCACGTCGCCCCAGGCCTTGGCTTATGAAGGCACCACCACTTCCTGCCTACTAGTGTGGCCTCTGGCATGATGTGAGCAAACAAACAGTGTGGTCAAGGCCAAATAAATGTAAAAAAATAAAAAATACAAACATATTTACATATACTGTATATGTTTATAGAATGTTTTTTTTTTTAACAAATCCTATGTTTTTTAATTTTTCTTTCTTCTGTTTAATATCTTGTTATTGCATTAAACTAAATCCTGAAGAACATGGGGCACTCATGTTTGTTTTTTAGTTGAACTTTAATATCAGTTTCAGGTTCCCAATCACTTGCGATTAGGAATAGCTTTAGAACTATTGTTAATACCTTATATTGGTGAAGTTTTCTTGAATAATGCAGAGTTGGTATGCTGGTATCTATCTGTCTGTCTATCTATCTAGCTATAATCAGCTGAGAGTCAAAACGTACTTACATTACATCATGTCCGCTACCAACATTTGTTAGCACCAAGCATTGAGAAAATTCAACATAGTCTGATTTATTATAATGTCCCCTTGGTTGATGCAAATGGGTTTCCACTCTTATCTTGTAGCCTGGTATGAAGGTCTTCCAAAGGCAGTCCCCCCATTGTGGTGGTGTGATCTCATTTTCTCAGCAGAGGCATATTGCTAGTCTCCCTCTGATCAACCTGGCAGGAGGGGAGTTTGGACTGAGACGAGCCGGTCAGGCTGCTGACCTCTGGGTAGAATCTCTAGCTGTGCTGGGCAGGCAGCCGGTGTGGGCCAACGAGGGGGCACAAATGACTGAAGCAATGGGGCTGTGATTAGCTGACATGGCGGCTGGGTTTTGCAAGCTGTCCTATTCTCAGGCGTGGGTGGGCAAAGGGGCAGAGCGGCTAAAACAGGAATGAATGTATTGATCCCGCTGCTGTTATGAGAATGACACACACAAGCTATTTTTACTGGAGGGGGAACACACTGCTGGCGAGGACAATCTGTCCATGACGTAGTTAAGCTCCTAAACTGTAGATGGACTCTGTGGGTGAGAAGAGGATGTAGGGGTGGTTTAAAATAAGTGTTTAAAATCTGGATAAAATAGACTTCATAGGGCTGCTCAGAAAGTACAGCACATAATTGCCTGTCTTTATAATCAGTGAGCTTTAGTTGTGTCCAGGTCGTGCAAGCTGTTTCATAGAACACGTTTAGCTAAGGTATTTAGCTGTTGGTGACAGCATCACCTTTTCTATAAAGATGGGAAAGAATATTGTAATTTAACACTTGGCAAAGAAGGTAACAAAATACTTCTGATTATGTCCAGCATTTCCTTCATGGTAGAAAATTTTCTTCACAACAAAGCCTGGATTGTGTTTCAAGGGCTTGACAAAAGCAATGAATGAAAGTAATTATATAATCATTTCATAGATAAAAATACCTAATCTAGATGGACAATGTCAATGACAACAAGATCTCTTTCACAAAGCTGTTCACAGTCATGACTGTTTGTTTCCCACAGTCTGCTAGTGTCCAGGGGAGGTGAGCTGGTGCAATCTGAACAGCAGCAGCCAGAGTTCAGAGGGCTTATTCTCACTCATGCCACTCACTGAACTCCTCCACTCTTTTTGCATAAAGTAATTGCTGTCAGGAAATGTGCACTGAAGAGAGTTGCTTCGGCTCCACAAGCACAGAAGGGGAGATTACGAAATAAAACAGCTAAGTCAGTGCTACTTAGGCACTCTTCTGTCATTGCACTGCTATGGATGAGGGCTGACAGTGATGAATATTGGCCAAAAGTTGGTATTCCACATGATGATTTTCCCTAATGAGAATTGATGAATACGGGAGAGAGGGACTCAGGATTGGGTGATGAGAGGGACCACTCATTAGAAGCCAGTCATGCTAAGTTGAGCGGCTTTAAGGTGGGAAGAGCTGCTATGCCACTCCAGCAGTTTTTTAACAAACCTCAGCTGATATCATTGATCAATACTCTCAACGAAGAGTGTCAAATGAGATATATCCATGAGAGGGAAAAAAATCAATAAGCAAAACTCCTCCCTGTGCACAAAAAGCATTTATGAAGCAATACTGCCCATATAGCTGTGCATTTATCAATTATGTGTCAGCTCACACATATGTTAAAAGAGATCTATTGCAATATTTGTATCCATATGTATGAAGGTGTGGGAGACTCACAGGTCTTTGCTGCCCCAGCTGTAGCCATGTCAGCCTGAGAAGGAGAGCAGGGACGCTGGTCTAGCAGATGGCAGCATGGGCTTTTGAAAAGCCATGGCCCTGAACGAGCCGCAGGCAGCCCCAGAGGCCAGTGTTCAGCTCAAGCTCCACATGTGGCCAGCCAGGAAGGACATTAAGTGGATAATAGTTAATAGTAAACCAGGCCATTTACCTTCACGTGCGTACTTTATGGAGCACAACTGCCACTCCTGTGTGCAGAAAGGGGCTGTGGATAAGAACAAGTTTAACTTTTAGATGCAGATAAAATTGCTAAATGATCACGCTGAGCCATTAGAGGACCGTCACACTCTTGGATAAACATTGTGCAAAACCTCAGGTGATTTAATAGCTTGTTGTTGGGTTGAGGAGAAAGCATTATAGTGGAAATGTAATTCTTTCAGTCACATGACTGAAAACAGATTATGGCCTTGCTCATTTCAACATTTTTTCATTCAACATGTAGATGTTGCTGTCTCTCTCCTTTGTGGGGCCCAGGGCCATTGGATGTGTCAATCCACTATGGTAAAGTACAGATAAAGAGATTTTTTTTTTTTATGATCAAGGAGCTCATTTCACATAGGCTGGCAGGACACAGTGTGATGACAGCTAAACAAGCCAATCTACGGGATAAGCCACACAAATCATGTGGGCTGAGGCCTGCATTATCCTGTAATGCATCGCGCATACCAAACACACAATGGTTGGTCACTAAGATGTAATTAGTGGAGGAAACATGTATTTGTGATCAGCTCCAAATGAAGATGCATTTTGACATGACGATATGTTAGTCTGGATTGCTTCCTCAACTTGAACATTTTTAACTGGCTTGGTAAGGATATTTTATTGTTGTTGGGTTTTGTCCTCTTCAGCCACAGAAACAGACAACAGGGATATCTAGTAGTACATAATAGGATTACCTCGTCTGCATTGTATTATCTCTAAAGAGTGAATTTGGATATCTCTTTTCATCAGGTGAAATAATGTATTTAATATGTGCATTCAAAAACCTTTAACCACTTTGTTCTGTATTCATAAATGGATTTTATCAGTGGGTTCCTTCAAACAGTTAGCCGTCACCATCTCCAATATTGGATTTTTTGAATACCTCCATTCACGAAGCCCCCCCTCCCCTTTTTTCCCTTCCTGTTGAAATGACTGGTTTTTAATCAGCCAATGCACAAATTGTGGAGCCATTA
This sequence comes from Leuresthes tenuis, assembly GCF_036924035.1. Taxonomy (NCBI): domain Eukaryota; kingdom Metazoa; phylum Chordata; class Actinopteri; order Atheriniformes; family Atherinopsidae; genus Leuresthes; species Leuresthes tenuis. Next base: position 23,911,853 of record NW_027325369.1, read on the forward strand.
AACCTGTCTGCCGCTACACAGACACATCTAACAGACTACATAGCCTATTAGAGAGATGGAAGATTATGGCCTAAATGAAGCCATTAGTTACGCAAAGCTAATGATCATCTTATTTGTGTGTATAAATCTGATCCATTTCCCTTGCTCAAGGCAAATATTTCTTTCTTCAAATGATTTTAAGGGAACAGGGTAAAAACAACAGAAGCATCACCAACAAAAACAACATCAGGACCAATAATGAAAAAAGAGGAGGCAAAGGCACTCAGGCAATTGCATCCATTACCCCTCTCCACTATATAGACCCCTTCATAGGGATTACCCCTGGTTCCAGAGAGGTTGATTATTAGACGCTTGCAAAGGTTTTGTTTGAATCGCCCTAGTTAAACGAGAAATTGCAGGCTGAGGAGAGAGGCTAATAACAGTTATTAACCCCGTGCGGGCGGCGGTGTAAAAGAGCGCCACAATAACGAGGTGCACCACCAAGGTTTGAGGCGCAACGCAGCTAGCACACCCCCGAGGAGAAGCTAACTTATTAAAATAATGAATTAGCCGACCAGATTACTGCAGCCTGCGGCAAAGGCAATTATCCCCCTCCAAATCCCTGGACAGGACTCCCTAGCGCCACCATAAAACAAGTACTCAGAAAGCAAGAGCCCTCTGCTCCACACAAATGAATAGCCTGTTAATTAGGATCTCTCCCGCTGCGGGTAGCCTTCCCACTGCCATAACAGAAACCACTTACACGACAGGGAGACGAGGAGAGGAGAAAGTGATGGGAGGATACAAAATGTCCATGATTCCCCAAGATTGTGAAATATGTAAAGTGAGAAAAAAAATGAGACTGCAAATAGTTTTAGAATGAAAAAACAGAAAGACCCATAATGACAAAATCTGGACAGAGCAGTGGATACAAAAGGCTGCAGGAATCATTAGTGGCCCAAGTTTAAAGCTCTGTGTGAGGTCTCTTTGGAAACAAAAACAGAGCATTCAATCCCAGCCCAGTTTGTGATAAACATTTGACAGCTTTATTGTTCAAGGTCCGAGTGTGCCAATACGGCCAAAGGATCCATGCCTTCATCTTAGTAACCATACTCCTGCTGCATGTTAGGAATCCCACTTTAAAAGTAACGTCCGAGGCTAAATTGTACATTCATACACTACTTTTAATCCCAATATAATTAGTCTTCTACAAAAACTAAAGTTCCCAAAGAGTTGAACCCTTCCTCTTGATGTAGGGGTTATATATCCTGGCAGAAAGAAACAGTCAGGCAAGGACGGAAGTGATGTAGGCCAGTCGCCACCCTAAAAAAGAACCCACTGTACTTTTTGACATATATACTGCCCTAATGGTTATAAATACGGAAATATCACATGGTTGACATGGTGAACCAATTTTGGCCTCCCTCTGCTATCACCTTCCAAGCCAACATCAGTAGAAATCACAAAGTTTTGAAGGCTGGACTCACCTTGTCCTGCATAACTACTTTCAGCGAGATAAGTGTTATAGTGAAAACTGTGCCATAGGGATAACTGCCACATACTGTGTGACACAGTCATTTATTTATATATATATATATACACAGCAACTTATCATCAGAGTATTTTTTTATAACCAGATTACTGCCCAGATATGCATGGTCTAGTTTCTGGTCTTATTCCAGCAGTTTTTCAATCAATGAGTCTTTATCTATCATTATTATCTATACTATTGTGCACATTCGTGTTTTTATGAGAACTATTACATCATTATATCACAGAATGTTACTAACAAATGGTAGTTTTAGATCCTGTCTTGCAAGAAATGTCTTAAATTATGATAAGAAATGTTTTGTTTAACAAAGTAAATAATTCTTGGATATATGTCAAGAATTTGCTTTCCACTTGGGTATAATGTTGACAATATGACACTATATTCAGCCAGAGACATAATAGTACTATATAAACTGTAAATACAGTCATTTGAAAATGAAACATGTCCATACAGATAGTAAAGCAAACTCTTTATTTGTGATTTTATCTCTTGAGAATGAATATATAGTCACACAGATATGCAGGGCATGAAACAAGACATTATGCCAGTGTACTGTATGAATATGCCTGCAAGGCTTGACATGAATGCAATTTCATGTAATTTGAATGCCTTTCATGAGGCAAGGACTCTTTTGAACTGTCTTAAAAAGCTCATCCACCATGGTAGCAGCCAGTGGCCCTGGGTACAGAGGAGTCATGTCGACAGGCCCAATTAATGATGGGGCGTCTGAGAGAGAATGAATGAAGAGCTTTGAGAGGATTCCTCCACCTTAAATCCCCCTGTGCTGCTGCTCCCAGACTGCCTGTGAAGAACAATCAAACGGCAGCAACCCCCTCCTATTTATCACTTTAAGACATTAGCCAGACATGGGCCTGAATATTAACCAGCTCCTTCTCTCGGAGAGTTCCACACCAAAGGCTGCGTGTGGCAACATACATTTTTAATCACAGGGGAAAACGAGGCCTCTCAATCGCTCTCATCTATTACTATGTGCTTAACACTGGCAGTTTTTTCTCCAGGCCTTCCAAATCAGGAAACAAGCTATGATCGTTGTTGCTCTTTTTCTTGTGGATTTTGGGTTCATTTTTATACCCTGTAAAAACATTCAACAGGAACAGCATCAATTGTAATTTCATACTTTGCTGAATCCCACTGAGTCCTAAATCATTTGTAAAGCTGAATCTAACTCTTAGTGACTATGCTGACGATACTGACAGAGTTCATTTCCTTGGGTTGACTATGTGTCTTCATGCTTAAGACAACTGGCCTGCAGAGGCAGTGGTGCATGAGCCAGGCTTTCACAGTTTAATTGGAGTCATGTTCTCCAGAGCCCAAAGCTGCTCATTTCCCTGCACGGGCCTCTCCAGTACTGGGCCTGTGGTGGGAGCAGGGCAGGGGTACCAGGCATGCAGAGAGATGATCTGTTCACCTCATCCATCCCCTCTGGGTCTCCCTACTCTGACACATGGCACCCCGGTAACAAGGTCACTCTACTGATGTGGCACCACAGGGGGAGCTGGCCTTATTATCAGGAGAGAAGACACTCTTTATAAGAATCGAAACGAGAATCCGATCGCCAATCACATAATATTCGCTCAAGACCCATAAGGGTTTCTATGTCCAGGAGCTTTACTTCGAAGTTTGTCAAGGGTAACTTTTTAATCAATACACTTTTAAGATGTATTTACAAAATATCACTAGGTCTTTTTAAAATTTCCAGCTATGTTTATGCCTTAAATCAGTAACAGAAACCGCATGTAATCCAATATAATAACACCTTTCTTAATAAAGACATTTAAATGCTTACAACACTCCCTCAGTTGAGAGAATATGACATTTAAAATAATGTGCATTTTGTCGAACAAGAAAAATGCAAAAATACAAAAGTCTTGAACTATCCCTCATTTCTTTATATTTTGTCTCTTTTATTCTGTAATCTTTTAAATGATCAATAGTTCTCCAGGCTTTCTGGATGTCTTTCAAAGTCTTTTCTTTGGACATTGGCTGCAGTATAGTCCTTGGAACTGGTCATTTTCAGAAGAATGTGTTTTTTGAGCCACTTTCCACTGATCTTTGAATCACTGAAGGATAAACGCAACACAACTTACTCAAGGGATGAATCAGTTATCTCTACATATAACAGTCAACTCAGTAAAGAACCAGTTTAAATTGTATCTTTAGACACTTTTTTACTAGCTGCCTGTTGCTTAAACACATTTGTTCTAATTGTTTGGGGCATTTTTCACAGATGCAGCTGAAGGTAACAGTTTGTAAGGCATAAAACAGCACCTTTAGACCAACAAGCTGATTCTCAAAGAGCCATCAGCTGAATTTCTCCGGATGGTGTGCAGCATACCCCTAAAACATCTAAAAAAACTGGACAAGTGGAGGACAAAAGAAGAAGTGTCAGAACTATAAAACTGTATAGCAGATGAACAGTATCTGAAAGTGATGTCCTTAAAAAATTGGAAAAAAAATCCAGCAAAGACCTGACCCTTCAGTTGATCCATCAACTGATTATTGAAGCCTCATCAGAAATGGTCTCCCTGGAAGGGTGGCTGTCAAGAAGCCATGCTTAAGAAAGAGAAACAGGGAGAGAAACCTGAGGACACAAGAACTGGACTGAAAATCAATGGCAACAGGTTATGTGGAGATGAATCCTCCCTTGAGCCTGGACCTCAACATCATTGAAGCAGTGTGGGATCATCTTGGATGGAAATGGAGCAAAAGGCAGCCAACATCAAAAGAAAGCTTTGTAATGTCCTTCAAGAAACCTGGAGAACTATTCCTGGAGACTACTTAAAGAAATGAAAAGAAAGCTTGTCTAAGAGGGTTCAGGCTGTGTTGGAAAATAAGGGTGCCTATGACAAATATTGACTTTAAAGCTGGTTAGAATTTGTTTCTACCTGATATACTGTATTTACATTTAAACACACATTTAAATGGCATGTTCCAATAACTCAGCTTTCTATCTATGGGAAATATATATAAAGAAATGAAGGGTGGCTCAAGACCTTCGCATCTCACATGTTGCAGTAAATGAAATATTTATTGGAAGGTACTGTATATCTATATCATAGCTGTTATAGATATTCTGTTACAGTCTTTTTTGTGGAGGTAGAATGGAGACAGGGTGAAGAACGTACAAGAATCTGTGTCTTCATGCATCACAATAAAAGATTACTCCATTTGCCACTATGAATCATGTAAGAAAACACTATTCTATTTTGAATTGCTCTGGCATTTTCTCTTCTTTTGCATTTTGTATTGTGCAAGGTGCTCTCAATATACTGCAACAATCTGAAGAAATCTGTATTAAATTTAAGGCATTATACCAAATGCTCCTTATTATTCATGATGATTATCTTTACAATATGTTTAACATGGTTTTAAACAATTGATAAACATGGCCAAAGAAGGTACTATGCAACAATTTATCATGATAACACTTTGATTGATGCACATGTTATGCTATTTTCTGAAAGTGAGATCACTGATGCACTCACTTTTAAGATATCTGTGATGCCGCATACTTTGTTTTGCATGTTTCAGTAATGGCAATATGGATTACGGTTTCAAATTGAATATCCATTCGAGAATAAATTCATAGGGAAAGCCTAACTGAGATTAAAAACATATTCACAATTACCTGATATTTGCATGAAAAGGAAAAAAACAAACAATAAAAGCAAAGCAGTGTCAAGTAATCTTCAATAGCAATGACTGTTAAGTGATGGTGTGACTAGAGCAAAACATGTACATCGGTGTGTGTCCTCCTCTGATCATGTAAAGTCGCTTTGAATTCATTTATGGAGACCAGCTCCTAAAGATTTGAGTATTTTTGCAGCTGACAACAAACAGAGGGAGAAGTGTACTTCAAAGTGCCGATCCATGCTTTTTAAATTTTTTTTATTAAGAATAGATAAATAGGCAAGAAAGAAGCAAACCAAGAATATACAAATAAATAAGAGCATGACCATGACAGTCTGTAGGTAGACAAGATGCCATCCAGTTCAAGCATATAAGTGACTAATGTCAAATAAGTGATTGTCATTGCTTCATGATAGACCGTATCCATTGCTGGTAAAGACTGTGAAGATTGACGCATGTATATAACATCACAACGGAATCACCATGAATTTGTTAAAATCTTATAAAGAAAAAAAAAGTGTTCTTTTTTTGTTTAGGTGACCAATGTCTAATCACTGTTTAAGGGGGAAAGAAATGATGGAAATCAGTTAAATGAGCTGCAGCATGCATGGGCTGGCACAGCACTGCCAGCATTTATCAATCTCAATCTCTCACACAGTAAGAAAATGAAAACTGAGGAAGGTCATTTTGCACCCAATGAAAGTTTTCCTTTTAAAATTTTACCTTCCATTAAGAATCAAATTACGCACCGGGCCAGTGCTTTCCGGAACGCTCACCCCCTAAAAATACACACACTAATAAGTTCTCAATGTGGTTGGAGCGTTGGTGTGCCATTGAGAGGGGGGAGGTGTGGAAATTTATGTGACTACATGTATGTGTGTTTGACAGTGAAGTTATGGTAACACAGAGGAAGATAAAGCAGATGAGATGCAGATATTAAGTTCTGTAAGTCAGTCCTCAAACGCATCAGCACGTGACCAGTGTCAGGATGGAAAGGTCACAAGCCTGCAGTCTGCATTCTGTCCCAGTTTACAGAGTTTATCAAATCCTGCAGACAACCAGGTCAAATTTGACTCTTTATTACAGATTATCTTCCCCTCACACCATTACGGTACCATCCTAAGGTATGGGCCATGATGGAGCAGTTAAACATGAAAGCATAGCCGAGTGCCACTTTGATTGTTACATGTTCTCTTTCTAGCTGTTTACAGTCCATACTGTACGCCCCTTTGCTCTAGTCTTTAGACACCACCTTCTCATTAATCCTGGCTCTTGTGTCTGTATGCAGCCTGATGACAGTGAAGTCTGGAGGCAGTGTTTTTGATCATCTTTCTCTTTGGCTTCTTTTTGTGGGAGCCCTCTGGCTTTAAGGTACCACCTCATTAGGCTAATGCATGATGTAAATTTGACATTCACCTGTTTGAGTGCTCATCAGCTTGTCTGGACTTAATTCTTAGGGCTCACAGGCCCATATGTGAATAGATAAAATAAACTTTTCATTGCCTAAGGATTTTCCTTGGTTTCATTACACTCATGTAAGCTCTTCCTCACAAGTGGTGATATTCTAATTTCTTATCTTTTGCATACACGCTTCTGATATGGTTACAAGCAGCTAATATTTGTTTTCCTTTTTAAATGTTGAATGTATTTACTCTTTTTTTGAGGGGGAGGATAACATCTGCTGGATAAAGATTAGCTCTGAAGTTTTACGTAGAAAACCTTTGTACTAGCTCCTGCATTGTGGGAAAAGGGCATTGATAGGAAAGCAGATAGGGCTGATCAATATGAAGTGCAGTTTTCTCCGCAGGCCTTCTTTCATATCTCCTTCTTGTTTGTGTTTTGAAGGGGTCCGGGTAGGGTCTGGTAAAGTGGTGGCGTGGGCGGGCTTCTGCCCCTTTATCAATCAGGATTTTAATTACACACGTCTAGGGCGACAGCTAGATTAGAAACCAATCGACGCTATCGGCCACAAAATCTAATTACTGTTTATTGACAGATAAGGGCAGGCCCCCTTCACTTTTCCAAATAAGATAAACCTCCCCCCTCGTACACAATGAAGAGCAGCTCATACTGTCTATGAAAGACTATGATAAGTTAACCCCCAAAAGAAAACTCCTCTGCTCTTAGACTTTACCTGCACAGACTTGTCTGTTATAGATGGCACAGGGAGGGAGTCAACTCACACCGCTCCTTTAAAATGTGTAATTTTGTAAAAGCAGAAGCTTTTTGATAATACAGTACAGTCAGTGTGGTGACCAATAATTCCTTTCAGGGAAATTCTTGAACTCAGCACCGTAACCTTTAACCTCATGTCTCATAAACTGAAGTTTCTCCCTTTTTGTAACTTCTTCATAAATCTTTGGGGTCTTAATGATGAGTAATGGATGACCTCTAACCCATTAGTGTGCACACAGGTGAGCCAACATGTCTCCTGCAGACATACGTCTCCCCAGAGGACAGTCCATCCTCGCCTTCCACAACGTCCTCCTCTCTCTGAGCTCAAAACTGCCCCTCCACAACCCCACCCATATCAGGCTTTTTACAGCCTCCGTCACCATGTGATGCACTTTGCCTTTAAAGCCGAGAATCTGCCTCAGGTAAATATGGAGTAAATGATTGGATTATTGTTCTTTCATTCGGCTGTGTAGTAATGGCTGGATTATAAACATTGCAGAGTATAGATTTCCTGTCAGATCCTATGAGTCAGACATCCTTATCTCATTTCCAGACTGCCGCTCCACCCAGCGCGACCATCTCCCAGTCTGGGAATCTGTGAGAGAGCGGGGACCCCATATACATTCATGCACACACACACTCACATACAGAAAAAAAACACGGGCCGACTGAGAACCAGACAAGCACACAGTCACGAACACACACATATATGTAAGACAGTGAGAGACAGAGACAGAGAGACTGTCACCAAGCAGAGCACAGGCACTCCAAAGTCCATTCGAAGATTTCAAAAACCACTTAGGTCTGCTGTCCATATTTGTTAAGCAAGTAAATCTAAAGAACCACAGTGCACTGAATTCAAAGAAAGAGGAGAGCCAGCAATGTAGAGCACATGAGAGCAAGGGGGAAAGAGAGAAAGATGTCTCCGAAATGAAATTTAGGTAGGGGTGGGGTGGTGGGACAGGGGCTCTGGACCACCTGATTTGGTTTCAATTGAGAAGAAAAATGTTTGGGTTTGAATTATCCTGCATTTTTGACCACGGCTGGAGATTGATGCCTGATTTCTCTGATGCCTGGACATCATATCAGTGGTTGCGTCTGATTCGTTTCATGTTTTTTTTTCCCCCTCTGCCTGCCTCTCTGCCTCTTCACTGAGTGTCTTTTCAGTGGATTACCAACAGTGTAATTGAGTTAGGGAGCTGTGTGGACCAGCAACTGCTGCACAAACATGCTTTTGTTGGAATCCATCAAAACGCTCAGCAGCCCCACAGTATGCAAAGCCAACAAAACAACGTGTGCTAAAGCGGTATTATAAAAATGCTACATGCTCACCTTTTTTTATGTAAATATTGACTCTGATTCTAAGGCTGTGATAACAAAATGTGGAGCTTTCATTCTTTCTTACTGCTTGAGAGTTGGTGTAATGCTCCTTTTCAGAAAATTGTTGAAATATCCAACGTTTTTCTGTTTTTGACTAAATTAAAACTCAAGGATTTAAACCAGTTCTCTTTCTCACACTTGAAAAAAACAACAACATTGATTTTTTTTTTTTTTTCAAGAACATTTTTCTTAAAATGTTTGAATAGGATTGATAATTGATTACATAATCAAGAGAAAAAAATCCTTAATCCCTTGCAAGGTTGTGAATTAGCATTTTAAAATCTCAGTTTTTTAATTTTAGACTTGCACTGACCCTTGAGCTGGACTTGAAGCAGGTATGCATTCCAGTACTCTGGCCATCTTACATCAAAGTTCCAGAAGGTGTTGGATGAAACAATAGAAAGTGCTGTGCAGTCCATCGTGACTGGTTCCGGTCTCTATTTAAGCTCATCCAGACCTACAGTAAAACTGTTTTCAGAAAAAGTTGACAGAATCTTACTTTCACTATCAACAAATCTCTTTAATCTCAGACACTGAAAAAGCTCTAAACCCGAAGTGTGAACCATTATGAACCAATATGACAGATCCTTTCAAGCCTAATGTAAATCTTCACATTTGAAAAGCTCCAACCTGGGAACGGTTTGAATTCGACTTTCCTGTGATAACAAAAACAGGTGCTGATTATTAAACACTGAATCCAAGTTTAAACATCAAGCAAAATGCTTGGTGTAAAGACTAAAACAGCAACTCCATAAAGTCCCTCTCACTATCCATCTATTCACAATAGGTGATGATAAGTTTCTGGCAACCCCTCACAGACCTTACATCTTACTGTCTCATTTAAAACTCCCACTTTTACAAGAAGATTGTTTATGTTAGCCAATAGTAATTCCCTCTTTGAACTGTTAAATTTGGCGGTTTTGTCCTTTAAACACAGAGTAGCTGAGGGGTTGCTGAGAGTTGTTCATTTGTGGTCAATACACAGTGAACTGAACAGGATTGCTGTTGTCATTCCTCAGTTCTGAAGCTCTGTGCCATTACATTTATAGATTTTCTCTTTGATGGGATAATTTGGTCTTTATATCTCTCACAAATGAAGTGATCCTCAGAGCTCCGTGCACAGCTCTGTGTGCAGGTCCCATTTTCAAATACAGTTAATTGCATTTGAAAAGAATCAATGATACTTTCGCGGTGACAATATCATTCTTTTAATGTCACTTAATTTCCTCAGCAAAATGATTACATCAATAGGCTGGAACCCATTTCTATCTTTCAGCATGAATTAATCTATTAAGGACAATAATTACACGTTTGTAATGGATAGGTTTTTGTACTCAGCATTAAATGCAGTCAAGTCTCCATTGTGCACCTGGTTGTTGGCACTGTCCTGACTGTCATTCATTCAGATTATGAATTACACTATCACGCTGAGAAAAAAATAAAAATAAAGGTACCTCTGATGCAGTTCCTTTGTGGTCTAGTGGTGAAATAGCCCTCCCTCTAGTGGAGATGATAGAGTTGCTTGCTGCTGTCAGCCAGCTTTAGGCTCCAGTCCGCAGCTGAGGCAGTCAGTCAATGCTTTAGAGGAAAAGAGGACAAAGACCAAACTGTTTCAGCAAAACTAAATCTTTTTATACCATTTATTATGAAGTAAAAGGCTAAGAAGGATGGTCAGGTGCAGTGCCTAAAACCATGTATTTTCAAATTGTCTTTACATGTTCATGTTTTTGGGGGGGCTATGTGGTGCAACCACACTGAAAGTTAATCCAAAACAAGGTGATGAGTGAGGGTGGCACAGTGGCATCCACCAGGAAATTAAAGTTCACTATTATAGCGTAAACACCATTGACGTCACCATCAGGAAACTGCATATTCCCTACACAAATGTAATATATCTGCTGCAAAATCCAAATCAAGTTTGCGAAACGTGTAAACGCCTGTTACGTGATACAGTAACTGTGATCTCTGCAAACAGACGCGACGCTGCTATTGTCCTGTTATTTATTCATCAACAGTGGAAACGAGCCGGCTGCCGTGCTTTTCAGCCGTTTCATGTCTGCTATCACCTGCAGTTTCCTCAGGTGAAAGCCCACCCACCACATCCCTTGGGGTGGTGAGCAGAGAGGCCAACTTAACCAAATGGGAGCCTAACACTACTTTCAAGTCTTTAAACAGCTGCTACAAACTGACAAAAAGGGCATAAGCAGAGGACGCGCTGCCACATTTATAGTAGACTATAACTGAGAAGCAGCTAAATAATAATAAATAAAAAAATAGAGTATATGTAGCTTACCCTCAAAATCTGGTGGCATTTCTCCTAACACAGAAGAAAAAGCAGATGTTGAATTCAGACTGTTTCAATAATAACTTGTGTTTTTCTTTTTATTTCTGGCAACTTTTCCAACTTGAATCACATTTGACCTGGCTCACCGGTGTCCGGCTTCCTGCTGCCAGCCGGTGGTGGTGTTTGGTTTAGCCACAGGGCGCACGCCGGAGGAGGAGTTGATAGTGTGGCTGCGTAGAGTGACAGTTAAACGGCGCGCTCAGACGCACAGAGCCACACCACCTCCACCACCACAACCTGGAGACATCACGTCCACAGTGCGCTGTGCCCAGCCGGGGATGTGACATGACTTGTCCGAGTAAGGTACACATTCATCAGCCGTTTGTCTTCCAGTCACACAGCCGACACATAATATTCAAATTTTCTCTGTTTTGTATCTTTTGTTTTAATTCAATAATTTCTAGAGTTTGAAGTTAGTTTGAGCTAAGGTGTCACATGCAAATAACATCAGTTTGCACGCGGTTTAGATCTAAATTGAGGTATTTGCAGTGCACGCGGACGTGCAACACTTTTCTTCTGGGAACAGTGACTGAATTATGTTATCGATTAGATTATTTCTGTATGCAGTTTATGGGTTGAATATCTTGACATTAGGCCTGGCTGTTGTAAGAAGAATGTCTTGGCCAAACTGTTAAATGCAGACAGTTGTTGTAACGTTGCAGTTTTAGTCTCAAAAGATTTAGAAAAAACGCTTTTGTTGACAGGTTTTTGAGCGCTTTTATGGTTTTGGACCAAAATTGTTATCACATGACAAAAATGGTATATTGAATAAAATGGTCTTGAAAACTGAGGAGAATATGTTCACTCATAGGAACCAAAGTTTAAGGTTGTTCAGCTGCCCCCACACTGGGTAACTTTGTAATGTGTGTGCTTCTGCAAAGCTCAAGTTCTTTATGGCACTTTTGGACTAAAAGGGAAAAAAGGAGTATCAATGACACAAATAGATGCAATTTTGTATGCATGCTAACAATAAATACATCTCTAAATGAACAGTGCTGAAAGCTTCATTGTTTAAAACCCCTTAAGTGAATCTTTTTCTTCTTCTTTTCACAATCTTTTATCTTCTCTAAATGTGCTACCAATGCATGCACTGCACGTAAACAAACACAGGCACATGTGAAGTGTACAGATGAAGTAATTGCAGACAGAAATCTCAATCATTAAAAACACAACAACGAAAAACATCATTTAACACGTTGTCACACTTTGTCATGCCACATGTGATGGAATGTTTGCTTACCACAGGTCTATTAGATAATCTGATAAATGTGATTTGTCAAATGAATTGTTATCAAAATGAAAGCACTTCATGTCTGTCATGAGAAAGTACCAGTCTGCTTAGAGGTAACCAGGCATCCTGACATCAATGTGACTATATTAGGTGTGTTCTGTTTTGGTGCATTTGAGACCTATGGTACTGTTTTGAAAAAAAAAAAAAGAATAATTTTGAAATAGTTTTGATTTCTTATCAATTTTGAAATTCCTAAAGACATTTTTACAACCTGAATGATCGAGATTTAAGTGTCTATGTAATTCAGGGCGATATAGACTGTGTCATAGGGTATATCAGTGTATAAGCTTGTCTTGTTTCACCTTATTTTTTAAAAACATATCACATATTGAAGTCTTTGAGCTGTGTTTGAGTGCAATTCTATTCCCCTTTATTTAATTAAACTGATTTGTTATCAGTTTTAATTGGATTTTCATTTATTTAGCTGCTGTTTTGTCACAGAAAAGAGAGCAGATGCTGTGTGATCTGTGCCACTATGGAGGCACTATTGCTGCACATCAGTAGGCCTGTGATGATCAATAGGGACTGCGTGATGTTTTTGAATTGATTATAGAAACGTGAGCCGATGAATGGAACTGGATTCCTCTCCAGGGGTTATGCTGTTCCTGTTCAGCAGAGAAAACTGAAGAGCAGTAGAGCGACGCAGCACACCTTTTTGCACGAGTCTTGCTCTCCTACCCACTCTCTTGTATTTTTACTGAAGAGGCTGAAGAACGCTGTCAGGCACCTTGTGAGTTTCTGAGAATTGGGCAAGCTGCTGTTTCTTCTTGCTTGACTCAGCCAAGTGTCAAGATGCCATGGTAAGCTCTGTTCCTATAATGTGGGGATACAGTAACACGGAGACCCTCACTGACTGTGAAATGCTATCTGCATTCTCTACATTCTTACTGAGCTTGATCAACAGTGAAACACAGGCGGTTCTAAAGCTGGGGTTAGAGAAGACAGAGCTGGATTTTCTGCTGCTTTAGAAGCTGATGGGCTTTCAGAATATGAGTTATGGCTTGAGCTCATCCCTCACAGGTGGTGAGAGGTTCACAATGGTCCCTCACATGCAACACCCGCAAATGGAGCTAAACGGCACAGCTCAATAAATACATTTGCTGTCCTTGGTGGTTTGAAAGCTATTGCTTTTTGAAAGTGAATTGCAGAACATGCACTCAGCTGCTTGCTGGAACTTTCTGTAGTGTGGCTTCAGTTGGAGTCAGATTCAACTTTGTTATTTAAGGGATTGACAAAATTTTCATCCTACAGATGCAAATTTGTCTGTAAGTTATTGTCAATGAGGTTCGGAGTTGTAAAGTTCTGTGTTGATGTGAGAAAATATATTTTGCTTTGATTTTTCCTGGGGTTGTGTTTAGTTTATAGAATTTCCCAAAAGCTCGAGAAACTTAAAGAGATGTGTGGGTACTGGAAGTTTTTTTTCATTGTGAAGTCAAAATAAAAGATATATTTTATTATATGATCAGTTTGCAGCATCATTTCATAAACGCTATGCTACCTATTTGAATTTTTAAAATCCAGAATCATGTCTCCTTTATTTAATTGAGATGGAAACTTGTCGTGTTCTCCTAGTTGCATCTCTGTTGTTCATGTGATCGGTTGTTTTGTCTATGTGTGTGTGAGCAATGTGTTGTGCATAGCGGAGTGAGTGTTTGGATCCCTCCTCCCCGGTCCTCCGCCGGCCCCTCTGTCGCTTTAAGTCCTGCCCCTCAGAGCCAGCCAACAGCAGCTGTTCCATATTCATCAAGCCCTTGAGTCTTAAAGAGCCCTATCCCGAGCATGGAAAGAGTCATTCCTCTCGCTCGCACTCTCATGCTCTCTCCATCTTAGCGCTCATCCCGCAGCTGCCTGCGCTTCTCTGTCTCTCACCCCCCTTTTACCTCTCCGTCTATCTGTCCCACCCCCTTCACCCTCACCCCCTGTCTTTCTCTCGTTCTCTGTCATATACACACACACATTCACTTACATACACTCTGACACACACTTTCGCTCTCTCTCTCTCTCTCTCTCGCACTCATATATACATAAACACACATACACAACACACATGCTCATGCACGCACACTCAATCCATCAGAGTCCGACATACCTGTGCAGGCTGGGGGGGAGCGGTGCTGGAGGGGCTTTTCGGCAGCGTTGTCTCTGAGGGTGCTGTGCTATCATTTGGGGAAGAAGCGGGTCTCAGTTGTTTTCTCTTTCCTCTTCCTCTCATTCCTGGAATGCTAAAACTGGACTGATGGACATTTCAGAACTTTGTCTTCCAGACCCTCTCAGCTATCATAACCAGTAGGTGCACATTCTTCTCTTTCTGGCTTTCACTTTTCTTTCTAACCCAGCTGTTGTATTGCACTTTATTTCTAAGCTGTTTTCTTTTTTTTTCACTCATTCTTTCCTAATTTCATTCTTCATGCTCTTTTTTTATGTTTCTTGAACCATGCTTGACACTGAACTTTTCCCCTATTAACACTGATGTACTGTCTTTCCCTGATTTCTCCCTTCACACACTCGCTACACCAACTCTTACTCCTAAATTTGCACTTTCTTTTGTTCATTCTTTTTAAGGATTTTATGTCACAGCGGACTTGACACTAGAGCAACAGAGCAGGTGCAACTGTGTACGTGTCTTCAGTTATTATTATGCGGGCACATCATGTGTGCAAGTATTTATGAATATCATTCAGAGCATGGCTAATTGATTTACCTTGCACCTCTGCAAACTGTGTGTTTTTATTTTTCCCTAAAGAATACAGGGTACCTGTCCGGTTGGGTTAAGAGCTTGTTTGCTGATGGCTTTGTTGTTACAGCCAGTTGTCCAGACAGCATGAGAATAATATTGTGAGGAGATGAGATTAATGTGAATCCGTGGAATTGGAGAGGATAAATTGCACGGTGTAATATATATTTGTAGCAAGGGAAAGACAAGTGAGTGGACCCTGTAACCTCAGTGAGCCGATAGGTTTGTACCAGTCAGCGGCACGCCAGGCAAGCTGCTGTCCTAAAAGCCTCTGGCTGCTGGGACACTCTGGGCTTACAGTGCCTTCATCAGGGAACTTTGTAAATCGACCAAAAACTTACACTTAGCACAAAATAAATTATCTTTAGTTATGGGAAATATTTATTTATTTAATACTTTTGAAAAAAATGTTTTTGTATGATACAATATTTATAAAGACATTGCATGAAATAAAAAATTTTGGGTCACCATTATAGTTAATTTCACACTAATGTTTAATAATTTTTAATGACATTGTTGACGTGTGCAGAGTAAGTCTTTTGTGGAGAGCTTATTATGTGTTAAGAGACATTTTCAATACCTCCACTGGATTTGGACAACTTCAGTTTTCTGCATAAGAATCTGTAAAAATTGGTTTAAAATGATAAAGTCCTTTCTGCCTTCTTTCAAATGATCTCATATTATCAAGTCTCAACCTTAGTAAGGCTTCAGGTTTTAATTTGTTAGATTTTCCAGCAAAACAAACATTTAAATGCCTTCATAAAACGGTTCACTGTCAGGATGGAGAGCTGAATTCTCTTTGTGTAAACTGCTTATCTTCACACATTTGTGGAGTTGGTTGTGCTTTAAGCTTTAATCACTGCAAATTCAATAAGTCATATAAAGAATGGGTTAGAATTTTAAACATATAAGCAAATATCTTTTTTTCCCCCCTAAAAAAGTGATAAATGTTCACTTTTCTCACTGATACACCTATCATACAAAATCACACACTCAACAGCAGCTAAAGTGGGAATTTCTGTTATGTGTCAGATGGTCTGAGTTTAAATGTCTTTGTTATTTTCTTGTTTTTCTTTTTTTCTGTGACTCCTAATTTGGATGATATATCCATAGATATTTATATTCATACTGAAACAAATCTTCACACCACTCCGAAACATACAAACACTTTAAGATGTGTTCTCCAAGTTTTATTTATTATCCAACATGTGCAGTTCAAATATGTTCATTGGACACAGTGAAAAATGAAACACTGTAACTTGTGATATGTTTTAAGTTCAGATTATTTGATTTAAACGTGTTTCAAAATTCAGAAACATGCTTTTGTTTTTTTTATATTACTTTTATACCTAAAGGTAAAGCACATAATCTTAGATTAATTAATATAGAAGTTATACATTTCTCGAGGCAAAATATTTTTCAGTAAAATACCACCTTTTATGACACTGATATTTATTTTTGATGTTAGTCTTTGCCCTGTAAACATCTGATACTCATTTTCAAATTGCAGTGTGACTAAATTTAGTAAATGTTTTTGATTTATATGAAATGATAGGAAATAGGAATGAATTTCTAACGACTTCTTAAACAAGAAAGAAGTTGCATTTTTGGCACCCCGTGTTCATAATATTAGGTTTACATGAATGTCTTCATACTTTTTAATAATGTTCAACTGAAAATTGACCCTTTTAAAAGTTTCATTGTGAGCAGCTGTTTGTTGTATGAGTAACATCTGCCACTGCTCATTTGTCAGTCACTGTAATTGCTGTCAGTAGATATGTCGTATCATTTATATATTTTAAAATTATTAAAGAAAAAGGATGTCATATTTCTAGAAGTAGAAATAATTACCACTATCCAGATCACATAAATACCTACCAACTGTTTATTTGTAGGATCTCTACAGCACTAGCTGTCTGATTGAGCTGTGACTCTAATAATTGTACTGCAGCTTCTTAGTGAGAGCTGGATGATGCTTGGAACAGAGGATTAGAGGAATGTATGTGCTCCATGTAATAGGTACAACATTAAGGTGGAATCACTCAGTTTACACAAGGACACCAACACTGTCTGCGAATTAGATGGTAGATGAGTTCTTTTTAAAAAATATAGACACACTTCTTCTTGTTTCTTTTCAAACTGGCGGCAGAATTAAGCTCGTGTTAGTTTTTAGGTGTTCAAAGGTTTCACTGAAACGGTTCTTTCATTGCCACTGGATTCTTGCTCATTTCACTCTGTTAATGTTACTTTTGCTCAACTAGTTTAACTCCAGATAATTATTTGTTCTTGTTGTGAGATGAGAAGTGTGTATGAGTGTGTACGAGTGTGACGGACTCATTGTGGACCTTGTATTGTAGCGGGTGCTTACACAGTTAAGAGGTCAGTTACGGCTGCCAGAGTGAGTTTCTCAGTGCTTGCTAGAAAACAGAAGATTTGAGCGGCAGTGAATTAAGATGTGACTCTCATTTCTAAATATTCTGTCAACACCCATGCTTTCCTTAAGCCCTTGTAGAGCCACGGTAATAAACTAACAAGGCTATCCAATTTCCCTCTGTGAAATAAGAGCTTTTTGATGTATTTTTAGAGAGGCAGAAAGAAGTTAGCACACAGTGATGAATTAGATTTCAATTTATTTGACTTCATTCCCAGCTTGCTGCATTAGAGCTTGCAAACACCCATCTCTAGCTGTCCGTCCACTTGATTCTTATTAGGTTTCAGAAAACAAGGCGAGGGAATTGCATTAGTGTATCTTAAGTTAAAAGCTCTTTGCTCTTTGACCAAGTGTTTCATTGTTATTGGGTTAATCAGATTTTTGCTGTCTTCATGGAGATGCTATCACAGACTAGAGGCAGTGGTGGGTAACCAAAGCAGCCGCACACAGACACTATCCAGATGGGATCAGCTTACGGTAATTTGGTTTCAGAATACATTACCAGAAGAAGCTTCTGGCCGAGAATGGCCACCCCGCTATGAGCCAGAAGCTGGTGGCCTCTGTAGCTGCAGTGTGGAGCCCAGCCTTCCCACCTGTCTCACTCCCACCCTTATCTCTTAGAGCATTTGGGAGATGATGGGATGTGTGTCTTTAAAAGAAAACCTTTTGTGCTTAAGTTGAATTTGTTGCCCGATTCTAAATGCTTCTTCCTTGTATCAACAGGGCTTTGTTGTCCAATTCATTAGAGAGATTCCTGAGTCCAATGGCCACGCTGGAGCCCTCTCACTTCTGGTATCTAGTATGATTACTCTTACTGTAAATATGTCACTCAGCTCAAGCTGAGCTGGGGGAGCATGTTGTCCCTCTCCAGAGTGAATGGGGATGCAGAGTGTATTGGCAGTCTGTGGTTGGTCATTACCCTGTAGCTCCAGAGGTCTTCAGGTTCATAGATGTTGGCCTGGCACTCTGTCTGGCTTTTAAGGAGCTGCTGCATCAAGCACCTTACTTTGATGGTTTCCTTCCTCCAGTCATTTACTGATAAAATAATAAGTAGAATATTCAGACATATCTATTTATTTCTAGGTGTATTTGTCCCTCTGGCCTTAGACTCTATATTGTCAAAAATGTATGTAAATCTAGTCATATTGATGATCAGCTATTCCTATGCAGATAAACCAACATGACATACAACTCACTGCAGAATAGACTAACTTTTTTTTTATATTATTGGACGGTTTTGAAATATGCCAGCATTGTCATAACATGCTAAATCTAGTGAGCTAATGTTTGACCTTTACACCTCTTGGTCATTACCTGCCTCTTTAGTCTATCTCAAAGCATCTACCTGCATGGAAACCACCAGCCATCACTGCATGCATCCCTCCTGATTTCTCGTCCATGGTAACCTTGGACACCTCCACCGCAGTGTGAGAATCTGTTTAAAAATAACCAGGTCCATTAGTCTATAAGGATAATGCTAGCCTATGTGGGCTCTCATGCCCTTGTGGCAGCAGAGTGCTATCACTGACACGGTGCGTCAGCACTTCTTCCTGTTGCTTCAACATTGAAGGGCTCCTCTTCATTCACTCACACATGCATGTATGCAGGCATTCATACATACACAAACAGCAGAACACAGAAGCTGAGAAAAATAACTACTTCGAAAAAATAAAATGTTAACAGCGGTATTTGAATGGTGCACAAGTTACAAGAAAGCACAAACGGAAAACACGAAAAGTGACGTTACCCATGTTTCACGTTTCATGGAAACAATTGTTCTGTGACTCTTTGAGGCAAATTCCAGGTCCAGTAATTTACACTTGGTTAGAAAATGTGATGTAAGGTGGGTAACTATATGGGTGTTTATCAGTGAAGGCTATTGGTATTGAGCGGTCAGTTGTTTGAAGGTTATGTTTCAGAGCAGTAATTGAAATGCAAAATAACATTAGGATCGATGGTTAGCTTTGTTTATTTATGAAATCAATATTGAAACCGTCCGTCACAGTAGCAGCCCTGATTCTCACTGACAGCTTCACCAAGTCTCCTATGCATGGCCTGGGTGAGCCTCGCCTCCATTACAGCATTTAGACCAAACACAATTTTTTTTTTTTTTTTTGTCATCAGTCTTAGGAAACCCTTATTCAAATATTTTAGACTCAAATTTTAAAATACCAAGTGCATAGCTGGAAATAAATCTCTCGTGCATGATGTCATCAAATGTTGTAACAAAAAAATGTCTGATGCTGTGTGTACACTTTGCTGTGTTATAGACGTGCTTCTGAGAGGGTGTGCCCCATAACTTATCAGATTTATCCAGAGAATGCGATCAAAGATCATCCATCAACCTACAGAGGGAAAGTTCATCATTGTTTTGCCTTAGTCTGATTCCACATGTCGAAATTATTGGCTCCTCTGCAAACCTTTCAGTGGCTCAAATAAAAAAAAGTGAACTGAAAATTAAATTTCATTTCAATCAGGTTATCAGGCTGGGTTCTGACTCTCTTGTAATACAATAATTTAATCTGATAACAGACAGATTTCGGAGTATCAGAGTGTGTGTTTGCCTCTCAGTGTGTGTTCACCTGCTTGCAGATTATACAACTGTATACTTATGTGTGTGTACTTGCCCGTTGGTCACAAAACATGTTCACATTAAACTGTCTTCTTATGAAACCACCCTACAGCACTAAGTGGAATCAAATGGTCACATTGAGTGACTGGCTGTTGAACCCGCGACACTACATGTTGTGAACGCTGCATTGCACATTTAGATGGCACCCCCCACACACCCTCACAAAGGAGACACATTAATTCAGGAAATATCCCCAAAGTTTAATTATTGCTGAATGGTGTGGTGGTGGACACTAGTGTATAAATCAGTTAGGCCTACCCGCCTTTTTATGACCAGCACTATTTATGGAGAATGTGTGGCAGCTGGTAGAGATGAGCCTGTAAAAAGCTAGAGGCTATTGCTATGACTGTGTTGACTGCTGTGGCGTGTGACATTCATAACAATAGAGTTTTTTTGAGTCATATCAATTAATTGAGAAGTAGTTTAAAATGTGTGCTTCAAACAGCAATCTAAAATGTAAGAAATCAAGTTGCATTTTCAACTGGATGAACATGTTATATCATCATTTTGATAATAGTTGTGAGCCATGATGACACAGTGACTGTGAGCCTATGCAAACATTGACACATCTGATGGTGTTTAAATCATTCCGGCTGCCTGATGAACCTTCAGATTTTGGCCCGTTAATTTTGAAGGGTATATTTGTGTGCGTGCATGAATGTGCTAGCATTTGTGTCTGTCTGTTTATATTTGGCTCTTCTTCCGATGAAGAGGATAAGTTATGGGGGAGGTGGGATTGCCTCTTTGTTTTAAGCAGGTAGAGTTTCCCCCCTAAACAAGGACAGCCTATCGGAATAAGATTAATGAAGTAATTTCATGCATGGCTCTATGCCTCAGCCCCCCTGTATGCACAGTGACTGTGTCTAAACCTGTGATTTACATTGAACAGTGTCAAATAGCCTTAACCCTCTATGATAATGTTTCTTTCTGTTAGTGATAAACACTCATAGTTTAAAAAGGAAAAAAACATACAACGTACCCCCTTTAACCATCTTGGATCTGTTTTGACTCAAAAATTGCACCAAAAAATGTAAGTACTTTTGAATATTAGACTGATGTTTCCGTTATTCATCATTTAAAATCCCATATTTATATGTTAGTACTATACCTTAGAGTACATGAGATTATTTATTACATGAGAATAGCAATCTAATTGACCCCAAATCATTGAAGATATACTTATGATGGCATTATGATCAAAGACTTTATAGGAAAAGCAATGTCTTGTAAACGTTACTTTACAATTCATCACATGATTTGTGTGACTGAAGAGAAAATGACACTTTGATACTAAAATGTTATGCTGCCTCAAAAATTGAAGTACAAAACTTCAAGTTTATGTGATCTTCCTTTAGATTATAAACGGAATAGGACAAAGAGATTACCCGTCAAAAGAAAAGCAATTTAGAGTTAAAACATTTATTGTAAAGGAAGACTCCCTCTGTGTCAGTATTGCAAGGGAATGTATTGTGATATTGCTGCTAGTGTATAAGTAACTTATCACAAAACACCAGGTTGTGTCTGATGCCATTAATCACACCAGTTTTCTTGTGACAAGCTTTGGACGAAACTGTTTTTAATGGTCATTTTTGCCAGTTGACTATAATTACTTTTTGTAGTTATCAAGAGCCATTTATGTTGTTAAATTATACCATGACTGTGCCACATAATGGGTGTAATAAAAACTAATCTTTTCTAATGAAAAGGCAGAATTAGAAATTTGATCCCAAATGTACTGCATGGCAGACTGGAATTATCCCTGAACTTTTTTTAAAAAAAAAACATACAGTATGATGAACTGTCCAAGTCTACAGAGAGCTTTTCCTCTGGGTTTGCATAGACGATTGTTAACTCCTTGCTCTCCATACCAAGACAAGTCTCTCACATCCCCCACTGACAGTAGCTCTGTCATTAGCCAGTTGCTTCCCTCAACATCCTGAAATCAGCCCCTTATAAGAACTAGATCTGCCCAGTGCGGCCCAGACAGTTTACGTCAGACAAACAGCAGCGCCTGTATCACAAGAGGCCTTCTCTTTCCTGCCAGCAGCATCTCTTGAACAGGAAGGAGCGGGGGGGATCAATAGATGTGATCTGCTTCTTGGCCAGCTCTATCTTGTGGTGCTGTCGGAGCATGGGGCTCATGTTGTCATAGTGGAGTGAGCTCATAGCTTTATAAAGACTACAGTGACATAGCTGTGAAGCAGCTAAATATAATCCTCTGCTGCGGCCTGAAAAAAACTTAATTACCCAGGCTGCAGAACAGCATGCACCCCCCCCACCAAAAATGGTAACCCTGCACTAGCCCCTAGCCTTCCCCCTATCGATCTGGGGCCCCCGCTCCCCATTGGTACAATAAACACTGTTTTCTCTGTCTTTTCCCTCTCTTCTCTTCATGTATCTCCTTGCTTAATTTCTCTTCTCTTTTTCCTTTCTGTCTCCTTAACTTTGCTTTTGTTTGCCTCCATAGATCTGAATGTCATAAATCTCTGTCAGCGTGTCTGGCATATCCGTTAATAAAGAGGCTCCTCCCCTCTCTTCAGGTCCCCCCCTCCTCTCAATCTTCTCTCTGCCAGACCAGGACTAATGAATGAGAAACTCCAAAATTAGGGGCCTCTCCCTCATAGATTAGAATTGGTCCCTCTGGAGAGCCGGGCTTGCCTCCAACCAAACCACAGCCATCAACCAACTCTCCTACCCTCCCATATTTCCATCTTTCATATTTTGTCTGGTGCACAAACACACTTTCAGACATAGTGTTTATAAACTCATGAGACAGACACACACACACCCATGCACATTGACCCTAGAGTCTAGCCCCTTATTCCCCTGATGGTCATTAATCTTGAACCAGTTTCACAAAAAGCCATCCTCCATATTTTAGCCAAGTGTGTTTTGAAATCTCCATCCTTTCCTTTCTCCCAAGGGCCACGTAGGGCCTCACCAACCCCTCCCTGATCTTCAAACCTTTTTCATTTACATGTTCCCCCTGTGAGAACACACACGGAGCGCCTTAGGTGGCATACAAGCTTCTAAATGTATTTCAATGACTTTTGTGGGGCTTTTCAAATTTTGGTCTATGATGTCCCAAAAATGAGTCCCTGGCTGTGTGTGTTGGAGCAGTAAAAGGCCCCAAGAGGAGAGGTCAGCATGGCAGCTGCTTGTGGGTTCTGGATGTGGTAGGGAGGCTGAGCCGGGCTGAGAGGAGGTCTTTCAGGAGCTAATTGAGTTCGTCCTACCAGCGCTGACTCTGGGGCTAGTGGCTTATCAGGCCACATTGCCTGAGGCCCTCGAGACAGATCTGCCCCTACTGAGGCATCTGATATCACCATCACCCTGCCTTCAGATGTCATCCCCCACATCAACCCTTTCCCTGTCACTTACGCAGTCTGATCAGGTAGCAGGCATGTCACACTCTAGGATGGGGTGAGCAATTGTTGTAAAATGGTGTTTTTAGCTTCTGGTGGCCCTTTTGAGTAGAAAAAAAATCAGAAACGTACTTATTGTTGGGCTGAATTTCGAGTACAAGTTTTTTTCTTGTAACTTAAACATGAAACAGATTGAGTGCTGGAGTCACACTGAGAACAGAAGATGTCAGTGTTCTCCTGAAGTGGGTGGGTAGCTCTCAGCTGGAATACTTACAAATTGGCTCGATTAGATCCTGAATTTTCTACATTCTTATAACACTGTCAGCGAATGTTCTGAATTTTGCTTGCAGGCGAGGAAAGCGTAGAGACGAGAGAGCTCCACGGTTCTCCTCCTGAACAGCGAGAGTGAGACAAGCTGCCAGATCGTTAGGCCAGCTAATCCTGGTCACAGCAGCACCAGTGGAATGATATTAGGGATCTGAAATGCTGTTAGGAGGGCCAGGTGGAATCAGATTAAAACCAAACTGCGCAGTGTGCGTTTGTGGGCCCATAACCTACTACTCAGCATGAATTTTGATCGGTACAAAGGGAACAAAAGGAGGAGGAACAGAGAGAGAAAAACGAGAGAAGGGGAGATACTGTGTCTTAGAAGAGCACTGTTCCTTTGGGCAGCCAGGCAACAGAATATAAAAAAGCTCTTACCTCGAGGAAGGAAGGAAGAACTATAGATTTTTCAGCATCAAGTCTCAGATAGTTCAGCAAACCCTTTCCTGTCTGCTCTGTCTGTGTAGCACACAAGCTAATTAGTACCTGCCCCACATACTGAATTATTTATTGGGACTATTGCTGCTGTCAAACTATTTAATGCTCATAATTCATTTTCCCCATACAGTTGTATTTATAGATTTAAATTGGACCTGTCCCACTAGAGATTACGAATATTTATAGAAATATTTTAGACTATTTGATTAATACACCAGGTTTAAGTGGTTACTATTCCCTCAGTATCATTAATCAATATATGCAGGCTTGTTAAAAACATAAGCATAGCAGTGGTATAATGTGTCATAGCAGAATGAGTTAAGGGGGATTCTAGCCAGCGCATTTATTATAAATGACCACATTGAGCTTGAGGGGAAACAGTTAAGACATTTATGCAATTATGCTAAGTGTCACCCTGAGGATGGCCTTTGAACCAAGGTTAAGCTTACTCTGAATTTGTGAAATAAAAGCTAAATGGAGCCATCTTGTTCTCCTACGTTTTAATATATAGCCTTTAATAAGCCAAGTGCAGGTGCCCTATCGCGCAGGTGCACATATCCATCTGAAACATAGAGCATAAAGCAGATGAACACAGGACTGTGTGTTAATTTATAGAGATGCAATCTGCATTCATTATCCAGAGCAGCAAGTGCTATTTTAAAAAGAGATGAAAATTATTTACTTATTTTTGTAAGTAGAGTAAAATGTTAATCTGACCAAGTAAGCATTCTATGCATTGTAACTGAAAAAATAATCTAAATTGAACCACATTATCTTAAGCAGAATGGTGGTTGTGTTTTACTTTTATGCAGTAAAGACATTATATTGGAAGAAGAATTTCAGAAGTGCTCAGGCACTAGGGCTTATTCCACAAGGTCAATGGTTTTAACAGGGGGCATTTTTTATTATTTATTTTAGCAGTTAACCTTTTTGTGAATTTCCAGAAGAGATAGGCACCTGGAGCTCCGATGAATATACATGACAGCAGGCAGGGAAACCCTGGAATGTGATTTAATTTGACACGCTGACCCCCCCTCTCTCCACGGGCCCAGGAAGCCAGGGTAAGAAAATAAGGTTGACCCACTGACCCCTGGGCCTGAACCCCTCCGTCACCCATCCCCACAATTAAATCATCCTGAGAGAGCAAGAAGCAGCCTGGCCGACCAATAGAGGCCACTGCAGCAGCGGCCTCTCATTTCCTGTTTGTTCTGAAGTGCTCGAGATAGACAGCTGTCGTCCAATCAGACAGTTGGAGCCCAGCAGGAAATACCCCCCTCCCTACGCTGATGGTAAACTGACTTGTCAAATATGTAAACATTACCATTAGTTGGCAATATGCTAATGGAGGTAAAGCACAACTTTGGCCATCAAGCTGCTACTCTCTAGGAACCCCTGTGTCTACATTTGCATAAGCCATGCATGGCTCAATTTTGCTAATGCAGGCAAGTGCAGGCGACCTTTTACCCTTTCAGTTGTGCCTAATGCAAAGGGGTGTGTGTGTCTGTTAGTGGGTGACCTCGCCTTGACCTAAAGAGGTTAGTGTGTCTACACGGCATCCCCAATACATTGAGTAATTCATCTCTTGCTTGTTCACCAATGTGTTGAATCCAAGCTAAGTTTTTTTACCCCTCATGTAGTTCACTGGTGCAATTTCAAGTTAAAGGTTGTAGAGCAGGACTGTAATAGATTTATATGGGCATGGAAGGCTTCCGAGTGCATTTTGTGGCCACAGCCAAAAAGCTGCACTTTAGTCTGCACACGTTACAGCATTAGATTACATGTACTCCAAAATACAGTTATTAGACAGACAGTGAAAAAGTCAATATCTTGCCATCATGTTTCCTTTTGGTTGACTGCTGACTCAAGGAGACAAGCCAAGGTCCACTGTGCTCTCAAAACTATTGAGATGCCCCCCATTTTCATGTACTCAGTGTATGTGTGTGTGTCGACTTGCGTGTTAGTTTATTTGAGTGCTCTCCCATTCGCTTTCCGTTGCTTTTCCTTCTGTCTGTGTGTTTATATTGTGTGTAATGTGTGTGGTAATGAATATTGTAGTTGTGTGTATTTGTTCTCTGAAGCACTTTAACAGCTGCTGTAGTGTGTGGCTAATGAAGCACTTAGGATCCTCCCCTGGTTCGCTGGTTTATTGGGAATGTTGGGACACAGTAGTAAAGAGAACAAAAAATTGCAGTGACAGACAAAAAAACCCAGAAACTTTGAATATGTTGGATATGTATTTGAATATGAATGTGAAACCACATGAGACTTATCAAATCCCTTATCTACTATATTTTCTCCTTATTTTAAATGTGTACAAGTTGCATGATAAAATTATTTTTCATTGTAAAGTCAATTAAATAGATTGTAGGTTGTTCCTACAACCAAGCATCTTTGTTCTAATCATCATGACTGGCAGCATCGTCATCATATTTTGTTCGGAATATTTTGCAATGATATGTGGCATGAAAATCTACATGAAATTCTCTTCTAATCATCCTCGCCTTCTCCTCCTCCTTTTCCCAACAACCCTCCCCCTCCATCCCATCCCATATCTCCCCCAGGCTGCTGAATAGAATGGCCGCTGATGAACGGCATCTGCCCTCCAGCTGTGGGTCCTACATCAAGACGGAGCCGTCCAGTCCCTCCTCGGTCATCGACACAGTCAGCCACCACAGCCCCAGTGGCAACTCAGACGCCAGTGGAGGCTATGTCAGCACCATGAACAGCCACTCGAACGGCCTGGACTCTCCACCTATGTTCACCCCCAGCGGGCTTGGCGCTGGCACCTGCCGCAAGCGCTATGACGACTGCTCCAGCACCATCATGGAGGACTCGTCCATAAAGTGCGAATACATGTTGAACTCCCTTCCCAAGAGGCTGTGCCTGGTCTGTGGAGATATAGCCTCGGGGTATCACTATGGGGTAGCCTCTTGTGAGGCCTGCAAAGCCTTTTTTAAAAGGACAATACAAGGTATTTTTCTCCTCCCACATACCCCCACCAAACACTCAATACAAGTATTTCGTCCCATGTTGCCACATCACGAGACACAAACATCCTCAATACACAACACCTCTGGCCTCACAACAACTCTGAAACATAGCCAGTCAAAACAGTTCACTATGTTTAAAAAGAAAAATGAAAAAAAAATCACTGGAGTGTGGAAGATGTGTCCTTTACCTCTTGAGACCAGCACAGATACAGGAAAAAAAGTAATTTTTTTTCAATTTCATTGAATTATGCAATAGATAACTGCTATTTTGTAAAAAAAGAAAATACGCAGGCATTTTTTAAAGGGAACTGTTCAATTTACACATTTTTTTTCTATGTATTGACTGATATAAAGCAGAAACAAGCAGGATATTTTTGACATGGGATAGACAGCGTTTTAGATTATGATGGCATCATCTGTCATGGTTGGAATACGGTGAACGGACCGTCATCACTCAGAGGTCAGATTGGGTGGAGTGCAGGGATTGTTTGCCCTGATGCAGTTCTGGTGGGGGGGCTCAGAAAGATACTCTATTATTCTTGTCCCGTTTTGTGTTTGCAATGTCTGTGTGCCTGGGGACTAGGGTGGCTATCCTAAGGCATGATGTATCATAGTTTCTCATTAGAGAGGCAATGAAAGGCCTCCCACTGTGAAACTGTGCGCTATGCTCCAGATTAATCAGGAGGATGAAGATACTGTTGAGCCTGTTTTAAAAAAAATAATAATAAAAAAATCTGCACAACAGGCACAGCTGCTCAGGACTAAGCTTGGCTGGCTTAGTAGTGGAATACATGCAGTAGAAAAACTAAATAAAAGGGTTTGGGTATGGTGAAATGAGATGTTAAGGGCTCAAGAAAATATTCATTTTATAATTCAGCTCAAATTACATCTTTCATCCATTGCTGTCGGTAAATTCTCACCAGTAAATGATTGCAGGAATTAACTGGAGAACAGGCTTTCTGTCTTGATGTTAGGTGTTGATTTTGGACATTGCAGCCCTATCAGCTTTAGACAGTCTATGTACCTTTTGCAGGCAAACAAAAGCGTTACGCCAAATCCTCCTGTTTACCCATGCTGCCATCAGCAATCCTGTCTATTGACAAAAGATGAACATTTTCTCTCAAGTAACATAACTGGGCTTTTGTCCACTCAGTAGAAGTACACTGACGGCAACACAATGGAACAGAAAAGAGGCATCAGTAAAGAAAGAGACATTTTAAGTGAAGCAATGGTCCAAACAATTAAAACCAAGGTACGGAGGAAAAAAACTGAAAGCTCCCCCCCACTTTGCATTGTCGATTTGAAATCCCTCTCTTTCTCTTCTTGGAGGGCTGCCTGTAATGGAGCTAATCTGCCGTCGTTTGTCCGAGCCACAGGAGTTTTGTCAATAACAATCAGCGTTTGGAAAGTGTAATTAAGGCCGAGGCTTTTCATTAGGAGGAAGGGAGGGGGTTGTCTCTAGGGACGGGCATGCCAATTAGAAACTCAGGCACGTGTCGCCGGGTAATTTCAGGGAAAGGAAGAAAAAAAAAAAAAACAGGACTTCTTAAGATTGGAGAGGGACCCTGCTGCTCTTTCAGAAGAGAGGAGGAGAGACTTAATGGCATAATAATCAGACAGAGGTCCCAAGTAGAGGAGGCAGGGGGTTGGATGGGCTTTTTAGGGGAGGTAAAATGATTCCGAAATGATAAAAGAAACACATGCAGGATTGCTAGAGGTAAGTGGAGGCAGTAAATCGCAGGATGTTGAGCCCTTGAAAGAATGAGAGGGTTGCCGTTGATGAGAACTGATTAATTAAAGGAATAACGAGGCAGTCAAGGGTGGAGTGTGAGACGGCCCACTCTAATGAGAAGAAAACAAAGGAGCTGTCTTTCCCAGGCCTTTTTCTCATTGTTCTATAACGCTTAGGGCAAACATGCTCACTTAATGTTAAGATTGTTCACAATGATTTCTTTATCACCTTGTGCTCACCCTGTGTTACAATAGAGTATTCTTTGACTGTAGTTTCTGAATGAGTACGCAAATGTACGCGCACACTATCTATGTTGTTTTTGAATCCGTGTCTCCCCTCTGGTCTGCACTCCTTCAGCTGATGTGCCTACCTTTTCAACAAAGGCAGATGGCATATCCATCTTCTGTCACCTATTCATCCAGTGAAAAGCCCCTTGAACTCATACTTGGAGATAGTTGCATTAGTCAAGGCTAGACCCAAATTAATGTCAACCTGGATCTCCATCCATCCTAGAAATACTCCTGTTCTCATTGCTCCCTTATCATCCCCCTTCCCTGCATCTCACATGCCCCACCAATCAAAAACATAAATGCCTTATTGAACCGTGTTTTCTTCCCATTTTGAACCCAAGTGTAAAATTGCTTGAAAACCAACTGAACTCAGTGGCCCTCTTTTATATGAAGTAATAGACCTTGACAGTAAGCCTGTAAAAGTCAGTTTAGATTTTGATGAGAAATACCTGCCATTTTACTGTAATTTACTTACAAGACCTGACTTTCCCCTCTGTGCCCTGGCATGGGTCCTGAAAAGCCATAAAATAGATTGAGACAGATACTTATCAAGAGGAAAAGGAGGGAAATCTTTTTTTTCTCCCTTCACTCTGTAATGTTATTGGTAACCATACCATAACCTCTGTAAAGACAGATAAACCGAAGCATGGGCCTCAGGTTAAAGGGGTTCCTGTCACTGTGCTTCATTTGTGAAGGTGAAACTTTCCCTGCTGTTACTGTCACAGTATTTCTGGACATCATCGCTGGATGTCATTTAATACGTGAACTCCTTTAAACCTCAGTGTGGGAATCCGCTGTAACCATAAATCCACATTTAAAACAGGAATTTTGTGTCACTTTGTTTGAACGTTGTTCAGTATACTTTGACGCTGCATTAGATTCTGAGAAAAAGAACTGTTAAATTCATTCATCTATCGGTTACTTGACCCTTCTTGAGATCTGTTTTCAGTATTACTGAATTAAGTGCAGCCATTTAAGTGACATTCAGCAGAAACACTTGTTTTCATCTCTCAGGGGAAAACTCAAGGCAAGTGAGAAAACTCAAAGCTACAAAGAAGAGAGAGACAAGTTATGAAAAGCAGCACAAACATATTGCCTCTATCATACAGTACAGCTATTATGTCTGGATAATTTGACAATATAAACATGAATAACTTCATGTTTAATAGGTAGTTCACCGTAGGAATTACATGTTTATTTTGCATATACCATCAGTGAAATATTTCAAATTGTTTTGGTTAAATACATTGTAATTAAAACCAATTCTGATCTTTTGTTTTAATGATTAGTTTCCCACTTGTCTATATTCGGGTAGTAAAATGTTTACCTATTAACCAAAATCAGGAGAAAAAGAGTAAAGTGTTTTTTTTTGTTGTTTCCACATTGAAAGCTGTTATTAAAACCAAGAGGGCTTGGGAAGTCAGAGTGTATTGTAATGTCTTTAGACTTCACTGGGACAGTATGTATACTGATACCAAAACACTCCCTGCTCTAAATATAAACCTAAATGTAGAGAGAAGAATTGGTTAATCCACCCCTCACTCTTTTTCGAGCCATGAGAAGCCTCCTCTGACAGAACATCAAATGAGCGTGGAGCTTGACAGGACAGGTGGATGCGACAGTGTGGGACAGTATGTTTGTTTTTGTTATTGAAGATTGTGCCATCAAACGGCCTGCAAAGTTAGCCACCAAGTGTGGTTTGTGCACGTGTCCCTGCCACCCCTGAGAAAGAGGAGGGGAAAAAAATAAGCCTGTAAGCAGAGTGACCTCTCACTGTGTTGAGTTAGGCCGTGCAAACAAACCTGCAACACAACAGGCATGGAGAGGGCATTTTGCTGGAGCCTTTGACTAAAGTTAATATTTAAAGAGTTTTTTTTATTTCTTTTATCTTCTATGCAATCAGAATCCTTATTTATTTGAAACCTAAACAGAATTTTACATGCTGATTGGTTAGTGTTTAACGTATGGACAAACAAAGCAGACTCTTAAGCATTAAATCCTGCAGGGTGGTACTGATTGCCTCTTCCCTTCTTGTGGGAAATGCATAGAATTATTATGGTCTGTTCTGCTATGACAACAGACAAAACAGACAGAGGAAAGGCAATCAGAGCTCATCAGCCGCTCCTCTCACACCTTTATTTACACCAATCCCAGAGAGATGATGAGAATTAGCATAATGCTTTCTAACTCAGATATAAGGAGGAACTTCTAATTATTTATAACATCTTTGGACCCTCCACTTGATCTGTCCAATAATGTTAACATAATTGCATAAGTTGTCAAATAGTGTTGGAGGGCTATTGGAGGAACGCCAGTAGAATATTACACAGCTTTCTGACAGAAATGTGGAGAGAGGGTCAAAACTGTGGAGCAACTACAGGATGTCGGGATGCAACCATAATGTGTGTCTGAATGTTCATCAGTGTAAACAAACAGAAGAAACAACTTGAAGGGGATGCTAGACAGACAGAAAATTCTCTAGAATACTGTTTACTTGCATGAATTTTAGCAGATGAGAAATACTGAATATTTTAAATTAAAAGATTAATTTATTTTATGACTCAGCCATGCTTTTCACTCATACATTGAAAAGACACAAAAGGTAGTTAGGTTAGAAAAAAAGAAAAACATCAATGTCAAAAGCTTTAAAACTAAAAGCCCACTTAATATAAAGATGATTCAAATTCCTGGGCTTGAAGCTACCATTACACCAAAACCCTGTATTGAATACAGTAAAATGTAGGGAGTCGGGCAGCAGTGGAGGGACTGCCTCACATATCCTGCCCTTTCTATTGCTAATGCTGGAGTAGAGCAGAACAGGCTCTTTTATTGTGTTGCAATGAAACTCTTTTTCATTGCTTCGTCCTGGTATCAGACGCAGCAGCTGAATAATGCATAAAGCCTCTTGCCTGTACACTATGTAAATAGTCAACAATGGCAACGGTGGTAACAACAGGTTTGGGTCTGCAGGAGTATTATGTAAAGTGGTCAGGGGCAGTGTCTGGCTCTTCAGCCTGCTGTTGAGGCAGTGGCTGGCCCCTGTGAGCGCACGGGGACATGGCCTGCGCCCGGGGCCTGGAGGGGACATGCACAGAATTAATGAGGCCAATTTAGTCTTGGACTAGAATGGCATCCACTGAACGGTCCTGAAGGACCATTGTAGCTCTACCCCCACCCCCTGCCCTTTACCCCCACTTCTCCTCGTGCAGGGGCCCCCAGTGCTAGAATGTACTCACTGGAGGACACCTGAGCCACCTGCAATCCACAGAAACTGATTCTATAGGAATCCATATTTCTAACAAGAACAAAATTCCTAACTGGCAAATGCTGATTTATTATTGACCATCTGATGACTAAGCAACACTGATGGTAGTTACATCATTAGCAGCACCTACCTATCATTGGTTTCACTTTATTTTACTATGGGGAATGTTTACCTTATACCGTGCCAAACTTTTAATATGTTGTTGGTACTAACCTGTTCCTTTTGTATTTCTCCTCAGGTAACATAGAATACAGCTGTCCTGCCACAAATGAATGTGAGATAACGAAACGAAGACGCAAATCATGTCAGGCTTGTCGCTTCATGAAATGCCTCAAAGTGGGGATGCTCAAAGAAGGTAAGAAGAGTAAGAACATTTTTATTATTCTTACACCCGCATATACACACATAGGGGTTTATCATTACACATTTGCTTTCAAGATAGTTGTTTTGTCAAGTCCCAGATTGCTTCAGCAATCAGCCCCACAGTATTTCTCTTGTGCCTGCAACTAGCCCCTTGTCCTCCCCCTACCTACACAGCAGTAAATAATGTGCAGTTGAGCTGGGGACAGAAATATGCTGAATAGGTAGATCCTGCTGTCTGAGTAATAGAAATGTAACAGTATTCCACTTGGAAAGGCTCACGCCAGGTCCCTGAGCACACACTCGCCACAGTCTCAGCTCTCACTGGCATATTGATCCACTAAATGTTTTCCGAACATCTCAGCCCTCTTCCTGTGGATGGTTTTTTAAAGTCACGCCAGCAGGGAATTCAGCGACAATTAAACATGTTTCAGATGGATTTGTCTGGCCGGGGTTTCTCTCCCCCTTTTCCTCTCTCCACTGACTGAACCCCCCTGAGAGCCTGAGCCTTGGCTGCTCTACCTGGGAAGGCATCTTTCTGCTCTCCCACACACATCTGCATTAGTGTCTACATCCTCATCTGAGTCACTCTTTCTATCTCGGTCACACTTGTTGGTTGCCCCAAGAAGGCCAGACAGATGAATAATGAAAGCTATCTGGCTTCTGGATTAAGTGTTAGTTTTGATGGTTAAGTACTCACATTTTATTTTACTTACCCTAAGTGCTAATGAGTGTGTAGCCCCAGGTGGATTTGTGTTGTGCAAAGAGAAATTTTTCTTTCATAGTTGTAGAAATACTCTCTGATAATTGAAATTTTGTAAAAACTTCCACTTTTAAATTATCTGTCAAACTCTGACTAGATTGTCCTTCTTTATTCCTCCCATTATTCTCCCACTCATGAGCAGGATTTATAGATTCATATATATCCAGTCACCACCTGAAGCCAAAGTCTTAGCCTGTATGGATCCCCACACAGTAACAGAATCCCCTGGACTGCATGCAGCCAGATAAAGCCTCAGTGCCAGAAAGACAGAGTAATCGCATTACTATCTGATGAAAAATTTATGCCAATATATCATCTTGGAGAATAAGAGACCACAAAAATATGTGGCCGTGGCTATAAATGAATGACCAGTGTCAGGTCAAAATAAAAAGAGTGTAAAACTCAAATATGCAGACTTCAACTAAGCCTTAGGTCTAATGCAGTCTTCTGTGTGTTCAGCACATTTCTAGAATAAGAATGACTCTCCTCTTTACATAGTAATCATCACCATGCTGCAGCTATTGTCAGTTTTTGATTAAAGTCTTGTGCTGCTGTTATCACAGATCCCTCTCAAATGATTGATTTTTGTCGAAATTATGTAACACATTTGCCATTATTTACAGAAATGTAAAGTATGTTTTTTTCTTAAGCTCTGTCTTGGGGCTTCTCAATTTAAAAGTCACCAAGACTAAATGGAAAGAGAAACACATGGTCTGCGTCCCCTGTAAGCTCTACGAAGCCATCGGCTCAACGCTATGGTCGGCCTCAGGATGTGGAGATGACCACTGCTCATGTGACTGAGGATGCCACTTACTTTCATTACTGCAGAAAGGTCACATTGTGTCTCAATGGAAAAATCCCCTAATTATAACTTTACAGCTCCATCAAAGTACAGTGCTGCCCCCCAAAGAAGCTTATATATAACTCCATCATTGCCTGAAAGTACAGCAAACATCTTTTTAAGAAATCAAGGAGTCTTATCTCTGTTTATATTCTCAAAATCAAAGTTCTTCTGTTATTGACATCTACTGGTCAACCACTAAAGGCCACATTTTGCACTTTTTTTTTTTATCTGCAAGTGCGGTAAGAGGCAGTATTGGGAAAATGGTCTGCTGGAGATCAGCAGTACGATTACAGGAATTATAGGAGACCTGCCTAAACCCTGCGTTGAGTCGCTGTACTTTCCTTTGACTGTATAAAGGAGGAAGTGATCAATAGAAGAATCAAATGTCAGGGGCAACAGGTTTTTCCTCTGATCAATGGAAACGGATCAGAGCTTAGAGCAAGAGAGAAAACAAGATAGTATTGAGAGATTACATTGACTTCATTCAGTGGCAGTTGCTCTTTGCACTGACTTCCTCTTTCCTTGGCTCACTCACCCACAGATGCCTCCTCGTGCATGGATGTACATACTCAACCAATGTAGGAATTGGTATGAATATATAAACATATTGACGAACAGCACTGAGCAAAGACAATAGCTTTTGTTCTATTGTTCTCACCTTGTAGTTATGGTGTGTGTAATGGTACAAAGTGTCCTGTCTTCCTTGAAGAGAACAGTGTAAGTATAGTGGCTTTCTGCTGAACAAAGACTTAGAATGTGATTGCACTGATATACAATACACCTCTCACTGTTCAGACAGCAAGCATGCAAAGAAAAACCACTGAAGCATTGCACACCAACCACATTACACTCAGATATACATTCCCTGAAATACGACATATCATGTGTGTTCCAGGCCGTAACACAAAAATAATCGGCTACCAAGTTGACGTAATGGCAATAAAATGAGGAATGAGAGGCTTATTCTGTGGAAAACCTTGCTAAAATGATGTTTTACAATACTGTCATTTAGAATCTTAAGTGGGGTTTAGGTCCCATTTAGTATTTTCAATTATCGGGACAAGCAAGGATGTTAGGTTACCGTGGATATTGCAGCTAACCTGTAAATGGAGTATGTGACGCGGGTGTTAGCATGGCAGCCTCAGGGGTCAACAGATGAGGTGGGGGGCAATACGTGACAATTTTTCCGCTACCCTCGCTCATCACCACTCGTGATTAAAAATGCTGCGACACACTTGCAAGCATGTGAAGCTGGCAAAAGGGGCCCTTTGAAATAGTGCTGACGGCAATTTAGTAGGGGCGGCTTCCTTGAAAGGCAAGGTTCACCATGCCTTGCCATGTGTCCTTCTGATTTTCCCAGCTAAAATAGGGTCCGCCTAAGCCCCCCTTGGCATTGCCAACCATCCCAGACATCCTGACACTTTCCCCAGGGAGAGACACCCAGAACAGGTGAGGGACTCAAAATAAGGGCTCCTACCATGGTTGGCCACACAAAGTGAGTGAAGACAGGTCCTTTTGTAGGAGTGTGCTTGGAGGGGGATTATTATTGTTTTTGGAGAGAAAGAAGAGCCCTAGGTCAGCTGGCCCTAGCCCCCACCTCGAGGCCTGCGCTAATCCATCCACAAATGCCAGCCGCCTTGGCCAAAAGCCCCCTCCCAGAGTAGCCTTCTTTGAAGAGATGATACCCGACCTCATCCGCTGCTACCCTCGCCACACTCTGTTGTGGGCCATAAAACAGTGGATGAAGTGGTCTGCAAGTCTCTTTCCACATTTATAACAGACCTACTGTTTACTCTGCTGGGGGCACATCAGACGGGCCAGAGTCAGAACACTTAAAGTGTTGGGTGCCACCAAAAGGACACACAAACCCCACAGAGGTCCCTATAAAGACCAGGCTGTAGTGCCCGACCACATGAGTGAATGAATCTGTCTAGATGCTCTTAATCACTCTCTCTTCCTCTCTGCCTCTGCCTGGCCCTGTTGGACAGTAAAATGAGACAGGTTAGTGCCAAGCTCTAATTCCTGTCAGCATCTGTTAATTATGGCCAGGACTGTTCTAATTAAAAGAGGCACCCATCTAACTTCCATTGCTGGCTCATATCAGCAGACCTGACTCAACCGGCAAAGAGGAACATTGAGAGTGGAAGTGTAGCCACCTGGCAGAAGCCGTGCTCAGCGGAAGAGCTGGAAGAAACTGTAGAAAGTGGTGACATCTCATTCGACAATGAGAGGAATTTTCCATGCCAACAATAACAACAATCTGAGCTGAAGTGGAATTTTTTTCAGCACATGAAGTCAATCAGCTAAGGCATCTAAAAAGAACAACACCAAAATCAATTTTTTGATATGCTGGATGTAAAAATAAAATTGTGTGTGTGTGTATACACAGGTAGTTCCCTGGTTCTTGCAGGGAGTGATGAGGCTCTGTTGGGAATATGGGGTAATTAGGTTAGTAGGTTGTCAGTGTCAGGAAATTGAAAGACAATCCTAATCAGATTTGTGTTTCTAGGGAGTCAAATAATTTTTATAAGTAGAAGAAATCCTTATTTTACTGTTCCATGATAATACACTTTACGACTACCCCCTCCGTGATTTCATCGAGGCTGAAATAGGCTATGGCTGTGTAGGATAAATGGTTAAAATCTTGAAGATTTTTTGCATAAACCTGCTGTTGAATTCCACTTTGTTAAATGAAGGCCACCGCCTCTATCTTACATCATCTGATTTTCCTGTCACCCCCCCTTCACCAAGCGACCTCCTATCACTGTGCATGGGACACATCCAAACTCATCCTCTCCAAGAGCACTTGCTGATGGGCAAATTGTATTAGGCTCATTTGCAGTGGCCACACAATGCCCAGGTTTGACACCGTCCTCCTTGTTATAAAGTGATGAAATCATCAAGGAAGTGCTCTGACTGCGGGTGTTGTTCACTCAGAGGACGCATGAGACTGACAAATTAACTCCCCCTTCACCACAAGCATTTCATTGAGCCTTTTCTCATCCACCCTTTAGTATTACATTTTTTGGGGGGTTACATTATGTATACAGATTGAAGGGATTCTACCTCTTGACAGGATTACGATTTAGGCTGTACTGGAGCAACGACCCACCAAATCTGAGGATACAGGATTTAAATGTTTGCATGCAGTTGCATTAAATAAATAAACACCTGCTCAGTGGTATCAAAGGAATAGAACAGCATAGATGAAATATGTTAACAATGTAGAAAATTAATTGAATAGAAAAGACATCCAAATAGAAGTATTCTTATCAAATAATGAGATAATAAATAACTTATGTTATGATGAGGCTGGCTTGACATTTACAGTATCAGTGTGGAACCTAGCCCCCTAGGTGTGGCTGGGGGTGATAAGGCCTCTGTGCTCCTGCAGTGAAAGAGGTGAAATAGGGGTCTTTTATGGGAGAGCAATACCCAGTTATCTATCTGCAGTGTGACAGAGGATGCTTTGTACATTATGTGTGTGGCTATGTCTTTGCTTGTAGGCTGGTTTAGTTTCTGCTTCTGGACATTGAGGAGTGCACACCTGAGCACACATATGAGCAACGAGGCAGGTAGCTGGCAGCTAATTAGTATGCAGTCTACCTCACCCCAAAAGCTAAATAATTAGAGGGCCAGTCTGTGAGATCATTGACCCTGCGTTAAATATTCATATGTTTAGACCTGCTCTGGGCTCAGCTGTGTCACAGTAGACCAGCCAGGCATGGACCACATATGGGAAGGCAGCCGTGCCTCTGACACATCCGCGCACACAAAGGAATGCATGCTCACACATACTTAGCCACAATGCGGACCCTTTTTTGGATCACATATACAAGCTAGGGGCCTAAACTAATTTTTATTTTTTTAACACATAATGCATAATATGATGAAGAGATTTTTTTTGCTCCAACTGTGTTTTCTTTTAGAACAATGAATAGAACTTTTTACCTTAAATTGTTTCACTTTGTCGACCTAGTTGATCATATATTTGATATCCCTTAAATGTAGTGTGGAAAAAACACACACCCCTCGTCTTATGTCTCTCCTGTCTGTTTCACCTCAGGGGTTCGTCTGGACCGTGTGCGAGGGGGCCGACAGAAGTACAAGCGGAGGCTGGACACAGAAAACAACCCATACCTGGGCCTGACGCTCCCCCCTCCCACCAAAAAGCCTCGTGAGTACTGCCCCATCAGTAGCCCATTGTCTCCTTTCTCTGTTGCCCCTCCTCTGCCAGGCCAGTGTGCAGGTAAAACTGAGGCAAAATTTCTAGGCCACACTCATGTTCCCCTTTCTCTCCAGTGTTTGGACAGTTGAGAGTTCATTGGTTGGGAATATAGGCCATGTATTGTTCCGGTCAGAGATGAATTATGTTAAGTCTCTGAGCAGATGACCGATATTGAACGATGACAGAATGCTGGAGGACACAAGTGACTCACATTTTCACTCACAGCTACATTTCACTTGTGCAAATTTAAGCTTTGTCTGTTTGTTTCCTTTATGAAAGGACCACCCCTACTTCTGTATTATCATGTTTATCAGTGCTACACATCTCTGTGGCTCCCTGAGCTTAGTGGTGATGTGACCTCTAAACTCTGATTTTCTTTAACATCCCACTCCTTCTTCCATCCTCAGTCACAAAGATAGTGTCTCACCTGTTGGTGGCAGAGCCAGAGAAGATCTATGCAATGCCTGACCCCACCATGCCGGAGAGTGACATCAAGGCTCTCACGACCCTGTGTGACCTGGCTGACCGCGAGCTGGTGGTCATCATCGGATGGGCTAAACACATTCCAGGTAGCAAACTTTTCTTTTCTTTCCTTTCCTGCTCTCTCCTGTTTTTCAGCGCTTTTGCTTCATTTTAATTGTATTTAATCTTTCTTTGGCCCCTGTCTCTCACACACACACAGTTTGCAAATAAACATGGACACACAAACGTAGATAATTAATGAGACAGCCTAAGGGTGTGTAGAGGATTGAAGGGGTGCACAGTGGACATAACAGTGCAAAAAGCAAATCAATATGTTGCATCTAAAATCCCTGCATTCAGTAGAGATAGGACCACAGATGCAGTGCCAATGTATGTTGTAATCATCAGACAGATTTAAAGCAAAGTTTGGGGCCTACACAATCAAATGAGACATCATATTGCACACAGACACGCACATGCACACATGAATGCTCACAAGAGCAACCACACACACATCTATTGAATTATTGATGGGCATAATCATGTTTCTTCCTTGCCCCATAGACGTTGTGATAGACGAGGTGTTAGGTTATAAGAGGCTGTTGAATTAAGGATACACCATTGAGAATACACCACCTCACGTCAGCAGAGATTTTGCTTCCTTCAAGAGTTTTTTTTCTGATTTTGACAGAGAACATGTTGTTTAGCTGCTCTTTTTTTGCAAACCAGGCAGATTCTGCTTGATCTTGCACTTGACCCCTATAAGTCTATAACATTATGGTGCTGTAGGCATGGAGGAGTAACAAAGTGAATGAATGTGTCCCTCATGCGTCAACTCCATAACCTCTTCACTCATCAGCATAACTTGGACAGACACAGCTGTCAGCATACAGAAAATATACAATATCACTTCAACACTCACCACTACATCCTCACAGAAATGCACATCTGCATCGAAATGAATGCATACTTTACTATTATGTAATTTTATTCAGAGGATAATTTAAATTTCAATTCATAGATTCAGGTGGTTTATTTTCAACAAAGCCAGGCTGATTCAAGCTGACCTTTTTTTTTTATTATTATTATTGTTGTGCTGAAAAGGTATTAGACTACTTCTCAGAAGGAAGGGTATTAATCAGGTACAGATCTGATAGTAAGGAGATTAGAGATGGATATGCTCCCAGCCGCAGTCCCTTACGCATCTAAACTGTTTGGATCACTCCCCACAGGCCATGCATGGTCAGCAGCCTGAGAGTTTAACCAAGGAGCTTACTAAGGACTGGATCACAGCTGACCTGATAACACACTCCCATGGTTGTGACCCAAAAATTACACCAGCACCGCAGACATGCACAGTGTGTGACTGTGCCAGCATGGAAGCAGCATTCTTTAGTAAATAGAAAGTATACCACACTCTTGTATTGTCTCAACTCATAGAGAGTTGTATTTTTTTAAATGATATACAATATTCTTAGAAAAGGACTTTATAGCTACTATGTAGTATTTAAAGTATTTAAAGTTTTATTTTTCATACTAAAGTGCCTCATTATTGATATACATACTCACTAACTGGGATTTTATGCGTCATAGTGAGCTCTGTTAATCAGATTATATTTACACATCTTGTTCTGTGGATAAATTCATAGTGTTAATGGGATTTGCCTTGCATCATGTGCTGAAGAACTTGTCATTCCAAATGTGTCAGTAATGATCATTTCTTCCGAACCATGACGTTCGTAAGCCCTTAGTCTCGTTTCTAACTTTGAGCAGGTACATGGAACTTAAAGGCTGCACTGAATAATCCGCACTACCTGTGCGATGATAGCCTTTAAGAAGATTATTCAGATCTGCTTTTGTGGAAACAAATACACACTTGCGCTAATGCATTTGTTTTATATTTGCTCATTTAAAAAATTTTTCGTTGTAAAATCAAACAAGTTCTTTTTAGATTAAATGACAATTTAACAGAAAAAAGACTTCCACTCCAGCTAAGTGCTTGGTCTGTGTCTGTCCCTGTGGTGGCGTTTGTATTAGGACAGTGGGTGTCCTCTGGCCATGAAATGGCTGCATAATTGAGTTGTACATGGCTGAACCTGATCAGAGACGGTTCACTGGTTGAGCGAGACTCCATGCACTAACACTCTATGCACCAACGGTACCCCAGGGCAGCCTACCACGCTCAGCTCAGGCTATATTTCTCCCCCTCCATCCACTACAGGACAAGAAAGGAAAAGGGTAAAACTGCTGATTGTATTCTGATAGATTGTTGTGGCCTTGGGCAGAGGAATTAAAAAGATTAACAGTTCATTATGAAGTAGACCACATTGATTAGGCTACTGACAGATGGGCCAATAACTAAAGTCTTAACGCAACATTTTAAAGGTCACAAAAATGGGCACTTAGCTTCTTCCAATTTATTTTTAATTTCTTCTATTCTCAACTAACATTTAAAAGTGTGGGCCTTTTGAGTGTTAATGTGAGGGCAAGTGGAGGATAACAAAGCTATATCATTTGAGTAGATGATACCTTTGCCTTACAGGGTCCAATGTCAACTTTGTTGTCTCAGCCATGAAAGGTCAGTTTACACACATGAATCGCTTTTCAGGTGTTACAGAGTTTCTACTGCAGGTATTAGGTAAGAAAAAGAACACATTTAATCAAACTGATCAAGTAATCATGCAATCTCAATCTTCCTTTGATTAATTGATAATCACAGGAAACCTTTTGGACACTAGTGTCACAACTCCAAATAGCCCCATGATGCACAGTTTAACTCGGCTGTTGCCTGAGGAGTGCAGGGTCATTAGGAGCATTGTTGCGGGGATGCTGACAGATGGCTTGTTGCTCCTAAGGTGCTAACAACCTTTGACACACATAGCGGTCCACTGTCCACCCCTTCTGGCTCCCTTCCATCATGTAAAGCTGAATTTCACTGTGTCCATGAGATTTCAGAAGGAACAAAGAATACTGACAGCTTCAGTGCACCAAAACCTGTTAAGCACCTTGACACTGTTGCCTTCTTTAAGATTGTGACAGCATGGCATCCAACATTCCCGCCCCCCTGTCAGTGGGAATGCAATGCTCTCACATGTAAAAACTGCCGTGCATGCCATTTACACATGAGGTGCTCGTTGTTCTGCGTTTTCCAGCTACCATCCCCGCTTCAAGGCCTTCAAGTGTTTTCAGCTGTGAATGCTCCTCTCCTGTTGCTTTGCACCTTGACAATAAATCTTTTAATTCTGACAAGTTGCCCGTAGAATTTAAAATTAGTTAAAAAAATCAATTGAAATCTGATTGTTAATTTACATGAAAACATTTTAGAAATTCATATCTCACACAGCCGTGATTCTAACATCTTAACATATGTTTTTTTCATTTT
Organism: Leuresthes tenuis; assembly: GCF_036924035.1. Taxonomy (NCBI): domain Eukaryota; kingdom Metazoa; phylum Chordata; class Actinopteri; order Atheriniformes; family Atherinopsidae; genus Leuresthes; species Leuresthes tenuis. The sequence continues at coordinate 23,954,465 of NW_027325369.1, forward strand.
TGTATACAGTTCAGGCCAAAAGTAGCTAATGAACCAGGCTTGTTTGTATTGTTCTATTAATCGCTGGTGTTTTGGGAATATTCATCATCTGTGTGTTATTGAATTCCAGCTCATCAGCCCCGTGTTTGACAGACAACTGGCTTGCGTGTTAGTTGTTAGCATGGAGGCAGCGATGTTGAAAGGAGATCACGCCTCTTGTATGTTGTCGTGTTTGTGTCAGCTCAACCCTCCACCATAATCACCTACCCTCCTCCAGCCCCCTCTGGGCTCCTGTTTTCTTTTTGCCATTAAATTGTGAAATCTACTTACTGTGTTGCCAGCCTGATCCCACTCAAGCTGCGTAATCTCCCTGTAATAGAGTGCGAATACTGCCCAGCAATAAATCAGCACCTCATCAGTGCACTTTATTAAATATAGACACCAACAGACAGCTCTTAGTATATTCAATTTACCCTCTGACGTAGGCTTCAACACGGGAGATAAAGATAGATTGAGCAATCAGGTGGATGCTGAGGCCTGAACCCGGGCAGGAGAGTGGGAGGAAGGCGGAAAAGCTACAGGGAGATTGAGATGGGTGTATATTGGAGGCAGACAGGCCCTCAAGAGTATGCAGGGCCACGAAGGGAACGTCTACCAGGCGGCCTGGGGGAGGGTTGTGTTTAGTTATCATGACATGTGAGCTGGTGAATCAAGCATTGCAGTTATATTTGTGTCATTTATTTGAATCTATGTAAAAATGCTCAAACTGCAGCATCTGTGAAGAACTTCGGTCTGTTTTATGTTAAATATGCAATCTTATATGATGATGTGCCTTTAAGTGATCATCAGCAAAGCGCCATCCCTCATTAAGCAATGTTACTTGATGGCAGCGAAGATAAATTATGTGCAATTATGGCGATGATTAAAGCCTGATTCGTCCTGGACTTTGGGGCTCAACAGAGATATGTAAAGTCAGTATTGGCCAGTGGGACTCTAGGGAGGGCTAAAGACTTCTCTGCTAGGGTCAGGAGGTCATAGGGTACAGATTAAAACAAGGGGATTACTGTATTTAACGTTCCTCAGCCTCATAACGTTCACAGGCTGCTGGTCAAATCACCCATTCCCTCAGCTACTTAGAATAGGATGATAGCCTGGTTATCAGGTCGAATCAAGGCAGATAGGTGACTCTCTGAAAGTGAGCTCTGGGGCATTTAATTTTCACTCATCTACCTCTTCTTCACCAAGTCAATTTAGTTTGTATTGGCACAATTTTGTCCAATATAAAACAGCATTTGTGTCATCCAATCAGTGTCATGGGACACCTTGCAGCAAACTGAGCCGCTTGTGTTGTACATGTGGCTGAATTTCAGGTCAAATTATTTATGTCAAGCACAGCAATTTATGACCAAGCTGCTATTGATTGGATCCTCCCGATGCTGTCATGTAAATTCAAGAAGAATCATGGTCTGCAGCTGCGAGGTACACACACACAGAGCCATGCAAACAAGCCTGCGCATGCACATCTTTATGAAAAAGCTTAGAATTGCCCTTCATATCTGTATTGGTTAGACATATATGGTGTCTCGCTTTCAAATTAGAAAAATCTGTACAAATCAGAAGGGGCATATATTAAATCCCTTGTCCTTTTGTCTTTTAATCTACCATCTGAACTAGAAAAGGCTTTGATACCAAATAAGCTTATGGCAGTATGATCATTCAGTCCAGTCAGAAGTTAGGAAAAAAGCATACTGAAGCTCTGGGGTCCAGTTAGGGGCAGTTTTACTCCAACTGGAGCCCAGAGAGCACTTGACTTGGCTGAGGTGAGACTGCCGCTGGGCAGAAGTCTTCAGGGCCTGCTTGTCCTTCTGATAGCTGGCCATGATAGATCAGCCCCTGTCCAGCCAGAATTACTCTTTCTTTTTTCTATCTCCAGCTTCCTTTCCCCCTCATGCTTTGGTCCTCTTTCACTCTCTTTTTTTCCTTATCTCCCTCCTCTCTGGCCCATATCTTCTCGTCTCTTTTATCCCCCATTTCTCTGCCTCTTTCTCTTGCCATCTTTTTCCTTTTCTCTCCCTCTCTCTGTCTGCTCTGTTGTCTGATTGAGGGTGAGTTACGAGGGGGCTGCAGCTGGAGGGTACCGCCGTGCCTCGTAATTACATCTCTTTTTATTACTCGCGCTAATGGCCCTCGGGGAGAGGGAAACAATAATAAATTAATAGAATATGAACTCCAGCTCAACAGAAATCTCCAGCATTTCATTTTGGACTGTCCTGTGCTCAGGCAGATGAAACTGCGCTCTGATTAATCTCTGCGAGGGGTTTGAAGCAGCCGTCTGTGGATTTGGACTGCCCCCTCCTGCTCGCAGCTGAGGGCTTTTGGGAAGATAAAGGGAGAGATGATGGTTTTTGCTTCTATTGTTGGTCTTTAGTGGTTTTTGTTTTCATTGAGCCATTAATGATGATGTGCGGATGCAATGATGTCGTGTGGTATTTTTGTCACCTGTATTTAGTTTTGCCTTTTGTCTGAATCTCAATTACAGTTATGCTCATGGAGGGTATTATCTGTCACCAGGGATGTTTGAAAGTTAAAATCTCTTTGAAACATAAATGTATGGTCCTTATTTGTTTGGGATTCTTAAGTAAAAGTGAACGAAGAAAAACTCAAGCACTGCATTGTTATTATCTCTCTACCTGCACTGCAAAGAGTTTCAGACAAAAGCCTGCCTGTGCATGCAGCAGTGGAGTGGAAAAGGCCCTTCAAGCGCACAGAGAGGCTTGTCTGATTTGTTCAATATTGTGTCATGTTTGGTCAAACCCCGCCAAGGCAGTGGGCTGGAAATGAAGATGTAAATATTGATATTTCATTAGAGGAAATCACCCACTCCAGCGGCACTTAACCGGGCCACCTTCAGAGTGCGGCGGCCAGAGCGCCGTGTGACCTGCGGAGTCGGGAAGTCACTTCATTACTCGATTAAATTGAGTGGAAAAAGGCGAGGCAACGACACGAGATCCCATTTGGAGTGATAATTTAGGCTTTGAAGAGAGGGGATGGAGCAGAGGAAAAACACTACCTCTCCATCTCACAACACTGGATTAAATTCAAGGACTTTTAGCGTCAAAGGTAATTGTAGGCTGCTGGGCTGCATGTCTGCATATGGCTGAGAGGTGTCTGTTGTATCAGAACAACTCTAAAGCCACTTCTGCAAGCCCTGAACAAGGCCTTCACACGAGCTGTCACATCGGAAGCAGCGCTTTAGTTCCGCTTCAGTCCTCCTTGGCATTAAAAGGCTACACAAAGCATCGGCTATGATTGTGATGCCAACCTGATGCGGCAATCAACACCATGTCCACGCTTGCATGACAATTTCTCTCCGGCCAGTCCACATTCTGTCCAACATAATGACTATGTACGCAGACAAGGAAATAACACAACAAAGCATTTTAAGATAATGGCACAGCCGTTTATGAAAAAAAAAAAGGCTTATTGCCTTCACTGATAATAGTCAAGTGTTTTGAGTACTCATGGCAGTTTTCCTTGTTGGGTCTAATTTGGGCTCTGACCAGTCTACCCGGGCACTAGTACCTTTCAGTTAGCACTCTTTTCTACTGACTATTGATTCCCCTTCAAAATGTGACGGCCCTCACATTCTGATCACAATCTGTTAATTAATGTATCCTCCGGCTCTTCCCCTGCCGTGGTCATCATCACGATAAGGGAAATTGAACACTCAGGTACTGCTCTCCCTGGCTCTTCTTTCCCCCTCCACCCTTTTTCTTTTTCACTTTCTCATACACTTCCTCATTTTGTCTCTTATTCTTCTCAAGCTGCGTTTGTGTGTGTGTTTGTGGCGTCCCGGCAGGGCAGATAAACATCAGGTTGGTGGCTGCACCCTAGTTAGATCATTTATGTTTAAGAGAGAACGTTCAGTGTGTGCCCTGGTCAATACTGTAATCTATTGCCTTTACATCGCACAATGGCAGGTAGTGTGACAACAGCAAACTTGTAAAAGCAATCATATTAATCAGGGGCGGAGCTGAAGAGCCTAATATGCTGTCAGAATGAGCTGCCTGCAGGGACGCCGACCTGGAGGGGAGGTGGGACAATGAGGGGAGCGGGTGTGGGGAGTGCTGGGGGGAGGCTCAAGCAGTTTATTGACAGCTTAAGGGTGGTGCGAAGGAAAAAGGGATGAGATGGCTATCTGGCCATCTACTCCTCACTTCCTCTTTTTCATCTTTTTGGCTTAACTCTCTTTATTTTGTTTGAATTTCTCACAGCTCATTTGTGGGGAATTTAGCAGTTTACTTTGGAGAAGAGTGTTGGAGAAGAAATGACAGCAGTTTGATGCAGAATCAGACCCTAGGTTGAAGCAGGTCTTTGAGCTGGGCTTGAACCATGTGACCCCAGTGATGTGTGTGTGTGTGAGTGTGTACTTTTATGTGTATGGATTTATGTGCATACATATAGATGTCATGATCCCGATGTGCACATGCGTCTATTTGTTTTCCTGGTTGACACGTTTGTGTATCCATGTTCATCCGCGTGGGTGTGTGTGTGTGTGTGTGTGTGTGTGTGTCCCCTCATCACCTTCTCCTGTTACACAGTGCATGTCATGTCCTCAACCCTTCCAATGAGAATGTGTCTTGGTGCTAATCCCCCTAACACCAATAGAAGAGTGACAGGATACGAGGGGTAACAACATGGCTTTGTGTATCCCAGACCTTTGCACCGATTTACTGTCCTCACTTACAGTAAAGCCCACTCAAGTGCTCTGACACGGGCATCAAAGAAGACCTTCCACTGTGCATTTAAAATTAAGCACATGCCTTGGCATGCACTCCTGGCTCCTGTGGTTTGACAAATCATGTTTGTTTTACTGGTCAACCCCAAGATCACATGGCTCTTGCCCTCTTTCCACTATGAAATGCTTACTTTTAGATACTCGACTTTTGTTGAATCGTGTAAGTGGTTCAGTTGCCTTTCTATGCCTTGTTAGATGCATAAATATCTGTTATGTCATCTATTTTTTCCCAGTCATTTTGTCCTCATATAGTTTCCCTGTCTTCCTGTCCAGGCTTCTCAACTCTCTCTCTGGGAGACCAGATGAGCCTCCTGCAGAGTGCCTGGATGGAGATCCTCATCCTCAGCATTGTGTTTCGCTCATTGCCGTATGAAGATGAGCTGGTGTATGCCGAGGACTACATCATGGATGAGGAGCACTCGCGACTGACAGGCCTGCTTGACCTCTACGTCTCCATCCTGCAGCTGGTCCGTAAATACAAGAAGCTCAAAGTGGAGAAGGAGGAGTTTGTCACCCTCAAAGCCATCGCTCTGGCCAACTCAGGTGGGTTTTCTTCAGCACGCTGACACATCATACATTAATGTTCAAATGAAAGTGATTCTTTTTGTTAATTCTAAAATACTTTTGTTTCTATTAGTTACACAACAAAACTTATTTTATCAATTATTTTATTTACAAAACACCAAAAGGCATTTAATAACTAATACATTTGTTATGACATTGTACCAGAAATATCTTATTAAAGCATAAAACATCTTTTTAATAATAAAAAAGTAACTCTAATTGTTTATAATATATTTGAATTAATTTAAATTCAGAATTATCTTGAGGCTCCTTTTTGATGATGAATTATTTTATTCCACAATAATGTTTTTGTTTGTTTGTTTTGAGAATGTTCACCTATTTCCCCTCCAGTGTCTCCAATAAATGTTGCTAAAATCGTATGTTATATATTTAAAGGAAAATACTGCACACATTGAAATATTCTGCCAGATATGTTTTTGTTATACAATTGTTGTACAGAAGTGCAAAGCTCATTTGACATAAACCAAACAATACTGAACAGTAAGAATACAATTTTATGCTTTTTATTTAGTTGTTAAAAAACTAATTAAGCACATAATATATCAGAAGTACACATTAATAAAAAGTTGGCTCTTAGAAATGTTGATGTCACATTCTTCATCCGTGTTACTCAGGACAGTAGACGGCGTACTATCCAGAAACTGGGTTTTATCTAACACTGTTTTAGAAATGTCATTTCTTAGCTATTCGAGAGTTTTTCAGTGTAACCTTTAGTTTGGGGCATGAGATGGAGAGATGGAGAGAAGATAAGGCCAGTGTGCGAGACAGGAGGAGTGGGCTTTTTTTCTTTTTTTTTTAATTAATTGAACACCTTCCATGTTGTGGTATTTCTCTAGCGCTCTTTCCCTCCCCCTTCTCCATCTCCATAACAGTAGCTGCAGGGCACAGCAGCCATGGGAGATAAATTTAGCATTTCATTAGGAGCACAGGGGCTGTCAATAAAATGTGTTAAGTCGAATGGAATGAGTATCAAGGAGTGATAGGCCTCGTTTGTTCCAATGCGAAGACGGCACGCTGCTATTGACAGGCACCTTTTGAGGAGGCAGGACCTGTCCCGCTCTGATCAATGCACGCCTGGGTCACCGGGCCGCTTTCCCTTGTTTTGTTCGGGGCTGAAAAATGAAAATGCTGATGTTGGGACTTTGCTTTCAGACAGCAAAGCTTTTGGGAGGGAGGTAGGGTGGGGAATTGAGCAGAGATGGGGATCGGGGAGAGAGGAGGAGGAGGAGAAGGAGGTTGTCCGGAACGTTAGAACAAGGTCTCTGGGAGATCGCTCTCCCGGGAGCCCCTCTGTCTGACAGCTGTGAAAATTCATAGCGATTGATTTTGTAATTAGCAGTTTATCAATTGGATCGACGTGGGCTCACTGATGGATTGCAAGGAAATTGTTTCTTCAAAGTTGTTGTTTTTTTCCATCAACCCCTCCTCCACTGACTGCAAGCCCTCTTTTCATTCCCATCTGTTGAGATGTCTCCATCTCTCTTTTTATTTTCTCCTGTCTTTTCCCCTTGCTGCAAAACCTTCCATTAAACTGCAGCTCAGATCAGCTTTATTACAAAAATGTGTGTCTGTGTGCATGTCTTTGTGAAATCGAAAACAAAACATTGGTTTGATTTGAAAAATCGCAGCCAGTTCGAGTGTGAACACAGCCTCTGTGGATAGAACAAGAGATAATTATGTCATACTACATCCTCATCAGAGATTTTCTTCTTTTTTTTGCCTTTTGTTCTTCCATCCTCTCTCTGTCGCCCCCCCCTCCCACATTCACTTTACAAAACGACCTACTTCATTTTACCACTGTGGATTTGAAAACCGTCAGGGTGAGAAATGTCTCAAGGTCTTGGGAATACAGTTGTTCCAGTCAATGAATTTGGGGCGAGGCCTGAAATCTGTTTTGGCTTTTATTGTCCCGTGTGGTAAAATATGCACCGCCAAGGTGAGACAAGTCAGGCAGCCAATGACATGCTGTCTCCGGAGTGCAAGATGCCAGTTAACCAGTGAAAGAAAGTGCGACCCCGGACTCTCCCTGGGAGAGGCAGGGAGACAGAAACAGGAGCAGCAAACCACTAAAAAGAGAGGGAAGTATGGTAACATGATGTGCAGTAGGATCAGTGAAAAAAAACAAAGGGAAAAAAAAACAGTGTCGCGAAACGTTATAGGAGCAAAGAACACCGGAGGGAAGCCAGACTGAAACTGCAGACTGCTCTAATATCAGCCCAGGAGATAGAGCAGATTTGGGCAAATGGCATTTGAAACTGAGTCAGTTTTTGTTGTTCACAGGGCAGAAAAACAATCTAGACCTTGTATGAATATGGACAAATAAAACATAAAAAACTTCAGGGTGTCGTTTTCTCTTTTGTATTTTTTTTGTGGTTCGAGGAAGTAGGAAAGAAATGAATCAAGAGTAAATATTAAATTTACCTCACACTTGTTTGTGGTGTCCAGTTTTTGAATGGAGCCCCCCTTTTTCTTCTTTTCTTTTTAAATCAATCTGTCCTTTGGAAAAAGGAGGTGTTTAATGTGTACTTACACAGCAGAGATTGGGTGCAATTCATGGCATTGTTACTAGAGGATAACATTGATTTTCAGTCCCACTGGTCAAGGGCCACATGAATACTCCACCTTGTTCAGCAAAGAATGAATTTATAAAATAATAAAGATTATGTTTTTGTTTCTTTTTTGTTACATGATTTTTCTTTTTATCTTGTCAGGATGTGAGTTATACTGATAATCTGTTTTTTACCCCACTACTGCTGACAAGAGCAGTAAAGATCAATCATGAGATTTAATTTTGTTGTTGAAAAATCCATTTCCCACTTTTGCTGTTATATTACCAGGGGCTCCAAGTTCAAACTATATTTCTCTCAAGTTCCCTTATTCTTTTGAATTTGGAAATCCGTCATGCTTTTCTCTTTGCTCTCGTCCCAGCAGACTCCATGCATATAGAGGACATGGAAGCGGTGCAGAAGCTTCAGGATGCTCTCCATGAGGCCCTGCAGGACTACGAGAGCAGCCAGCACCCAGAGGACCCACGGCGGGCTGGAAAACTGCTCATGACCCTGCCTCTGCTGAGGCAGACAGCCACTAAGGCTGTGCAGCACTTTTACAGCATCAAGGTGCAGGGAAAGGTGCCCATGCACAAACTCTTTCTTGAGATGCTTGAAGCCAAGGTCTGATTTGAGGGTGGCTGATTGGCCTCAGCATCAGTGGAAGGCTGCGTTGAGGAAGCGGAGAGTGACTTGAACCAAGGCTGAGGGTTCTCAGGAGAGGGAGAGGCCCACTGAGTGTGCAGGACAGAGACTGGCCTCTCCCACATCTCCACTTCCTGGAACCCTGGGACACTTGATTAAGAAAAAAACAAAAAAACAAATGCAAAACTTGGTTATTAGTATAAATATAAAATGATGCAGATTAATTTAAAATATATAAGAAATACTATGTACAGTAAAATCTTTTTTTGTTAATTGTCAGTGATCATGATGTATATAAAGAAGGACCCTTCTGCCCCTCAGCATCTTCAGAATAAGTAGTTGCCAGATCTTGATAACAAGATGATTCTTTTTTTTTTTTTTCTTTTCTTTTTTTTTTCTTTTCAGAAAATGAAAAGTTCCTAAAAATTTTGTTTCTGAAGAAAGCGAAGGTGTCAACAACCAGCAGAGGTTTCTGCAGACTCACTTGTCTCACAGTTGTGTTTTTGCCTGGACTTGACCAGGACATGTAAATAGTTATTATTTGGAAGGCTGAGTGTACAGTTCAAAGTCTGGTGAACTCGGTGGCCATTTTCTCTTGTTTTCCTCCTGGAAAAAAAATTAGCTAAAACAAGGAAAGTTGTTCCCTAAATGTGAACTTTTATGAGTTTAAATGTCCTTGGATATACCTCTCCAGAGCAGTAAGCAGTGTGATCCTTGTGGATCTGTCTCAGACTGGATGACTTGCTGGTCCCATGTTTAACCAAACTAGCATAGGCAGGTAAAATAGTCAATCGTCTTATTCTATAGTAACTCAGCAATAAAAGGAGCTGTTGGGAAGCCGGGTTAATTTCCCATTTTTCATGTTGCTTAATGCTGCTGTTGCTTAAAGACCATGCCTGTAAGTATCTCATTTTCACCGGTGGGTCACATCGCTTTACCCCTGTTACTCTTCTTCTGAAGTGGTTTGTGCTGGTGCAGTACAGAAACCCAGATTAGTTTGCTGGTTAAGCTTATGGAAATTGTCCCTTGACATGCAAATAGATGACCTGGTTCAGCCTAGGTGAAAGATAATCAGCGGGTCTGGTGTGACAGTTTCAAAGGATTTATACCTTGTGGCAGAAGTTGATGAGATTCTGTGCTCAAACAATCAGAGGCCCATATGTCAAACGGCCTATTTTCGGCCCCTTTAAGCCTGTAGCAGAGTCATCCCATGCACAGGGAGCAAGGTGTCCAGCATCTGCTCTCACCATTTTAGACACCTCTTGTCTTTTAATAGCTGTGCCTGCATTTATAGGGCTTCAACCAAACTGAGGTAAATGGCAGGTGCAGGGCAGGGGTGGTGGCACTTCACACTGGGTTTATTTTTACCCAGCAGGAGACTGTTGTCTGTGCAGCTCGCGCCAGGAGTACAGTAGACACGTGGAACACTTCTTCTTGACCTCATGTTGACACAGTGGCCGGTGCAGGGTAACACCCTTCCCACCGACCAGAAGGCAGGCAGGCAGGCATCTGTGAGGAGAAATCAGGATGCCCAAGTGTGTGCATGTGAATAGCTATGCAAGAAACAGAGTCCCAGCATGCCTCAAAGAGTAACAGCAACCTGACAGAAACTCTGTCCATGGCATGTTCTGTGGTGGGAGGAAGATCTTACTCTCCTTTTTCCTCGTGTTTAGCTACAGGTCCATTATGCTGAGTGGGAGTAATACTGCAGTCCCATCCAACAGAGCCACGCCACCGCTCTCTTTGTGTTTGAGGGGGAATGCTTGTACTGCTGTAGGATTTTTATGTGATGTGATAAATTGTGTCTCTGTCACAACAATATGATACTGTGATCAAAGGAATCCCTGACATTGCATAGGGTCGAGTTGCCGCCATGCTTGTGATATCACAGACAGTGTTTGAGCGGCCGGCATGCCTTTTTATACTGCAGTCCGATTGGCCACTTAATGGAGGATGACTATCCTCTCCTTTTCATCCTCCCGTCCCCAACCAGTTTCCAGTTAACAAGCTCCACTTTAGAGGATGACATTATAACTTGAGTTGTTTTACTGTTGTGCAGTACAGCAGGGACCAATTCTGACTGAAGCCATGCTAAAAGCATGCTTTTACTTAGATTTGGGAGAATTTGTATGCTATAAAGTGACATATTCTAAACCCCTCCAATCAGAATAATGTATCCTGTATATCAGAACTATATTTGATTTGCTCTGGTTTCAATAAAAGTGCAGTACAAATGAAAAAGTTTGCAAGAAATCTTTACAAATAGAATTTTGTAGAGGCCCAAGATGATCAGCTAAAAGACTCACAATGATTTATTTTTTATCCTTTTACCCTGCGATATGACACTGTCCTAAGTAAAAGGCAACATGTCTTACATTGCAAGCTGTGTCTACATGTGCACTGTAAATATATCAGCATCGATACAGTAGGTTGCCGAAATACCATGGAAAATAAAGTATGCAGCGCCCTGCTGACTACTACCTCATTATCATATTGTCAATATTTCTCTGAATCAACACTTTCTGCTCTATATTATTCTCACATCTGTGACATACCTTTGCCATCCTTTTTTTTTTTTAAACCCCCTGCGAAATAAATCTCTCTCAGTGGTCCTGCCAAAAACATTTGTAATTGTAGTTATGGATCTTCTCTCATTCATTCGTCACAGACCTGTTTGTAAAGGTAAAGCATGCTTCATGTTGACCATACGACTTGGTCATCGGTGGGTGTGACTCCCATTTTGGTTACTAAGCAGGTATGTGTTTATATGAACATCAGTGTGTCAGAATTGGTCCCTTGATGACAAGTTGCAGATGGAGGCAGGTAAATGAATTCCTGCTTCTGTGCTACAAGTATTTATGGTGTGAAATATATCATTTGGCAATGGTGTACATTGATATCTCTGATCGTTGAATCACCAATAACTGTGTAACTTCTGTTTTGATTTTCAAAAAGGTAAAGGATCAATGAATTAAATACTTACTGAACTCTGTGATTCTTTTGTGTTTTAACTAAAAAAATATATATATATATAAATCAAACTGATCAGTTTCAAGTAAAAAAAGAAAGAAAAACTGAACTTAAAGAAAACTAGCAGCTCTGAGGCTAGTGAAGCATCTTCATTATTACGGTTCGCACATTTGTTCACCAGTAGTGTGTCTACTTAGTTCTTAATCCAGTGGAGCAGCTCTTAACCTAACCCTGTTCTCTTCTTAGCGTAAATACCCATTCTGAAATTTCCACTCACACACACTCGTACACACACTAAGTAAGAGTTCTACAATGTGACGGAACAAAGAGAAGATCGGAGCTCCCAGAAGACCAGAGACTGGTGGCAGCAAGTGAAGCAAGCTACTGAGAGATTCACTCAGGCCCACACAACCATACCAGCAATCATCCATAGCCACTGCAGGGCCAGGGACTGTTGAAAATGGATCCGTCACAGGAAAGAGGCAGACAGAAACGCTAACACTGATGGTGGTGGGGGAGGTGAGGGGGCTAAAGCTCCATTATTTCAGGAAGCTGATATTCCAGGGAGTTAAAGTATTCCCTTCTCTATATAATTATGAGAGCCAATTTCCCTTTTTGAAATAATGTCTTGCCAAGCAATTAATTGTAGTAATCCTTAATGTGGAAACAACGGCGTCACAAGACAAGAAAGGAGATGAAGTGAGGATGAAAGGAAAGAAAAAAGGCGATCTAGAAACTGGCAGAAATGACATCGAGAGCACACTTATGCAAGGCGCTGTGTTTTTAAAAGAAATGTGCTCCTTGTTTCTCATGCAAATCATCCAGTTGGACCAGATATTGCCATCAATAAGTTTCTCACAGATACAGTAGCAAGGCAATCATTTACCTCCATTGACAGGTCAAAACACCTTTCATTAGAGTTACGAGGCATCTCATCAAGCTGCGGCCTCGCTCGCAGCTGTATGACTGCTGTGTATTGCTTAAGTGTGTTTCATTATTCCCAAAGCAACGTTGATGATGGTGAGGGAAAGGATTACACGTCAGGGTGAATGATTGGGTTTGAACAGAGCTGCTGCATACACTTTGTATCAACCCAGAGCTCAAATTACACTTAGGTTGAAAACGGAGCACGTAAATGCCCAGGAGAGCTTGTGGCACAGAAATGAAGAGTGGGCCACCATCTTTCTCTCTTTGCTTCTCTCTAACACACATGCACATGCTTTTCATCTCTTTCCTTTGTCAAATTTTACTTTGACTCCCTCCCTTCACCTCCCCGTGCTCTCCTCCTTGTTTTTTAGGCACAACCGTTCTTTATAGGCATTCTTATTGTTCCACTGATTCTGTTATATGTATTTATTGCTCCATTTGTGAAATTGGAGGCACCGGCCGACAAGCCTATTACTATTCAATAACAGGAGCTGGGCATTTTCACAACCGTAGAGCTATCAATGTCCCAGACAGAAACATTACGTCACATCAATTTGAAAAGGCAGACAGTTTGCTATATTATTGTTGTGTATTATATCGGAGAAGAAAATTCGGCCGTCTTGGCAGAAGAAACTGTGAATGCCAGCAGTCAACAGCATGTCTGATCTTCAACAAAAGGACAATGTAATGGGCTCAAGAGTAGATCTATTTCCTAATAGATCCTGGTTACTGCTGTGCTGCACCTGTCCCACTAGCAGTTTCTGAGCCATGCATCCCCACACCTCTGACCCTGCACAAGACTGATCAATAGCCTGTCAAAGTGCCTAGCAGGCACACATACCCGGCCATCTGAGATTTCGCCCTCTCATTGTCCATCTTCAGTGTTTTAAGTGCATTTATCAAGTTACACTCCTTCACCACTTAATGCATGGATGAGCTGCCGTCTTCAAAAACCCAATAGCCATCACCAGACCTTTGTCCCAGTTTGTCAAATTACTCTAGTTAATTTTTTTTATTTTTATCAGACCAATATGAAATCATACAAAGAAAGGAGAGACATGTACATACAGGTGCTGCAGGTATTTGACAAAAACCTGAAACAATAAGTGAAATTTTTAAGTGATTGTCTATTTCTGGACTACAATTGTACAAACTACAATTCAGGTTATAGGAGCAAGTTTTACTGTATTATCCATTGCAGAAATTAAGCGAAGCCACAAAATCCCTTGAGAGCGCTTCCCAAAGGATGCAGAGCGAAGACACCACACACGGCGAGTTAGCATGAGGCTGCACTGACCCACAAGTGTTGCAGAGAAAATAACTAAAATTAATGCTCTTGTGTTCTCCAGCACTTAAACACTGTTGGAACCCAAGTGCTGTGAGAGAGCAGGTAGGTAATAAACTGGGGGGAAAAAAACCACATACACAGATAACTACATGTGAAGGGTTTTGTTTCTTCGTTTGAGATTTATTTACCCTACTGTACCTTTATCTGTGTAGCTCACTGATATGAAGCTGTGAGAGAGCAGAAATATTTTCAACTATCTGCAGAATGTATCTTCTTCCACCCAATGAAATCACTGTTGTGAGTTTTGTGTGTGTGCGTGTGAACAAAAAGGGCTTTTCTCCTAACTGTTTTATTGCTTCTGCCATGTATTCACACGTTCTTATGGGCTTTTCCAATTTAACCACTGGTTTGGAAATAATGAAGGGAGATAAGGAACACTGATAAGCATGGATACGTCCATCAATTGGAGAAAAACTCACACGGGGTGCTGTGTGTGCTCACTTCACAGGTTATAGTGTTATTGCCTTATTATGTCAGGCCTGTGTTTTGAATTGTATTAAGACATATGCTTCATGTGAGTGGTACGAGAGTGATCATTCTGTGTTTTTAAAGCAAACAGCACATATAAGGATTTTGAGTTTTTCACTTTATTAATCTTACTTTATTTCTGAAGAAATATGCCATGAATGCAATTTTTTTTATGAATTGCCTAGTTATTATTATAAAGGTACATCCATTTACATTATGTTGGTATAACCTGGGAATCATGGTACAAGGAATTTTCTGGGGTCCAATGACCAGGGAGGTAATGGTCAGGTTAAACCTCAGAGGGACGCCATGGATGGGCTTGACCTTTTCTGTGTGTCAAGCAAAGGTTAGAAATCTCCACTGGCCTTAAAGCAAATGCACTTGTTTGCCATAATGGAGGAGGCCCCTGCCTTTTTTGAGCCAAAGACCAGGTCTGGTCCCAAGAGGGTTTGCACTGATGGAATTCTTTCTTTTTCTATACGCACTCACACATACTCAGTCATACACACACAGTGAGACTACTGTCTTCACCACTGCTGGCTTTGCCATAAAATTAAATTCGAGTGAGTGTCAGGTTTTCTTGTCGCAAACAAACCAAACCGGGTGTGTTCTATAAAGATAAATTAGATTTCACATTATAAAATTTGCTGCATCATATTTTACATTATAGCCATCCTTATTATCACTCTCATGTCACTTCAGCAGGAGATGAAAGGGGAGTCAAACAGTCAACACCATGATAGGAGTGCATGTGAAGTGAAAAATAGATACATGATCAGCCTCGTAAGACCTCAGCATGGAAATCACCCATTCCTTACCCTCATGTGAGATGTTCTATAGAAATCTCATAAATATTGGTGGGGCCTCTAGACATGTTGTACACCATATAACGCATATGACTGCTCATAATTCACTTATTTATATTCATAAACCTGATTTTGTATTTAAAATATGACTCATAAAGCTTGATATATGGAAACAGACAGATCATGTGATTCCTGAATTAAATATCAAATAGATCACATGTTTTATGTTCTTTTCTCTCTATGCCTGAGAAGGGAGCCTTGACCACGCAGGTAATTTACAGTGTTATGGGATGAGTGCAAAACATGCTGTAAATAAATAAGACTCGACCCATTTCATTTTAGGACAGAGGGGAGGTTAGCCGCTACCCCCCTCTGCACCCCACTCTGCAGCCCCACTGAAACAGTGATGTTCCTTCACTGGGTGCATCTGTATATCACCCAGAGAAGAGGAGACTGCAAATGGGGCAGCAAGCGACACTGCGCAGTCCATTTGCTAATTTCAATATGGTGTCCGTCTGCGTGGGTATGGCCTTGGGCACGGTAGCAACCCCCCTCTTAGTTTGCCAACCCTCCCCCGGCTTCTCCCCCTGTGTCCCTTTGACCTTGCACTCAATCACAAACAGACCTCATGTACACATATCAACATTTTATGAAACTATTCCCAAATCACATCTACTTTTCAAGCTTTGATATATTTCTTTTGGAAAAATAAATCAAATAAATGTTTTTTCTGCAATTTTCAAAGTGCATTTACTTTAAAAAAAAAATTCATTTAAGGTTAGGACAACATGTTCAGGTAAAAAAACAAAACAATGATTTCAGTGTGTAGGTACAGGATGCCTCCAATTGTCTATGTGCTGTATAAGCCTCTATATCTGCAGGCCTTTAAAGACACTTTTCAGCGTAATTAATGCTGTCAGTGTGCTCTATAGATTGTCTCTTGGACATACGCTGCATATAGCCACATTTGAATTGCTATGACTTGTCCAATAACTCTCCACAGTGTAATGGCTATGATCATTGGCCAGCTGCACAGTGTAATATCTAATGAGCAAATTAAACGCACTTTCATTCTAATTTTTTTCGCCCATATTACCTGCCAGGTTCAGCTAAATGGCTTTTTCTTACAAACTTGTAGAAACATTGAAAAATAAATTAATACTATGAAATAAACAACTTTTTTGCTCTCATTTCAGTGTAACATTATCATTGTTTTGTCCTAGTCCAGCACATCCGACAGACTGCTATTTAAAGGTTTACTGTCCCATGAATGGTGATTAAAACATCTCCTGTGAAATGTTTTATGGTTGTTGCAGTTTGTGAATATCCACAGCCTCCTAACATTTCTGTGTCTTCTCTCACCCTCCCTCTCATTTTATCTTTGTGCACATGAGTGAGAGTGCGTGTGTGTGTGTGTGTGCATGCGTGCGTGCGTGTGTGAGGGATAGGTGTTAGAGCACAAGCAGAGGGAATATTCCACAATCCTCTGTGCATTATTGTAATTAGATTTCCCAGGATAGCTCAATTAAGTCATACTGCTCCAGGGACCTGGTGGTTTGTGGTTTGACACTCACTCACAAGGGGTCCAGTGTGTTAAGTAAGGCAGAGAAACACAACTAAAATGGACACCAAGTCAGACAAAAAGTTAAATTTTTATCAATATTCCTACTTAAGATAAGCGTTGTGTTTGCTTGTTTATACAGAAGGCAGTTAAAGATAAAGCCTGTGAAACCACTCAGCTTTTAGGATGCCGCTGCAGAATGAAGGGCAGCACAGTTACCCCAGGGTGGCCTTGTATTGTCATGTAATGCATATTGTAATGAGAAGAGCTCCATCTATGGACCACCTGTTGAACTGCATTCATTATGAATTCCTGTAAGTCCAGCTGAGAAGATGCTTGTTACTCCTGTGCGTTGTAGAAAATGCTTGAGGGTGGTAAATAATTTAAAAGCTCTATTTTTAGTTGCCACAGGATAAATCTGATGGACACTCAGTTACTGTAGAGGTCAGCTTTTAAAGGGCTGTCCTGGCTTTCTGTGATTATTTATTTGTATGAATGGCAACAAACATGAATATGTTTGAAGGAATTGCATGTCATGTGTGGTGACAAAGGGAGATTCAGCAGTTTTGATGATATGTGGTTACATTACTGGTCTCAAGGCTGGTGCCGAGTTTAAATGCTCCAGTAACATTTCCTTTTATTTATATCCGCAGACCTTGGCTGAAATAAATGAGTTGAGACAAGTGTGAGGGGACGATGTTACGAACAATTTCTTCCTGACATCGGGAAACGGGTATGCGCAAGACATTCAACTCTTTCACTGCCAGTGGCTGACAGGCCGTCCCAGCTCGGCAGCAGGAGGCCTCTTAAAAAGATTCAATGTCGGCATCAACGTGAAAGTCGTTGTGTCATTATCTTAAATCTTAACTATCCAGCAGGATGAAAGTGTGAGAGACAACCATATCTGTCAGGGGTCGGCAGGAGATGTTTTATTCTCTGTGTACAGTGAGTGCCCCTCTCACACGCTGAGATTAGCAGTCCCAACCAAGGAAGTCACTCTATAAGGGTCATTCTGCAGTCTGTCTTCGATTTACAGCCACTTTTAATATTCTGTCATAGTTAAAATTTTTACTGCACTCTTTTACGACCATATCCTTATGTCCCGTGCTTATGAACTTTTCTATGCAAATCACTCACTTGAATCAAAAATGGAGCTGTGTGCTCTTTGTTTTCAGGCAGCTGAGACATCAAGAAAATCTGAGGCCTCTTATGTCGCATCTATGCAACAGAAAATCCCTCATTTCTGATTGCATGTGGGCTGCTGGATGGAAGGGGACAGCTGTAGAGACAAAACAAGCAAAGAAAACAGCTTCAGATATTTGGAATTCAAAAATGACGTCAACTCACCGCTGTGTTTTCTCCACGTAAGAAAAGAAAGTGGGTGAGAACAAACAGCACATCCTGAGCTGAATGTAATGATTCCATCTAGTTTTTTTCTCAGTAACACAGCACATGGACCGACGGGGGACTAGTTCCTCTGAACTCAACATCTGTACTTGCTTCACCTCACT
Organism: Leuresthes tenuis; assembly: GCF_036924035.1. Lineage (NCBI taxonomy): Eukaryota > Metazoa > Chordata > Actinopteri > Atheriniformes > Atherinopsidae > Leuresthes > Leuresthes tenuis. The sequence goes on from NW_027325369.1 coordinate 23,972,609, forward strand.
GTATTTTCACACTCCTCTTGTTCCCTGACAACTGCCCTGTTCTTGTTTTTGCTTCCTTTGAGGCTTGACAGGCCAACGGGCGTCTCTGCCTCTCAGAGAAAGAGAGGAAAAGAGTAGAGGAGGATGTGGAAAGACAAAGAGCCTTTTAATATGGATCATCCAACTAGCCAAGTGAAGAAAGAGACTCCCACTCCTAGACAGATAGGTAGATAGATAGATAGATAGATAGATAGATAGATAGATAGATAGATAGATAGATAGATAGATAGATAGATAGATAGATAGATAGATAGATAGATAGATAGATAGATAGATAGATAGATAGATAGATAGATAGATAGATAGATAGATAGATAGATAGATAGATAGATAGATAGATAGATAGATAGACAGATGCATCTTCGTGGTTATCTCTGTTGCCTTCTGTCTGCTTCTCTTTCACTAAGGTGCAGGAGAGGAGAGGTTACACCTGAACAGGGTGATGTGTGGATGTGCAGGAGGCCTCTAAGTGTTCCTGAATGGCCCTAATGAGGGAGGCAAATGGAGACATAAAGAGAGAATAGGTACACTTTTCACTTTTGTCTGACATACCGTTGCTGCCCCCCAAAGCCCTTGAGGGGGCATTTGTAGAAGGTGCGACCATGCTTCAAATCTTTCTCCTCCTCCCCCTCGGACTAATTGTTGAGGATATTGACCTTGGGAAGAAGGAGAAAATGAGGGAAGGAGGGGTAACTGGGTGAAGGGTTGAGGTGGCTCAAAGTTCATGCAGGTTGCTTGACCTGCACACCAAAGTGGCCCACACAAATACACATCAGTCTTTATGCTTTTAGTAAATAACTTGGAGGTAAAAAGGATCAAAACGAGTGAAATGCAGTTCAAAACAAATCAATGAATGTGGCATCATAACAGCTGGAATTAATCAATCCAACTTCTGGCCTCATTTTCAACCCATGTCATTGATTTGGAGCACACACAGCACTATTGGATCCATGAGAGAGAATACGAGGGTCTCACATGCAAACATCCCCATCCTCTGTCCCTTGCCCTGAGCCTGATCTGTGTTAAACAAGTTCACCATCCCATTCTTCCTCAAGTCCGAGTCAATGAGTGTCGATATGCTGGATTGGTCAGGCGACAGGGGCCATTGAGGGAGTCGATGCGGGTCTGATAAGCAGTGAGAGGCTGCTTTGTTTTAGTAATGACGGCTTAAAACAGACACCCACCGGCCCTTCTGTTAACCCACGGCGTCACCTCAAACAACAAGCTTTCATCAATAATGAAGGCACAAACACAAACTGTGGACCTTCTATTAGCAGCATCTACACACTTCCCACACACCTCTTAGCCTCGTGAAAATATTTATGACACACACAGAAAAAAGAGCAATCCCAAGATCTCACCCCAGATAACATCTCCATCAGTCTTAATGGGAGTCAAAAATTATTTTATGCCACTTTTTCAAACAATCAATGTTTTTTTTAGCAGAAATATCAAGATTGTGTCATAATGAAACATATTCCTGGAAAAGGTGGGGCAACATGTACAATTGGTATAACTTGGTCCATGGGGTCTCTTGCTGAGACAAACACTTTGGATGAAATAGAAAGCATAACGTCCTCTAAATATTAAATCATTTTGATACTGACTTCTTTCCATCTCTTATAAACCTCGAGACTCTGTAAGGTGATATTATGTTCAGCAGCATCAATAACACATGATTTAACTGATGGACTGCCCTAATTTCTTTCAAGCTAGTTTTTCTTCATAGAGTGAGTCTAGCCTTCTCCTGCTTCTCTGAATTTATTCAAATTTTTATGACTTTGTTTCAAATATTTGTCATATTTCTTATTGTTATTTTGATACAATCTGAAGCATTAAGACAACATTTTACAATGTTCTCAAAGGTCAAAGGCTATGATGTTGCTGTGTTTAATTTCACAAAGCTCATTATTGTAAAGAAATTAGAGATCTATAGATTTTGAGCCACTAAAATCCTTCTTTTTTATTTTTCAAGCTGATTAATTGCCAGTTTAATGGCATTTTATAATGTTACATTAACACTTTAACGATTTAATGCTCTTGGTTCTGCATTGTAATATCTAAAGTTCATTAGAAGTAAATCCTATCTCATTACTGATGGAGCTGTGGTTACTTGAATTGTAATTCTGATTTATATCTAACCAAGATATATAGTGTGGTGGAAATTCACGGATGCACATGCAAATGTCTTATCAGCAGTGACAACCCACGAGAATGCACATACAGCACAGCATGTATGTATCTATGTATTCATATCATATTAATTTATACAAGGTTGCCTATAAGGGTGCACGGTTCAGACAAAAGTCAGTGTTGGATATGCTTTTTGCAGGCAGGTGAGGATGTCTGTCAGTGTGGTCAGTAGAAATCACTGACACAGTTCACTTCTCACTGCACATCTGCTTCCATGTTCAGCTTACAGGTTTCTCAATATAACATCTCTGCTGCAAAGTACATTGTTTTGACTTCAAGCCCCTCTGCTGTAAATCAACTATTAATTGTCATGCTACATGTTAAACTGACTCATATACTTTTGCTCACTGTGTTAATTTTACAGTATGTAGACATGCTTTACAGATGCGGGAAAAAAAGCTAACATAAGACAATCACCGTTATAAATTTACAACATTAATATGCGAGTTGGAAGAGTACAAAAGAGTCATGTTTTCAATGGACCATTGCCCCTGTTAACATTTAGCATGAAAGGCTGCTCCCTTATTGCATTGACCGGTTGCTGTACTGTCTGACTGCAAACAAAAGCCTTTTACAAGAAAGCCCTCCTCCTCTTCTATGACAGGCTTTTTATGGTGTGACAGTTGCACTATACCTCCGCAATTACTTTTCAATTAGCACGATGAACATTTCCAACACTGCAGTGCAATTATTTTATAGCCCAGTGTCTTAGCCCATTAATGGTGCTACCAACAGCACGGGAAGTGATAAACCATCTGGCCAGGCTCCCAAAGAGATAGAGCACACTTAATGGAGTGAAAAAGTAAAAGCAATTAATGTCACATTAATATAATGATAATAATGCCTTCCCTTGCAGCTCTAGCAGGCAGAGCAGGAGACTGGGACAGGGCTGTCGTGAGTGCTGCTAAGCTGAAGAAAGGAACTCTGCCGGGACTCTGCACAGCCCCAAACAGGAAGAACAACCTCAGTGCTGAATGGAAACACTATTCCATCCAGGGAGTAAACATCTGAATGAAGACCGAATTGGATATGACAACAAGATGATGTGTCATACAGCTAGTTCTTGTAGTTGAGAAGAGGGTTTGAAAAGTGATTCTTAACTGCTACTTACACCACAAATGCACCACAGATTATGTCTGTGTGAATATATTTGGTTTACATTTGTCAAAGATGACATCTTCTGGCATATAGGCTGACTTAATTTAGTGTATGTTACTATGTGTGCCTGCAAATGCATATATGTAAATATATGGGGTGTGTCTGCATAAGTAAGTGAGTATGTCTGCCTGTGCACATGCTAAGAAACATTGTGTGCTTGATTTTATTGGCGGCTGAATGCGTGTGCATGTATGTGTGGCAGTGCCTGTCTCAACAGTAGCTCCCCTGTCCTATCTCCTGACCCCTCTGTGTTCCTGCTGCCCTGCTCTGTTTGTGTTAATTCCTCTACATCTCCAGGGTGGCTTACATTAGAATATCTTAACCACTGGGCTGCATTAGCATAGTGTGATGGATGCCGCTGAATCTCCATGCCAGATAATGTCCACATTTTGCATTTTAAACTAAGCTACGCTATGGACGTGCTATCCATTTTCACAGGGGGAAATTAGGTCCTGGTGGGAGAGCGCCTGGCACTCTGTCATCCCAAGCAAAGCTCCCTGCTCGGGTTTTATGACACCTCTGGGGCACCATACAGAGACAGGTTGAGGGTCATTGTCTAGCACTGGTCAGCTGTGATGTCACATAAGCACTTAGTAAACTTGGGTGTCAGCTTACTTGACTTGTTTTTTTAAAAGCTTTCCAAAGTTGGGGATGGAGTGTATGTGTACTTTGCAATATTCATGTATTTCTGTACATCCACCTGTCCAGCAGTCCCCCTGCAGTAGATGCTGTATTTCTTCTCATGGACTTACTTTCCAGTGAAGTGTGATAAATCATGCATAATTTCCATTTTAATCCTTATAGCCCAGCCGACAACTTGTGTGCATATGTCTCGGTGCGGTCAGACTGCTTTGGCTGCGAGGGGGTGTTGATTTTCGTTACAAGGCTGTCTTGGCCCCCGGCAGTTGATCAATAGGAATAAATCAGTGGGCTCCTTTATGAGACGTGAGATAGTTGTACATTTATAAGCCTCTTTATGAGATAAGATCTCAACACTCAAGCTTGCGTCACACACAGTGACACACACTCGCATGCAGAGCCAAGTTGTGGATGCTTATTAGGCAACAGAATAACAGCATGTCTGTATACTTCGCTCGAGGTGGGATATTCCTCAATAAATATCCATAGACAGGTTATTATTTTTTATCCTTATTGACAGTAATAACAATACTCAGATGGGGAAGTGCCAACTTCTAAATCTGATTGCGTTGTAAAGCAAATGAACGGCAAATTACATTGGTACTATAATTTTAAAGCATAATGTTGTTTTGCAGTAAAACAACTGGAAGGTGTGCTTCTGTGTAAATATAAGTCATATCAGCTGAAGGATTTGCTCGCTGATAAGTCATCTCCTCGCATTTTCCTCACACAAGCATGAAAGGCATCACTGTGCAGCCTAATAATTCTGTAATGTTCTGCTAATTACGTTTGACTAATTATGTATCTTTTATGTGGTAATTTAAGCCGGGAGTTTCCCCTCCTATTACAATATAAACTCTTGGCTCTGCTTCATTGATCATGATTGGAAACCAAGGCCTTCATTTTCTGTTTATTTTCTAATTAAATATTAGCTTTAACCATGCAGAGGTGAGGGGGAGGGGGGTAATTAAACTGATTCGCCCCCCCACCCATTGACCGCTCCAGAATGTGATCAAGTGAGACTCAATGTTTAATTAGATGCTTGGACATTAGTGGGGTTTTTTTTTTTTTTTTTTTTCAAGTCGGGTAAACCAGGCAGGATGCTTTCAACACCAAGCACATTGACTGAGCTCAAATTACATCCGCCTTTAAGTAGTGGATTGATTGGGGAAGGGTGGACTGCCTTTACGAGCTAAGTGTTTCTGAATAGAGCTGTAGCACATACCTCCCTCTTTTGTCCTCTCACGCGCCCCGTAAAGAGAGCTCCACTGGAATGGAGTGTGGAGTATGTGAAAAACAGGAGAGATAATTTAACAACACATGTGTAGATGAAAAGGCGGGGGCCGGTGCTGTGGCAAAGACAGGATGTCTCAACACTGAGAAAGAGAGAGGAGTGTGCAGGGAAAGGTGTGTGTGTGGGTGTGTGTGCACGTGTGTGTGTGTGAGAGGGGGGTTGTTGGAGGTAGAAAGCAAAGTGCCACTGCGCTCTTGTTCTCTTTCTCCACAGATGATGGATAGCAACAGTAGGGAGAACAAAACCAAGCATTCCTCATGCTGTCACCACAATGAAACAGGGACATAACAGGATTTGGTCACAATGCGAGTGGAGCACTTCAGAGAGATGCCTGGCCATCATGCCACTTCTACTAGAAGTCAAAGACTCCATCCATCATGCATAACGTCCCTTTAGCATTTGACTGGGGCTGCTGCTGCTGTCTTCCATGGGACTTCCCAGTCTAACTCATGAGTCTGTGATGATTTTTTTCTCACTTACCCATTGTTTGTTATTCCATTGTGGAGCGAGCTTTGAAGGGGGGGCGGTGAAGAACATTTTATATAACTTCTCATTCAGAAAAAACACATTTACTGGTATAATGAAGGAGCTCAGATACAGTGTCATGCAAAAGTTTTGGTACCCCTACTCGTTTTTCTAGTGATTTCAGTTAGGTGTGTGGGGCAGTAACTGTTCTCAATAGGCTGAAAGTAAAAAAAATGAAATGCTCTTTTCAAGACGTTCACAAAGTAGAGATATAAAGTGGAAATGCAAAGCACATTCAAGAATCTGTTTTCTCATCTAATTGAGATCTAAAGACCAAGAAAACTTCCCCAGAGAATTGACTGTAGGTTTGCTAGAAAGGGACTCAAAGTTTTACTGAAAAAAACCCTTCTGAAATATTCAGAAGAACCTGGAGAAGTGGAGCCCAGAAGGTAGATGGGATAGGCTACATCCACCCTGAAAAGTATAAATATAAACTTAAAATGAAAGTGTCTGAAGCTAAAATAGAACATTTTGGCCACAGTTGGTAAAAGTATGCTTGGAGAAAAGGGGATGTGGAATTCCAATAAAATAACATGTCTCCAATTGTTAAGCACAGCGTTTGGTTGATCATGCTTTGGGCTTGTGTTGCAGTCAGTGGCACTTTCACCTGCAGAGAGGACAATGTATTCATGTAAACAGTGAGTTGCACACATTATACAGTCTGTAAAAAAGCTTAAAATGAAATTGGGATGATGCTACAAGACATCTTACAATCCACAAAAACATTTTGCAGAAACAAGGATTAATTATCCCGAGCAATAATTGAAAGACTTAGCTTTGATGCTGTGATACTTACCGAAGGGGGTATAAACTGTGGTCATGCAGGAAACTACATATGGTCATGTAGCAACTAATGTATAATCTGTAACTTTTTTCCTTTTTGTTTAGCCTAAAGATTGAAATCCGCTCTATAACATTTTTAAAGAATTTTAAATAAAAGCAAGGCATTAATCTTGCTTTGCAAAACTATCTTGAAAACAAATAACTTTATCCATAAACTATTTTAAAGTAGATTTCAGGCATCAACAACAGCTGATTTAATATGCTTGAACAGCATAAGCAGCATTACATACAGTGTATCATTCCAACTCAATCTCACACCAGTACACGTAATAAGAGGAAGATGTTGCAGCCTCATAATAAAGGCTCAGAAATTGTACAATGACTAAATTTCCCTTTCTAAATATGGAGACACAGCTAAGGGGCGAGGATATACTTCTTTTTTAACTGCACTCACGTAAGCAACCCACTCCTTTGGTAAACAGGGGTCATGGAGACAATAAGGGATGTTAATATTAGTTTTATGTTGAGATGACAGTAGACAAAACGACAGCTGCAACATTGTAGATGCTGTTTCAGTCCCCCAATTCAGGGAGGCTGGATATCTGGGCACATTTGCCCCTACACTGCCTCTGCTGGTCTTCCCCATATTGCATACGCCTTGCATTGAATTATGAGGACTTGCACAACCAATTCTCCAAGCAAACAGAATGCGTGAAGTAGTCATCATAACCACACAAATGGTTAGTAATTAAAAGCAAATGTATTGCTGTCCTAATTCTTGCAATGAGATAATAAATGGGTGCATTTCACTACGTCTTACAGTCTCTTGATGTAGACATTTAACTCCCTATTATGTAGGTCAAAACGTCCATGTTCAATGTGCAATCATGATGATTTAAACATTCCACACTGTTGATATGGTAAAAACAGGGCAGTAGGAATGGTTTAGATGGGGGTTTTAGTCCTCTCCCAAGCAACAGTCTTTTAATTTTTTTAATTCACTCTCATTGAAAAGTAATTTGGGTTACAATTAATTTACATGAGTAGTTACAGTTTTCTGATGAGAGTGGGCTAATTGTGTCATGATAACTGGTCAGCTAGTTGACATAATAAAATGTGTGGCTCTTGACTCTCACTCACTTAATGTAAGAATAAAGTAATTCCCTCTTTTCTCATGCTCTCACGATACATATCTATTTTCTCACAGAGCAAAAAACGAGAGAGCAGCACCATGCAGCAAAAGGCAGGTTTTCAGATCAATCAGAAGCCAAGTGAGAAAAATTTGGTGTAACTGCTGGCTAATTCATGTACATGTGACTCCAGAGTTTTTGGAGCTGTGTTCCGTGGAACCTGCATAGCTAACTTACCAGAGCTGTTGTTGGCATCCCTTATATAGCAATTATTTGCCTTTTTTTCCCCCTTTTTTCTCTATCAAAGCTGTGGCGTTTTAAATGTAATCTGAGTCAAAGTTAAGCAGTTTAAGTACAGCTTATTTATTTTGGTCAAGCTCTGTTGACCCTTGGCTGATATTTCTATTTCACATCCAGGAAGTATAGCTGTAGCAGGTAAGTCATCCCCCCGTGTCCAGAGCATAAAAATCAGCTCTATCTATGGTGGTGGGCTGTGCTCCTGTCTGTAACATGAAGCCCCCCAGTCACACTACACAAAACCAGGACTACGGGAGAGGACAGCACCTAGAGTCAGGCTGTTGGCTGGCAGGTGATAAACCTGATTGTCCAATGTTCCTGTATGTGATCATGTGAATTTTTGCTGTGAGGAGCAGCAGTGGGTTGGAGGGTGACTGGAAAATGAGGGATTGGAGGAGGGGAGTGTTGAAGGGGGAGTTGCATTCTCAAAATTAAAAGTTGTAGCCTATTAGTTTGTGTTTGGTAGCTGAGCACGCACCCATGCCTAGCACGGCTACTAATAGGAAAAGATGTGTGGAAATGTATGATTTATGGTTGCAGGGGTGGAATAATTTGGTGCAGAACGGGTACTTACTGAACGGCAACAACTCGGCTACTTATCCGTACTTTCTGGTGATAAATTAGCTCTTGTTTAAAGTAGCCGGAGACCCATTTTTCATTTTGATTACTACACTTGATATCTCTTTCTTTCTTACTCTCTCTTTGTCAGCAGTGGTTCGTAGCATTTCTTGTATACGGTTTGGTGCATGGAAGATGTGTGTGTGTTTTCAGCTACTGGTCCTTAACCCCTCAGTGACTAGACACTGCAGCACACTTCCATGTAAAAACAAGCTAGCGTTGTTAATTGTGAAGAGACCCAATATGGTCAGTGTGACATGGCTTTTCTCATTGACCATGAGCTGTCTTGCTGCCAGCTGGATGGTGGGCTCCTGTCAATCAGCGACTGACCCCTGCTGGGACCTTCTCCTGCACAGACAAGGTTCCCATTGATCCCTCCCTCACCCCTCTGACAGGAAGCAGCTTCAGTGGGGGATATAAGCAGGTAAAATATTAAGTTAAAAGTCAGTGTCCAATCAATAAACAGAGCCAGGACGAGGAGCAGCAGGGCCAACTCCCCACAACAGGGGCCCCACTAGCCAGGGGGTAATGTGATTGAGGTCTGTGGATTACCCCAAAGACCTACAGGCAGAGCCGAAACTACTTTCCAGCTCCCTGACTGGGGTATCACACTGCGTTAACTGCCAAGTCTTGCAGCACTAGCTGGCACCCACTCTTCTTGTCCTCTGTTTGGCACTGCCACCCACGTCTGTGCCCAGGCAGAGCTGGACACTCTACAAACAGCATAAATAAAACATATGAGAGCTGTAATGAGAAAACAGCTGCAGAGCCAAACAGAGTCAGAGTTCAGTGTCCATTGATATACACAGACAGACAGCTCAAAAGGAGTCCGGCACAATTACAACGGAAGGCTACAGATCCAACAGCGCCACCTTTGGTTTTCACTAAGTGCTGCAGTGGTACATTGATCACACGTCTGTCTGTGTCTTAAGTCGATTGTCCTGAGTAGCGCTTGCTCAAATTGGTGAGTCTCGCCCTGGGGTTGAGTAGCTTGGCAGGTGTCAGCGGTTATCTCATACTGTCTTCTGTGGACAGGACAACTGAGGAGGTGGAGCTGAGCCCCTGTCAGCCCCCTCCCTGTTAGACCTGGAGGGGCTGGTTCATAGGGGCAGTAGGGCAGCTCAGAGAGAAGGCCTTTCTCCTGCAGGGCTGCATCTCCAGGGCTCGCTCCTCCAGCCCCCTCTCCACACCCCTCCATGCCTGTGTTTCTGACTGACAGCTATCTTCCAGCTGCGGGACATGCACTCCAGCAACCCACTGCTGATAAAATGTTAATGTAATTAACAGATAATGGCTGTTGTTTTTAGCTGTCAATACTTGGACTGGGAAGGGATAAAGGATTGAAGCTGTACAAAGTCACATTCAGATATCTGCCAACCATTGTAGAATTCAATTATTTTGGCAACGCTTCCCCCACTTGTCTTCAGCTGCTAACTTCCACACCACCACCACAGTGCCCCTATTCCTTCCATTTTTGCATAGACATACACATCAGGTTGACTTTTTGTGATATTGACAGTATTTTCATTGTGACAACCATAGGGTTATATGATTAGAAGCCAGACATGCTCGATAGCCAGCTATTACGAACTTTTTCATATTCAGCCACATCTTCCTTCTTGCTGCTTTTAGATCATAAATCATGTGACTGAGGCAGGCAGCCACAGGCCTCCTCTCACCTCGGACAGCACATTGGACACAAACAAACCCAGCTAGCCAGCCTGCCACAAGACAAATGTATTTATATTTGTGACCAAAAAAAACACGCCTATCAGGACATGGTCAGTGCTGCTTTGGACATCTCCTGCCTGACTATTCTGGTATTTTAATAAGTATCAAGCCCAAACAAGATTAGGTGATTCCAGTTTACGAAATGTCAGTAAAGGCAGCACTATCACTCATAATAAATGGGCTTATGCAAACAGTGAGGTTTTTGCCATGCATAAGAGCTTGTTTGGTGTGCACCACGGTGATGCTGTATGCTGATATGCAATTATTCTAAAGAGTATCAAAGTTCAGGTGTGAGTCTACCATCTTGCTGTAGCATTGGGGGATGCTCTGAGCAGCTACAGATTACCAAAAGAATATTCCATGAATAAAGAGAAAAAAAAACTTGGGATGATAAGGGGGAGCCTGGAGTATGATAAAATACATTCCATAATGGATGGTTCTCCTCGTATTCATATTTTGTTTGTGGTCCAGCTGTATAGCTGATGTGAGTGATAATTCTGCAGTCCTACCCTCAACTGAATATACTCCTAACAATGTCAGACTTGAACTTTGATCAGTCCATCTAGAGTGTTTGGGATTCTGCTCACTAATTAACCCAGTTTGTATGTGCTAATGACACCTAATTATCATTTGTGTAACAAGATTGCTCTCGTTGCCATAATGAGAAAAACTCCTTCAAATGTTGCACCGCTTACAAGCAGCTTTCTGCTGTTATTAGCAGAGTGTTTATGCAATCACATCTAATTGAAGTGTTAATTAAATCAGGATTTACATTTTGCTGAACAAAGATGCTGAATAGTGGGAGTTTACAGCTAAGACGAAGAGCCTAAACACCCCCTTCCTTGCTAATCATGACAGTGGGAACCCCCTACAACTCACATACACACATACACAGCAAAAGACAGACATCATCTCACCCGTTCCCTGGCAGCATCCAGAAGAAGGAGAACCAATCAGAGATGATTGGCACTTTGGCTGGCTAGTAAAATCAACCTCTTTCTCCCGACAAACAATTCAATGATAATTGCCATGCACGAAAATGAAGGGCCGCTGGCTCTTGACCTTGTCCACTCCTCAAAATCCATGCAGTGGATGAAGGACAATCTCAAGTGACCATATGCACACGAGAGAAAAAGAAATATCAGTTGTTAGTATGCAAATATAGTGGATGGTGCACATTGTCAAGACATCCAGTAAATGTGATATGCAGAGACAGAGAAAATGTGTGTTTTTATTGCCTAAGAATTTATCATTACATTGTGAGAGATTAGAGAAAACAATAACTGATAACTGATATTTTCAAAAGCTGACTGATGAATTTGCAACATTTTTCCAGTTTCGTTTAAGACTGAAGTGATTGAAAAATATAGATACAAATTTTAGAGTATTTAAAAGACAGGTTTTGACAGCCAACAGCTGTAAGTTTACTCTGGTTGAACATAATGAAGGGCTGTACTGAAAGTACATAAAAAAGCCATCTGCTCAAGTTTACATACTTCACACTCTGTGACATTTAGTTTCTCAGAGTGGACAGACTGAAAAATTATTCAGCAGAGGCAGAGATATTTATATTCGTTGCATTTCTCCTCCTTGTCAAAACCCGCCACCACATCACATATATTTTAGCCCAAGCACCAACTATTTGATCTGATCTTAAGCTGTGTTATGGTGGTGGAACCAAATGTAGCCTTTGTTGCATACGTAGAAGTAGTCTCAAGTTCCGCTAATAGGCTTATTCCCGATCCCTGTTTGTTATTCACAAAAGCAAACCAACTGCACTTTAAACACAGTGAGAGCTACTGGATTACCTTATCCAAGATTTAAAAAAAATATAACATCCCACTTTAGCAGTCAATTTTCTTTACAAATACAAGTTTTTTTTTATGTAGCACCAGTTGTTACAGGTCTGTCTGATACACATGTAATCTAAATATTGTCAAAAGTAAAAAAAAATGCTGAAATCAATGTTACACTAAATATTGGAATTAATTAAAGATGATGAAACTATTCATATTAAAGCAAACTCCTTGATTTCTTTTTTTCTGGCTGCCATTTTTCACATTCTGCTGTGGTTTTACAATCGTTTTCACCTGAGCCTCCTTATCTGGCAGTTTCTTTGAATTTGGTCCGTCTCAACAGGGTTGTGTTGTTATTCTTTATACACTTTTTACACCTCCTGACGACCACAGTGACCATATCGACATAACAAAAGAGTAAGGAAATTTGGAAAAATACAAAGAAAATGTTTCAAATCAAGAAATTGTTCCAGGTTTGCGTTTCTTCATACATATAGCTAGTATCCATAAGGCTGATGAAGGTGCTGAAGCCCATCACAGTTGATGAGAAGCAAGATTTTCCCTGCAGGGATGCCAGTCACAGGCCTGACAAGTGGAAACTCACATCTATATATGTGCACTACTGTGGGTTATTTTAGCTGATGAATATATCCTATTTTTGCACAGGAAGGACTCCAACAACTGTTGTGAGGATACAGTACTAACCCCTGAACCACTATGACACGTTTCTTCAAACTATCTCAAATATATCATATTTAGTCTGCATTGGTTAAGGTATTTGAACGTCATTAAAACATTTAAGTAAAGTTTTAAATTTATCATTATCCTCTTGCAAAAATAATAAAACCTACAGCAGGATAAACTGTAATATGTTTTCTGAAATGCATCACATGCACAATCACTTAAATAAGGCGATTGCAGTATTTCAGTTAGTGTTGCCCAGTATGCATATTCATTCACTACCCCTCTTACCTTCCTCTGCCTCAGCAGGATGATCCATTTCTCTCTACGTTTCTTTCCTCTTCCTCTTCTCAATCTCATCTCATCCCCTAGTCATTATGTCTCTCCCCCTTCTCCCATCCTGCTTCTGAACAGGACCCATTGGCCCTGATTAATCTGCTGCATTTGACTTAATGAGAGGTCATTCACATATCTGATCACAATGGCTGCAAGAATCGATGATAGATGGCCTCTTGGCAGAAATACAGAGGTGTTGAAAAAAGAAAAGAAAAAAACAAATGAATCTGTTAGGACTTCATTAGATATTCCCCCTTTGCACTGTGTACCCGAGTGCGTTGCGTTACCGAGTGTAAAATATCAATTTCCAACCTTTAAAAGCATCTGAGATCGCTTCTTTCCTCTCTTTTGATGTTATAGTCAATGCCTGTAAGACAAGTGTCTCAAGTGTGCTATTTAAATTCTCAGTGCAACACACAGGAGCTAGATGAGGTGAGTCTTGAAACGTGTGTTTGTGTGGGTTAAGACTAGATATACAAAAGGTCACTTAATAATATAGCTTTGTGATACACACATCCACAAAAAGACACATATTGCAGGCCTTGGCACACACACAGAAAAACCTTCAGTTAGGAGATTATGAATTGATTTCTTCCGCCCTGTAAAGCTTGTGTCTTCCTCTGTGAATGCAGTAATGTGTCCACTTGACCTTTCTTCGTGCGCTCCTTTCTGGTGAATTGACTCCTAAGTGTTTGGCCCTGGCCTTTTCAGCCCTACGGGTGTCCTCCATCTGTAGTGTGGCCTGGCAGACAGACATCAGAACCTTGTCAGGGCATCACGCTCACTGGTACAAATGCAAACATATTTCTCTCATGCACAAACAGCAGTGTTTGTGCAAACTGCTGAAGCATGACAGAGAATGCCTAGTTGCAGATTATTCTGTCAATCAAAAACTGTAAGAATGAAAGCGCCTACATTTTATTCAGGCTTGCAATACAATGAGGTGGGAAACAACATGTTACATAAGAGTGCCACCTTAGATTAAACTTTTTTTGACCTACATCCTGTATGCAGACTATCAAACTGTATTGCATATGTAATCCTACATAGCATACGTGATATATTGTGCAGAGTGAGATGTGTATAGAGTATTTGCTGCCACTGAGTTTCCTGGTCTTTGTCCAAGTGCCATCTCAGGTCTGTGGAGTGTAGCGGCAATAAGAATGGTCAGTGACATCGAGGTCCTGGGCATCTGAACTAGCATCTGTTGTGGATGGGAGCTGCACAGCGGCCGCCCTGTCCTCGCTGTTGGCCTGACACCATCCCATTCTATCCACTGTCTGTCACACCCAGCCCCATGCAAAGTTAATTGTGAACTAGAGTGGCGCGTTGGGGCCCTCTCGCTAAGCAGCCCCTAATGACAGGCAGAGAGACAGCTACACATGTTCGCCGGCTCTCCCTCTGGAGGAGGCTACAGATAGCGCTCCGGCACAGACACTGACCTGTCACGGTGCTGTCAGCAACCAGCCTGTCAGCCATGCAGCCCAGCACGCGGCCCGGCTATCCCAGGTGCTCGGCTGACAATCTCCGCACCCTGTTCTGTCGGCTTCTCTGCCAAGCCTGCTGCTGCTAAGATTCATTAAGGCTTTATTCAAAGCAGCCTTGGTCACTTCGTAATGAACACAGCTCAGTATGTGTGGGACACAAGGAAACAGCACTTTTCATGCTTTGAATTGCTGTTCAGAGTTTTCTTCTATCGATGTTGTTGAGTCATCTTGTCCTAATATTACATTTTTAGAAAACTCTCAGTGCTCTGTTCCACTTGGTCTCACTTGTTAAGATGACTCTTGAGGTGTGCGTTTTGTGTTTATGAAGGGTTCTCCTGGTAGACTAACGGGGCTCAGCACAGACGCATTGAACACATGCACTAATATCTTCTCATAGGAGCCCAAATGAGCCATTACAGGAGCTAATCTGACAGGCACACTGCATTCAGTTCCCCATCTGCCAGACGTGGAGCTGAGAGCCACAGTTTGTTCCTCCTGACTGCAGAATTGGATGGGCCAGATGGAAAACACTCTACTTTAGAAGCAAGCAACTGACCATGGATGCAGAGATACAGGGAGGAAGTGGACAACTGGGAGCACAGTCACATCACAGACAAATCATCCAGTTATGGCATGATGTTTGGAGAAATCATCAACTAATTAAGCACTTTTATTTCTTAGGTTGTGGAAAATTCTTACTTAGGACGCTGATACACCATCTACTTGGAGAAGATGACCTTCCACCCCTTCTCTTTTCAAACAGTTTCTTAGTTTCTTTCCCACTCTTATACCTTGGAGATCAGGAGGAGAAAATATGAAGGGAACAAAGGGGCAATACAGGAGGCTGTCTGTCTCATGGGGAAGAAGACATATAACATTAATGGTATCCGTTAACATCTCCTTAACCTCAATCCCCTTTGCTTTTGCAGTACCTCCTATTCCCTTCTTTCCCCCCTGCAGTCAACTGCAACCCACTCCAAACCTCACGATAGTCCCCTCAACCTCCACCCCCTCTCAGGCTCTGCTCCCTGGGGGCCTGTTTGTTTCCCTGCCAGGGGCACAGGCGGCGGAACACTGATGAGGTGCTCAGGCCACCGTGAAATGCGCCATAACCTGCCAGCGCAGGGGCCTGGTGAGATTGCCGTATTTACTTTTTAATCTGGCCGCCTTAATACATGCGATAAAAACTTTGTCACATTAGATGGTGACAGATGGGCCCGGAGATGTTATTACTGGTTGGGGGAAGGTGGGAGAGGGGTGGGAGTCGGGAAGAGCGGGTGAGGGCTGGGGAGCACAGGGCGGCAAGGGGTGGGGGGCAATGCCCCCAATCACGATAATTTTTCATCACCCCAATTACATTGTTGAGTGCGTCTCGGCGGTGGCATGTGCACACCCAGTCCTGCTGCTGGGAAAAGAGCGAAGCACAGAGACATAAATAAAGATAAAACGAGGTGCCCTAGGTCTTCTATCCCGCTGACTATTCCTCTGCCATCTCTCCAAACTGATGGAGGCCCTGTTTAAATGAAGGCTAAATCTTATTTAGATAAGAGAACTGAACTGCTGCCTGGGATGAGAGCATCATTGTTTGTTACTGATGGCTAGAGAGGAGTGGAGGAAGAAGGGGAGCTGGGGTAAAGTGGCTGGTCTTTGCATGTTCTTATGCCATAAGAGAGATAGAATGTTGTTTTTGTGTTTGCAAGAGTGCAGGCGTATAGACCACGTGAAGCGAATATCTGTCATTATACAGAGAGACAGGTCTGTTTTTGAGTTTTCTAAGTGTGCATTTGTGAAGTCAGTCCCTTGGTAATAAAATTATATCATGGTATATCTATCCTAATGTCATTTCTTCTCTTGGGGCTATCTAGATGTGTATTGTATGAACTACTATATCGAAATAGGCTATAGCTGTTGTTTAAATTTTATTCTTATAGCTGAACATCAACATGTGTTTTGGTGTGTGTGTATTTGTTGCACAAGAATTTGTGCTACTGAGCACGCAGCACTCAGCTGCCTCAAGCTGCACAAGTTTAGCAACTGTTTACCTTTTTAATTGTTGTGGAAATTTAATAAGAGTGTTTGTGACATGAATGTTGTAGGTAATGAGAGCTTGAGAGCAGCTGGGAGGCTATGGGCCTGCATGTGCATCATTAGCAGCTCAGAGGCTCCCAGGCTCCACGCTAGCGTAAGCCACTAATGAAAAGAATGTAGTCACAGATCTCATTTTTCAGGCAATTCTTGTGTAAACTGGAGATTTTCCAGTGTATGCACAGTGGAACAGGGGCCCCACATAAATCACACAGGCTGGCTGCCTCCAGTAAGAGAAAGAGGGGGTTTCAAGCACATGCTAACCACACAGACATATGCTGCAGGAAGCTGGAAATCTACAATGGCACAGCTAAAGAGAGAACCACTCACAACACCTACACCTGTCTACCCCTCCACTCACTTCTCCCCATCTTTTCTAGTTCTCTATCCATCTAAGCCGTGCTGTCCAACAGCCCAACCCCCATCCTCCCCCTGACACACACCCCCTCTCCAACATCCCCTCCTACCCGCAGGCAAACCAACCAGCAACGCCTGCATGCAAGCCATTGAAATGGGTCATTTTTTAATTAAATACAATATTAATTACTGTGAGCATCATTACCGATATGTGAGATTTGACTAATTAGTGTAATAGTTTTGGAGTCACGCTCATTAAATATGAAAATTACAGCAGTAGAAAGGATTGGTTACGTGATCAATCTTGTATGGACAGAGAGGAAATGATTTAGAGAATAGCTTTTATTGTACAGTTAACTCCATTACAACCTGCCAGACAAGAATAAAGAGAGTGGGGAATTTGGTCGATGTTAGAATTTCTCACGTGCTGCCTTCGGGTGCTGGCTCTGTCTCTTTTTCAAATGCAGTCTTTTGCCTGTGACTACAAGAGACACTTGCCAAAGAATACAACATCATCCAGAGAAGCCTTATAGCCATCATCACTCACTCAATTAGGACAGCTGCTAAATGGAAGACTCTTTGATCCTCTCTAACTGTCTTTCTAAACTGACAGAACTGAGATGTTCTGGGGTGCTGGGATTCACCAAATCTAAAACATCAGTTTCTGGGAACTGTAATTGGACACTGAAGGAAGACATTGACAACATGAGAAAGAGAAACATGTTGATATGTAAAAAAAAAAAAAATAAGTAGACTGTTGTACAAAATGAACAGTTCTCATGCTAGAAATGCATTATGGATGGTCTCCAAGGTGGCCAGTGGGTACTGCGCTCCACTGTTATTTGTGTGCATCAGGGTCTCTCTCCGCTGCTCTGGTAAACACATTGCATAGGACCACAGCCAGTGCATAAGAGCTGAACAGAGCTCCTCTATGTTCTCACCATGTGTACTGCTAAACACTGAGCAACAGAATTTGGCCCTTCTGCTGGAGTGGGTTTTGTGTATTTAGCATATCAAAGCTGTGAAAATAACCCTGTTTGCGCTGCCTCTTCTCTTTCCAGGTGTTCTATCATATCTGGGCCCTCAGACCACATGGCACTAGTTGTGTGTGTTGATCAATATGGCATCTGGGTAAGGGGAACACCCCTGGCTGGCACTGCAAGAGTGTTAGTTTCAATAGAAGTGATTGCAGCTGTGGCTAAACAAGCAAGTCACAAAGCTGATTCAATTTCTAGGCTAATGTGAACATTTTAACAGATAAACGCCATCAGGTACAGTGATGAGCAAAGATGCCTTCTTTGATAAACTATTAATATTATAATTCAAAGGATAAATTACTATTTTTATCCATAATTTAGTTTATTTACATAACTCACTGATCCTTCATCAAACACTTTAACGGTCCTTATCTGTCTGGGCTTTTTGTTAATTTTTTCCTCTTTTTGCTCTCAGTTTCAATGAACTGGTGATATACTCATGGGGTGAAACTGTCCATTGCTTATGACCTTGTACATTGAATGTCTTTGTGAACCTCTTGTATGTACATTTCCTCCTCTTTGAATATATGCAATAATCCTATCTCCAGCCACATGAATACTGGCCCTCCATATTATTGTAATGCTAACCTCCAGACTACATGCCTGATAGTCAATTCGTTATCACAGCTTTGCCTTTTTTATGGGTCTGGTGTCTCTTTAAAATGATTGCCCCTGTTTTGATCTGATTAATTTTGTGTGAGCACAAACAATTACTTTTCATCTTTATCTGCTCGAGGAATCACCCTTTTTTATGGGCATCATTTATTACAGGTGGACAGCCACTTGTTTATTAGAATTTCAAGCAGCATATCGTTGCTGAGATCTCCCACGGTCTATATTTACATTTCAACTTCAGCTAAACAGGTATGACAAACACACATAGCAGAGGGCCAGCCGTGGCCACACTTCATTTTCATATTGCCATCTCGCAGGCCAGACGGGCTGGACTTAATGCAAAACTTCCTGACATGGAAGCAGAAGGTGCTGAACAGGAGGGGGAGAAAGGGAGAGGGAAACTGAACGAGAAAAGCGGTGTGAGAGAGAGATGCTAGAGAGGTAGGAGGTGGTGTGAGCAGGTTGACTGAGTATGTATTTGAGCTTTCAGGTGAGTGTCCATCATTCGTGGTAAGAGGATGGGTTCATGGCCTCTGAAATCCATCCATGGCAAGGGGTCTTCACAGTGAATATAAATATATGTGTGTGAGCCACGGCCAGGGCCACTCTTGACAAGCCAACAGCTGTTAATTATGAATTGGCCTGCAGAGAGGGAGACAGGCTAGTGAATATGCAGAGCTGAAGGAGCGTGCAGAGCCCATGCAACACAAGTGTCAGACCCCCACTGCACTCAGAGAGGCAAGGGTTGACCTGGGTGTCAATCACTAGCACCGGCCAAGCAACAGGACTGGGATTGCTTGGAATAGACCCAAAACGCTGTGTTTTTGGTTCACAGAGAAATTAACTTTCTCGTTTGATTATAGTGCAAAAAAGTTAAGCGTACTCTTTTTCTCACAAAAGTCAGATTGCTGAAGGTAAAGATTTAGTAAAATGGTAGCATTTCATATCTGTATGATATCTCCTCGTTCCCCATGGCTGGTTGATGCAGTAAGGTACCATTTACAATTAGGGGTAATTCATTTGCTTGACCACCATTCGAGCCACAAACACACACAGTTTAAAAGAATGAGTAAGTTTACAGCCATTTTAGCAGCACTGCAAATATGTAGAGACTGAAGCCTTTGCTCAATGCTGACATAACATTAATATTAGTAGCATGTGTTATGCCATTAATGACAATGGCATTTAAAATGTATGCCACACTTACTGTTTTTATTTAGCATGTTGGAAAGCTATCATTTTGTAATTATCATTAATCAGGCTGAGTGCTGATGGAATGTCATTAGTTTTGCAGCTTTGTGCCAAGACCAAGTAAAATTTTTACCTGATTTTGGCACAAGATTAAACATACAAGAACAATTATGCAGTTCTTCTTCTGTGGCCGTACATTGCTCCAGAAATAATCATAAAGGTATATCTAATTGTTAATTGATTTTTACTTTGAGGAACTCTTTGGGGGAAAAAGCTGATAGATTACAAAGACTTCAAGGAACAAAACCCTGTAAGAATTGTTTTCAGGTTTATTTGCCATCCATAAAAAACCCACATATGTCCCATATTTCAAGTCACTGTAGTGAGCCCCTATGTGTACACACAAAGCTATTCACAGAAGGACCAGGGTTAACAAGGCCTGTGCTTTTAATGACAGAAATATCTCCAGGAATTTTAATTAATTTTCCACTCTTAGCAGCTGAATCTGCGTTAATTTCTCCCTCAAGGACTTTTATAGATTTCATCATTAATAAAATCAGACATTCAATTAGTCCCAAAATCCAGATTACCAACTGTTTCATAACAGTCCTGGTCCGATTTTTCCTTTTTTATTAGGTTGGATGAAAAAAAGTTAAAACTAATTTCATTAATCTAATTGTCATAACTTCAAACCATCTCTTAATTAGTTCAAATTAATATGATTAATCACAATAATGACAAAAACTCATTCAATTACAGGTTTTCAATGGCAAGTGGATGTGTCGGAGGTGATAGGGGCATAAAGGATGAGGGCGGGAAGCAGAGCTGGCTGTGAGAGACGGGATTGGTCGTTATTATTCCGATGACTGACAGGTTATCAATCATGCTGCACTTTTAATAAAGGCTGTTGGAACTTCAGTGCAAGGCCTGGCTCAGTTGGCTTCTTTCTTGTTTTATTTCTTCAAAATCCTTTGGAACTCTCCTTATTCCTCTATGAAATATGATCTCACTTTGAATGACTTGAGCTGCACATTTTAATGAAGAGAGTGGTGTGCATAAAAACAAAAATGGACTCATCCATATGTAAATAAAAAAATGGCAGTGCATATGCTCATCTCTGCTACCCCCATTATTGCAGAAAATTGCATACGTTTATGTGCTGGAATGATATCACTTTATTTTCATTTGTCTGAGCATTCATTGAGGCTGCAGATGAGTCTGCCCTCTCTTGCATGCCTTTCCATTTCTCTGCAGACATATGGATCAGAGAGATGCCTGCTGCTTCGCTTTCAATCAGGGCCACCGATCTAACAAAGCAGGGGAGCAGAAGCATGTCACCATTTGTCACATGCCATCGGGGCACAAGCCGAGCAGCAGGTACACCCTCGGGTGTGTTAGGCCAGGAGGGAGTGCTGCAGCTGCCAGTCTCAGGCAGGTTCCCTCTTGTCCCATGCTGTCCCCCTGGGACCAGCCACCCGAATGTCCCTACTCAGTTGTCTGGGAGGATTTGACCTGTGATCCACCCATCTGGAGAGATGGCTGCATTCAAAGGGCTGCTTAGCTTCTATCAGCCTGAGGAAGGAGTCAGATGATCAGTTAGCCCATCTGGGAATAGACATCCCCCCTGGAGATTCCAAACCTTGGAGTCCTAAAGATGCCCCTTCACTGTATCTCTGTTGGCTGCTCATTCGCTGCATTACCACAGACAACCTGCTTTGATCCTTTCGCTTTGGCACTGAGCAGGGGAATTCACCTGCCACCCCAGGTAAAATCAACCAAAGCCCACTGGAGCGTTAAGCAAAGCATAGGACTGATACATATGTTATGTCTCTGTGACAGTGCTTATCATGAAGCTCAAGCTCTTCCATCCTTTACTCAGTGGTTATATCTCACACAGATTTGGATCCATGTCTGATGCATATCTTGCCTGACAACGTAGTTGAAAACCTGGAGCACAACAGACATGCAAAATTGTATATTATTTATGCTGCAGCCTTTAGTTGTATGTGCTCTGCTGTGGAATTTGTTTACTGGAATTGTTTGCAGAACCCAGTGACTGGGGGCTACTGGGCGTGTTGCAGAATCCACATGGTGATTGGTGCCATACTTTCTGGATGCTGTGACCACATGGGGCAACATATGGAGCTATTTCTTCTTTTCTCTCCAGGACTTTTTAGACATGTCAGTTGGGCCTTAATCGTGCATTTTTCTGCATGAGGGGAGAACTGGAGTTTCTGTGCCGAGCTGGCTTTTGTGGCCATGCAGTTAATCAATAGTGCCCAGCATCAACTGTGTACACAACCCGCAAACAAACACACTTAGGGACAAACAAAGTAAGACAGATACACACATACAGTTTACCTCAGTCCCTTTTAGGAGTCTGTACTTATTCTGTCTGTTATTCAGGCCACCATAATCTGACCAGTGCCTTATTGTCATCATGCTTTTTAATTAGAGGAGAGTGGGAGCTGGTGGACGGGGGACCATACCTCAGTACTTCAGCCTTCCAGAGACTCAGGGACAAAAAGGGCATTTTTCAAGGTCTAAACCCACCCTCCCCTCATATGCACAGCCATCTCTGAGTCCCCAGCCACCCTTGAGAGGGAAGCATAGCCTTCCATGTGCATAAAGTTGAAATAAGCTGCAGTCTGTATTTTCATTGGGGAAAGTGAACCCAATTTACACACTGCTCCATTGGAGATGAGCACTCTACCGTACCCTAGCCGGTAATCTTGCCCAGATTCCCCTTTGTGTCCTGCATTATTGTTGAAATAAATAACCTTTCACTGCAATCAGTGTGGGGATCTTCACTTAAATTATCACCCCACAGATAGCTCACTCATGATCTGCTTCTATATCCATTAACTATCCAGGAAAGTGATTTATTGGTGAAGGGTAAGAAAAAAGGGATAAGGAGAAGCGAAGGCATGGGTTTGGTTAGACAATAGTGCCCTCTACTGCTTACAAAGTGGATCAGAGACAGACAGGGGAATATGGAAACTGGCACTGATGCTCAACACTGATGCTTGGAAAAGGATTCAAGTTAAAAGATACTTCTTCCAATTCAATCTTAAAGTATGCCAATCTTAAACTGGAAGACATGTCAAAAACCTAAAGTAAGAGAAAACTGAGTGACAAATGTAAATACAAATAGACAAACAAAAATAAAACACATATTAACATATAATCAAACACCACAAAAACCATTATATCCAATTATCTACTACAAAAAGCACAAAAACACAGAGCTTTCAATCAGATGGATGGGCATGGACATTATGCCCTCTTTCAGCGGCAATTTAAGATAGGGCTCCCGCACCTACTCCCCCCTCTTCATCCCTCCATCCACTCCTCCGCAGTCCCTCCTTCCCCACACTCCTGTGATGTGTCGTTACACGCTCGGCTGGCTCCTCTTCCATGACAGACTGTTACTTCCTGGAGCGGAAACGCATTTGATTGTTAACATCTGGGCCATTACAATTGCAAACTAGGGCTCTGTACATCAATCAGGAAGTGATTTCAAAACAAAGAGACCGTCCTCCAATCAATCTATTGGGAAGCGGGGGCATTACATGCTCCTGTAATCCCGGCTAATTAGCGGGATAATGGGAATGAGATTTATGAATCTGCTGAGGAGAGTGGAGGTGCGAGGGCACACTCAAATTAGCAGGGATGCACGCCAGCCAGGGCTGCAACCAGGAAGATGTGCCATTGTTTTTATCAACTTCTTGCTGCCTGGACACCTTTGGCGTGGTTTCATTGTAAAAGGACTATTACATCGTGATGTACAAGCACTGTGAGTGGTAGGGGTACAGTACATTAAATCTCTGTTTCAAAAGACAAGACCAAGACCAGAGAGGCATTTCCACTTTCTAAATGTGTCTGTTAAACATCTGGTGCTTCACAAACAAAGGAATCTGATGAACATAATTTAAACAGAAGACTGCTCTAAGAGGTATCTTATACCTATGGAGGCTTACTTCGGTTTGTCTCCTACACAGACCAGTGGTTCCCAAATCTTTCAAAGAATAAAACATCTCCAAAGTTAATTTTTCTGTGCCCAACACCTGCATGTGCAGTCATGTGAAAGAGAAAGCACACCCTCTTTCCATTCTATGGTTTTATGTACTGGGACAAAACAAACAAGAAATATCATCTGGTCCCTACCAGGTCTTAATATTAGGTAAATACAGCCTCAGGTTAACAACACATGAACGATTACGTGTTAAGCAATATGTGGAAAAGTAAGTACACCCAACGTTTGTAGAACCACCTTTAGCAGCAATACATTGACGTAACTCTTTTCTATATGATGTATCAGTCTCTCAAATCGATGTGGAGGAAATTTGACCCACCCTTCTTTACAGAGTTGCTTCAGCTCACTGATGTTTGTGGGTATTAGGTATTTATGGGTATTTATGCAAAGCTCTTTCAAGGGCCTAGCTTAGCATTTTAATCATGTTGAAGTCTGGACTTTGACTGGACCATTGCAAGACCTTGTATATATATATTTTTTTTCAGCCATTATGCCACTGCTGTGCTTGGGATCATTGTCCTGTTGCTTGAGTCAATTTTGGCCAGACTCTGGCTGTCGGACAGATGGCATCACATTTGACTCAAGAACATTTTCTAACATATCTTGATAAATGGAGAAGTTCAAGGTCAACTTAATGACTACAAGGTGCACAGGTCCTGTGGCTGCGAAACAAGTCCAATTCATCAACCCTCCAGCATTGTGCTTGACAGTTGGTATGAGGTGTTTGTGTTATATGTTGTGTTGGTTTTTCATCAAACATGGTGCTGTGTGCTATGACCAGACATCTCCACTTTGGTCTCATCTGTGAGAAGGATATTGTTCCAGAAGTATTGCCATTTTGCCTTGTTCTATTTCGAGCATTGTGGCCTTTTCTTTGCAGCTCTTCCTTAAAGATGCCAAACTTGTGCAGTTTTTTTTCTAATTGTGCTGTCATGAACTTTAACATTTAACATGCTAACTGAGGCTTGTAGAGGCTGACATGTAGCTCTTGGGTTTTCTTCAGTTTCTCTGACCATGACACAGGCTGACCTTGGAATGAACTTGCTGGGACGGCAGCTCGATAGATCGTCAACTGTCTTGAATGTTTTTCACTTTTTAATAGTCTTTCTCACTGAAGAATGATGGACTCTACATTGTTTGTGAATGGCCTCATATCCCTTCCCAAATTAATGGGCAGGACCTGTTTCTCTTCGAAGGTCGTTGCTGATGTCTTTCTTCATTGGCATTGTGTTAACACATGTAAATGCCACATACCAGCAATTACCAGTCAAAAACTTCTGCTTTTATAGAGGTGTTCACACTTGCTGCTGATCAATCAGTCAAGTGTATTTGATTAACAGAAGCTGGCTGCTACCCTTGTATTTCCACTGGAACCAGCAAGAGTGTACTTAGTTTTTCACACGTTGGTTCAAAATGTTGGCTTATTCTTTTGTTATTTTAGTAATTAATGACATGGTGTAATATGTCATGTCTTTTTTTGTTGACTTAACTGAGGTTGCATTTACCTAATTATAAGACCTGGTAAAAACCAGATGATTTTCTTATTGCATCCACTTGCATAAAACCTTAGAGCTGTACTTCCTTTTTTTATGTTTACTTTTTACATAACTGTATGGCCCTCTCAGTGGAAAAGTTCCCCTTCTCATAGAAATTAGCCAGTGTTGAGGTGAAGATGAAGGGGCCCTCATAATTTGAAAACTGATATGACATCCTGCGGCTTGCAGAACACAGTTTGTATTAATACATTTAGGGAGTGTTGAGTCATACCAGAGTTGGAAAATTAAACCTCATACACAGGGGAGATGAATGAAGTGAGACTAGAAATTCCAACATTTGTATTTTATGTGTTTATTCAGGCAAAGACTTTTTAACGAATCATTTTTCTTTTTGGGAAAACTAAATAAATTATAATATTGTATATCAAAGACTATTAGTGAGAGGTATCAAGAAGAACTAATCCGTAAAATACAAGAATGTGATATGTTTTTTTGTGAGTAGATGAGAGGGAGCGTTGAGCAACACTTACTGTGTGGCAGCATGAATGTGAGGCAGTGTTTCCCTGGAGGTGGCTATCTCGGTGGTACCCCAAAGCCTCTGCCTCCCCAGCGGCCCCAGGCCTGACCTTGCACTGCTGGCGGGGGGACATCTCCCATTAAAGCATGCATTGTGATAAGGCCATTTCTTTTCCTTCAGCATCCCTTTAATGTCATCCCTGAAATATGAAGTCATTAAGAGATATTAAAACAGTGCTGACAAACTAATTAACAGAAGACATTATACGGGATGGGCTCGATTAATCCGCTTTAATTGCTCTTTTAAATGGGGGCTCCAATTAAAATTAATAAAGATTTACTGGTGAT
Organism: Leuresthes tenuis; assembly: GCF_036924035.1. Classification (NCBI taxonomy): domain Eukaryota; kingdom Metazoa; phylum Chordata; class Actinopteri; order Atheriniformes; family Atherinopsidae; genus Leuresthes; species Leuresthes tenuis. The sequence goes on from NW_027325369.1 coordinate 23,998,997, forward strand.
CACACCAAACTACACTAAGAAGTGGTTGTCTGAAGGGCAGCCTAAAGTCAGCGGCCTCCATTCTCAAGTTACAGTCCCTTTTGCTCTGAGCGCCCTCCCAGTGTTAGGCTGTCAAAAAGCCCATATCTTTGAGCAGGAGATTAAACAGTGGGACTGTCCCAGTGCCCTGAGTCCCACGGCTCGTATTGTTTCTCGCTCATGAGTGTTTGATCTTGCCTCTGTCTTTCCAGGGCCCTCCCAAGTAGACACCAGCTCATTTTCTTTTTATCCATAGATGTTATGACACACTCACTGACTGCAACACTAGTCATGCTTCCCAAACACCCAAACATATACAACACTATGATAACATATTTGTGAAAAAGCCTATGAGTGTACAACATTTCATGAGCTATATCAATGTCTACTGTCTTTAAGTGTTTGCCTTCAGGATTCTATCTGGAGCCTCTCAGTTTTTACTCAGTGACAAGTGCACCCCTGTGTGGGGATTTGTGTACATGACAGAACAAGATGTTGCATACTAAACGGTCTGAAACCCTAATTTTTAGAGCATATTCCTTTAAAAAAAAAATAACAAAGTGTAAAATTAGTTTAATATGTAATAAAAAGAAAACAATAATAACCCACTTTTAATGTCATTTGCAGAGCTGATTCTGTTGAGCCACACTGAGATGTGTGTGTTACTGCAAAGGTTCGCTAGATGATGCTGTTACTCTTCTGTGAAAGTGTTCAAATAGAACAAAGCTCTGGTTTCTTTGTATTCCCTCTTTCAGAATTAGACTCAGAAAACTCACAAACAGCAGCAGCATTTTTTACATTATTGTGAATTTCCAAAAGGTCAAATGCGTAACAAAGAGCATCTGCTCAAACTGAATGTTTTGGTTTTAATTTGATCACGTTCCGTTGCCTTTTACTTCTCATTTCATCTTCATTACAAAGGATGCTCTGTTTTATCTGAGTTTCTCTAATAAAGAACATAATTTCATATCGTGCTGTTTAAGTTGAAGCCTTGTCAGCCGGAGGCGGTGAAACAACTGAAGGCTTTTTATTTGTTTTCTTTCATTATATTAGAGGTTACCAAGTCTTGTTCAGAAAATGTCACACAACAAATTAATTTGAGCAAGCACTTTGGTTCATTCAGAGGCATTTTAATTGAGTTGAGAATGTAAATCAATTTACTGAAGACGACTGATCTAATTGAAAAGAAATGTCTATTAAAAGATTAGTGAGGTTTATTGTCTCCAGTCTTTGTCGTCAACCAGTCCAACAAATGTTTTAATTTCCTTAATGTTATCATTTCTGATGTAATTGGTGCTTGGATGCTGAACAGGTTTTTCAATTAAATTTTTGGTTTTGGGAGCTGACATTGTAAAGTCACACAGTTACTGAAACTGTTTACTTCAATAAAGCACTCCATGATGTGTGCAATATGCCGTCCTCTTTATTCTTTTACTTCAAATGCATTTTGTCATATTTTGGTAAATGTTTAAATGAACTCCAAACATGCAATTAGCGGTGACACAGATTTCACGGTTAATTTGGCTTTTACTTATTGCGTTTAATTTACTGTTGTGATTGCCTGATTTATATAACGTCCAAAGAATCAAGAGTTGCCTTTCTGTTATTTTCATGACAGACTTCCACGTGTGTTTGCCATCAGCTTGCTCTGACTGTGTGCCTGGAAGAAAGAGTCAACGGGTTTGTGGAATTTTGCTTTGGTGGCACAACTGTGATATGAGGTCACCTCGGGCATTAGTCATTAGGAGGGAATGCATTGTGGCTGTTTTTAAGACATGGCAGTTGTCTGCATCCGCAGCGGCCACACAATGAATGCAGGCCTTAGAAAGTTGACTTGAATTGGCTTCGGTGAACAATGTGAGCAGCATAGTTTGGGGAACATTTAACAGCTGGCTGCTGGACGTGGATTAGAGGCACCTTAGGGGCCCAGCACTGGGACGCAGTGTTTTCACTGGAGAGTTAAACATTTGCAGCCAAAAATAAAGCTTTCGTCATTTGGGTCTTGCTCCTTATAGACACCAAAAGATGCCACGTGTGGTGGTTATTTCCAAAGAAAACCACAACACATCAATTTTGTATGATAATTTAGTGCATCTTTAATTTCAATAATCATCCAGTACATTGCTTGTGAGCAAAATATCTAAAAATGATTGTACATTAAAAGACAAAAGCCTTCACACATGATAACAAAAACCCTGACGCATGCATTCAGTCAAGCTTATAATATACAGCAGAACTATGATACATTATGCAACATAGAACAGCAGTGCAGGTACATTTACACAACACACACACACACAGCTATGAAATTAAATTCAAAACAAACTAATATTGTTTGACAGAAAAAATCTAGACTACAGATGATTACATCTTTGTAAACATTTTGGAAACACAACTACAAACTAAATAACTGTCTAAATACAAACACTGAAAAAAATCCACAAGAAATTTACTGTTTATCAATATTAGCTGTTAGAGCAGATCACAATATTTCAGATTATTGATTTGTGACTTCTAAAACATTGTGTGTGGGGTGTTTTTTATACATACGCAATCTATGTTTCACCGCACCAAAATGTACTACAAGAAAAAATGAAATAATACTGTCAAATGACTCAGTTAAAAAAAACTAATTTGTTCACCTGCAAAAAAATTTCTTCATCCGCGTCAGCCTATAAGTAGGAGGATGTCTTGAACTCCTCTGGAACATCGCTGTCCAGCTTACAGATCACCTTGTAAATGGCCTTTTTCCATGAGGGGTCAGAATCTTTGGCTGCTGAGATGGCATTGTAAAATTCATGCAAGGTGATTTCGGAAACCTCCAGGAACCTGTCGGGCACCTGGAAAACAAGAAGAATGCACCTAAATCATCACTGGCTCTTAATAAAACTTTATTCTTGTGTTCATCTACAGCAGCGTCAAAAAAAAAAAAGATTTGTCTCTGATTTTCTAAAATATGTGAAATGAGGACCAGTAGTACTATACTTCAAACACTCCAACGGATGAAAGGGAGCTCGTCTCTTTGTTGTCTGAATGAATACAATAAATGCAAGATAGAAATCATTAACTTCCAGTTAGAGAGGCTACCTTGTTTTCTTGAATCTAAACTAAATGCTGTGGAGCTTTCTTCCAAGGGATTCTCCCCAACTCCAAGGAACAAAATATTGATATAATGCCACCAGGAATATGGGAGGAAGCTGAACATCTAAACGACTGTGACAGACATGAGACTGCTATGGAATAAATTAAACTGAGGAAGGGCTTGTTGTGGTAATTGTTAGGTAAAAAATCTGGGGGTGGTCCGCACCTACAGCAGAATTTAAAAAAAAAAACACAGAAATAAATAATAAATAAAGTTTAGATATGAAGGAAGGTGGGAGGAAACCATCCCACAGCACTTGTTTCCCATCCACAGCCAGTTCGCACAACAGTTGTTGGTATAAGTTATTTTTCTTTCCCCTCATCTCCTGACACAAAAGCATCCCTGGGAAAGGAATGTCTTGGTCCCAAGGTAAAGAAAACGGTCTCATCCCTTTCCCACCAAACAGCCTTCTCCCTCGGAATCCACAGCGTCTTTCTCAGCATTCCGCATCAGTAGCAATCTCGGTCTCGCTCAGGCGTACTGGTCCTCTAATCCTGAGTTGTTTTAGTGGGATTTTGCGGCTTCCTCTTCCCACAGTTTGATAAAGCATCTCTCTGGAGTTTAGATAATGGCCGTAAGGGCTGGCCAGTCACAGGTGCAGTGTGACACACAGGTCAACACACAAACATACATGACCACAGCCATACGATGGAGGTCTGACAAACATCTGGGGGCTCGAAACTACTGAACGTCTCAACTCAGATGCTTTTAATCACTAGTTTCCCACTTTGGGTGTATTCATTTTCTGTTGGAGACTTAATGAGAAGATTGATACTACTCTTATATTTGTCTGGTAAGTATGAGACTATAAACAGCAACTGACTGGCTTAGCATTTACTGAGTGCTGGAAACAGGGAAACAGCCAGCTTCTTCATATAAAAAAAAATTAAACCTTTATCAATTCAATTAATAAAATACGTCTTGTTTTTTCTATTCTTCACAAAAGCAAACTAGCTAAATCACCAATATGCAATTTGATAGGAGTTTACTTGTTTGTTGGCTTGACACACTTTTTTGTCTGAGTCTGCAGAGTAAAAAAAAACAAACCTCAAGCATGCAACTTACCCAGGAAAATGGTATTATGAGCTAGAAAATTTCTGAATAAATTTTGAAAAAATTCCCAAAATTTGGAAGCTTGATTGGATATTTAGATATTTGTGTTCAGGCAAAAGTTTTCCCTGGATTAGAAATGTGTGTTATTACTGAGGAATTCCTTTATGGGGCAGCGATGAAGAGTGGAACTTAGAATACGTTATTATTTAAGCAACTCTAATTTGTTCATCGCACAGAGTCCACAATGTGTAAAACCTTGAATAAAATCTCTTAATAAAAAATAAAAAAAATCAGCTGCATCTGCCACACAATACAAACTGCAATAACAACAACAGAAAAAAGAGAGTGATGACTAGTAAGTGACACTTACATGGAAGTCATTGGCTTTATTGTAGTGCATGTTCAGTGCCCGGAAGAGCTCTGAGTCCCTGCTAACCGTAATGTCTTTGACGTTGCTGATTCCGTCAACAATGGCCTGGCGGGCAAACTTCTCCATTTGGATGTAGTAGAACTCCCTGAAGTTACTGAACCACTTGATCAGCTGCGATGTGATGCAGCGATTGAACTGGAAATGGAGAGAAAATAGTTTTTGATTTCATATCATTTTGACCACATTTAGAGCAAAAAACCAAAGGGAGTATGTTGCAACTACACCCCCTGAACTGAGAAAAATCTGTCCAGCTGGAGGTGACGAACACCCAGAGGATACAGACATTGTTCCTTGTTGTTGACTTTAACTTTTACTTTTGCGTAAGGAGCAAATAATTGTATTTTCAGAATACAATACAGGCTTCATTGAGAAGTCTGAATGCTTTCTAACAGAGGCTAAGGCTGTGTGATGCTTTGGGATTAGCAAACCCTCAACATTATTGATTTAAAATCTGGATTTAGTATTGGTAGGACAAAATCCCACCTTGCTCTGATCTTTTCCCACCACTGTCAGGGATGAAAAAACATCTGTCAGGACTTTGTGTTTCTAAACTCAGTCTTGACATTAGTCTTGTTATTCTATCTTGTCACCCAGAAAGACAGAAAAAAAATGCCTAAGGGCTGGGCAGGCTTCAAAGACGCTTCTTCTCTCTGGTGTGGTGGGTGAGAAAGCGGCAGCATAAGGACAGAAGGAAGCTTCCCTCTCATTGACTCTGGCTGATAGGATGGAATCAGACACTGGGATTATGGGCTCTTTTGTTCAGTGCCACTTCCCACCACAGGATCGTAAGCTAGGAGGAGACGTTCACTGGGCTGCAGCAACAGCATCCTCCCCCTGACCCGGTGGGGTCATTGCAGATTGAGAGGCAGGGGCCCGCACAGGCTCAAAGATCCAGGAGACGAGATAGGAGATGTGATGGAAGTAAAGACTGAGAGGTGTTTGGAGGAAATTAGAAGAGAGGCAGGAGCCAGGGAAAAAGAAAGCAGCTGAGGCACATGGGTTGAATGAAAAGAGCTAACAACGGGAGGACACAGCGAAGGAGACAAAAAGAGGATAGAAAAGGATGACAAGGCCAAAATACACAGGATGTTGTGTTTAGGACCAGCTCATCACTGCCTGGTTGCAACAGCACAAGTCTCTAATACCAACTCTCTGTTGACACTCAATAGCAATGCCTTTCCTACAGAGTCCTTTGTCACTCCATTTGCTGACTGGAGAGGCTTTTTTTAAAGAGAGAATGCCCCTGTATCTCCCTCTGCCCCCAGGACATACTAGCAGCTCAGTGGCTTTGTTATTTAAACCCTCTGCGTTTTTGTTTATCTCCTCCGACACACTGCTGATTTTTTTTCTGTCCAAAACACACAGTGACAGGTAGACACGAGGGGGTAAAAAAACAGAGCAAACTATTCTGTAAATTGTTAACACATGAAGATAAAGTGATTTTTTTCCCCATATAAAAATTTAAATTACCTTGACATCAGGGAAGAAGGTCTTCAGGACATTGGAGCTGGGGTAGCGGGTGTAGAAGAACATGAGCTTTGCCTTCTTCAGATGACTTGGAGTGAGACCCTCCTGGATGTTCACATGAACGTTAAGAAAAGCTGACAATTAAATCTAACACACAGCACACAGTCATGTGCAAAGTGATAGTGGACTAGAGTATTGAGTTGCCGCAATCTTCAGCTAAATTGAATTTCACTAAAGAACAGCTCGGCTTTAACTAGGGAGTCAATAATGATCCTAACATGTGCTTATTGGCAAAACAGAATTACGAATTAGATTAGGGATTTTTAATTAGAGAGTGAAGCACTTCATGGCTGAGCGTTAAGACAGCTTGTTTTGAAATGTTTTGAAAGGAGATGCTGATTTTCAGATGTAACTAGGTTGATTTAAAGACAACATATGTCGCCGTATTTTGTTTTTCTGAGAAGCCTCGCAGTAATGATAGAGTTACAGATTAAACACATTTCAAATGATTTCTTAGCTTGTGCCCAATATTCAAAATAATTTCAGTTACGTAATGAAGAAATCAATTTACTATTTGTTCAACATTCCGTATATATTGAAACATATATTTCCTTTGCTGCAAATTTTGATATTTGCAGTTCTTTTACAAGTTTTCCCCCCTGTGGCAATGAAAGTGTGCAGGACCAGTTTCTCTGTAGCTCACCACCTCGCCTTAGGCTATAATATCTTCTTATCAGGTCACCACACAACACATTTATCAGGGAACCCTACCTTTGAAATAAGGAAGTTTGGATGAATGATTTATGTGGTATTGTTCAAAGAGAAGCAGAGCTCTTTGCACTGTAAAGATAAAGCGAATCCTGAGAGGTACCACTAATATTCGTCTCTGAAACCTTGCAATGGGAAGCTAGACAAGACTCATCACTCCTAGGTTCAGATTTAGGGATATTTACTGCATAATGGGCAATATCAAGGAATTTATCTTTCAGTTCTCTTGGTCAAGGAATGTAGAATGTAGTTTAATCCTGTTAACTGAGGATGTCAGTAAGAACTGAATCTAAAAAAAAAAAATACAATCGTCTCTTTGTGTCCTTAATAAAACTACTTGATTTACAGTGAGTTTCTCTGAAGAAAAAATACTGTTATCTTGCACTCTGTTTCAATCATATACCTTCTGACAAAGGTATCCAACAACAAATGCTCAAGACAAGAGCTCAAGTGCTATGGTTGGGAGGCACTTGTGGTTTCCACCAGCACTCAGATGTGACCTTTTAGATGCACCCCTATCACTCTGATGATGGAGAAATAGATCCTGCACCTTTTCAAGTCTGAAAAAACTACGCTTCCTGAAACAGAAACCGAAGCTTTCTCTGCCTTTGAAAAATTGGCTTTTGTTCCTGGCAATTCTTATCAAAGCCTTGTATTCCTTTTTATTGGTCTTTTTCTAGACTTAAAGTCATTACTCTGCTCAGATTAAAGAAGATGCTATAATTTTCCATGGGGTTAGCAAGATCAAAGGAAAAATTCTCCTTGAAGTTGGTTACTGAAACTGCCCCTGTTGAAGTGAACCTCAACCAGCTATTGTTCAAATAGAGGAGCCGAAATATGGAGAGTTATACTATAAAATAAAAAGGTAAATATTATGTATACAATACACTATCAAAGAGTACACATTATTACAGTATCACATCAAGATTTTCACTGCAAACTGTGCAGACATATTAAATGAAAAGAAAGTGAGATAAATTCTAAAATGTTTTCATTCAGTTGCTACATCGCTATACGTTCAACTTTTATATGTCAAATACAAACATGTGAATATCTATCAGCTATATTTAATAAAGCAAAGGATATGCTGAGGGACATGTAGGGGTTTCGTTCTGCCATGCTCTGGAGTTCACCACACTCAATCTTGACGTGGGGGAGACACAGATTGTCAACTGCCACCGCCCCCAGGGAGGAGGGACGGGGATGATGACCGAGGTGGCTGGATGTCACCTTCGACCTCATGGCGATGGCGTCCCAGTCCACTGAGTCTGGGGAGTTCCTGTCCATCGACGGGGGCATGCAAGCGAGAGCCCCAAAGTTGGTATGCGGCCCATACTTGAGAAGGTGCTCCAAAATGTGGTTCTCATGCAGGGGGGTGCTGTAATTGAATTGAAAGGGCGTCTGGTGTACAGGGTAAGGTCTTTTCACTGTTGGGGGGACTGAGCTCACAGTGGTTACAGTCGGCTTACGGATAACCAGTGACAGGGCCTCTGTCTGGTCCTGCGGGCTTTGCCCCTCGGAGTTTTCATAGTACTCCAGTGATCTGGATTTCACTGCGGTCTCCTCGGCTTGGGGCTGATCAAGTGCGGCGGTGATCTGCTGCCTCTTCCTGTCTGCACTGACACTGATCTGCACGTCTGGTGATGAGCACTGACGCTGCTGAGGGGACAAATCCATCCCTGTGGAGGACATCCTCTTAAACACCCTGTCCACACAATCATCAACAGCCCTGGAGAGCTCCTGCTTCAGGGTTTCCTGTAGGGTCTGACTTTCTTTTTGGTGAACCAGGTAACCAACTACTTTCATTTGGTCCTTACAGTCTGCAGTCACCCTGCTGCTCTTCCTCTCAAATTCATCTTCAGTGCTCATGTAGAATGACTCCGTGCTTTCGCCCAGGAGGTCATGCTCAGGATCAACTTCTGTTGCATCTCTTTTTTCACATTCAGGATCGTCCTGGTTGTATACTTGCAGAAACTTTTCCTGGAGCTGGCGCAGGAGTCTTTGCATGCTGTGGAGCTGCTCTTTTAACTTGTGACACTCCTCTTCCTTTGTGTTGCAGCCATCACCATTGCTACTGCCAGATTTTCTGCCCACCTGTCCAGCAGCGCTGTGTTCCTGGTGCTGAGGCAACCTCTGCTTACGTTTGTTCTCCCTGTATGATTCTCTGGCCTCCCTGGTGTCTCTGGCACCTGTGTCAGACCTCTCAGTGTCTTCGTGCTGCCTGCTGTTGGGAGATCCAGCCATGACCCTGATAATGTTCTCCACTCTAGCTCTCTTGGCCTGCAGGTGATCTGTCATTGGATGCTCTCCATCTGGGCTGGCTCCTGTGGAAACATGACCACTGGGGGATGCAGCCTCCATCGTGCTGTCCTTTGAGGAGACGCTGCTCTCGTCCTCCTGGCCAGAGTCAGCGGCAGTGGAGCTGGAGAGGTAGAAGTGGCTTTCATCCAGTGCCCTTTTGTTATGAATTGTCTTGCGAAGGAGTTGAGAGATGATGGATCCGTTTGAGTAGGAAGCCAGAGGCTCGTCATACATGTTTCTGCGGAAGCAGGGCAGCATGACATCAGGTTTGTCATCCTCTAGGCAGCTTTCACTTGTGCTGTGCATACTCTGATCAGGAAGACTGAGGTTCATGCTAAGTGTGGGTCTTTATACTATACACGTTGAAAAATTTGAGTTGTGTGATACACAAGAATCTGAAAAGACAGAAATTGAAATAAGAAAAAACTTGCAGTTTATTGTTATTAAATTCTGTATTTGCTCTTTCTTGTACTGCCTTATTTTATAACTTAACGAATTCTTTTTTTTTTACTAATTTCACAACACCTTACAATGCAAAGTTGCTGTATGATGGCCACAAAAACACATCTTGCTTTGTCGTACAGCTATGACAATAGCATGCAATGTCTCTTTAAGTTTTCAGCAAGACTAGAATATTTTTATGTGTAAAATGAGTAAATGAACCTGACTGATATAACATGCAATGCTGTCTGTAAAATTTGAAATTATATTTGTAATATTACCTAACTTATCAAATGTACCGTTGCTGTCGATGGAAAACCAAGGAGCCCTCAAATATGATCCTCAGTTTATATATAAATGAATGCTAATCTTTAATAGAGGAGTTTTTGTATCCTTTCATCTTTGGGTTGCAAAAAGAGTTAACCCAGAGGATAAAAAGAATTGTGATGGAGCAATGAAAGGTAAATTTCAACTCATGGGAGCCATAGAGCTCGCAATAGAAATGGCTTTGTGCATGAATTATTTACATGAGAAACTACGATGAGAATCTTTTTTCGGGTTTTCATTTCTTGGAACAGTCTAATTAAAAAGTCTAACCTGTGCCCAGTTCAGTTATTACGCTCTTCAGTCCCTTTCATTTTTTCATTTGACATTTTTTCTAAGCAAACAAACCGAATTAAGTCAAAATAAATCTGCACATGCGGTAAAAGTGGCATACAACTACTTAAACAGGGAGACTGTACTATATATTTCAAGTGGATTTTATGCCAGTAATTAAAAGAAATCAATATGTTCACCTTATTTGTCTGTTTTCATTACTATTGTACGAATACATGTTCAGACCACTGTAGCAAAACTACTGACTTGACTTACAAATTCCAATGAGCAATGTCTTTTACAACACAAATAATACTAGTGTTTCCAGCTCAACTATAGCAGGAGAAATGCTAAATGAACTGAAAAAAAAATTCCTGAAACCTATTTTAAGAACTGGAACCTAAAACCTATATCCTGAAGAGATACAATATAAGAGATAACTGATACAATATGACAGAGAATTTTGGCTGTCAGAGACAGTCAGTAAATAGCCTATCTAAGGCAACAATTTGCTAAGTGATCTGCAAGAAAGAAAGTCACAAGTGTAACTCATTCTAATAGAACAAACAAACAAAAAAAAAACACCAAACTGACGTGCTGGTTTAGAAACTATGTAAACTGCACGCATGCACTTTATAACACTTTTTTTCTGTTATGCGGTTTAATCACGGTCTACAGAGACAGAGTGAGAGACAGCGCTGGGACCTTACCTGTTGCACTAGGATGTGGTGCCGAGCTGCTGGCCTGCGCAGACTGTGTGTTGGGTGGTGGGTGCGTGAGAGCCGATGCATTAAAGCTGGGGCGTGGCCATGTGAAGGCGGTGAGGTGGTCAGGGGCTCATCAACACCCAAAACACACTCCTCTCAGAAGTGACAGCCTATTCGAGATGGTTCAGTGTTGTTTCAAAACGGATGCGCTGAAACCTACTCAAAAGACAAAGATGAGAGACAAGAACTGATTCATGTTCATAGCTTAAGTTGTGTGTAAGTATTGACAGTAAGCCCCCATCAAATAGGCTTTTCGTGTGTTTGACAAAATACAATGATGGATGGAAAATAGTGACAATGATGGATGGAAAATAGTGCACGATTGAATAACTATTTTAAGAAAATCATAGAATTGAAAAATCCCGACCTGCATTTCCTTTTTCATTTGAAAGGGTAACCCAGCACATCTGGAGGCGACCTCGTGATTCTTATTGATCTTGGAAATCCTGTGCATCGGAAAAGCCAATTGAACACCTTGTTTCATCATCATTTTTCACTTGCCACCCAAAAGGCTTTCGCAGTTCACTGAAGAAAACGAGGAAGAGATGGCCTTATATATAAGCACTCAGGGTTGGATTTTATATTGTTAAAATGCTATCTGCAATCTGCAATGGGTATAAATGACATGTCTTTAAGTGGCTTAATCAAATACAGTATATTACAAGAAAAGGCAGTTTAACATGAATTATTTTGGATTACTTCACCAACACAACAAAAAGGTCAGGTTTTCTCTTTTGACATTTAAAAACATTTCCAACGCAAATAAAAGGTATGTTTAATATTTAGCTTTTGTAGATGTTTAAATCAAATTACCTATCCTAAACGTGCAGGGAGGCGTGCTATATACCTTCTGTGATATATAATATGACTTTTTCTTTCGTGTAAGTTTTTGTCACTGCTCTTTTGTCACATGGTGTAGCCTATTTCGCTCTTTGGACGTAAGATGACACTTCCTCAAAACAACCTATATTTCCAGTGTAAGTAAAAAGTAATAGCTAATTTATCAATAACAACAATCTGAGAGGGGAATTACTTAGCCTATACAGCAGTACATGCTTAACATTAAAAGTGGTCACATAACTTTACAAAAACATGTTGGCCTCTATAAAAGGAACTGTAGTTTATTTCGTCCATGTCTTTATGGTCATATTTCAAGGATGTTGTTCATTTGGCCTAATCCATAGCAATTGAACTAAAAAGTTATATTTAAAAAAGAAATAGTTTCTTGTTTTTGTAATCTGAAAATGTAATCTCTTTTACATGCAATCCTTTGCTACCCATCCATGGCCCCTTAAAGACTAATGAAGACATCACAGCGTTATACAATGGGTTATTCGGTCGCTACTGCCCCCTCCATTTGAAGCACTTGGTTTATCCCACGCTGCTTCCTCCAGTCTTGCGCGTGCCCAACCTATCTTGACGGTGTGACTGGAGTTTTCCTTCCGCTGACAGGCTGCTGTCACACAGCGATCATGTTATCTCATTCCCGGTGTCTCACCAGGAATTTTGGCCGTTCCATCTCTGCCATCCGCCAGGTAGGCAACAAACAAATGAAACGTTGCCGCACGCGACGAGACTCCTCGCTGTCTCTTCTGCGGATGAAGCCGCAGCTTCTGCGAGCCCAGCTTTACCCGAGCTAACGTTAGCATTAGCCATCTCGCTGCACAGGCCACGGTCAGGCCGTAACATTGTGAGCCAAGGACAGTATGACACTTCCCTTCACAAGTCTGTGCAACAGTTTCTATTAAAAGTTTTTACGTCAATCTTTGAGGTGTTTGACCCGAGCAGAAAGTAGCTACCCCATGTTCATGTGAAGGCACTGTTTATTATAATATAGATTCATCTCCAAGATCATGCTAGCCATACAAAGCTAAAAGTATGGTAGAGCTAGCTAGCTCTTAGCTGTCAGTATGCCGAGGTCATATTGTAGTGAATAAGAGAAAGCGGGCAGTGAAGCTAAGGTCATTCAAATATTGATTTTAGAATTAAAGTTGTGGTAGATTTTCCATTGGCTGTCTTAGAAACTTGCATTGCAAAGTTGTCACTTTTGTTTGTGTAGTTTCACTCCCAGCTTGCTGTTAAGGTTACAAGTACATCTACCTTAGAGCTACCTTAATGTAGCTGTTGAATGATTTGTTTCGATATGTCTGTCGTTTTGTGTTTATTGGTAAAGTTCTTATGCCAGACTATTTTATCCACCGTTATGTTAGATAAATGTGACAATGACTATGTCAAAGGTCACATATTATCCGGTGGAAGGGACTTTTTACCGGCTTCACTTACTTTTCTCTCTGTTTCACTGACATTTAAGTGTTTTTCCAACTGTTAAATTGACTTTATGTGTAAGCTAATCAACATTTTGATGCATATATTTAGCACATTTAGATTTAATTTTGTGATTCTGAAATATAATTGCTTATATAAATATAATCACATCAATGTTGCAGATATTTTGTAATGCTTGTCTGTATCTTTTCACAGGGGAATAATGTGTTGGCTCGTCGGGCCACAGCAGGTACGTGTGCTTAATGTTCAAGTGTAGGTTCACCCCATTCTCTTAAAAGGTTGTTAAAATGGTTCTCCTGTCCTTGCTTTAACAGCTCTATCAGCGAGCCATCCTACCACTTTCAACAGCAATGTGTAAGTAAACTGTCAGAAACCAGAACATGTTTCACACCATGGATATGTAATAAGAGCTTTGGCTTTGATTGGACAGTACGCAGCAGCAACCGTAGCATGACAAAAACAATCAAAAACTACTTGTCTAATATTTGTTTCTTATATCTTTAGAAAATATGATCCCCGATCCAACGTCTTCCAAATCCAGTACTTCAGGACATCTTCAGCCTACAGTATGATTTAGCTTGTCTTAGTTATTTATTTATACACATGTTTGGATATGATGCGGCATCACTGACATGTGTGTGGAAGAAACAATCTCATTTGGCATGTCTTTGCTCTTCAGGGGATGAAGTTGTCACCGTCAAGACCCCTGCATTTGCAGAGTCTGTCACAGAGGGGGATGTGAGGTGGGAGAAAGGTAACGCTTATGATTGATAAACACACATTAGTTGCTTTTAATACAGACCCATTACAGATTTTAAAACACAGTTTTATCTTTACAGCTGTTGGAGACACTGTCAGTGAGGATGAGGTGGTGTGTGAAATTGAGACGGATAAGGTAAAACAAATGTATTCTGTTTGTGATTTATGATGCATAGTTGCGTAGCTGTTTTGCAATTTATTGTTCAATTTGCTTGTTTCATTTACACTTCAGTAGGCTTGCTGTAGTTTGACACAAGCCAAATGACAAATATTTGATTGATTGCTTTCTATTTTGGTTTTAAACTTGACTTTAAAAAAAAAAATAATAATAATAATAAATTCCATGTTTTTAGACATCAGTGCAGGTTCCCTCTCCTGCTGCTGGAGTGATTGAGGAGCTTTTGGTTCCGGACGGAGGGAAGGTTGAAGGAGGGACTCCACTTTTCAAGCTTAGGAAAGGAGGTCTGTTGGACTGGACTTCCACTAAAAACACAGGCTTGAAATGTCAAATTTAAGCCTGTTTGTACCCTAACTCTTCCAGTTTAATTCTTTAGCTGGTGCTCCCAAAGCTGCAGAAGCTCCAAAAGCTGATGCTCCAGCTGCTGCAGCCCCTCCACCACCTTCTGCTGCCCCACCTAACCCCCCTCCTCCTCCTTCAGCTGTGGGCCCCATCCCCACTGCCATGCCCCCTGTTCCACCTGTGCCAGCACATGCTATGGACTCCAAACCAGGTTAATAGCCATCAGACAGACAATCTGCGTCATTTCAGACATCTGTTTACTTAACCACTAGCCTGCATGATCAATCATTGTTAGGAAATCTGTTGGCGGCATCTTTCAGCAGTTCCGCTAAACTTCCATGTCTAGATGTAATGACTGCTTCTTTCCTCTTCAATGTCTTTCTCATAGTTTCAGCCATCAAGCCCACTGCTGCTCCGTCAGCTCCAGCAGCCCACGCAGACGGGGGGGTTAAAGCAGCAAGGACAGAAAGCAGAGTAAAATCCATAACTCATACCATTGTGTTTAGTTGTAGATGACTTACTTTGATTTGTTTTACAAGAGAAGTAGTAGTGCAGAAAGTAGAAAAGGACATGGGAAAAGTTTACTGAAACTAACAACCAAGGTGTTTTTTTTTTTTAGGTTAAGATGAACCGCATGAGACTGAGAATTGCCCAGAGACTGAAAGAAGCCCAAAACACCTGCGCTATGCTGACTACATTTAATGAGGTCGACATGAGGTAGGAAGTTCTCAATTAGTTGACCCACATTATTGAACCCACAATGTGAGAAAAAAGATGGGCCAAATTTGCTCGAATGTTAATACTTTTTTGTGGTTGGTATATGTTTATAACACTAGAGGCATATCCAGACCTCCTGGGTTATTTCCATATATATCAGAGTTAAAAGCCAAAACAACATGGGCACAAATGGTTATAGATTGGAATCTGCCCAGTAGGAAAAGCTTTTTGAAACCCGATATCCTCTTAAACACTGGAATGTAAATATTTGGTCGTAATTCCATCTAAAACGAAGATAAGAATTGTTAAAACAGGTTTTATTAATTTACAAGGAAATGTTATTGTCTGCACTTGCCCCCTGCACTGAAGAGGACACTTTGAGGATTTCTTTTCCCCGCAAATGTGTGGTGTCAGCTTTCAGCTATTCAGGGTTTTCTGTGTATCCTAATTGGATTGACATTGACGGTCTGAACGAAGACTTCCCAGGCAAGGGCTCATCTGGAGCCGAAGGAACTAGTCAGAACAGGAGGCTGGAGCATCTGCAGGGGCCCACAGAGACCTGTGCTCTGAGTGGAAGAGCTGCCTCAACCGATATGGGCTTTTATGACAGCGCAATAAGATTTACAGGCTCTAGAAAGTGAAGATTTTTATCGCTTCTTCTCTCCTTTCTCGGAGAGTCTGTGTCTTGGGAGGGGCTAATTACGTTAGGGGAGAAACCCTAGAGCTTCAACAGGGTTAGAGACAGGAAAACAAACAATTAAAAAGAGAGATATAAGAGAAAAATGAGCAATAGTGAAACAATTAGCAGGCCCATTTCAATAATTCACCACCGTCTGCAGCAGCATTATTTTATAGCCATGAAAAAATACGTATTTTTCAAAAGTACAACAATATTTGAAACCAATTTTTATGTATCTTAAGTTGTGTTGTCCCTGTACCTCACTAGTATGAGCCATAGATTGCTGGCTCAGAAACACCTGTTTGTTCTGCAACAAACAAGTTTATTAAAGTTTATTACAAACTTTATTGAGTTTGTCAACCTGGTCATTCAACCCTGCTCGTTGTCTTAATGACACTCTTTTTTTTTTTTTTTTTGGTTGATCTACACCTTCTCTCTGTTTTTCCTGCAGCAACATCTCAGAGATGAGGAAGACGTACAAAGACGCCTTCCTGAAAAAGCACAACATCAAGTTGGGCTTCATGTCTGCATTTGTGAAGGCTGCTGCCTACGCTCTAGCTGACCAACCTGCTGTTAATGCCGGTATAGAATTAACCACTTAAAAAAAACTGCGCACCTTCAGTCTGCCCGTGTCTTTATGTGTTTTGTATCGAATCATTGCAAGTGTGTGTGGTGAGGAAAATGTTTCGGTATCGTTCATTGCCCAACCTCAAAACCAACTTATTTACTTCCTCTAGACTACCCTGACCTATTTAGATTGACCACAGTGAAAAGGGGGTGGTCCATGTTGCTGCCTTTTAAATATCTATAATAGTCTGTGGGCTTTTCGGGCCACAACTCTGTACTTGCATGTGACAGAAAGTGGATTACAAGAAAATAACTTAGTCTTGGCAGTAAAATAGTAATGATTTATAATCTGATCTGCACAAGCATTTCCCTCTGTAAGATATTTCTGTTTTCTGTTTCCAGTAATTGATGACACAACCAAAGAGATTGTGTATAGGGAATATGTTGACATCAGTGTGGCTGTAGCCACGCCAAAGGTAAGACAAATGGATTACTTTATACACATATAAGTGCTTGATAGCCCTTTCATCTCCAAAATGAAGGCCAGAAAATTTAATAATGCGACTCCTCTTTCAGGGTTTGGTGGTTCCTGTAATTCGAAATGTGGAGGGAATGAACTTTACCGATATTGAGAAGGCAATCAATTTGTTGGGAGAAAAGGTAATATCTCATGTTACATATTGAGACATTTTAAGTTTGTTCCTCTAATCGTTCCTTGTTCTTTTCCCCCCACACTTGTGAACATTTCCTGATTATGTGATTGGATTATAATTGTGCGTTTCTAGGCCCGTAAGAACGAGCTGGCTGTTGAAGACATGGATGGAGGCACCTTCACCATCAGCAATGGTGGCGTGTTTGGGTCCATGTTTGGCACACCCATAATCAACCCGCCACAGTCTGCTATTTTAGGCATGCACGGCATCTTCGACAGGCCCGTTGCAATCGGTGGCAAGGTTTGTGTCTTCACTGTTACACGGGCTGCTGCGGTCCAGAAGGACCATATAATGAAGTGTGCTTGGTTGGAAATTTAAGGTGTTTTAGTTGTCAGTTTTCACTGTTTTACATTGGATCGGCTCAATGACACAACCAGTTTAGCATGTTTAACATTTCAACTTGTACTGAGCATTGACTTAGTTTACCGGTATTCTTTGCACACTGCATTGGGTTGTTATGCTTGGGCTATAATGTTCTATACTGGTGATACAAACGTTGTTGTCGTCATAACACAAATGCAATCTCTACATGTTGACATGAGTTAGGGTTAACAGTAGATTGTGTTGGCAACTGCAGGTTATTTACACTATTTATTTATGCATTCCTTAATGAGATTATAGTGTCAACTTAACACAGATGTAGACCACAGATTTAACAAGATCTGTTCCGTCCGACCAGATGTGCAAAACTCATATTACTCAGTTTTATACAAATAGAAACGGGAAAGAACTACCGTCTTTTCCAGACTATAATTCGCACATTTTTTTAAAATAGTTTTGGCCGGTCCTGCGACTTATATATCAAAATATATATTTAACATGTTTTTAAATGTTAATTCATACTGACTGACATGAACCGAGGAGTAAACATTGCTATCTACAGCTGCGAGAGGACACTCTGGGTTTGTGACAACTAAATGCTGCTCCTGTCCCACTGAAACATTAACTTAAGGACAACTGAGAAAGAAAATCTATATTCTGCAGATTACAAAGTGCAGGTAGTAAAATATGCAGCCGAAAACGGTAATCAAGCAGCAGAAAGAAGGTTTGGAGTGAGTGAGAAACTTGTGAGGGACCGGTGAAAAGCAGAAGTTAATCTGACTGCAATGAAGAAAACGACAAACATCGACTGATGCCATTTCTAGTACGGAACTTACGGTAGATGGAATAGAAGAGTGGGAACTAGGAAATGATGCAGTAGTTAGTTTAAGTGTGTTGTTTCCATCCATTGATCTGTACAATGGATTTATATATCAAAACAAGCTGATTTATCATCTTCATCAACTTTGACCTGCAAGAGTAATTCTTATCAGTTCAGTGAAACCTTCACTTCCTTCCTCTCCAGTTTGGTTTGATATATAAGGACCTTTTCCTTTTTTCTAGGTGGAGATCCGTCCTATGATGTATGTTGCCCTGACATATGATCATCGTCTGATCGACGGGAGGGAGGCCGTCACTTTCTTGCGAAGGATCAAGTCGGTGGTGGAGGACCCCAGGGTGCTGCTCCTTGATATGTGAACCCTTGTCAGCTCCAGGCCCAACCAAACAAACCACCCCACGCAAACAGTGGCTGTTCTCACATGGTGAACATTACTCTAACTGCAGTTCTTGTATTGTTATATTGGCTAACTAGGAAAAATGGATTGTGGTGAACAGTTGGGTTGTGCAATGGACATTTGTAAGACTGGCATGGATAAAAGATCTGATGGAGTTGTGGGGGAATGTCAGGCTCTGGGGTTTCTGGTGCTGGTCTTTAGATCAAAGAAGAATATACTATAACTTGTTCGCCATATGTCATTTTCTACATACATTTGACAAAATGTTCTACCTATTGTGAGATGACAGGCAAGTACAGATAAAACTGCATATTTTGGTTTTAATGTTTTGGTTGAGAGAAGAACAATGAGCACATATTGGGCTAGAAAACAAGAAACACTATGTTTTAAAATCTCCAAAGTGAAGAAATCCATAGGGATTTTATGCCATCTAGTTCATGAAATACCAGTATGAGAAACAATTCTCTTTTTGCTGTGTAAGAAAGACTATTTAAGAAAAGTTTTAAACAATAAAAGGTTCACTACCCAACTGTAGTTTTTGTTTGGATGTTTTTTGTCCTTTCATATCGGCAGTTTAGGTAGCAACATCCTGAAGGATAAACCAGGAGTAAAATGCTTAAAAAGGTGGTTTGTTGACATGATTTACAGAGGACTGATATATATGCTGTAGGTGAGTGGTTGTCATAGAATATGACTTAAACTTGGTGCAGTTTTAGTAAAATTTTAACTGAACATTATCATTTTTTTGCTTTAACTTGTATATTTACTGTACTAAACTAGCTAGCTTTTACTTTCAAAAGAAACATTTGAAATCATAAAGAGTGACGCAAAAGAAAACCAGCTTGATTCAGTGTAAGTTGTGACCTCCAGTGCCTCTAAAGACACTTGAAGCAGAAGAAAAGAGCTGAGAACAGTTTATAAAAGTTCTAATAATTATATTATTGTCTTTTCTTAATCAATGACTAGAGCTGATGTGACTGATGTGGCATATTCTGGGTCAGCTCAGTTCAGCCTTTTGACTCAGGATGCACCACCAACAACAACAACAACAACGACTAAAGAATCTGAATCTTTGGTTGAACCTGTGTTCCAAGCTTCTCAAACCGGCTGCACTGGGGCCTCGCAGCAAGAGGTTTCCGGGTTTGAGTCCTGGCTGGTACCTTTCTTTGTGGAGTTTGCTCTCCCCACGCATAGCTTCTCTGGCTTCCTCCCACTTTACAAAAACATGCATGTTAGGTTAATTAATGTCTCTAAGACTGACCCTTGGAGTGAGTGTGAGTACATGGATGTTTGTCTTTGTGTGACCCTGTGATGGCAGCTGGGATAAGCTCCGGACTCCCTGTGACCCTGAATTGGATTAAGCAGGTAAAGAAAATGGATGGATGAATGAACTTTGAAACTTTGAAACTGAAATTTGTTGCTCTATACTACAGTGATTCATTACTCATTTATCATTATGAGTAATTCTACATAAAGAAATCTACTGATTAATTGTAACCCAAAGCTTTATTCATTGTTATTTTTCCAGGATTTGTAAAGAAGATAAAACAATGTATTGCCTATCATACATTTCTTTCTACAATAATTGATAATATATAGTTGAAAGAATTTAAATGGTTTTGTTTTATGTGGCGTTTTGTTGACTTGCATGGTAATTATAAAGTTCATATGTAAACATTAGCTATCAAAACTGCATTAAATGCATTTTAAGTTCCGTTGTGCACTTCAGAATTTAAAAGTAATAGATAAATATCCCCCACCCCATTGGGACCACTTTTATTCAGCTTTTATTCGGTCCTTCTCTATGAGAAGCACAAAATCAAGTTGAAATACGTGCTACATCCATTCTTGCCACAGTAGGATCCAGTGGTATTTATTTTTGAGTCCAGTGAAGCGCAGATGGATGAGAACAGTTCTGCTAGCAAGTGAGAGCCTTCCAGGAGACTCCGCTGAAGAAGGGATGACACTTGATGTCACATACTCCTCCACCTCCAGAACCCAAGCGATAGCCAGCATCAAACTGAAGCAGCTGTGGAGTAGAATAGCATCCAACAGTAAGATTGAATGCCAGTT
Source organism: Leuresthes tenuis (assembly GCF_036924035.1). Taxonomy (NCBI): domain Eukaryota; kingdom Metazoa; phylum Chordata; class Actinopteri; order Atheriniformes; family Atherinopsidae; genus Leuresthes; species Leuresthes tenuis. The sequence goes on from NW_027325369.1 coordinate 24,019,851, forward strand.
TGATTTTCATCGTCCAAGACTTTTAGAAACAGAAACTCTGCAGATGTTTTTATCCTTATACCTCACCTCAGTGAGCAGAGATGCTGCTGCAGCACTCAGGTGGTCTGGGATGATCAGCTGGGTGTGGGAGTGGATTCCTGCAGGATGGAGCTGCCACAGTGGCTGGAGGAGCATATATAATATATTTACTTTCAACATAGTTTGTAAGAATGGGGCACAGTGCAGAATCTCTGTTAGAAGCTGAATATGGTTGTTGATCTTTTAGCTTACCATTCCGGTTAGAAGTTCAAACAGCAAAGCCCCAAGACTCCACCAATCACAAGCTTCTGTAGCCCTGGAGACTCCACCAATTTCTGTGAGCACACAGTTAGCTAAGTTAAGTTCATGCCTTAAAATGCTTGAAAATGTGTTTGTGTTCATGTCTTTGTATTCTCTTGTTACGCAAAGTACTTGAAGCAGATACATTTTGCCACTAGGTGGCAGATTACACCAAGAAGTGTCAACATACAGTAAGTTGTTTACCTGGAGCGCAGTACATTTGTTCCATGGCTTTGGAACTAATCTCTGACTGAACTTCACTCCACTGGCTGAAAAATGTCAAGCACACCTTTCCTGTGAAGACATTTTTCCAGGTAAAATTCAAAAGTACTGAGGTTTTCTTCACATGTTTTTTTTTTACAGTTATTTGATTGACTCACCGTTGCTCGTGAGCAGAATGTTTCTCGGGTTGAGATCCCGACACAGGATGCCTTGTTGATGCAGACTCTCCAGGGCCAACAGGATCTGTGCCCCCCAAACACGCACCTCTGATTCTGGAAGCCCCCAGCAGCTCTGCATGTTTTTATCTGCAGGCCTGGAGGACTTGACAGGGAACCGAGGCAGGTGGCACCAGCCATCCACCTCTATGATCTGGTCTTCTGGTCCATCTGGTTTAAGAAAAGCACTCACATCCTCGCTCCTCTCCTGGGGCGCGGCTCCAAGAGGAGCAGAGGAGAACCAGCCTACACGTGATTTCTTATTTTTAGTTTCTTTCCTCTCTCCAGGACTCAGAACCTCACAAGTCATCTCTACACCCTCTTTTACTCCACTTAAAGATGTTTCGCTACCTGAAAATGTCCTTTGTTTTTCTATGCTGCTGGGGCAAAGGGTAGCAGGGAAAGGCTGAGAAGTGATCCTTGTGTCCATTTGATCAGAAACTACTGCCCTGTCTGTGCTCTTGATGACTACCATTCCATTTCTCTCCTCTGCAGTGGGACTGCTGCTGTCTTGATTAGAGTCTGTAACTACTACGGCAGAGTTACTGCTTAAAAAAGGTCCGTGGTGATCGCCATTAGTATCCCATGATGCCCTGCCACGTATTTGGGTTTGGCAATGGAGAGGGAGATGCAAAATGGCAGGAGAGGAACTCAAACTCTTATTTTCACTGTTTGACGATCCCGTTTTTATAAATGAGGTCTGGATTGTATGAGGTGCAGTTTGTGCAAGTGTTCTTGTTAAGTCACTGTCAGTCACTGCATAGGGATTTATTTTCTCACAGTTGTGTGCTGGATCCACAGCTTTCCAAGCCTCCTCAAAGTCAGAGCTACACTCCATCAGTCCTATCCCAGCTTTTTTTTGCGGGAGGTCTGACATGACATCAAGAGCTTGACTGACACGAGCACAAGAGAGAGGAAGAGCGGGCTTTTCCTGAGTTTCACTGGAGTGCAAACACAAACTGGGAGCTGGTGGGTGAATGTGGGTGCTGACCTGCGTCCTCGTGGGGCCAGAGAGCAGAGTTAACCGGTCGAGCTTGGTGTAAAATGATGCTGCAGAGCGTGTGTTCTGTAGACAACCTGTCTCCTCAATATAAGAATGAGTCCCGCAGCTTTCCAGTCGCTGCTGAGTCTCATCCCACAATGTTGGGAATTCCGTATCTGGGCTCTCATCACTTAATTTTTCTGGAATCACTGATGTACTCCTGCTGCTGTGCAGGTAGTCTGTGCTGATAGTGGGTGAGGTGTAGCTTGTCTTCATTTTGATGCTGCACCGGCCAGAGGTGAAGCATTCTGGATGTTCCCTGGCTTTCTCATTTTTCAGCTTATTCAACCTGGAGAACAGCCTTCCACCTAGAAAAATAGAAAAAAAAATATTGATGTTGCTTTCTATTGTTTCCAATGGCACAGTGTGGAAATATGCTCAATTTCAATGTTTCATAAAAGAAATACATGTGCACAGCTTCAAAATGAATCCAAAAGTGTTTAATCAAATTCACCTTTGACATAATCAAGATGCAGGTACACAGCATCCTCGCTGACATAGTATCTCAGCAGCTTGACCATGTATGGAACCCCTTGAGGAATGATGGTTGCCTGGTCCCTGCTCTCCCAGCTTGATTTGACCAGGCTCTGCAAAAGCACATGCATATAAGAACTGAAAGGCTTATGTACACGCTCTTTAGAGGAGGAAAAATGTCTCTCGAATCATTAAGAAAAAAACATTAACTACTGCTTTGATCATCCATTTAGAAATGTTACTTCCATTGTAATTTGAGGTGCACTTGCATTGACTAAAAGGGTTAAAGCTCTCAGGCAGATCAATGCTGGGTGATACTCAGAGAGACAGGATGGAGAGAGCTTCCATCAACTGGTTCACTATAGAGTACAAGTACTGCTTGCTGTCAGACACCAACTCAAAAACCATCAGTGGAAACCCTCCACTTAAAGTATCTTTAAGGGTAGTGTAATGTCCATCTACTTTTTAATTAAATGAGTACATTCTTACCTTTACAACAAACATCTCTTTGTTGACCATACTTTGAACAATTAAGACCTTTGGAAAGAAAAACAACATCCTCAGGCTACTACAGAAAGGCAGGTATTAGTTATCAACAGCTTTGGTTTGAGTGCAGTGGATAATTTACTGGACTATTACATTCTCTTCAGCCAACACTTATGTTACAACAAATATGGTGCATTTACATCAAATAGTACGTTAATGTATTCGAGAAAAATGCATTTATCTGACCTTATCATTGACTCCCACTACTTTACACATCTCCAGGTCTTCTACAGGTGAACTCAGGTGTCTGATTGGACGGAATCTCAGACTGCTGTAGCCCTGTTCACGAAACCCACAGATGATGCCATCAGTTGTGGAAAGGTTACCAATCCCAATTTACTTTGAGGTAAAAGTATGAACGCGATACTGCTGAAACGCTTCATCACAAGCAAATGTTCTGCAATAAAAGTGTGTAAAATTTGAGGACTGTGCCTGAAGAATCGAAAGCCGTAATGGTGTGGAAAAATAGCTCTGCAACGCCAACAAAAATTTGATCTGACTTTATCACGTATGATATCTCTTGCATCAATTCAAAAGCAGTATTTTACCGTTGTAATTAGACAACTTTTTTGGTTCGAAAATAGAAATGGTTCGAAAATAGTTGAAAAGTGATCGTGGTCATGGTCATTTGGTGCTTTTCCTTGTCCGGCCAACTGTCCGTATTGATAGTGCTGTAAGATTTTGGTATTACAAGAAAAGTAACAATTGATTCAATTCACAATTCTGATACAATTTTTGACCCAATCATATAAGGATTTTAATTATGCTTTGTTAGATGGTTTCATCTCTGATAAAGTATTGCATAAGCTCTTTTAAAATCTAGTGTGTCAACAGATGTCACACCAATGTGGAATAAAAAGGTTCAATATTTCCAGTTGATATGTGCTGAAGCTGCAATATCAAGTATCAAAGATCGGACCTATGTAAGGAAAAGTTCTCCAGGTTTTTACATAAGAGCAGAACTTGATTGATGTTCTGTTCAACAGCTGCAAGAAGAAACAGAGGATGATTGTCTTACGCCTAAATGAGAGCTCCCCTTTCCGAGGTTGTCCTGTAGATGTGTTATAAAGATTTCTTCAGCTCTCTTCAGATACTGGGTCGTCTTCCTCTTCACAGCCTCCCGTCGTTCTTTGTTTGGGTCCACTGTAAAACAGGCAAACTTGTTATGACTCCAACAAAAAAGAAACTTCCTGCAGTTACGTGACTATAGTAAAACTTGTCCTGTCGTACACAGCTGGCTACTGAAAATGGATGGAAAGCAAAAAATCTGTGCTCAAGCTTTAGTTTTTAACTTCCTGTTTTTAGTCATGTTCCCATGACTTGTCTTTCCACATTTAGTGACTCAGTCTTAAAGACCAAATGTCCACTTACATTGAACCCCATTCAGCAGTAAGTCCACCCCGTTCTTATAGTAACTGAAAGCTGCCTCGTAGTCTTCATTGACCTCGCTGTCCAGTGCCATGCGGATCTGCTTGGCCGCCTCCACCAGGTAATCTCTCTTCGCCATTGTTTTGAATCTGTCAAGGTCCAGATGGGCCTATTCACGGCACAGATAGTTAAACTGCTGTTAACCAATCTGGACTAATAGTCAAGATATGAACAAGCTGCTTTATTAAATTAGAAACAGAAAGTGAATCTTACACCTACGTAAGTGAATGACACTGCTGCTGTTTGGCTCTTAAAGACTTTTCACACACTATGAATGTTTAGTTTGGGACTTACCTTTGCTCCTGTGTCTTATCAACAGCAGGATACATCTCTGTCTGTTGTCACTGTGCTTGGTGTGTGTCTGCCCCCCGTGACTCCAAGGCTCAGGTTTTTGCAGCAGGGCATGATCATCTGAATGAATGGAAACAAAGAGTTAACCAGAAGAACAGGAAGTGAGTACAAGCTTGAGCCTACTATTTTGGATGAATGGAAGGAAACAGAGCTGCAGATGTCCTAGATGACAGAGAAGTGACTCAGAGCACTAAGGCCCATTATCTTGTCTCACAGGGTAATTACATTATTTATCCTTACAGGATGACAAAACCCTGAATCTGCCTTGAGACATGAGTTGACCCTTACATTTGTGCATCACTGCAAAACATATGCTACAAAAACATGTGTACACGTATGCCACAAAGATTTCCAACACACAAATCAGTTGATATGTTTGTAACTTGATATGTAACTTTGCACAGCTGTATCCCTTGTATGGCACTGATGGATATTGCTGATTAGAAAACAAGCCATATATGAAAATCTGATTTTACTTTGCCCACAGTTTAGCCACAAACGGAAACACAAAAATCATATATATATATATATATATATATATATATATATATATATATACACCCCCCCATCCTGGTCATGGATGTGACATCATATAAGCAGTGTGAGGAAACACACATAGCCATCTCCAGTGTCCTCCATTATTATCCATCATTTTTAACATGTACTTCCATAGCTAGTGATCCAGTAGATCATTATAACAAATGAACGGTCCAAAATCACAAGAGAGATGCACACACTGTACCTGATGTGAGGCGAGCATGGCCTGGACCCTCCGCCCCAGCATCAGCAGCATCAGCAGGAAAGGAAGCAGCAACGGTAGCCTGTGTCCTCGGCAGCTAGAACACACTCATCCCATGAGCAGGAGAGGAGGAGAGAGCTCAGGCAAGGCTGCTGATTGGCTGAGCATGATGTCACTTTAGGGTACCATTTCACACAAGGCGCTCACTTCCCCCCTCTCATCCTGACAGATGCTGGGAGATTTAAAGAGACAGTGCTGTTTTTGTGTACACTGATGTCTATTTCAGCAATGATTTATTAAAAATGGACTGACTGCAGATTTTAGTTTTCGTTATTGACAAATCCCGTTAAGAATTATATAATAATATTATTATAAGTTTAATGTATGTGGTGCACTGTGAATGGAAGGATGATCCTGCCCAGAATTCATACTCTGCTGGGTCTTGATGCTCAGTACCAGATAGAGCCAGGCACCAACTACAGCACAAAGAAAAGTCCCCCAACCACAGACACACCCCCAAGGGAGGGCTGATTTACAGAAGGGGGTAGAAACTCCAGCATGGCACTGACATCTGATCTTTGTAACCTTATCCAAAAAGCACAAAAGGGGGAGGGGAGGGGGGGTGTTGCAGCCATTCCTGAATGTTCATTAAGTCACTTCTAATTTGCAGACTTTTGCTCAGGATTAAAACAGGACACATTTTTGAATTTTTATTCCAGAAAGATCAGATTTGTCACATAGATTTCTGTAGGTGAAACTTAGTGTATCAATCACTGTGTATCAGATCATGACCAAGAGGCAACATTCTTGTTTTATTTCATTTGATAAAATAGCTACATATTGAAAAGATTAGTTATTCAATATAAAAAAAGAACATTTGAGTGTCATATTCCTTTAACCTTGCCCTATGTCATACTATACTTCACTTTAAAGTGAAATATGTATAAGTGAGTCTGTGATAGTCTTTATTTCTGGTTAAGTTTAAGTTCTAATATAACTGATTGAAAATATGTTTTTAAGTTCTTTATAAACTAGTCTAATTAACCGGAATGTGCATGTGTGGGAAAGCATCCAGTATATATGTTTTTTTTTTAAATGGTCTTCGCTTCACTAGTTTGTCTTCTGTTCAAAATCTGCTAAGGCAGTACGCATTATACAGCACATTTACTTCTTTAAAACTTGTTTATGAGAACTTAAAACGTGTCTCTTTTACATATTTCATTTTGATTATGAAACTCTCATTACACAGCAGAGTTGTTGCTCTGTTCAACCTCTGATCCAATGTACTATTGTCTGTTTTGTTCCGAATAAAGACATAGAAATACGTTATGAAAGGTTTCCACACTTACAAGACCACAGGTAAGATGCCAAATTTGACCTTGATTGCTTCATAATGATCTGAAGTAAAAAAAATTAGGGTCAAATTCTGCATTTATTTATCTTATTGTAGAGAATTGAACTTATTGTCTTTCTTGACTTAATTTCAAGTTATGCAATTATTTCAGATATCATATCTTATAAATGTGCATATGAATACACATTAAAGACAAACCACAATTTTAATGCTTCAGTTTGATTTTATTCACAAAAAGAGAACAAAAGGTGTATGCACTATAGAGCATAGCTTCAGTAGGGTTTAGATGCAAAAAGTGAAAACAGGTCAGACGTATCAATCACAATACTCTAGATCTCAAAGCGATGCAATTATTGTTTGTTAAATCTCAAATTATAGGACACATAATATCCATTGTTGTACATGTAGAGCTTCTGATCAGACGGATTGTAGTCCAGGTTGCTGTATTTGTCCTGGAACTTCTTGAAGTGAATGCTGAGGTGTTTTTCCTCTTTGGTTTTGGTGTCAAATGCATAGAAGATCTCCTCAGTGGTGACATCCACCGACCTGGTGGCATACATAACTCCACAGACCATGAAAGCATTACCAGCTGACTGCTTGAACACACCAGTGTTCAACTCATCCTCAATGCCAAAAGATTTCTCATCTATTTTTGTAAGGACAATTTTGCCTTTGCTCTCCTCTGTTGCATACATCACCCACAAGCCGTTTTCATCAGCTGCAAAATCCATGTTCTGATTGATTGAGTAGACATAAGAGAACGTCTGACTTGCAGCTGGGATCACTCTGTATTCATATTTGGAAGATGTCAGATTCAGCTTGCCCATACTAAAGGGTGAACCGCGCTGATAATAAATAGTATTACCATGAACAATATAATTGTTGCCAGTACCTTCTGCCCCATGTGGTATGTCATGGCCTTTGAATGCATCCCTTAGAATCAGCTTATCATAGTCAGAGTACAAGTAGAAGTTATGCACTGAGGGACTGCTATATCCACCATAGAAATACATATTCTCATAACCTCGAACAGGTTTGGAGTCTTTTCCCCAGCCACCGTACAGGTAGCTTGGAGCCAGATGAGCATTCAGTTGACTCACTGTTGGTTTGCTGATGCTCAAGATTCCAGTGTGATTGCAGTTGCCTGCAAAAAAAGCAAAACACGTTGGCAAGTAACTGACATTATTTAAACTGGGCACAATTTTCTGTCATCATAGGTAGCTGCCTTACCAATATCTGGCTTGATGATATCTTGGTCCTGTTGGCAGTCTTCCAACCTCTTCTGTAGCTTAGCAAACTCAATGCGGATCACCTCCAGGTTGCTCCTGTCATAACTCTCCAGTTGATTCACAATACGAGTCATGTTGCGGATCTTGAGGGAAAAACAAATCCAATTTTGTAACAAGGGAAAGTCTGTTACTTGCAAATAAATTAAAAGAAACATTATTTCACCTCATCGTGCAGACTGTCAAACAGGGGCGAGGAGGAGTTGAGGGAGTTTTTGAGCTGAGACACCAGAGCCTCAAATTCTCTGAGCTCAATCCTGAGCAGCTCAAAGTCCAACCTAATGTATTTGTCAGAGTTGCTTCCCAGCATGGACACTCTAAAAGTCAGATCATCCAGTTCCTTGAGGTAGATCACCAGCCTTCCCTCGTAGCTCAACATCTGAAAGAGTGAAAAAACAGGGAACACAATAATAATGTCTTACAGTATATCTTTTTCAGAGTTTGTGCTACTGGTCAGTTCTACTGCACCTTGTTCATTTGGATTTCCACCTCCAGGATCATATCCTTGCTGACTTCTTGCATGTGCTGAACCCGGTCGGCAGGGAAAGTGGTATCAGGTAGATACACACGACAAACACACTGACCTGATGAGCCCACTGATGCAGTGACATTTCCAGATTCCCAATCCTGCACTGGCTAAAAGTGATAATGGCATTAAAAAAAAAGAGAGAAAACCCCATGTTTACTCTAATAAATCAACTGTACATGGATGATTTAACAGAAAATATGGCGCACTTACAATCCAGGCCAAAGCAGGACTGAGAGCTGGTAGGAGCAGCAGCAGAAATGGCAACATTGTGTCTCACTTTAACTCTCAAGAGTCTCCACAGTGGCCTTTACTAAAGGGTTTTTAAAGACAGCCCGTATCAGATCATCATAAACACCTTCTATCATCACATGATTATTATCTAAGTCCAACACATGCACAGATGTTCATTCACAAGCAGCTAATGGCAGATTATATCCGTGTTGGCACATAATAAAGTAAGAGCAGAGGGATCCACTGCATCAGGTTTGATTTGAACACTGGGTGTGGATGAGAAAGATATCATATGTTGTGGTTTGTTGCAGCACTATTTATGGTGTCTCTGTTGAACTGTGAAAATGTTACATGGTAGGAACGCCCCTTATTTTACTATTATTATCCACTGTTTTTACAATGTTTCAAACTGTAAATGTTTGTTATAACTGTCAGTTCTCGAGTCAGTAGTGAGAAATGCATGACTGATATGAACCAGTTTGGTTCATTATATTGCTTCATCAATCTTATGGCAAATCGCATAATCCTATACATGGGACTTGGGTTGTGATTCTAAACATTATGACTCAAAAGAAAGAGATACTGAGCCTCTTGTAGACAGTGACTGAAAAGCGGACTCAAATTTTAGGAAACTATTTTACATTACCAAAAATGACTGTTAAAAGAAATCAAATATATAAAAATAAGGATTCAGTGTTGCATGTAGTGTCCGTTTTGATGAGACATCACTGACACATGAAGTGTCTCAAGTGTACATACAGAGCAGCCAGGATAAATCTCTAGACATAGAGATATGGCATCCGGCATAAAACGTGCCAAATCAATGATGCAAGATTGACTCGCTGTGGTGACCTCTGATGCAGGGAGAGGCCAAAAGGAGAATATATATATATATATATATACAGGGTACGATTTGTGAAAAAAACAGAGGGAGGGATCATTTTTAGAAACATTTTATTCAGAAAAATCACCACACAACAGTATGAAAACATGAAAACTGTTGATTCTTGTGTAGATAAACCTTACATTTAGGCTACATAACATAGATGGTTAGATAGCCTATTTTGAACGTGAATTTAACCACTGCATTTTCAGAAATATTTTCTCAAAATATCATTTTTAAATTTGTCAAATAGAAATAAAATTTTCATCATTTCCCTATATCAGTTCAACAGAAAACATGAAATACCACAATGTGTTGTCAAATGTTTTTTAAATGGTTAATCTGATAGACTATAGATCAGATTATGAAAACAGTAGATATTTTTTGTTGTAAAAAAATATATATATAGAAATAAATAAAATAAAATTAATTGATTAGATAAAACAGGTATTACTGAATAATTCTTATGAATCTGTTTTTTTAAATTTCTGATTTACAGTTTTGATTAGGAGGAGATACAAAAATGTTGCCGCTCTTTTTCACATATTGCTCTGTCCTGGACCTCCTGCCAACTCAGAATTTTCTCACATGTATTTTATGCATATTGCCAAAGGTTTTTCGGTTTGGCTTTACAGTTGGGATGTAAATCTGAGGGTGTTTTGTTTTTCAGGAGGAATTTTAAGGAAATAACCTCAATGCATTACATATGTGGGTATTCTATTTATTTTTTATTGATTATAGATATTTCACAACTAATTTATTGCTTTGTGTCTATATAAACAGTGTTTATTAAATTGTAAATAAATCATAATACATTTTCATATGGATGACACTGTTTTATTTAATGTTTAAGTCATGTTAATATCATTCCATTATTCCAAACTGCAATTACAAAGGTATGTATTCTTTTCTTCAGTACAGTTCAACAATTTTATCTGTAATAAATCAACTGTATTCTGTGATATTTTTATCTTCAATCAGGAAAAACGTATATACTGTATCCATAAGCATTTCAATAAGGACGAGCATGGCACTTTGGGATGCTTGAAATACTTTATTAACATTCAAGAAAAGGAGAGATAGAACAAGAACAAGAGAATAGTAAGACGAAATGGTTGCCTCATGCAGCTCAGGTGACACTTCAATAAATCACTGAAAATTATTTAGGTCACAAGAAAAGTTCCACAGTGGTTTGAGCTGTGTGATTAAACCAGAGATGGTAGTTCACATAGTAACCATCATTGTAAATGTAGAGCTTCTGGTTGGTGGGGTTGTAGTCCAGGTTGGAATACTTATCCTGGAACCTCTCAAAGGGAACACTTATGAAGCTCTCCTGTTTGGTTTTAGTGTCATACATGTAGAATATCTCTTCCATTTGGATATCAACTGTTCTGACTGCATAAAATACACCACACACCATGAATGCATTGCTCACACCTGGCTTATAAGTGCTAGTCTGCCATTCCTCCTCTATCCCAAAGGAAGCTTCATTTATTTTAGCAATGACCATCCGACCGCCGGACTCCTCTGTGGAGTAGGTCACCCACAAACCGGTTTCATCGGCAGAAAAGTCAAAGTTCTGATTGGGAGAGTTAGAGTAAGAGAATCTGTTGCTAGCCCTGGCAATCACCCGAGACTCATATTTCATGCTGGTGAAATTCAGTTTAGCCAATCCAAAGGGATTATTAATCTGATAATACAAAGTATTTTCACGTATGATAAAATTGCTTCCTGTACCATACCAGTTGCTTTGTAAATTGTGATGCTCAAAGTGGTTTCTCAATATTAGGTTTTTGTAGTTCGTGTAGAATCTGATGTCAACAATAGAAGAACTAGAGTACCCAGAGTACCAGTACATAGACTTTCTGTCAGGCAGAGGTTTTGAATCTTTCCCCCAGCCTCCAAATATGTGGCTTGTGCTCAGATGGGCATTCAAATGGCTCACCTGGGGCTTGCTAACCTTGATTATACCAGTGTGTGCACAAGAGCCTACGGAGAGAGAGGATAATTAGTCATGAGTCCAAAGAGGGCTTTCAGCTAACATGATAGTGTAAATCATTTTACCAATGTTGGGGTTGAAAAGCTCCTGGTGGCGTCTTTCACACTCCTCCAGTTGCAGCTGCACCTTTATGTATTCCCGGCGGGTGACGAGAACCAAATTCTTGTCGTAGATTTTCTCCAGCCTATCCAGGGTATCCACCATGACTGTGATCTGAAAGATGACACATGCTTTAGCATTAGATAACCTTTGAAACCACAGTTGTGGTGACATTGAGCACGACTGCAGCTCAGGACATACCTGTACATGCAGGGACTCGAACACAGTGGTGGAGCCACTGATGGAGAGCTGCAGCTCTTTAATCAGGGCCTCCACTTGTTTGATCTGCACTGTTATTTCTTCCAGGTCGGCTTCACTGTAGTCATCAGGGTTCTTCTCCATTTGCTCGATGTCCACTGTCAGCTTTATGATCTTTTCTGCATACTCTGTCAGCTTGGTTTCATAGTCCACCAGCTAAAATGAATCGAGAATAAAAAACATTTTACATTTTTTGTCTGTCACAAATATGCCATCACTCATTACATGTGCTTGCTGAGTACTTTGCCCATCTCCAGCTCCAGTTTGTGTGAGATCTCCACAGCAGTGTGCTCTACCGCCACCAAATCTCCCACAGGAAAAGTTTAACTGGGCAGGAACGCATCGCAGGTACAGCTGTGTCCTCCACCTCCTGTTTCATTCCTGGCAATCCCTGAACTCCATCGGCCTACACCCTGAGTATAGGAGTATAGTTATAAGTGCATCAAAGAAAAAATATGCATAATTTGAATTTAATTTTACGATATGCCATACACACCCCTGCAGCCATCGTGGAGCTCAGCAGGGCTGAGAAAATCAGAGTGCAACTCATTCTGGTGCAGTCAGAGTGGTTATGACTGAAATGGCTGGATCTTCACAGTTTAAATAGCCTTATCACAACCTACTGCAGGATGCAGCACCTGCCTAGTTCACAGTATTGTTGCCCAAGGCACATGTCAGGATACACTCCTACCATTGTCTTTAGCTCTTAGAATTTAGATATGGAGATGTTTGCTAAACCATCCATTCGTATGTGGGTGTGTCAGAGGTGAGTTTCACATTCTATCTTGTCAGATGGTCTGTCTCCTTCAGTTGCAAACTTTATTAAACACTGACTGACCGAGAAGCATCTTAGGCACCATATTACAAAAAGATAATAAATAATGAAATTCCAGTAATTGTGCATAACAAAGAAACCCAGAAAAAAAAAAGATCCAAATGTCAGGTTTTAATATTACTTGACAGTTTTCTTAAGATTCTTCGAGTCTTTATCTGCATGTTTCTTTGCTTTCTTTTTCTTTACTTTCTTGGTATGGACTTTACCCTCTGGCTGCTTAGCATTGAGAGCTGGCCTGGACCTGGTCAGGCTGTTAGCAGTGGGACTAAGCTTGCTGTGGCCCATCTCTGGATCAGAGCAAACTCCCTGAGCAGAGATAGGCTTGCCTGGCGCAGAGCGAGGGGAGTCAGCCAGCAGGTTGGGTTGTGAGTAGGAGCGCATCGCCGGAGAGCTCGTGGGACGGTAAGGTGAGGTGCCTCCTAACATGGGCAGGTGGATGTGCTCGTTACTCAGATTAGTGACAGAGTAGCGACTGCTGTTTGACATGACAATGTGGTGCCAAGAGCTGAGAGGGGTTGCTGAAAATGGTTGAGGGCCACTCGACTCTTCTCTGGCTGCTCCTGGGGAAATGACCATGGAGCTGCGAGGTGTGACTGCCTCCACAGCACTCTGAAAGGTTTTCAGGATGCGGTCACTCTTCTGCTTCTCTTTCTTCTGGCGGGACTCAACCTTCCTCAATTGGCGGCGGTGATTTCTCATCATTTGTTTCCTCGTATCGGCCAGTCCCCTGGACGCAAACACCAGATAACATTTTATTTAGCCATTTTATTACATTCCTGTCTTTCCCATACACGAACAGCCATCTTTTACAACATAACTTTTGAAGGCGTCTTTATGAGCCTATATGATACCAATAACACAATTGTTTCAACTATGATGTCAAACAGTAATAAAAACTAATAATTGTATAAGCATCATCACCCAGTATGCTCCAACAATAAATCAATTTAGAAGGTTTATCATTATAATCAAACAATATGGGAAATGCTCACCTGTAGTCCACAATTCCCGTCCTGTCACGATCAAGTCTCTGGATGAGCTCCTCAATCTGGTATCGATCCAAAGGAATGCTGGATTGCTAACAGTTTCACACGCACAAACACACAAAGTGTTTCTTTTATCATGGATGATTTCTTGTGGCAATTTAGGTGGACATTCAACATCTCAGTAGCCTCAGCAACTCCACACAGGTCTATATATTGATTAGTTCAGAAACCTGAACTGCCCTCCTGAAGTCAGCCACAGGGACTCGCATGGTGCCATCTTTGTCAATGTTCCGAAAGAAATCCCACAGGCGCAGCTTGCGGTTATCAAGATAATCCTTCAGAAACATTGAGGGGAAATATTTTAATTAAATCAAAAATATATATATATATATATTATGTATATATGTATTAGAAGTCATTTTAGAACATTTATATACAGAATATGATCTACATATTTTTCACAATAGATTTTCTGAACTTTGATTCAGACCCAACAGACCTGGATGACTTTCATTGGATCGACTCGTTTTGGTGGCTTCTTTGCGATAAAGCCTCCCACACCTCCGTACAGCACATCCAGACCAGGATGCTCCTGACATGTTACCTCCAACAGATTCACAAAATTCTCATCTACCAGTACATTCTGTTCAGATATACACAGAATACAGAGCATGTAGCATCTTTGTACTTCACCAAAACTTAAAAGAAGCCATGCAGTCTTTTCTTGATTAACATGAACACAAACGTAAACTATGCAGTGTAATGTGACTGGCTGACACTGTGATCAAATATAATGTAATGACAGTGCAGCTGTCACTCACACATATGTTGATCTCCTCCACGGCAGTTCGAGGTGTGTTTTTCACCAAATTGACCAGGGCCAGAGCGCCCTCTACTGTTAAAGAGTTATAAGCCAGCTACAAGGACAAAAGGATAAAACATCACGTAACAGTATATATGAGGCCTAGGTGGCAACGAATATGGCCCAGTACAACTTTATCCACCCACCAGCAGTACTCGGAGCGTGTCATTGTATTCAAGACCCCTGCACAGCATGCTGACTCCCTCATTGGTGAGGCGATTGTTGTTGAGGTTGAGATGCACCAGAGTGTTGTTGAATTTTAGGGCCTCTCCCATGGCCAAAGCTCCCTCATTCCCAAAACCGTTCCATGATAAGTCAAGGTGTTTTAACATCATATTCACCTAAACACAGACACGGGTTGATGTTTACTCACAGAGCCAGTAATTATATCTATTTTGTTACACAGCCATACCTTTAGTCCAGCGCAAAAAGCCACAGACCCTTTCATTCTAAGATGATTCCAGCTGAGGTCGAGCACCTCTAGGCCTTCATTGTTTGCTGCAAATAATGAGTGATTAAAATGAAAGAAGCAAACACACACACACACACACAAAAGAACAAACAAAGAAACAGAAGAGAACAGAAAGATCTTGCATTCACTGCTGTAACCGCATCTCATTGTTTGTATGCAGTAATCTGCATTACATTGCAAATCTGCAATGATATGAAAAACTAGTGAAATGTACGATACCCAGAAGCTGTCCTAAATGCTCTCCTCCTCTTCCACAAAACTCATTGTGGCTCAGGCCTAGTTCCTTTATTCTGGAATTGGTCTGAATACAAAAATAAATGCAAAGCAATAACTGTCAATAGTAAAAGAATGGCCATTAAGAACAAACTAAATAATAATTTGATTAGATCATTGGTAACTTACTGACAAGGCATCTGCAAAATATTGTGCATCATCATCTGTGAATCCATTTCCTGCATGTAGAAAAAGAACATACCTATTTAAATGTGTAAAAAACAATATTTTAGTACCTGATTCCCTTAATTATTATAACCAATAATTTAACTTATATTTTCAGAAATGGATGATTTAAAAAAAAAAGTTTGCCTTCACTTAATCCTGGAAATCATTAAAACATGGAAGCTTAATGGTCTCAGTGCATCACCCTGCAGGAGACACACTCATAAGTGTCCATTACCTGAAAGTTTAATGGATTTTAGTGAAATGTTGTCCAGCAACATTTTGGTTACATGCTCAGCTCCAGCAGACTTCAAATGGTTGTTGGACAAATCCTGAACAACAGAAAAAATATAAAAGGTGTGTGCTTGTTTAACATTCCGACTTGCAAGACACTTGTGCCCCCTAGTGGTCTCTTTGCAGTCTTACATACCAGGTGCTGAACGGTGAAATTAGCCTTCAACATCTCCACCAGGTATTTGGCTCCTTCAGCTTGAATGTGATTGTCTGCCAGTTCCAGAGTGTTAATGTGCATATCAGCCTAAATACAAAAAGCTCATCAGACCTATTAATTAAAAGAGTCTCTCTTAGTGACAAATTTGCACGCTCAACTCACCACTAATGCAATAGCGAGTGCTTTGCACCCCAAAGGTCCAAGCCCATGGTGGCTGAGTGTCATAATTGGAGATCCAATGTTTCGAATAAAGTAAGAGACTGGAACTACACCCACCAGCGTGCATGCCTGCACGTACACCTCAGCCACAGACATCTCCTTCTTGTTCTTCTTGCTCTTCTTGTTCTCTTCTTGTTCTTGGTCTATGAATAAGCCATTAAGAAGCGAGAGTCACTGAGATGGCCCTTGCATATATCATTTCTCAGTAACACTATGTAAAAAAAAACTTTACCCACGCAAAGAAACTTTACATACTGTAACTGCAATGTATTATATCAATAAGACCTGCAAAATGTCAAGAACAGTGTTTACCCAACAACTTCAAGGAAGGTCCTTACCATCTGACTCCAAGTCTTTGTCAAACTTGTCCCAATCGTGTGGTAGTGTTGGGGATGAACAGTCATCTTTCAGGCTGAGGGTCTCTAAGGAGGGTACAGACATCATCGCCTACTGTCAAAGTTTATGTCTTTTTCATTGCATCAATGTGCTGGATTGAGAGAAAATACACAATCATATGTGTGTTGTTGCTCCTTTTAATGTGGCCTGTAAGAGCCAGTACTGTCAAATGAAACAGGCCGGTGCTGTGAAGCAGGTAATTTTAACCCTCAGGTAATGTATCACGTAAAGTGGCATAAACAATTTATGCCTCTGTGTAGTTACCATCTTGTGCCCTTAGCAACACAATGCAAAACATACTGAGTTCAGCATGACATTGGATAATAAGGTCCTGTGTTGAATTAAATTGTTTAGTATTAAATTATTTTTATTGAAAGTTGCATATTTTTCTTGTTATTCTCTATATGTACATATACATGTGTGTGTATTCCAATAGAATTAATTTAATACTAAACAATTTAATTCAACACACACACACATATATATATAGTGTCCTTAGCCCTTATTGGTGACGTTTCACTTTTGACCCATAACCTTTTACATCAACACCTTCAGAGTGCGCATGTGCCGATTTTAGGAGAGAAACATGATTGGCAGCTTGCTGTTTTATGCGCTCTACCCCTTGTCGCGCTACTTAACCAGTCGACCCACAGGTAAATTTTTGCAGCGTTTTGCAAGGATGTTTTTGTTTAAAACAGCTTTAAAACTTCACAGTAACCTTTGGCTGCTACGAGCTAAAATAAACTTAAGCTCGCTGCGGAGGAGGAGTTTGGCTGGCGATTCAGTTTTTGTCGCCAGAAAGCTCAGTGTGACATGAGCCTGGTTTCTAATCATAAAGTAACATACTGTTCGATCTTTTGTGAAAACGGATAGAGTGTTAAGTTTTCAAAATGCAGCTTGCTAACTTGTGTTAGCTTGCACCTGTTGTGTTTATGCTTTTGGCACTCGCTGTGACGTCATGACGCTAATGCATGTTTGCTTTTTTGTGGGGTACAGTATTTTATGTTTGGTTTGGCAAAGTTTCCCCGTTTGAACTGTCTGTTTAGTCACTGTTGACAATCAGTGATGCTCATGAACAGAGAAAATGGCTCTTTATCGCAGTGTCTCTGCATTGCTGTTCTCTTACATTTGTTTTGTTTTACAGAAAGTTCAGAGAAGGGTCCCTCTCCTGCTGTGGTTGATAGCACATCGGTGTGGGATGGTGGTGCTGGCACAGTTCGATTCACCGAGTCTCAGACAGCCTTGCTGGACCAGTGGGGGGAAACGAAAGGGGAGACGAAAGAGAGGGTAAATGAACAAGTAACGGAGGACAACAATACAAGACCCGACATGGACAAGGAACTGCTGACAGCTGTCCTGCATAAACACCCAAAGAATAATACAGCTTCAAGAATGAGTGAGGTGCATTCTGCACAGCACGAAGAAGTAGAAGGTCCCAAACAGGGGAAGCCAGACATGGAGGATGAAAATACTTTTACATCTGAAGATATCAGTCCAGAGCAAGCACTTTTGGCACAAGTAAAGTGCCTGCAAATAGAAGACAGCATACAAGGAACTACTTGTACAGTTCAGGAACAAATACAAACCGTTGAAGAGTCAGTAACTCCTCTTGAGGCGCTTAGAATGACAGAGTGCTGGGATGAATATGTAGTATCTACTGCAGGTGCTGCCTCTGATGGAGGGGACAGTTCTCCGCTCGTACTTGCCTCCCTTCTCTCCAACACTGAAACCCATCTTAAACTTAGTGAGCAACATGATACACAAACCGGGTGGCACTTCCCCGTGGGGCCCGGTCTGGCAGAAGAAGTGCAGTGCCCACTGTGGCACTTTCCTGCGGCAAGTTATTACCCTCAGATCGAGGTGCCCTTTGAAGGTGAGAAGAGTTTTTTTTTTTTTTTTTATCATTTGAATTGCATTAGCTACAATGAGACTTCTGTACACTCACTTCTCCATCGTCATCTATATGTAATTTAATATTCAGCTCTGAGTCGCCTTATTTGTATGTTTGTCCTTCTCACAGTTATGTGGAGAGTATGGGAGGAATTGGATGCAACAGTCGAGCCTTTAGCATTCAAAAAGGCCTCAATGGACTTCACTGTCATGTCCTACAACATCCTTGCTCAGGACCTCTTGGACACCAACCACCATCTTTACGTACACTGCCCCCCAGAAGTGCTGGACTGGAGCTACCGCTGCAGTCTGCTTTTAGAGGAAATAGAAAAATGGGCACCAGATGTGAGTTAAATGGAACTTTTTTTTCTCCTCAGAAAATCAAAAGAGCTACATTTTATATTCTACATTACTGCTAATAACTTGTGTGTCTCTGCTTGGGTGTAGATATTGTGTCTCCAAGAGGTTCAGGAGAACCACTATCATGAACAGCTCCATCCTGTGCTGTCTCAGATGGGTTGGTCACCTCAGACAAAACAGTGGAATAGTAATGTTGGGGGGTAATGTGACAAAGACACTACTCATTTTCTCTTCATGTTGTTGTCTAGGCTACACCTGTGTCTTCAAGCGGCGCACGGGTACCAAGACAGACGGCTGCGCTGTTTGCTATCGCACTAGTTGCTTCTCTGAGGTTGCTGTCACTAAGGTGGAGTTCTTCAGACCTGAGACGGAGCTCCTGGACCGGCACAATGTGGGCATCGTATTGCTGCTCAAGCCAGTGGTCGCTGAGGGAGGAGAGGCGAAGGAGGAGGGTCCACCCCTGTGTGTGGCCAACACACACCTGCTCTTCAACCCCAAGAGGGGTGACGTGAAGCTTGCTCAGTTAGCAATCATGTTGGCAGAAATTGATGCCGTGATCAAATCCTGTAAGGTCAAAGGTGAACACTGTAACGTTATATTGTGTGGAGACTTTAACTCTCTTCCACACATGCCCCTGTACCAGCTGATCACCACCAGCAAGCTCCACTACCAGGGGTTGCCAGTGTGGATGGTGAGAAAACAGAATAAACAGCAGTTATCTAAGGGAAATACCCTGCTGCTTCCATATAACTTTATGTAAACTAGTTTGTTTTACTCACATTAAACTAATCTTTTCAGGTTTTGATGCTCTCACCACCTGCCTCAGTAACCTTGTATCTATTTTTAATGTCCAACAGATATCAGGCCAAGAGGACCTGTCATACAAACCCAGTTATCACAGACTGTTTGCTCCTCTGTGGCCCAGTTCTCTGGGAATCACTGACAACTGCCAGTACACCTCTGTAAACAATATGTTGGAGAGCCAGAGTCAGAAATTAGGTCAGTTTTAGAAGTCCCATTGGTTTGTTCCTAGAGCTGCTTTCAGTCTGTGGTGATGTGTCTTTCCTCTAACTCCGTTTGATCGTATTTTTCTCTCTTGTGTAGGGAAATATCAGTACAGCCATGACTTGATGATGCAGCTGCGATATTGTCCAGCTGCATGTGTTCGTCCTCAGGACCTGAAGCTGATTCCAGGAGTGACCGACAACACACCAGGTGGGACAGACGCGTGATACAGAAAGCTCAATATTATTTGCAGTCATTCCACCCTTTAAAGCTCCTGGAAACTGGAGACTTGTTTTCTTTTGTTGTTGTGTACAGATGCATCGAGGGAAGATCAAGATTATGATAAAAGGTCAGTTTAGCTCCAGGTCACTTAAATCGTACAATAAATGTTCAAGTTATCAGATTGATTCGAGTTATTCATTTGTAAATATGCTACCATTTCAAATGGGTCATGTCACAGAATAAATCTATTGTTTACAAAAGAAGAGACTTCATTGAGGGGAAATGAGATTGGTCCTAAATGTGATGTTTCTCTCAGGTTCAGACACAGTATCAGTCATCGGTTAGACCTGGAGTCGGTCTATAAGCACGTTCTTCCTGGCACCGGCAGTCCAGAAGTTACAACCCTGCACTCCGAAGGGGGAGCTACTGTCGACTACATCTTTTACTCCCCTAAACGCAGCTGTGCCTCTGATCAAAAAGGTATGAGGACAGGTTTCTTTTAGCAGCCGATTATTAAATGTTATGTCTGCAAATGTTATGTGCTACTTTATAGAGCTCATGGGTTCTGTTTTTATTTTGTCTTTGATCTTTTCCACAGCAGGTGGAGACTTTGCAGGTAAAGGTCTGAAGCTTATTGGTTCTCTCTCCCTCCTGTCTGAGGATGTCTTGTGGTCGATGAACGGACTTCCCAGTTACATATTCCCCTCTGACCATCTCAGTCTGGTGGCTCGATTCCAGCTAGACCTTAATGCTTCATGATAGGAAAGCAGATGCTAAACATGCTACCCTCCTGGTGTCGAACGCCTGTGTCACACTGTTTATTACATGGGAACTTGGAAGAACAGAAATTACACTATTTTTTTCATTTAGTTAGAAAAATATATATATATATATATTATTGCTGGGTTGCAAAGTCCTTTTCCTCTCTCTAAATGTTCACAAAGGCACATGGACAGTAGTTTATAAACCAGTCACTACACATGTAATTGTAGCCCTGCAGGACCTCAGGTGGTTATTGGACATAAAACGATTCTTGTGTTTCTGTGTATTTACTCACTCTTGTTATAAACCAGGATTGCTCCATCAGCGCATGTAGCACAAAAGAAGAAATGCATGTTGAGATTTTAGATATTTTTTGTCACACAATGCTGTTGATCAAGGTTGCTCGTATTGTTTTCTTATAAGAAGTGATGAACAGGCTGTGTGTGAGAAAATTTCTTCTCAATAGCAGACCAGCTCTGCCTGCTGCACATGTAGAGACAGCATGTCGAAGGAAACTTAAAGGCTGTCCATTGTTTTGAGGATAAATTACGTTCGTCAACATTTGTTTTAGTCAGGAAGAGCCCCAATGATTTATATTGGTGTAATCTGTAAAAAAAAAAAAAAAAAGCTGTCAAAAATGCACATTTTTAACAAGGAAACAGCAAATGTAAGCCTCATGATTCGGAAGTGGTTTTGAATCCTCTCCAAAAGAGGAAGGCAACAATAGCAATAAAGAGACGATTAAAATATGTAAAAAAAACCAGGAAAACGACTGCAAACTTTTATGTACCGTCAGCCTTGTGTCTCAAGTGTGTCTCCCCAGCTCCTTCCGTAGATCCTCCCTGTCCAACATGTGTACATCTGGCATTGAGTGTATCCACTCTATCTGCTCCATGTGGTGAGGGTCGTGGGACACGTACTGGCTGATCTTGACCTTGAATCGGGTGTTTCAGTAGAACCTGCAGGCACCTTCAGATACCTTAACCAAATCCATAAGTGTTTACAACTGCAGGCGCTTGAACATGAGGTCCTCCCTTCAACTGATGCCCAGAAATGTTTCTTTAGTTAGATTTATTTTTTTTTCTCCCAACCTTGTGGAGAGTTTGCAAGCAAAGGTCTGAGGCTCACTGGTTCCATCTCTGTCTCTGTCTTTGGTCAGTGTGGTTGGACTTGTGGCTCATTTCTGGCTACAGAAGATTGATAGTTTTGTGAAGGAATAAAAATGATGCAAAGCTTTGGTTTAGGTATGACGGCACTTGTTTAGTGTTTGTTTAAAAGCGAAGGCAGTGATGATATGCTGGCTTCTTCATTTTGCTGTTGCAATTATATTCTTTTTTTTTTTAAATAAATATTTTTGTAAATGGGTAAAAGTATTGAATAAATATTTTCTATCAGCGTGTGACTATTATTTAGCTCGGCTGTATGATTTAGACAGTTCAGGTAATCTGGCAACATTCAATTTTCCAGTTGGTTTCTGGTTCTGTGTGTCTTCTCTGGTTTAGTGCTAATATTTTGACCTAAATGTATGCCTTTCCCCTCCCGTTCCCACTCTTCTGGGTGCTTATTTTGTCAGTGTGCATGTGTGCGTGCTTGATGCGTGAATGAATAATTCATGCACGTTGTTGGGTGTAATACACGATGGCACTCAGTAAGGGGTACTTGAGTATTTTCCGTAGAATGCCTGCAAATGTTTTTCTTTTCAGTTGGACTCTTCCCCTCACTCATCATCACATTCCTTCTTGCTAACACAATGAAATCCTCTGAGTTTAAAACTGGTGCAGAGAGGAATGACGCTGTGCTTAATAATCTCCCCTGTGGTTCCAATTGTATGGAGGAAAGTAAAGTGGATCAGTAGATTTTTAACCAAATAGGACATTATGCCTTCTCATAAAGACAGTGACAGCACGAGTGTGCAATATGTTTGATGTCTTGAATCTTCTTGATTGTAATAACAACACATTTGGATGTATTTCATATATATTTCTTCATAACTTCAAAAGGCAGCTGTAGTAATATTAACAAACTCTATTCTAGAGACCTAAGCCGTCCATATCTTAAAACACTCTTGACAGCATATTAACTGACACAAAGCTCTCTGATATATATTTAGCTCTTACACCAAGTGGATCCTTGATATCTGTTTTTAATTTAATGCAACCCTTCCGAGCTGCTTGCTGTGCTGTGAGGCACACATCCATCCATCCATTGAGCGGGTCCATAAAACCAGCAGAACCCCTTATGATAACTCTTGCATAGCATAACTGTAGTAAAATGTAGTACAATTAAATAATCATTTTGTCTGTGTTTGTCAACCTGGTCCTATCCATTTGTAATGTTATGTGGTTTGATATTGTGAGATCTAACAGTCCTGCTTGATTTAAGTGTGTTTCAATTCTCTGGCGCTTATGCTTCCCTTTTATAGAGTTGTTGGCATTGAGTTTCTTTTGTATAAACCTAACAGGGGTAGTGTTTGGAGCTCAGTCTGCTCTAATCATCATCTGCCTCAGTGCTTAAAGCTGCCCTTCAGCTGAGGACACCCTATGCTCCAGTCGGAAAAACTGGTTGACAGAAAACTGGCGCCATTCCCCGCCTGACGTCCAGACAAGTAATTAAACCGTACCTTCTCATTAACTACATCTATATTTCAGGGTTTTGGGGACATGTTCAAATAAGGACAGGGTATGTTAATAAAAAAATAAAAAAAACCATTACAATAAACAGAGGTGACCCTTTATTATCTTGTAAATCAACTGCCTTTTGGTACAAAACTGTGTTACAGAGCACTGAAATGAAGGTGGACAACACACACTGTGTACAGATAAAAATGCTGACGGTAGCAACATTCAAAACAGTGTGTGGTGAATATGGTGCCTTTACTAGTGATCACCAACACTGAAGGTAGTATAAAATGACAGAAGTGCTAATAAAAAATACAAAATCCAGATAAAAATGCTGTAAACAAAGGTGTTTACATCTTTGCTAACATGGAAGCCAGCCACTTGGTCAGACATAAGGCCAGTGGAAGTTGCTACAAATAAAAGAAACAATATAGAACCGGTATTACACACATATGAATAGATTTCTGGTTACCTTACATCTACATTGAATGCAATCTAGGTCAGTCCGTAGCTATGCCGTTAGTCACCTTGATGGTCCATATGACAGCTTTTATATCCTGCAGCTTGAATGATTCATGATCATAATCCACAGATACTGTCTTACACTTAAAATAAGCAGCATGCTAAACATGCTATCCTCTGGCAGTTTGACATCTGTGTTACAGTTTACTTCCTAGTGACTTGCAAGAGCAGAAATTACACTGACATGTGTTTCGCTTCTACAATACAACTTTTGAGCTGATAAATAAAAAGTCTTCTCCTTAAGTTTTCATACAAGGCACAAGGGCAGTGGTTTATAAACCAGTCACTACACATGTAAATGCTGCCCAGAAGAATCAAAGTGGATTCATATTACACGACTTTACACACTTACAGTACAATGATACAGATTGCAGACGAGCCTAAAAGCACAGAGACCTGTGATATGGCCAGTAGTACATTTTTACTGAGCAGTCATTTTTCCCAGCTTCAGGGAAGCATCATATTATTTTGTTAAGGTAGAAAAACTCCTCACTTTGTTAAAAATGCTTACATATTTTTACATATTTACCCCCTCTTTTTATGAGTTGGGAGCACTGCCAGCACCAATTACTGTGTACAGTGACTTGTCCATAAAAAAGCCTGCAAAAACATAAGAAAGCTGAATGAGGCATTTGTGTCAAAAAATGAGTTGCTGGTGACCTATTCAACACTGCATCTTGTGAATAGGCCAATGTGTTCAGAAATGAAGCTACTCCCTAGCCTCATGAAACAGGTTTGTGGTAATTCTCACAGGCAAACCAACAAAATTCTTCCCTCAAACACGAATCTGGTATCCATTAATATCTGTTGATGACTTTTGTTCCGAAACCTTTTTCTCTCCAGAGGGACTGCAACAAAAACACAAGAATGTTAGAAAAGACACAGGGTTTGTTCATGTATAGAGGAAAATGTGACTAATTGAGGAACTAGTTCTTTTGCCAAAGATCAGGAGATTGCTGCAGTCTAAATATGTTCCAGTGACTACAGACATGTCACGTGTCACTAAGTACAGATTTTCCATCAACCAACCAAAGCATCTGACCAATCTTACCGTCTCTCTACTCGGCTGATCCTCCTGATGGGGCTGCTTGGTCCTCTGAGGGGCGAGCCCATGCTGTTTCTTCTGTCTTTGGTGGGAGAGGGAGGTGCTGGTTTTCCTATCTGCAAAAACAGTTTGCAAATTAAAACAAATTCATCTGAATTTCAATCACTTTTAAACATCACATGGGTGAGTTAACAATGCTTTGGTCCTTTCTGTCCCAAATGCCAGCTGCTTAAATCTGTCCATGTCTTCAACGTGAGTGTGCAGAGCACTCAGTGTAAAAGGCCAGCTATTGATGGATTGAGCAATCTGTGCACGAAGCATAGCAGCACATTAGTTTTATTACTCATGATGCTCTGCATCAAGGCTGCCCTCATCATCCTAGCATGAGAGGTGATGAGAGAGCAACCTTTGAGAGAAATAGCCTCTCAAACAACAGATCAGCTAAGTATCCCTTTGCATGAAGATAGAGTCAGTCAAAGGAAGCCTAATGAGCAGTGAAGGGCAGCACACTCGCTGAGGACAATTTTTTTTTAGTGGTGTAAGAGCACCAATAGTTTCTATTATTGTAGGTTGCATAATAACATAAAAGTATAATATTCAAAATAAAGAAACAATAACACACCAGTGTCTACTCTTGAATAAAGAAGAAAAGGGACCACACCAATAAGCAGGAAGAATCTTTTTAAAAATTAGCAAAGCGACACCAAATATGTGATATTCTGACTTTGAAGTACCTTCAGCCTCATGTCTCGGGTGTGTCTGTCCAGCTCCTTGCGTAGTTCCTCCCTGCTCAGCTTGTCTAAATCTAGTATTGAGTGTTTCCACTCTATCTGCTCCACGCTGTGAGGGTCATGGGACACGTACTGGCCGATCTTGACCTTGCGCAGGGTGTGCCAGTAACCCCTGTAGGCTCCTTCAAATTCCTGAACCAAGTCCATTAGTGTTCGGAACTCAAGGGGCTTGAACATGAGGTCCTCCCTTCGGCTCATGCCCAGCGCACCAAAGCGTCCCCCACTATGAACTCCCAGTACAATGTGATAGAAATGGTTCCCTGAGAAATGAGACTTAAAGCTGAGGGGGAAGCGTTCCACACCCGGCATGTTGTTGGTGAGGTAACTGTAGCAAGGAAAGTCAAGGAAATAGACTTTTGAGCTTTAATTCAAAAGTATGCCTTTTCTTTTCTTCCTTATTGGCTGATATCAGACAAAATGTTCAACTTGTTACTCATGGAGAGGACACATCCGAAGGTCTAGATCCAGACAGGTTTCCATATTATGAAGAGAATCCTTCTGTTCTATCAAAAAAATATCTTGTGTCAACTTTGAAGAAACAAGTACATATATATATATATATATATATATATATATATATATTTTTTTTTTTTTATCAGACCGCACACGGAAAATCCGAAAACAGTCTTTGCAGCCAAACATACAATAAACACAATCTGAAGCATTAAATGTTATGCAACACGCTGTGTGACTGTAAAGATACATTCCCAGGATCACCGCCTCCAAACATTTGATTGGCAGAGCTTCGCGCGTCATCTCCTTTGCAATGTCCATTAACCTGTGCAAAAACAGTTTAAAAAGGAGAGCTTTTCAAAGTAATTCTGAATAAATAACACATAAGCACAGCAGTGAATGCACAGCAGAGAATCAAGCAAGCAGGCTGTCATTGATTTCATGCAGTCAAATGAATACATTATCCATGAGTCAGGGAAATAAAATCTAAATCTAATAAAGTGAGGTCAGGAAAGATGTTCCAGGCCTCTGCTGGGTGACATTAGCTCCTGCTCACAAAGCTCTGTAGTAAACCAGAAACACAGCTAATCCGTATGCATCAGCCATCACTGGCTAAACCTTAAAAAAATCAACAAACACCATCCCTGTTATCCTGTGACTGATGCCATAAGGCTTTAGAAGGATTGACTTTAGAGGAAGATTTGCTTACGCAGTTAGAGGACGGCTTTTCTTAATCTCAAAAAACTGTGTTCCTGTGTGATTGTACCTGTAAAATACAGTTAAGGTCATACCGTAACAGAAGAGTCTTATATTGCATTGGGGGAGCAATGCAGCATACACTGAGTATCACAAAGTGCTTTGTTATATTCATAGTTTGCTGAATAATCATGAAATAATTTTTTCTCTGACTGGAAACCGAGCTTTTACTTTATGCTGAATGAAGTATCTACTCTGGCCTATTTTGAACATCTAATGATTGTCCCATTTCATGATGCCGCAACAAAACAGGACATCAGTGGGATTCTATAAGTATTCATGCACTCTTAAAGTGTAAAAGATAGTTTTCTAATTTCTTCCTAGTTTTATTTGCACAACAGGGGGCCATTCTTTTGCAAAAAAAAATCTTGATCACAAGACATAAAAACAATAAAAGCACACAACTAAATACACTAATTTGTCACCATGAAGAATCTAAGCACCATCTTGGTCAAAGGATACTGCAGTTCCCTGATGTACTTCTGTATGGCTTCCAGGCGTTGTGGGATAGTGGTTGTAGGTTGGTATGTAGGCACACTTGGTACTGGAATCTGTGGGACAAACAGCTTCATTGCCACATTACAATCCCAACAGTCACTGCAACTGGTGAATGGAGTCTTGTCTGACATTTATGCTTTTCCCTGTTTGGTAAAACAAATGACTCGAATCACAGTAATGACATTTAAAGTGGATTTTTTTTGGGGGGGGGCAGATCTAAAGGTATTTGAGAAATAAGACTCTAATCCAATACTTTCCTTCAAAACGGGTGTAAATCCTCTTTCTATTATGTGAAAGTTTCGGATTCATTGTGTTAAAGTCAGTGATGTGCTATATTATCTGCTGCAGCTGATTAAATACACTATATGTCAGTTTTCACATTCGCCACTTTACCTTGGGCAGGTCTGTGGCACCTCTTATCTCCTTCGCCAGCACTTCACCACTGGGGTGGATTCTCGCCACATGGCGCCACATCCTCTCCCAAGTCTCCTCATCCACTGGGAGGCCTCCTCTATTCACATAGAAAGGCACCCCTCCATCCCTCAACTCTTCTTCACCTTCATCCTCCTGCTCTTCATCTCTCTCCTCCACTGAGCCCACTGTGGCCCTGAGCATCCCTGCTTTACCAGGTAGCCAACAGAGTGCTGGAACAGAAATGTCTGATGTCTTGAATCCTTTCACTTGTTAATCAGCTTGCAGGTTTAAACAGGTTCCAACAGCAGATGGCCAACTCATGTCATCCAGCAGATTATGGCATCAGTGTCTCACAAAGAAGTCAATGCAATTCTGGTTAAAAAGAATGTGATCAAGACTCTCTTAGGTAGCTCAAGCAGGGTGAATATGAAACCGTGATTTAAAATGTGAACAATACAAAAAAAAGAAATATTGGATGAAGAATTACTTTGCGGCAAGTGTTCAGCACTTTAGAAAAAATCTAGTAGATTGTAGGTCATCCAATAAGCAGCTCTTCATGAAACCCAAATAAAGCGAATAAATGCTATGATATAAAGCCTTTCTTAATAACGAGCTTATTA
This sequence comes from Leuresthes tenuis, assembly GCF_036924035.1. Lineage (NCBI taxonomy): Eukaryota > Metazoa > Chordata > Actinopteri > Atheriniformes > Atherinopsidae > Leuresthes > Leuresthes tenuis. The sequence goes on from NW_027325369.1 coordinate 24,048,440, forward strand.
ATGTTTATTTAGAGGAAAACAGAAACCTCCAAATATAACGCCGTTGCTAGAAGACTGGCTGCAGGCAACAAAGTATTAGAAAATCCTAATTCCTTGAACCGTTAGAGGTCATTCACGCCACCGATGTCCAGCAAATCATTGTTTTAAACGATCCCATCTCTCCGACAATCCTCACACGTCCAGTTCGGGCCCGTTTCACCAAGATGTTCCCTTCCAAGTCATCCGGTTCATTGTTCCTGCGGATGCTCTTGGCTCCCGAGTCCAACGAGCCGCTCAGACACTCCCCGAACTCCGTCTACTGCGCATGCGCTCTACTTAGCGGATGATCTCAGCGGTGACAAGTGATGCATTTAAGTGCTCCTCGTAAGATGTCAATCCGTGATTCGCTCGATATCTCTATAGCAGGGCTGTGGCTTTCAAAAACATGTTTTTTTCAGTACTGATTAATTGAATTAATCAAATTTATTTAAAAACTATGCACCAACTACTATATTTTTTTAAAAATCATAGTAAGCACCCTCGCTCACAAATGTCTATATTTGACAAGTTGGAAAAGAACAGATGACAGCATTTTGATAATTAATTTATTCACTCAAAGAACAATTTATAGCAAAATGTTTCATGGGAATAAAACAAAATAAATTTACAAACTGAAAGGTGAACAAACCCACCCCATATTCAGCAAATTACTTTTCAAATTTTTTAATGAACACAAAAGAAAAGAAACACTCGACAGGAATCTTCAGTCTATTTACAGGTCCAGCTCAGCTGCAGGCATATTAAAACCTTGGAGCACCATAGTCATCGGGCATCCGTTCGATATTATACCTGTATTTAAAAAAAAAACATTGAGTCAGCAATAAGCATATATATGATTTGATGTTAAAAGAACTACGAGGAGTGCAAACATTCAAAGCTTCCAGATGAAGCTTCTATTTGGAAAGTTACCTGTGGTTTGAGATGTACATGATGGGCACTCCAGGGATCTTCCTTATCCTTCTCTTAAGGTCTCTGTCCACAGTAGCCAGGATGTAACACTTGTGCTGCAGAGACAGTTTTTTTTTAAGATGTACAGAAGGCCACACTTTAAAGCAGAAGTTAGTACCCAAGTAACCCTTACAGTTAACTATATTAATTCTAAGTTGAACAAACGGATATTTGCTGTCCTGATCAAAGCTACAAACCCAGCGTTATGAGTTGAACAACAAATCTTCACGTCCATTTTTTTTCTTTAGTGACAGACTCAAATATTGTTAGCGTGGAGGATGTGTGTTGCCCAAAGTAATTGAGTTCTGAAACTTTTTTTTTTCTTTTCCTTCTACTCTGTTGGAGGCATGATTTTAATTGTGTGCTTTGGATTGTTATGCTGCTGGAATATTCTTCTGTCATTCAGAGACTACAAGTTTTGTAAAAATTTCCAGGCTACCTCAAAGCATTGATGGCTCCATCAACTGACACACTCATGCATCATCGCACTCTGTCCTCTGTACCTCTTTATCTGTGAACCTCTGACCCCTGTGAACCAAGCTAAGAAAACTGTTGGGGTCACAGTTCAATTACAACTACCTTCATGCAAGTAATCCAATGTGAAAGTCACAGGAGCGCTGAAAAATGTCTCAGTGATTATGTCTTTTCTAACTACCTTTGCTGGAGCTTTTTTATAACACTACCTTAGCTATGCGAGGCTATTTTATTGTAGTTTCCATTAAACCAACACATGCCACTTTTACACCAAAAGCAGCATCTTTAGAATGTTTTTCAAATTTGGGTACACTCTCTACGATAAATCCTTTCTCGTTGCCAGTGGTAGTTTGGACTATTTCTTATAAGGATGACTTACTGAGATAATTGGGCAATTTTTGTTTTTTATTTTTGACTGGACCACGGCCGTCAGCCCTACACAGTGGAACTAAGAGGGAGCTACCAGCTTTCTTGCAGACGGGGAAAAAAAACCAATCAATCTTGGTTCTTTTTGTCTGCTAGCTGGTGCATTAATTTCAAAGCCCCTCCATGAGAGATGTTACAGTTGGTAAATGTGTTTCTGTACAGAAAAAGCAAGATATGACCACGCTTGTAGCCACCAACGCAACACCTTCATTGAAAGTCTGTGTTCGTGCCAGGGTGTGTGTTTGCAATATCAATTGTAGCTGGAGCTGATAAATACCTACATGTATACAAATTCTGATCAGACGCTGTTCCGCTGCACTCAAACATTAGATATTAGCAGTGTTTTGACCATAGTGTCATTTTACCAACGTGTCTGCCATTACTTTACATGACAAATATGTCTTTATCACTAAATTAACACTAACTTTCCATTGCATGTATATAAATACACTGCATAGTTAGGTACTTTACCTGTGTTACCCTTTGGACTAAACAGTCATCAGCATATGTTCCCTTGTGTGTGCATGGCAGGCGCTCAAACCTTGGATCCTTGGCTATCCTGCCAGACAAAAGATTTAAAAAAAAATGTTAAGGTTAAAAAAATAAAAACAAAACAGAAATAACTTGGCATTTGCACCAAGTACTTATTCAATCCCAAAGGTTGTACCTGAGCGCAACTCTATATTTCATTCCAAGCTTCTCAATCTCAGCCATCACACAGTCTGTGATATATGGGATACCTGGAAAGAAAAAAAAAGGGAGCATGAATTTTCTGTTATTATTGACGGATACTAAATCATTACATGTAATAAGTCACTTAGCTAACATAAACTTTAAAATACAAATATTACTTACATTTGGCATACAGGCAGTCCATCATTGACTGAACAATGTCCAGCTTGGCCTTGATGGAGAAGTTGATGAAATTGGTGTCAACTAGAATATGGTATGGAGGGCCCAGCTGAGTGTTGTACTGGAAGAACAGGCATGATGGATACTTTGTGCTGCATAAGGAGTTCAGACATAACATGTCAAGAGACCATTAATCACAACTATGGACACAGCTTACTCTGTCGTGTGGCTAACTTACACTTCTCGTTCTTTAAGCTCTGAGGGGTCCTTCTTCTTTTTCTCTTTTGCTTTGGCACGGTCTTTTTCTTTTCTACAAAACAAACAACAGGTTAGTTTGTGCAAAGATCTTCAATTAAGTGATTTGTCATGCTGAATTAAGTGGATATATAGGCTGTACAGGGCTGAAAAAGAATGTAAATCCAGAAGTAAAACAGGAAAATAATCAGTAACAAGTGAGACTTACATTCTATGATCTTTCAGATTAATCATCCTCTTCATTGCCGCAAACTTTTTTGTTTTTTGTTTCCCCTAGATTAAGAAAATTAAAAACATAAATGACACAAAACACATAAATGGGTTGAAAATCAAAGACCATAATCAAAGGCAACAATTGTTTAACAATTTGTTGAAAGGAAATATGAACTAAAAGTCACTAAGCGCATCTGTAAATGGACATCTACAATATTTAACCTACATCTACAATAAATGACTTCACACCGAAACCTAAATCAGAACATTTTAAAAGACAAACCTGTCACCGAAACTAGATAATGGTACAATAACAAATCCTTTCAAAATATTACATTTTAATCAAATAGTTTATAGATTATTATTCTTGTTAAAAGTTGCCATTGTTACGCTAGAGGCTAATAGTAAGTGCAAGGCTAACTGTGCTAACGTTACCTTAGCTTAGAGGCACGTCAGCCAAAAACACCGAACAATTAACAAACAACATAGCTAACTTAAGCGGAAAAACGATTATTAAGTCAACAGTAACACAACTGTAACACATTTATAGATGGTTTACCATGGTTTCAAATGCTGTACACAGCTATCAGCAGCTGTATAAAACTTGCTTTCTCTCCCCTCGTGCAGCAAAACTAAAACGTCATAAAAAATCGACGCTTTTGTGCGCATTTTCCGGTTGCTATGCTAACGCCTATTAGACGAAGGTAAACGGCAGCATTTAGTAGCATATATTCATGGCATATTTGCCTTTCTAAAATGCAACTTTGTGTTTCTGTACTATTGAAAATGATATCTCATGAACGTTCAGAATGTACGTCTTGATATCCACCGTGGGATAACATCTAGCTTTCGGAAATAACGCTGACATTGTTGGCTAACTCTGCTAGCTGCTAGCATTGTGTTGTCTCTGTTATCCAACGCTACTGTAGCAGTGTGTTAGTACAGTGCTAACCATCGCCTGCAGCTTCACCTAGCATTCCAGGTATCAATGGAAGACCGAGAATTGATGATGTTGCAGTAAACCTGTTTATTTTTCACTTGTTTCCCGGTGTTCTTTGTATTTTAAGGTCCGTCGAGTGACGATTAACTTTATTACAGCTCAGTTTTAGGATACGTTTTGTAGCTAATTGTTTGGTTGTTTATTGCAGTTGCAGCGATTGACATTTGTAAACGTTTTGAAACCTGAGCTAGCGAGCCCCGACAGCTCATCCTTATCAGTCCAATGCAGATGTACTGGACTGTTGTCGGGAAGGATTAAGAGTGCAATTAGATTTAGATTGACCTGGTTTGTTGAACTCTAATAATTAGGGTGACGTGACTTTTATCACCATTCTAGCCATATTTTTTATGTCACGTTATTTCCATAAATCCCTATACATAACTATTCGTGTTTTCTTAACAAGGAAATGTAACTGCAGAGCCCTTGTGCGTGAACGTTTTTATTTTCACCGTTTTGTCTATATTTGTTGATAACTTAAGCTCTTTGTTGTCTACTTTGATCTAGTTGTGTTAAGTTTTTTTTCTTTCTTCTCTACTCTAGGACATTTAACTCGCCCAGTGGCAGTTCTCTTGTGTGCACGGATGGGTCTGAGTGAAGGCTGAAAGATGGTCTGATGGACCGCCGTTTCTTCTTGACCTTCCTCTTCTGCTCAGTGTTGTGGATCTTCTTCTGGGAAGTACGCTGGAAGAAAAGGAAAGAAAGTCAGATTGAGGAATGGCTCCAAGGACATAGCCTCTTTCAATACAAGCATCTATTTGAAGGTCAGTGGGTTATAGTTTTCATGTAATATAATCCTAAACGATATACCATAGAAATGTACTTGATGGCCCTAACTAGGATGCAGTAAGCAGTGTTATTATCACAGTATTTGCTGAAAATCCAGTAAAGTAAAATAGTCATACTTATTTGGGCTTGAGATAATTTTTTTAGGTGTATGACACTGAATACTAAGACTAAAAGAGATGCAAATGGAAGACACAGACAGTCATCAAAGACTTTAATAAGTACCATTAATTGAGTATTAGGTCTGCACAGAGACATTATGGATGTTCTTATGCTGGCCGGTGTGCGGTGGGATTTTTATGTGCTGCTCATGTCTCATCCAGATGTACAGACACTGGAAGAACTAAGTCTGAGTGCACTGAGTCGTCTTGAAGAGGTGGTGAAGGAACAGCAGCGCTGGAGGGAAATAGCAGAGGTTCACATTCAGCTCCTACAAGACTTTGCCTTCCAGGAGTGGCTTTCCTCCCAGAACCTAGAGCACTACTACCAAATGTAAGCAATGAAAGGTCTTGATGGGAGCATTTACACCAGTACATACATTTGTGAACAGCCTGTCATTTTTAGCGATAAATTACTTGTTTGGATATCATACTCTGTATATGAATAGTTTCTAGTGGTTGTATATTTCAATTTGATTTAATTGGTTGTAATCAGGTTTTATAAATGATAGCATGAGCTGTGTTTATGTGTGTCCTCTTGAGGGCAGCCTCTCTTCATGGTTAGCTGAGTTTGCTGACGCTGGGCTGTGTGGGCTGCAGTATTTCAGAGGGTCACTGCAGTAAAAAGTATTCTTTAGAGACTGTTTGAGTTTGAGACCCTGCAGCAATGCAGATGTTTATTTGTGTGTGCGTTAGTTGCTTTTCAACAGAACCAACAGCAGGTATTAGTTACAGCTTTACAAAAGCAACTGCCCCCTTCTTCTGAAGGTCAATAATATTTCAGAAACAAATAGTGCAAGGTTTCAGTGGAATACTGGCCTCTGACGGGCAGACAGTGTTAGATTCCTGAAGGTCGTGACTCCGTTGCTCTTTTTGATTCACTGGATTCAGTAAGAAACTGTAGAACATTGACACATTGAAAAGTATTATTCTTGGTTTATTATTTATTGAGGAAAATGAATCAATATAAAAACATCTGTGACTAAACATGAATCATTTTCATACTTTACTGACCAAAAGTATTCTGGAAATGGGGAAGTTGAAGTTGCAGATTCACACAAGCCTCCTTGAATTTCTTTGAGGAGTTGTGTCATAAGGGATGTGGTGATTGTATGTTATGTAAAAAGATAAGATATAGGTTTAGTTTTTATTTGTTATCACTGCTGTGAGCAGTACACTCTGTACTGGGAGTAGTTTAATGTTTGTAATGTCACATAGAATGGAGAAGGCAATGTAAATACATTTAACTTCTTCAGTTTCATTGAATAAATTATATCGATTTATTTGACTTTTAACTCATAGCATGAAAGCATGATTGCAGCAGGTTGCTCAGTGTCAATAAACACAGGGTTGGTGCAACAGCAATTACATCACATCAGGAAATAATTTTATTGTTTTTAAAGTTTATCATTTATCTGCCAAGCGTTTCTTCAGCTGTTTCCACTTGTTGTTGCCCAATGTTTGCGTTTTACACATGGACCCCATTTATTTTTATTTTTAAAGAAGTTCAGATGCGACATACTTCTTTCGCTTACTTCTCACTGTTGAAGTGAAGAGCTTTTTCAGCTGATAAGACTGTGGTTTCCATAACAAAGAATTTCACACAAACCAGTGTTTGTTTTGTGTAAGCAATTGCCTGTTCTGGGCAGACTGAACAGCAGACTCCCTCCGCAGACAGAGTTTACAGCAGCCATTGTGGAGATGCATATTTAAGATGTAAAGAAGACAAGTGTCTGTTGTCTCTGTCCATTATCTGCTGGACATACTTTCACATTTGCTTTTTATTGCAGACTGAAGACCTTAGGTTATATGAATCTGGAAGATCTAGCTCAGTTTGACAGCCAACTGCAGCTCTCTCTAGCCGCCTGGGGTTACTACTACGAAGACTATATAAAGCTGTCTACAGGCATCAGGATCCTCCAGACCTCCAGGGGGAGTCGGGACCAGGACTACGAGATCCGGCTGGTACACAGCCTGGCTGAGAGGCGTCTGAATGAGAAGTGGTCGTTTGGTAAGATACTGATCATTTTTTTGCCGTTGAAGGCTTTTAGTTTTGGTTACTTACCACAGCTGGAGATTATCAAGATACATTTATTCAGTGTATAAACATGAGATGGATTGTGCTAAATGTTTTTAAGTGTTTTCACAAATGTTATTACTAGGGTCACAGATCATTCAAGTGTGGTGATGACCAAGTGTTGTGTTGCTTAATTTCTGTTTCTCTCAGAAACTCAACATACAAATATAGGACAAATATATGATAACTTAAAAAAAAGTTACGCCCTTGTTAGCATGCCTAAGGTTCACCATTGTTTTTGTTGCCCAGTATTCTTTCTCAGAGGGTGTGACTTTCAAATTCCAAGCAAAGCGCAAAGCAAGCCATCTGTGTCCTACCGTTTCTTTGCATATGTTGTTATTTCTAAAAACGGCAACAAAAAAAAATGTTTAAGATATAGTACATGTACAGCCATTAAGGTTTATCTGCTAACTAAGAACTTTATTTTTGATTTATTTCCATTGTTTTTTCAGCGGGAGCTTTCCTTTTTGGCTGTACTGTGGCACTGTGCTTCTTGATAAGGGACCTCATGTTTTACGTGATTGGTAAGACCGATATTAGCTGTGTGGATGGGGGAGGGTTGTGTTGATATTTACTGCTACTTGTTCTTCCTCTTCTTGCATGAATCAGCTTTTAGAGGCAGCACTAATTCCGTTTGAATGACCCAAAGATTTCCTGTCTTTGCCTTATTTAGGTAGTATTTAAAAACCCAATGAACGTCATTATCGTCAGCTCTAATTGTTTTCTGTGTTTCTCTACTTCTCTCGGTAGGTGGAATTACTGTTTCCATCATTGCGTTCGTCTTTACCATCAAGTTCCTCTGTGAGCTTGCTGCAAGGGTTGTCAGCTTCCTGCAGAATGAGGATCCAGGGCGACGGGGAGATCGCAGCATCTACGACTACGTGCGGGGCAACTACCTGGACCCTCGTTCCTGCAAGGTGTCATGGGACTGGAAGGAACCACAGGAAGTGGGGCAGACGATGAGCTTCAGGGTCCAGGTATTAGACCAAATGTGTTGAGGCTAAAAATGTTGCGTACGTGTTGTTTCCAGCTTTTTTTTTTTTTTTTCACAAGGAGCATGCTGCTTTTTCAAGAATGTTTGGTTAGAAAAGTGCAGAAATGATTTCTTTGACACTTTTGTACCTTTGTCTTCTCAGCTCTTCTACAAGAACGGTCAACCTTTTCCAGCCCATCGGCCTGTGGGACTGAGGGTCAACATCAGTCACGTTGAACTGGCCCTGGACATCCCTGTCACACAGGAGGTTCTACAAGAACCCGAGTCCAATGTAGTCAAAGTGGCCTTCACGGTGCGCAAGGCTGGACGTTATGAGGTTGCTGTCAAACTAGGGGGCCTCAATGTGGCCTACAGCCCCTATTACAAGATATTCCAGCCAGGTATGTGTATGGCTTATTTTTGGGGGGCCTGATTTTTACACTTTTCATCTCGGCTGATTCTTTTTCTTTTCTCTCAATGCCTTCAGGTACAGTTGTTCCTTCCAAAACCAAGATAGCCTACCATTTCTCTACCTTGGTGCTAACAAATGGCCAGCAGCACACTTTACAAATTGAACCGAGGGATGAGTATGGAAACCCCACCAGTAACTCCACCTCTCTCACAGATGAAACCAACTACAGCGTCCACGTGCACTCTGTAAGGAACACGGCCCTTATTTTCTGTACAATTTCTACTTTATTCCACTTTTTTTTCACTGTTAAAGTGAAACCAGCTCTTCCTCTGATACCCTCGTTTCTCAGTTTAGCTGAACTGACCTGATACTTGGTTTTCTGCTTTTCCAGCTCGGCACAGTAGATGATGACAGTGTAGAGGGCCTCTACAGCAAGTCAGTTTCCCTAAACAAGCAGCAGTGCCAAGTTCTGCTGAGACTGACCCTGAGGAGGACGGGCTGCTTCAGAGCCCGGATCTCCTACAAGCGCCAGCCGCTCAGCAATGGGGAATTTGACATAATTGTTCTCAGTGGTGAGCAGCTTTCACATCCTGAAGAAAACACACATTAACCTAGAACAGTGGTTCCCGACCCATTGATCCCAGAACACCCCCCCCCCCCCCCCCCCCCCCACACACACACACACACCTCCCCCAAATCTATAAAATAGTTGCAGTCACCGTCTCACTGCACATGTGTGTGAATATCAGATGTATAATCTACAAACTTTTACTGACCCCTGTTTCAGAACAGCGAGTCACATTTTCCTAGATATCAGGTGTGATGTTCATGACAGCTTGTTACAAACTTTTGTCTTTATTACAAGGTGCTGAAGTCTGTCTCTGGCAGGTTCGTACTCCTCGACAGGAGAATGACCTAAAATTGCATGTCTGGCAAATCTGAGTATAACAGTGTGTCCTTTTGATAATCCAAAACCTTTGGAGTGCATTCGACTGGATATTTTTCTTTTGCACTGAACCCAAAGTCCAACATTCACGATTCCTTTGATGAGAATGTATCAGTAAAACGAGACTTGATTTCCTCACAAAGCACATTGTCATGCTTAGTGAATGTGTGTGTGAATATGCACGCGCAGTGTTTCATCTAAAGTAAACATTTCATCAACTCTGTACTCCAGTTTGAGCACGCTTTTCACTGCATGCTGTTTTTGGTCTCGTTGTTGAGTGATTTTGACCACGAGGAATGTGGAAAATCCATGAGTTAGTTGTGTGCACAGAGTTGTAGGTAAATTCTTTCTATTTTCCTGCAATCTCGTACACGTCGGTGTGATAACCAGCTTACCTTTGTATGTAACAGCAGTGTTTGATGTGCTTCTTCCTCTTAAAATCCAATAATTGTGTTAGGACTTTGTGCTTGTGCAAATCTAATTTTGACAACCTCTTTGGAGTGAAGACCTCCCACCCCCTCCTGCAAAACCCCCAGGTTGGGAACCACTGACCTAGAAGACCCCTTTCACAGTTAGCCTCTATTTTCAAAGCCTAATAATCAGTTTCATTGTACATTGCAGAGAATGAAAAGGCCTGTGTGGAGAAAAATGTGTCCACTCCAGGAATTAGCATCTACTTTGAGGCATACCTGTACGGCAGTGGGAACTACAGCAGTTCCTCGTGGCAGTTACCAGCCTCCTCTTTGCTCGCTCCTCAGAGGAGGCCCTCCATGGGAGAGGAGGAGGAGGAGCACGACTCTCCTGTGGAGGGACAGCCCGAGAAGGTGAAGAAACCAAAAAAGGTCTACTGTTACATATCGCCAAAGGTAAGAGAGAGAAACGTGTAAGGTAGTAGTTTTGTGGTTCTTCCTGAGGATATATTTGTTGGTTTAACTGACTTTGACTCTTGTCCAACAGCAACTTTCTGTCAAGGAGTTCTACCTGAAAATAATTCCTTGGCGCCTTTTTACCTTTCGAGTATGTCCAGGAACAAAGGTAAATTGAACTTGTGTAAAAATTCTACACAAAGCACCGTTTTGACTCGGTCACACATTTTCCTGAAATCTCTCTTTCCAGTTTACCTATTATGGTTCCGACCCGGTTCATAAGTATCTAACTCTCGTTGTGGATGATGGGATACAGCCTCCTGTGGAGCTCAGCTGCAAAGATCGGAACATCATGGCTGCCACCTTCATTCGTTTCCTACACAAAAACATTGGTTTGTTTGAATCTCATAAAGACACTATTGATTTTTAGCTGCAGATGACGAATGGCACATTATGGAGACGGTGGCAGTAATTTGTGATGCGATTGTCCTTAGGTGGCTCTGAAACCTTTCAAGATAAGGTGAACTTCTTTCAACGTGAACTCAGGCACATCCACTCCAAGAGACCTCGCACCAAAACCTGCCTAAAAATCTCTCGACACACCATTCTAGATTCGGTGAGTGATGCCGAGTCGCTGCATTATAAAGCTGTTTCATGAGCTATGCATTCTAAAAATATCTCAACAATGTCGTTAACCCTGTTATAATGTTGACTTTAATTTGTTTTTCCAGTCTCTAAAGGCTACGAGGAACTTTTCAGTGTCAGACTGGAGTAAGAACCTGGAGGTTGTGTTTCAGGATGAGGAAGGTAAACAAAGCACTTGAATGTCACTTAGTGAACTGGGTCTGGTAAATCTATGAGTTCTAGTAAGGGACAGAACAAAAAAAGGTCTTATAGTGTCTTTGATATGCTTTTGCAGCTCTGGACTGGGGAGGCCCTCGCAGAGAATGGTTTGAACTAATTTGTAAAACACTCTTTGACACGTCAAACCAGTTGTTCACTCGCTTCAGTGACAACAACCAGGGCCTTGTGAGTTACTCTTTTTACCCCCTTCCACATTCATTGCCAAGTGTCCTCCTCAGCTCGACACAGTTTGATAATTAAGAGACTATCTTTCATTTTCCAGGTGCACCCAAATGCTGACAGGCCCCCCCACTTACGGCTGAAGATTTATGAGTTTGCAGGTCGCATTGTAGGGAAGTGCCTATATGAGTCTGCTCTGGGCGGAGCCTACAAACAGCTGGTCCGAGCTCGCTTTACACGTTCCTTCTTGGCTCAAATCATAGGCCTTAGGATGAACTACAAGGTATGGAAGATTACCACAGACAAGACAATTGTCTTTAAGTTGGAACACCCTGTTTTTATTGTTTATCTTAATGTGTCAGCACACTTTCTCATCACTTTAGTGTTCTTCATATAGCCTGGGTTTGCGATTTGTTTCTTGCGATTATTTATGTCATGGAAAGCAGGCCATCGTGTTGTGCTGTTTATCTAACTCACCGAGATTTCAAAAAGCCCACCCAGCCATCTTTATAGACTCCTCAAGAAGATGAAATGCCATGTTTATTTAAAAATGTAATTCTCCTGTGGTTTCCACATGCAGTACTTCGAGACAGATGACCAGGAGTTCTACAAAACTAAAGTCTGCTTCATCCTAAACAATGACGTGAGTGAAATGGACTTGGTGTTTGCTGAGGAGAAGTACAGCAAGTCAGGACAGCTGGAGAAGGTGAGGCAACGCTTTGGACAAGAACCTCCCCTTTCATCCCTGATGCAATTTCACAGGAGATGGCTGCCAAGAACCAAACAAAAAGAACCATATTGCTTGTTTGGCAAGAGTCTTGTTTTTCTTTAAAGATTTAGGAGTGCTGAGTTTATACGATGGTGGATGAGCAGAGTTGACATCCACAGCTCTTTCTGGGTTATTTTTTTTTTCCCCAACTTTGTGGTTTAGTATGAAATTCAGTATCAAGTTCGACACAATAGCTGACTTTGTGTTCACCATGTTGAAACTGAGTTTAATTGCCTTTTTAAATACCTATTTTTAATCAAATAAATATGCTACTGCATGAATCTGCCGTTTTAAACCTTGAAACCCTCAAATATTTACGTCAGCAGACATCCAAACACTGATTTGACCAAGTATCTTAACTTTTACATGTGCTACGTCTTTCCTGCAGGTGGTGGAGTTGATATCAGGGGGAGCTCAGATCGCTGTAACCAATGAGAACAAGATGCATTATCTCAACCTGCTTGCCCAGTACAGGCTGGCCAGCCAGGTGAGGGAAGAGGTGGAACACTTCCTGAAAGGTAAGGAAACTAGCACTCCTCCACAGTGCCATTTTGTGCTCGTTCCTCTCATTCAAGCTCTCCTGTTATGTGCATGTAATGCAGTGTCATTTCCTGATCAACGGCAGGTTTGAATGAACTGGTTCCAGAAAATCTTTTGGCCATATTTGATGAGAATGAGTTGGAGGTATGTGTGATCTTTGTAATTAAACACAGATGATCTCTAAAGTGGCCATCGTTTAATCGTGTACACATTCCTTTTCATCTTATCAGTTGTTGATGTGTGGCACGGGCGACATCAACGTGCAGGACTTTAAAGCCCACGCGGTGATTGTCGGCGGATCGTGGCACTTCCGAGAGAAAGTATGTCACGGGAATTCCCTGCCTTATCTTATCGTCCAGCAGCAGGACCCCGTCTGAAAATGTCCTGTTTTTGATGCCCACAGGTGATGAAGTGGTTCTGGGCAGTGGTGTCCAGTTTCACCCAGGAAGAGCTGGCGCGCCTGTTGCAGTTCACCACAGGCTCTTCTCAGCTCCCCCCTGGGGGATTCAACACACTTTGTCCCTCCTTCCAGATCATCGCTGCTCCCACACACAGCACTTTGCCCACTGCACACACCTGGTGAGTTGTGGACTGAAACCAGCAGTGTGTCAGTTGTACATAGTTGTTGTTAAATGTGGACGCCCAAGCCTCTTAAGTGAGATTGTACCTTTTTATTTATTTATTTATTTATTTTATTTATTATATAGTTTGAATTGTAGACTACCTTATTTTCATCTTCGTATTTGTATTTGTGGTGCTGAACTGGATTTTCAGGGTGATGTTTATGGGACTTTGTAGTTTATTTTAATAGTGTCACTCAGCAACAGTGATGCGTTTTTAATTGTATTTACAACACAGTGGTGCAGTGGAATCTGCCATATGACACTTACAAAATACAGTAACAGCACATTTCCTTTGACAGCCACAGATGTTAGGATCATTTGCAGCATTATGTGCAAATGTAGCTGACCGCCGGTGTTCTTTTCCGTCTAGTTTTAACCAGCTGTGCCTCCCTACCTACGACTCCTACGAGGAGCTGCACAAGATGCTGAAGCTCGCCATCAGTGAGGGCAGCGAGGGCTTTGGGATGCTCTGACTTCTCAGTCGCCCGCCGGCACTGTGGTTCCACTCGTACACATGGAGACCAGCACTGCTCCACTGCCCTGGTTTCCTGCATTCATCAACATTTAACAGTTCACCATCTTGGCCCCCCCCACACACAGTCGCTTTCAGAATGAGAGAGCTATTCAGGAAGACTGCTGAAAGTGGGACTTAGTCATATGAACTCTTGTACTACTGTATGTATACAAAGCATCTCCCTTTTCTTTCCTTTTTTTTAATAAAAGAAGAAATAACACAACACTGATGGCTAAAAAAAAAAAAAGGTAAGATTTGGACAAGTTTTATTCCTGAATGCAAAGTTTGCTTAGCTTTTTATGTTGAGAGGCAAATGATGCAGGAACAAAGGCTTTGAGTCATACTAGATAACGGCTCCTTTTGCATTTTGCAAACTGAGAAACTGAAGTGCAACAACAGCCTCCATGTGACGTGGGTTACACATGCATCCACAGCACTTTGGCCTTAAACGATCAGGGACTGATGTGTGTATGTAAATATATAATATCACACTGTTATACTTGTACATATTAGTGTGTATACATAGGCTTTCATCTTATTACCTTTTTGATTTGACATTAAAGGAGAAGGGATTTCATTGTTGCTGCACGTTTCCTGGGTTGAGAGTTAATTTTCTTACACTTTTTCCCCCTTTCATCTTTGGTCCGGTGAAGAGGGTTTTAATACAAGCCAAGTGATTTCTATCGTCTGTTTTTAACTCCTCGAGTTTGGAGGAATTGTTTGTGTTGACCCATATTGTTGAATGTTTTTGTTATGTTTTATAACCTGCCTTATTCTTGCCCTTTGCCTCTGATTGTATTCAGAGAAGTGTGACAGAGAAGCAGTCCACAACAACAGGAAATGGTTTCATGAGGACATTTCTATTGGTCACTGCAGATGGGAGTGTTGGTTGGACCTTGGATTCAACCATTTCTAACCAACATTTTGTTAAATATGCTTTTTACTTTCTCATTCACAGCCTTTGATGGGTTTACCTCAGAATCTGACACCTATGCATCCTGACACAACTGTGTATGTTGTATGGAAACGCATGCAGATACAGTTTGCTCATAGTAGTCTCCTTTCAGTCTTCACCGTACAACCTTTAGCCGTATACTCCCTCATCCTTAGAACATGGCGAATATATTCCATTTGTTTTTGTTACTTTGTAACACTATTTATTTAAAATGCTGTTAGTGTTGTCGATATCCTGAGCCAACAGATGTATTTTCTTCTCCTATTTGTTGAAATTCCTTTGCTGTTAAAGAGTTTACATGATCATTAGCCATGTTGTAATGTGTGCTGCCAGTCAGAGTATCTGTAGAGCATTTAAGAGTGATGTTTAGATACAAAAAGCGAAACAGAAAATGCTAATGTACAAAACTGATTCCTCTCAATAGTAATGTGATTTTGAATATGTTCATGTTCCCCACAGAGCTCTTTAAATGCAGTTTCACACCTGCGTGACTCCGTGTTGCCGGTCATTTTGACACGGCCACTTACAGATTTAACTTGTTGAACAGCAAAAACATCACACTTAGATGGTAAGCTCTTTAGCCGGCCTTTTGCAGTGTTAAGAGGATTATATAAGGATTTAAGGACTTGTGCTCATTTGGGTTGTGCAATGTTGACTTGATGTAGTGAGTTGAAAAGTGAAATAATTTTTATGACAATGTTTCATCAAAGGTTTACTTCCAGCACTAAGACCAATGGCGGAGATCATATTTATCAGACTCAAAGGTAGTGTAATGGTTATGGGTATGATATGTCCTTTCTAAACAAATCTGAACAAGGTCTGTCCTGTGGTTTCTGTTCTTGTTTGATGTTTAGCTTTTTCACAAACATCCATTAGTCTGTTTTATGTTTGAATGGGTTTCTGGGTTGGACGGCCTGAGTATGACTTTTAGCAATGTAGATATTGTGAAATAATTGCCTATGACTTTAAAGCTGAAGGTTCCCTTTTTTTTCTTCTTTTTTAATGGCAAGCCTCTGGTGATGAATGTTTAAAAATTGCTGGTTTGCAGCTCCTGTTTATTTGAATAAAAATAATGGAATTGATTCTTATCTATTTTAACTGCGTATTTGGATGTGTGAAATTGTGCGTTTCATTTAGGAAGCTTGGAGAGATACAGTGTTTATATTTTTTCTCAAGTAAGACTCCTACATTGTTGTGGGGGAATTTTAGACCACTGATCTTTACAATGTTTATTACTACTATGGTTTGAGGGCGTCAGTTAATGCACATTTCTCCTAAGTTCCCCCTGGCTTTTTAAAAAGAATAATAACAGTGTTATGTGAAATATGTTGTTGTCTAATTTAAGGTTGTATTTAAGACCTGGTAGGGAACAGATGATGTTTTTATTATGTCCAGATGCTAAAAAGTTAGAATTGAAAGCGGGTCTACACACTGTAGCCATTAAATATATGCAGTACAAATACTTCCACGAGCAGGTGAGTTCATGTTTTAGACACAAGGGGGTGCTGGCTCTACATGTGACATGAGCTCACCTTAAGTGAAGTATACATACATCATTCTGCCATCCTTTGGGACAATTCAGCAACAATAAATAACGAAGAGCCTTCCTGTCTTCAGCTGACCATCCATATTTTAATTCTTGAACACAGTGTCCGGACCAGATGGAATCTCTTGCTCTACTGATGTTTCCCTACACACTCATAACTACCTCATAAACACATGACAATAAACATACTTTCATTCATTCAAAACTGCTGGGTTCATGTTGGCTCCAGGTTTAATGAGGTCAATGTCCTCTGAGGTCTATTGTGTTTGGTGCTGCTGACAGTGAATTGAAATGCAATTGGCTCCCTTCCCTTCCAGCATATGGATGTGTGGCATAACTGACAGCTATATCATCACAGGATGTGATAGAGGAGCATTCTTTGTCTGTTTTGTTCCGTAGTTAGTGTCTGATGTTGTTCTCAAATAAAAAATAATTTTTAATTGCTTTGCTGTGAACATGCAGGCCACATGGCCCTCCCTTCACACTACACCCACATGTTCCTGGCGTGACTCCTCACATTGTGGTCTGAACACTATCAGGAACCGACAAAGGCATCTTGAAGCACTTGGAGACAGGAGTCCAGTTATTTGGTCTTGGCATGCACCTGTGAATTTGCATAATTGCCTTGCTCAAATTTCCCAAGAGGAATGTTTGCTAAAAAGGGACAACAAAACAGAAAGTCACCCTCTAGTCCTGCTTCTGAGAACCTGAGAGAGATCCCTGTAACACTGTCGTGCATTTTTGTGAGTTTATCTAATGGTGCACATTTCCCAAGAAAGCATGTTTTTCTGACAATTTTTCCTTTTACTATTCCATAAACAGCTCCAGACCTGACTGTAGCTTGGATTTGGGGGTCAGGGTTGCCAAGTTCCTGGGGGAGTCGATTTATGGGTGGTGTACAGAGCCTCATTTCCCACTTCTGAGTCAGACACTCTGCCTCAGAGGAGATGTCCATCAATTCCTCTGATCAAAGGTAATTGTCTGCAGACAGTGATCTTTCTCATAGTAGACAACACAAATGTGGCATTTTTTATGCATCTTTATAACATGACCATTCTTCTTCCTGTTAAACAGCCACGGGGTTGTCTGCTTCCCATTCCAACATGAAGGTCCTCATTACCTGATTGGACACTGCTGATTAACTGCCAACTATATTGGCTGAAGGTATTTATCATCTGCAGTGATTGGGACAATTTAGAGGCCAGTCTTAATCAGAGTTGGTGAAGGACAGGAGAGCTTTGCTGCAGCAGCAGGCCTGAATTAAAGTTAGCCCTTTACTGTACAGCATAATGACTTCACATAACATGCAAAACGTTCCTCAGCCCTGGGTTCAAACACTGGCAAACATCAGGTTTCAACATGTGCACATATGCAAAGTCTGCCTCCAGAAGGAGCAGCACAAAGAAGAGCTCCTTCCCTCTATCCACAGTGGCTGACCACTAAAAGGACTGTTTGTCCAATCAGGGTCTTAACTGGCTCACGCTATGATTGGTGACAGCGTGGTTCTGCAATTGACGTTGTTGAAGATTATGGGGGAAACAGCTGTGAGAAATGCACATCACAGTGATGACAAAGGTCTGGCACTGCAATGCAGCACAGGAATGTATGGATAGGACCGCTGCTGATTAAAGAGATTCTTTTTCTCCCAATTTCAATCTCCGACCTCTAATATTTCGCAGATTTTTGTGTTGCTCCTGTTGATTCTCTGTATATTAAAGTGCCAAGACCTGCATATAGACCCCCGGAGCTGAGATGTGGCAAGTCTATGTTGGATAGCAAGCAAAAGTGGCCAAACATTAATGCAACACCCTCATTCAAATATATCATTTTACCTGAAACAGAACGCCAATATGCGTTTTGCTTTGAAAACTACAAGAAAAAACTCCAGCTTAGACCAAAGAGACAACAAAATTTCAGCCTTACGCGGTCTTGAGAAACTGCTAGCATGGAGATTAAGAGTCCCCCAGCTGATAGCTGTCTATGTTATATATATGATGTCGAAGAGAAGCTTTTGATTCATGGGGTTAGTTGTCCTGCTGGGATATGGAGCTGTATTATATTCAGTGTGTTGGGGAAACGTTTCTGTCCTTATATTTCCTCTTTGAAGACAGGGCCTCAAATGTAGATTGTCCAACTGTTTGACAAATATCCAATGCTGCTCCACCCTTATTGTCAGTACAGAATCACCGCAGCATATATGAATTTGCTGTGAAGAGGAATTCATCTTGATGTCTGCAGTGCAGCAATGATAAGTGCAGAGGGAATATCATCAGCCATGCTAGAAGCACAGATCTGGTCAAGTCTGTCAGCCCCCCATTCTGATTCGGACTGAAATATTTTTACTACTTGATGGATTGCCAAGAACCGTTCTACAAACATCTATTGTCCCCCAAAAGTTGTTATTCCTTACTTTAGTGATACCATAACATTTCCTGTCATTACACCATGAATGATTTGTTTTTTAGTGTACTTTCTTGACAGCTGTTGGATTGATTGCCACAATATCTGGAACAGATGTTCATGGTGCCCAGGGGGTGATTCCTGACTACTTTGTGTACTGTTCCACCGTCAACAATGATTTTGCTTACAGTTTGAAACATCTCTACACCTACAATAAATCGACTGGCCCAGAGTTTGTACATTGAGACATTTGTGGCTCCCAAAAGATGAAGATCATGACTGCATTTACGCTTAACGCCACCACGAGAGTCTTGTTTGTGATTTTGAGTCAGAACACCTGTTTTTTTTTTTGATGGATTGCCATCACATATAATACGTACATTTATTAACTTAACTTTTTATCTAGTGCACTGGTGTCGTGGTGCTCAAGGAGCCTGTCCAGAATATTACGAACACATATATGAACAGTTACATTTAAGACTGCTCTGCCATACTTAGTTCAAGCAAAGATAGATCAGTAACATTTTCACATTGACACTTAAAGGTGCTCTATGTGAAAAAATGGCTAAAAACATAAAAAATATTAACTGTTACCAGAAACACCTTTGATGTTCTTTAAAATCCGTCTCAGTACTATGCAACTGAGATACACTGCTAAAGATAATTTGGAGACAAACCACATTTGACCACTTGGTACCACTAGATTGTATGGGAGTCACCACAGAGCCTGATCTATCCTAGAGCAAGAGGAGGAAGAGGAAGAAGACGAAAAATAAAATGTACAAAGTGACCACAAAATTTGCACGCACTCGATTCTTCCACCCGACTTATTCGTTTGTATCTCAGTCCCCTGTCACCAGGAATGCAGACAAAGGAGATGAGGACAGTCATTAGAAGAGAAGAGGAAGAAAAACAAATATCTACACTGCTGTATCCTTGCTTACAGCTTCTCCAACAAGCCTCCTCTTTCCTTAATCCTTTCTCCTTCAGTTGTATTTTAGTACTTGAGACATCCTTCAACATATTTTGCCATGAATGATTTCAGGGTCAGAAGGAGGAGGACAGAGGAGCGAGGAGACAAGGAGGCTGAAATGAGATAAGAGTATAGAGACAAGTATTGTGGATGCCTCTTATGTTGTAGCTATAAATTTTTAACAGATGTTTGTGCTAAAATACAAGCTAATCGTATTATGTAAACTGCACATGTGTAAAGGTAGCTGTATTTTCATGACCAGCCTGAACAGAATGAATAGGGAGATCAAAATAAGCATATTCTTATCTTATTGTTAGTTGTTAGTCAGCTTATTCTTGTTGTTTAAGATGATTTTTTTTAGTTGCAATGAAAAGAGCCGAGAGAATCGACAGGTTTTTCCACCTCGTTGTCACATGGTGGGCTGAAAAAAAAAAATAACACAAATCAGACTTGTTAGCATGTGTATAATGTATGTAATCAGTCTGATTGATGATTTGTATATGATAAAAAAAATTATTAATAAAAAGAAAAACTGTTGACCAAACATTAACGTGTGCTAGCACATATTTAAAAAATGTATGAGTCTTAAATCTTAAAGAGGAAAGGGAAACTGGATTGCCCTTTGTAAAACTGTGGCACTGTGCGATGATGATTTTTTAAAAACAAAGTCACAATATCCTCCTTTAACTTCTGCTGCCTTACTTCAGGGACTTTTGTAAAATGAGCATCACAGAAACATGACATAATCTGACTGAATGAGAAACTACAAAACAATGCTTCCTTAATGAACCTCTCTTTACCCCTTAGTCAAGCCATGGAGCTATCTACAAGAGATCCTTCCAGCAGGATGAGAAACTGCATCTCTTAAGGTCACAAGATCAAGATCAAAGTCAGTGTCATAACTCCTGACTCCCACACTTATCTGAACAGAAATAAGAAATACTCCAAAGCTTATTGGCAAAGACAAGAAATAAGCACGGCTGACATTTGCCTTCTTTCCAACCACAGCTACTGCAAGTCAAAAGCTCCAGGCCACTGAGTTGATCCTTAGCACTGTGGCCAAACTTTGTCTGAAAGCAAATTCTGCTTGACAGAATGGTCATATTTGGCCAATTATCTCCACAGAATGAAACAAGGTGCTATATTTGTGGCCTTGCCTAGCCCCTAATCTGTGTATTAATGTATGCTTTTCAAACGTGTGGTATATTAAGAATCCTTAGCAAATACCTAAGCTTTAAAGAGCTGCTGACAAATAGGATTGAATAAAATCGCAAAAAAAAAAATCCTAAATGTATTAAGATTCATAAACACTTGGGTTCCTTAGCAAAGTTTATCACTTTAGGACCCTGTCCTGCTTCACAAAAAGTTGTAGAACCTCAGGTGTTCTACAGTGACCATCACATGGCTATGGCCTTGTAAAACAGCTACCAAGTTGATCTGTAGTTTCAACACTCCAGTGTAGAAATTGTACAAGTTTCAGTATGTTAAGCTGAAAGTTTTCATACAGGTTTTTAACTCAAAAGGGAATTCATTCATTCACATCTTCGTCACTTCAAGGAAGAAGTTGGCGGACAATTTTCACGGACTAGCCTAGCAAATACAATAGTAGTAGCCACATCTGCTCAGCATATGTGCAACTTTGTTTGTGCATATGAGCAATAACCAGCTAACAGTGTGTTTATAGCCAAGAGACACATATCACCTGTACCTCTGAGCTATGAAGTTGAATCTGTGGAGAGATAAACAGTTAAACAGGAGCATCAAAGGCAGGATGCTAAAAATTAAGACAAATAAGTGTCAATTGCACACGTTTAGCTTAGCTCAGGGATGCAAGTGTGTGACAGACTAGCACCACACACACCATGATTTGGAAAATTCTGTTAAAGTTAATAAAAAGGAAATGCCATCAGCTGGTGAGTTAGGGATTTAGATGAAAGAAAAGAGAGGAAGAGTACACCTGCTGGAAAGTGCTGATTGAGGAGGAAGTGCTTTCCTGTCTGCTTTGAGGATTTCTGCCAAGTCATTCCCAACAGTGATGCTCGGCAGAGTGGGGACCACCCTGGTAAGAGAGAGGAAGAGGGTGAGGCCCTGTTCAGACTGACAGAAAGATTGACTGCATCCTATCAGCTGCTGTTTCTCAAACATGCCCAACTCTTACTTTAGATAATGGCAGGCCACTGCCTACTCCCTTTAAAAAAGAGACAACATACTTTTAGCCTGTCATCATTTCAGCTATGTTCTCATAAATAGGATAGTCACATGCCTCTTTCTCAAGGTCCCTTCTGAGCAGAAAATTTAGATTTAATGTATGCAATCACGGTGAATAAGTATAGTGACGCTTTTAAGAAAGTTATTATCAGATTCCACGTGCAACACAGCCTGAAGAGGAAATTATGTAAGTCATCCAGGCCTTTTTCTGCCCTCTGTGATTGTGTAGTAGGTCATAAAGGGAGTCTCTTCCTGTTTAAGGGTGACAGCATCCAATGGGAAGCAAAGGATATCATCCAGGGCACTTTGGGGCAGACATTAAAGGCTGAAAACTTGTAGGAACATAAGAGAGGCCGTGGACATAACAGCAAGTGTTTGCTTTGCTCTTAGTGTGAGCTGTGCAGGGAGCTACCTGTATAGTCTTTCTTTCAATTGTGACCAATTATACAAAGCTTTGTAGAGCAGCCCCATTAAAGGGCCATCACAATGCCATATCAAGAATATCAGGTATAAAAGTATCTTAGCAAATTTAGATTTTCAGCTATAGAACACATATGAAAAATGAAACAAACACACCTCAGTGTCAGAACCTATTTCCAAGACTTCTGTGATTATTTTGAGCATTGTCAAAGATAGCAATCACGTGTATTTTGTGCTATAAGCAGGAGAGTTTTTTTCTCCAAGAGGAGGGTCATGTGATGCTAAAACAAAGAATGCATTCATGCTTTAAATGAACGGGAACAAAAATGCAACTGATTCTATAAAGAGAAACTTTTTCCAAGAGAGACAGTCTGTTATAGTGAAAAGGCTGCATGAGGTCAGTCAAAGAACATATTCCCGTCTGATTGACAGAGTAGAAAGACGCTGGCATTCTTGTGATTGAACGTTTTTGTTTGGACAAAGCTAAAAAGGAGGGATACAAGCCCACAAATGTCACTGTCCAGGATGTGAAATCTTTTGAACATGCACAAAAATTTATAATCATCATATCCTCTTCCATTGAACTGTCATTGTAATCAGTCAGATAAGCTGTTAAGATGGATTTCCCCACATTCACTGTTTCTTTCCCAGCATCACCCTTGCCAGTTTGTCAACATTTTACACAGACCTGATGGAATCCTCCCACTTTTTAAATAATCCATTCCAAACCGCTGTCATTGTTTCAAAGCTGTTTGCACAATGAGCCAACAGCTCCACAAGGACTTACAAATTCCGTCAGATATCCAACATTGTCCGTGGACTGCGGTTGAGATGTTTTCCATCTATTGAATTAATCTGTGATCTTGTTATAGTCATTACAGAATGAAACAGCAAGATTTTTGTGGCAAAAATAAACATGACATTGACCAAAAAGCTCTTACATGGTAATAAATACATCATTTAACACTTCTCACAACTCACCGACACCCTAAATTTATTCTCCCACAGATATAAAAAAACTTTGATTTTCCATCTTTTGCCTAGATTGAAAATGACGTATTACAGCCTGTTATGCAACTAAATACGTTTCTGGGTGTTTGCAACAATGAGACTGAGCTATTTTCTGTTTAGGTTTGTGATTAACAGCACCCAGGTTGCTTCCAGATGTGACTTTGTGTCTCGTACACACTGACATACACACTGAGTTCCTTTTTTGATCAATTCACCAATAAAAAAGTGACCCTACACAACACTATCCATCATCTTCAGGGATGATGCAGTGATCTAATACATAGATCTGATGTCTTTCTGCAAACATGGGATCGTTCTCTACACTAAATGGTGGACAGATGGTCGAGCCTCTGGAAATGATCACAGCAGTGATTGCCACACTATTAACTGGTGAGATGAAAACAATAAGCCAGTGGGAAACAGTAGTTGGGACTATAGGAATTTAACCATCATAACCTCTAATATCAGCAAGGCCTTTAGTGAAAAATGTTGTTGACTGTGTCTGTATTAGCTGCTTTCCTAAAACACTAAAGAATGTGTTTATTCTCAGAAGGAGGCTTAAAATATTCTGGATCAATCTACGAAACAACAAACAGACCCTGGGTTGTGTGTGTATCAGCTACATGTGCAAACTTCCCTTCCATTCTCCTTTTGCCCACAACCTTAGAAAAATCTGGTATAGGACAAAATATGCAAGATATCAAGCCAAAGTTGCTTTTAAATGTATCTGAACATCCCACGGAATAAAGACTTATATCAAGGTCTGTCATGCATACCCTTTATATCATATTATTCCTTATCTTATCTGCAGTTAAGTAGAAACAGTTGAACGACAGTTTTATGACTTTGGCATTTTGTTAACAGCCTAATTGTTACTGCTGTCATCATGTATTTTTCTACAGAGCTGTCATTCTGTTTTGCTCATGTAGTAATTTACCTCTTCCTTAAATAAACACTGATCTTAACCGTGCCAAGATGGTCCATGGAGAAAGGAGGCTGGGTGTTCGTTCTACAAAGAGAGCACCTCAGGTCTACAGAAACAACTCTGGATCAGTTATTAAGTCAAACCACTCTAATGACAGAATCCTAAAGTACAACTTTGATATACTCTTGTGTATTCATACATTTCATATTACTGGTGTTTCACACCTTAACATTTGTCAGAGAAAACCAAACAATCTTTCAAGCACATGTTTAACCCTAAGTGCTTTACAGAGCAAAAGCAAAATTTAGACAATATCAGCATAGACCAGCAGACCAGCATAGCGAAAAGGGAGATCTTTTAGAGATTTAGAAGCTTTTTTGTATGTGATGAGAAGTATTTAAAATTCAATTACAAACTTTACAGGGTGCCAAAGTAGAACCTTGTGGAACACCATAAACAACTCCACTACATGTGGAGGACACATAATTAATATGTACAACTAAAACCAGTCCAGAGAAGTACCCTAGATCTCAATTAAACTTTCAAGTCTTTTTTAATAAGATATTATAGTTATTTGTATCAAAAACAGCCCTGGGATTTAACTGAGCCACTATGGACACAAGACCACTGTCAGAAGCAACAAGTAACTTTAATTAGTCCAGTTTCAGGACTACGGTGAACTCCAAATCCAGACCAAATCCAAATCATACAAGCCATTCTTCTGCAAATAGGTTGTTGTTTTATGACTACAAGTTGTAATATGACTATATTTAAAGGAATTCTATAAATAAAAGGAAGGTTAGAAGTAGGTCTATTTTTGAATAAAATGTCAAGCTGGAGAGGAGACTTTTTTAACAGTGGCTTGATTAAAGTTAGCTTAAAGACCAGTGGTACATAGCCTATTAAAAGAGACTGATTGATTTGATCAAAAACAGAAGTGATGATGAGAGGAACAACATCCTTAATCAGTGGAGTTGGTATGGGATCCAAAAGACATGTTGATGGATATGTTGACTTCCACTCAGGCAGATCAATGAGAGAAAGGAAGTTAAAAAGCATTAAAGTTAGGTCTCTCAAAATGTTCGCTTTGGACTTGCGCAAGCTGTGAGATGTTAAAAATTTATTTCTCCCCTAATACACAAAATTTATAGGTAAAAAAGTCCATAAAAGGATGACTGTTAAGTGCCAAGGGAATACAATGTTCAACAGCAAAAAAGCTCTAAGTCAGTCTAGCCACAGTACTTATTTTCGCTGTAAATAGTATGTTGTATGTTCTAACAGATCATTTGAACTGGGTGTTGAGGAATATTTGTAGGTGTTTGTGTAAATGTAGCTTTTTACCGGACATTAATGAGAGATGGGTTCTCTTATTCAACTTTTGCAGTGTCCAAAGCTGTTTTAGTTATAGATAACTACCAAATATTTTCTTTAAAAAAAAGTTTGAGCAACAGGAGTTTCACTTGTATAACAGTATTTCAAAACTGTTACATTGCCTCTTCTTTCTTAGCAACTGCCACCTGTAGGAAAGTAATTCAGTTCAGATACGCACATCCAAGAAAATGTCCACTCACAAAGTGTCTAGCACATGTAACATACTTTATTCCCTGGCCTGATGATAAATAATGTACAGTATAGATGACCACTGGGACATGTACTACTTGGATGTGTTGCTCATGATGCCATGCAAAGTCATGAGGATCAGCAGGATAAGTAAACTCACCTCTTCTGGCACTGGAAGCTGTTTAGCAGCATGTCTGTCTGCAGGCTTATTAAAACTTGGCTCCCTAATGAACATTTGCCCTTGAAGCCTGCTGAGTGCTTAGTGCTGCTCAGGAGACGGGGCTCTGGATGCATGGGGCCTCTCTTCCTGCTCCCTACTGAGCACCCGGTATAAAACTCAGCTGTACCGGTAGCAAGGGTAGAGTCATATGAATACTTTTACATTACAATGAACTGGAATGTTAACAAAAGACAGTCCAGTGGATAAACTCTCTGCTTGTTCCTTGGTGTTTTCTTTTTGCGCAAGTTGATTTAACAAGTTAATGTGGAGAGGTGTTTTGTATAGTTTTGTCACTGTCATCTTTGCCTCAGGTGAGTTCAATCCCACTGTGGCGACATAGGAGAGTGGGAGGAAAAAGCACTTCCATATGAGCTGACTGAGATCTTGCAACCACATCATGACTTCACACTCCAAGATGCCAATTTATGTGTATGCAGGAGAACTCTGGACAAAGCGAATGTGGTGAATGTGTGATTGTAAACGAAGTTGTCCAATAACAAGTCCAGCCCAAAGCTGGGGTGTGATTTACGAGCTGGGCGGTAGACATCCAACAACTAAAGCCTACATGTCTGTCTGTCTGTCTGTCTATCTATCTATCTATCTATCTATCTATCTATCTATCTATCTATCTATCTATCTATCTATCTATCTATCTATCTATCTATCTATCTATCTATCTATCTATCTATCTATCTATCTATCTATCTATCTATCTATCTATCTATCTATCTATCTATCTATCTATCTATCTATCTATCTATCTATCTATCTATCTATCTATCTATCTATCTATCTATCTATCTATCTATCTATCTATCTATCTATCTATCTATCTATCTATCTATCTATCTATCTATCTATCTATCTATCTATCTATCTATCTATCTATCTATCTATCTATCTATCTATCTATCTATCTATCTATCTATCTATCTATCTATCTATCTATCTATCTATCTATCTATCTATCTATCTATCTATCTATCTATCTATCTATCTATCTATCTATCTGTCTGTCTGTCTGTCTGTCTGTCTGTCTGTCTGTCTGTCTATCTCTTTCTTTCTTTACTGAACCTCTCTGCTTCTGCATTTGACAAATGTTACAAGAAATTTCAAAGCACTTCAAAGACATTCCAACAAAAATGCCATGATGAATGGAGCACTTTTCCCAAACATCTGTCGGAGGCCTCGGTTTCTGTCTGCCCGGAGGGCTCCTGCAGACAGGTCAGCGCAGTCAGACAGGGTTCCACCCTAAACCTCACACTACTTCTTCTTCTTTCCCTCTGTCCATCCTCATGGATCGCATGCTCATAACAAGGTTTCATTGATGAACAGAAGTTTAGCCCCTGTTGAATGCTGCTGTTAATGTTACCCTATTGACCCTCACACTGGAGATGCCCACCCAATGCTGGTGATTCATTTTCAGTGAAAGACTGTGGCAGAAAGCACTTTGAAGTAACCTCAGCTAATTGTTGTGTCACAAACCCCCCTCTTTTCTTTGAGGATTGTTCGTGGTACACAGAAGGCAGGTTATAGCAGGCCATTGCACTTGTTCTGACTAAATGGACTATAGGCAAATGGTTTAATGGATTGAAAAATAACAAATTTATCATGCTTAATAGGAGGCTATTCAGGTCAAATTGACCACATGCAGGGGGTTAAATCGCATCATAACTTTCTGGCGCTCGACCTTCACTGTTAATTGGGGGCAGTGAAGAAGATTTTTCTTTCTAACTGTTGCTGAAGAGAGCACATGATTCTCTGCTTGCAGCTAACTGAGCATGAGGCCTATGGAGTGGGACCAGCAGTCAGCAAAAATGAACATTACATGAGTGCTACATTGTGGTGAAAAAAACATGAAAACACAGACAGGAATTATTTTGGCTCATACCTCAGCTTCGTACCAAACTGATGTGCTGTCATGTTGGAGTCTGGAAGGCACGTGTCATCTGTGAGTCAGCCACCAAACAGGCTGTATACTTCATCCATTCCCAGCAGAAAACGTAAACAGACCATAACCTGACTTACTCAGGCTTACTCAGGCTGCAGGCTAAGAACAAAACAACTGACAATTTAGCTTTTGGTGGTGTGTGTGGGCAGACTGTTGAGTGGGCAGTTTAGTGATGAAATAATAAATTGCTTTCGGTTTCTGTTCCCTCAGAATAATTTTTGAGAAAAACAAGGCATTTTTTATATTACACAAAATACATAATACTGCCCGTCTGTGATGTTTTGCATTCTTGGTCTCAAGAAGAAAGGATGTTTTTTAAAAGGTGCTGCCTTACAAAAATCTCAGCCTCAACTTGTCCTTAATGGTATAAAAAGTTTAAAAATAGTACTTTTTTACATTTGAGCAGATTGATCTTATGTGTGAAAACTGCACACTCTGGATTTAGA
This sequence comes from Leuresthes tenuis, assembly GCF_036924035.1. NCBI lineage: Eukaryota > Metazoa > Chordata > Actinopteri > Atheriniformes > Atherinopsidae > Leuresthes > Leuresthes tenuis. Next base: position 24,076,946 of record NW_027325369.1, read on the forward strand.
TTACTTGGGAATCAGATTGGTGCCAGAGAGTTGGCATGAACTCAGAGGTGACTGTCTCGCCTTTGCCCCAATTTATAAAATACCTCGTCTAATGCTGCCTCTGCGTCACTGTGTTCGTTTGTTATGAAAATGTGTTGAGAATAGCCATCAGCTTTGGGTGAAGTGTGGGGAGTAGTTTGTTCCTCTGTGGTAGTTGGGGCGAATAAGGGGTAATTGCAGCAGATATCCATTTCTAACCTCCTGGTAAAGCTGCTAATGTGGAAAATGCTTGACCTTAATTTTCCATGGTCGGTCGGTGGAGACACCGTGAAAGAGTATCAACGGGGACTGAAGCTGTGAGGCTCACATCCATCTACCACCCTGTCAGGACAAAAAAGCAGCTGAGCAGGTCCAGTGATCACCTTGTGTCAGAGCCAGGTCACTGCCATGAAGACCAGGAGCAGTGGAGCGCCTGATGCATGGGCCAGTGGCTGGAGAGGCCCACCGGACCCATGGTTAGAGGCCAGGAAAATTGAAAGGGAGGAGAGAGAAAAACAGGGAGAAAGCAGAAGAAAACTGTTGAAAAACAAGTTTGACTGATTACACATTAACTCTTCTCTCTGCCTTTGATTATACGATCTGAATACTCAGAACTAACATCTCCAAACCAGAAAAAGTTGTGATGTTATGGAAAATTGAAAAGAGGGAAAAAAGAGTGACATAATGAACTCAGTATATTTAATGATTTCTTTTATGAAATGTTTTTTTCTTGTCCACACTCATCTATTTTTCATGTCTACAATACATTCCAAAAAAAGTGCAGTTTTTTTAACCACTTTGCAATGTTTCCATCACTTTTAAGTATTCCATTAGCTGAAAAGTTTTATGTGTTATTTTGTCTCATTCTTCCTGTGAACATGTCTTGTAGTGTACAACAGTATAGGATTATTGTCACATCTGACTTATGTTGCTGTGTACTTTTCTGCTACAATGCTGCTATCACAGAAGTGTAAATTACTTTTGCAATGAGCATTACGACCCCCTACCATCACAGAGGCTGGGTTTTAGTTTTGTTAATGACAGTCTAACAATATGAATGGTCCTTTTCATCTTTAGTACAGAGAATGTACTGTCAATTTTTTCCCAAAAATTTGCGGAATGCTGATATGTCTGACCATAATACATGTTTCCATTGTGTGGTGATCTATCCTGGATGGCTTTAAGCCCAGACAAGTCGATGGACAAGGTTAACATAACATATTGTTTTTAACACAGCAAAATTTAAAGTGTCATTTGTGAGTGTAACTGCATATTGTAGTGCTTGAAAAATGTTCCCTTACAGTAGTCCCTTGTCTGTGTTGCTACATCAGCTATTGATGGATGACGGATCTTGATGCAGTGCTGTTGATGTTGCTGTTGATGTGGTGTGCTGTCCAAATTGGGCTTGAACCATTTCCATTTCCATACTGAAATTCCTCCAGGTTCCTTAAGTCATTGAATTATATTATGCTCTCAGGGGAAATGTATGCAAATCCTTTCAATCTTTCTTTGAGGAACATGAATTTCAAACAGTTCAACATTTTATTTTACACATTTGTTGACTAACTGGAGATCCTCTGCTCTTCAGAGACTCAGACTTTTGCAAATACAGCTTTTTTTTCCTTCTTTGTGTAATAAATCATAATCAAAGTCACTTCTTAACAACAGCTGTTTACAATTACAGTATTATCATTTTTTCTTACCTCCTTATATGCCCCAAATTGCTCCCACGCTAACTTTGTTTTGGAATATGTTGCAGGTCTGAAATGCAAAAATTGTTATATATTAGCTGACAATGCAAAACATAAAATAGCTTGAATTAATATTTTCTGCAATGAAAAAAAAGTTAAACGTAAGAATAGTTTTTTGTTTTTGATTTGCATTTTCTATACCTTTCCAACTTTTTGTGTGTGAGAGGACACTCTATCCCACCCTTATCCACACAAATCTGCAAGTGATGATTTATGCTGTTAACGAGTTGAATCTGAATGTTTTCGGTCACATCTGGCTGATGACAAGAAGACCCAACATCTTTGGAAAATGTATGCGATCAGAAGGTCGGCGCAAGTTTTTATTTAATCCAATTGGCTGCCAACACACAATCCACCCTTTGAATCTGCTCCAGAGGCATTTATCATGCAAAAGTGTGACATCAGTTATGCACACTGTTCATCAGAGACACTTTTAAATCAAACTTAAAGAGTTAGAGGACTCCTCCATGGATCTTAAGGCAATGTGAACCAGCCTACAAACAATACACTAAAACTGTAAATTCAAACATCTTCAAAGGAATCTTCCTCTATCCATACTTGATGTAGACTTACTTAGACTTGCTATCCTGTCCTATACACCATTTGTCCAACAAACTGTACTTTAAAAAAATTATTCCAATTGGATGGTTGGTGCTTTGATCCCCAAATATATCATCATGCTAATCCCTGAATCACATTTCAGATAACAAAAATGATTCTAATCAACCCTCATAAAGATCAATCATTTAGACAACACTTTTAGTCTCAATACTGAATCAGGGGAACCTCACCATCTTTTTGGTCCATATTCTTTTAAAGTTTTCTGGAACCAGAATCCACACAAACATTTAAGGTCCAGAACTATTTAGTTCAACTCTCAACGAGGGTTTATGAGCCAGTGGAAAATGAAGCTGTTGTTGTCTTCCCCCTGCATAGTGCTTGTAGTCTCTCTAAATCCTACAATTTTACATATAGGTAATGATTTCTGTGTCAAAGTCAAAACCATTTGTTCTCTGTTGAGACATTTCAGAGGGGGCGGAAGTGGCAAAAGTATAATTTGTTTAAAGGAAGTACTTAATCTTAATCTTTGTTACAATTTTCATCATTCCAGGCAGATAAAAGCCTTTGCTAACTTACAACTCACAGCCATCAATGAGTGAGCGGATCACTCTGCTGTGAAGTAATGCAGGGTGGATATATCGCCTGTGCTATGACATGCATCAGAAACTTAGCCAATAGCCATTTTTAACAAGTTTCTGGATTGCTCCACGGTTTTGACAGTGTAGATGAGGATGATAGACTTTTTTTTCTTAGTCTCTTGTCTAACGATGCTGAGAATGGTTTGCATTTACAGTGTGCTCTCCAGAAAGAACACACAGTGAGTGTAGTTTTTCAAGGCTGTGCTTGAAATGTTCATATGAAAACAGACAAGCAAGAACATCAAGAAAGGCAAAGTCTAAATGTTGCGTTGAATAACACCCATGTGACCTACTTCTGTAAGCGAGATGACAGCACTTCATTCATTCAAGCTGGAAGAGATCCTGTAGTGATTGGCCTAAGAGTATCAAATTTGTCTTGCTCCCTCCTTAACTGTTTTCTCTTATTATGAGAATGCCTGTTATATGTACACTGATCAGCCTGTTATGAAGCATGATGGAAGTTTTCTGTGACATTCCTTCAATGGAAAAGCTGTCATGTTCAATGAAAAAAAAAAAAACTCACATTAATAAAACACATAACTTCAACTTTAACAAAGTGTTTCTCTGCCAAGCGCACCTCCTTTTTCCACATTTTCCCCCAGCCCAGTCTGAACAATGTCAGTATTCTGTTAGCTCCAGGGCAAAAAGAAAGGAGAGCTTAAGGCTTTGATACAAAAAGCAAAAGGTAACGAAGAGATTGACATTCCTTGTTGGTGCTCTCCATTGAAAGTCATCACAGAGACCGATTCACATGGATCACTTAAAATTCTGGTGGTGGGGCTAAAAATACACAGTTGATGCTTTCTAATAATGGGAGCCCTACACTCTGGGTGTAATGATACTGTTTGGCTTACTAATGGGTACACTTGAACTCCGACCCATCACCCGCTCAACGGTGACAAGGCAGTCATTCCCAACAGAATGGATGTAAATGTGACATTAACACTGACAGGTAGGCATGCAGAGGTTGTACCAGCTTCACACTACAAACTACAATCTGTCCGGACAGCAGAGCACATAAATACATTGGTATGAAGACAAATCAAATCCATGCTGAGCTCTTTTTTCTTCTTCTTTTCCTTAAACACACACTCACATTTGCGCTGTTTGCAGCAATTACAAGACTTGGATTTTGTTATTGTCATTATATGGTCCTGTGCTTAGCAAGAAGCAGCGTGTTGTAATGCAGTTATATTTGAATGATGATAGGAGTGGCTTGGTTGTCATGCCAGAGCTTTCAAAAGAGTCTTTGTGTGGAAGCGTTGGTCATAGCCAGAGACATCCTCCTGGTATTTATTCTTGAGTTCCTCCAGATGCTGGAAATTCTATCAACTGGGATTACGTTAAAGCCCATTCTTATAACATGAATTGCTGCTCCGCAGATCATTAGTGCTTCCCAACCAGGACTAATTGTGCCACAGGAGTCTTGCTTCATATATTTGAACCTTGATATGGCAGAGAACTACTATTTGCTGAAGATACAGTGGTGTGTTGTAAGCCAGTCAAGTCCAGCCACACGCGCATGTTTGTGCATGTGAGTCCCTGAATTGCAATTAAAAACGAGCAAACTTCTGGAATTTCCCACTCCAATTATATCACTATGAATCACAAGACATATTCCCACAAATAAAAGGATAGGTTCAGAGTCAAGACTGATTCATTCAATTTGTTTTAGGCTGAGATTCAGCTGTTCTGCCGCTACACCCAGTGGTTCTCTAAGGTTCTGCATTGCATTATATTACATTATATTTCTCAACATTACATGTAAAAAACTCCAGAAGAGCTGATATTTGTAAACTAAATGTGATAGTTAATTTGGCAAAAATAAATAGATGCATATTTTTAATCTTTAGCTAAAGGCCTGGAATCAATAGTCTAGCTAATAACTGTAATGGATAGACAGCAAACGAATATGCACAATATGAAGACAAAGGACACGATTACTGATATTGGAAGCTTTCTAGTTTATATAGCCTGAGTATTATTGACCAATCATGTTTGAGTGGCCGTGGTTACATAAACACAAACACTACTAAAAGCTGTCAAGCTGAGAAAAGAAACCTTGAAACAGCCTGCTTTTGTCTCATGACCATTTAGCTTTTTATTGGCTTTTTTTTACATATATTTCTGTATTCCAAGAATGATGACACATGAAACAAGAAGCCTTGAGAAAGGTATAAGTAATCCCCTATGTTGCAGTATGCTACAACACTGGAAGCTCACAAATTTAGGCTGTTGCCCTTAAAGAAGTCATCATTTGCCTTTGAAGACATGAACTTTGATTATTTGTTTGCATTTTTAATATCTCCAGCTATTTGGAATGAGTATGATAAAACTGATGACATATGATGAAATATAAAACCTAAACATTCACTTTGAATAGGAAGTACTTTTTGAGAAAAAAACATGTCCTCTTATGGGGAGCATGGCTCTATATAGGAGGTTAAACTATAACATTGGCATGCTAGTTATTGGATAAGCTGTTTGTCTAGGTGATATACTATAAATAATGGTAACTGTGATGGGAAATGTGATAGAAAAACACAGATGTATCTGGTGCCTTCTTGTGATCATTATGACTGCTGTGGTATCTGCAACCCTGAGTGTCATATCTGGCTCTGAACAACATAAGAATCCGGGTTGGCTTCATTCTGCCGAATGTCCCTCTTATTGTTAGGTTTTCAGTCTTATCTTATTTCAAAAAATGTTTTCACTTTTGGAATATCAGATTTTAAGATGCTGAACATAAATCAATGAATAGTTGAAAGAGATTTTAAAACTAATAAATGGGACTGAAATAGTGGCAAGGATGTTTGGTTGTAATTTACCACCAAACTCTCTAAAACTTGTGATTTTGTGTTCCTGTTTGAATAAACTGCTTTACGCAGAGGGTTGCATTGTTTTTTCTATATATTCAGTGATATAGAGGCACTCATCAGTATAATACACTGGCATTAAAGAAGAATGCAATTCAGTCCAACAGTGCCACAAACTACATTCCTTGAACAGACAATACAAGGGAGTCCACGCCCCTCTTAAAGAGTTTGATACTCAACAAATAGAAAAAACTCTGTGACAGCAGTTACTATTAAACTTGTTGCCAGGCTGTTGTATTAGATTGCATCATTTTTCTGCCAATCCAAATGCAAACAGCATCTGTTTTTACATGGTATCAAATATTACACAAACATCTAATCAAAAGTCAATCGAAATGAACCTGGCAGGAACATGTGGGCATTTGCGTTTGGAAAGGCTGTTACACCAGCCACAAAGGTTTGGATTCTCAGCTCTATAACATACAAGGTGTATAAAATGGAACAAAAACAGATTAAGACACTGAGTGAAAGTTTGTACATGTTTTGGTCATCCACGGATTTTAGGGTCAACTGACCACAATCAGTTTCCGAAGTGCCACCGGCACCAGGCAGGAAGGCAGCAAATCTTGGGGGTGGGGACTGCTGGACAGTCATAAGACAAACACAGCCTTCTTCTTTAATTAGATTTCCCATGGTGGAAGCTGGCTGCAAAAATAAGTCATATCTATATATAGATATCTAGATATCTATATATATATATATATATATAATCTTTAATAGTCACTTTATAGAAGTCTCAGCTTCTATCTATGAATGGTGAATGGGAAGACCACAATCTACAGTGTGTTTGGACTGGCAGATCTGTGAGTGATAGGAAATAGTGCTTAGGGACCACTCATCTTTGTGGTCTGAATGAAGAGAGTGTGCCAACTGTCTTTGGGTTGCTTAAGATCTTCAGGGAGAAGAGAAATGTGTTGTTTCCAGACAGTCAGAGGGAAAGTGATGATGCAGCATGGGTTGAGAGGAGAGGTGAATGGGATCTGTTACATAACTTGACCAGTTTTCCAAGGTTTCAGGTTTGAATTTGAACTGCTAGCTTCCAAAATACAGTATGCGCCTCAGAAGGCACATTTCATGTAAAATCTCTAAAAGCTGAGGGGCTCCATTGTAAATGAACTTTTATTCTGCTTTACAGAATGTCCTGACAGTTTATAAGACCATAAAATAATCAGAGTACACTAAGTTAATTGAAATAATCATAAAATAAAGTTCCTAACTTGAATTAACCCAGCGCTCTTATTGGAACGGTTGCAGGAAAACATCTGGAAGTTTTGGCAATCTTAATTTTTATAACGTTGTAATAGTCTGTCAGTTCAAATACACATTGACAGTGATTATCAACGCAGCTGCATGCATACCCTTAGTAGGTCCAACTGTGCTAAAAAGAGCCACAGTTTAAGAAAAAAAAGAAAAAAGTATCGTCGCGTAACTTGGCAGAGAAAGTGCGTGTGGCCACATGGACCGAGCCGTGCTGTATGTCGAAGCAACAATGTAGTCGACAAGGGGGTGTTTCTTCCAGCAAAGCGCATGCAATCGCTACAAAAATTCCCAGTGACTTCAGATCCAAGGAGGTGGTGATATTCATGGGAGCACAATTCAAACTCTCTCACTTGGAGCACAGCTTCAGCAGCCCTGTAACCAGCGCGCTGCTCTGTTTGCGCCACTTCTCTTGTTAAACATAAACTAAAACAGATGCAATGATGTTTGCCTAAAATAACTTGATAGTTTTTCAATTTTTTTGACAGAGATTAAGTAGTCATTTTACAACCTGAGGACATTCTGCGTCAGTCTTACCTGGGCATTATGAGGAGGTATCCAGGCTTCTTTCATTCTTGGGAGAGGATGCAGTCTTTCTGAGCTCGTCTAGACTAATCGAGTTTTTAACATTTTCTCATATTTCAGTGGCTCTTCATAAAACTGTAAAGCGATCTGCCCTTTTACGCGGTAGTTTCAAAACTTTAAATGTCCAAAATGGAGCGTGCAGGATTTGCTCTTCTGGTTGTTTTAACTCTTGCGCTCATGCGGGTTGGTGACAGTCACAAGGAGACAACAGGTGGGAAGAATGAGGGTGCTGGGGCAGGCCATGTGTTGCGGGACCAGCAACAGTCCCGGGGGATCAGTCCAGGTCACTCGTCAAGAGGACCGCAAGACGGTGCATCCTCGAAAACTTCCAGTGAAACTTCTCACGGGACCAGCCAGCCTGGAACCCTTGTCCGTGTGCCGAGGGGAGCATCAAATCAAGAGGACCACAGGCACATATCCAAAGCAGGTCCGCCTCACGCTGCTGACGCCCCTCGGGAGGACCCTGTGTCAGCGCAGCGCAGCCCCAGACACCCGGAGAGCCACCATCAAAGGTCCAGACTGAACCGCAGGCAGAGCAGCAAGCCCAGCTCTGCCAGCACCAGGCGACTAGTTGGGTAAGAGTGACAGTCAAGTGATCCATACTCAAAAATAAATGTTTTTCTCTCCTTTGTCAAACTCTTCCAGCCAGCCCAGCTCAGCCCAGCAGCAGCAGTTTTGGAGGGATTTGTTTGACCTATTTTACTGTAGCCAACATGAGTCCATGTGGTTTACTGTAATGTGGTGGTGGCTTTAGCGGAATCTTTCTTCCTGTAAGGAAAACCAGTGGATGATTTAACAAGAGCTGTAAGCTTCTCTGTGTATACTACATTAACTTGTCATCCACAAAGCCAGATGAATGTGAAATGCAATAATGTGGACACTGTGTTTTGTTATGAGGGTCATGGCAGGACATGGAATGATAACTGAGGTTAAACATTGTGCTGATTATGGGGCTGATACTGCAAACTTAATAAGCAGCAAATGTACATATGAATGGATGAACTGTGTTTGAACTGTTTTACATGGCATCATTGCTCTCTTATTTCTGTACATTACAGTATGTTTACGTTGCAGACGCAGAATAGCTGCATTACTTCACTGTGTGTGCCCCAGTGTTGTGCTGTTCCCTTTGGCCGTGTATTATGGTGGCTCAACCAGAACGTTTTTTCTTGAATATTAGCAAATTTGCATAGTGATCAGAAACACCTGTTTCTCAGTTGTGTCCTTTTTTTTTGTCTCTGTCTAACTCTAAACAGCACGATGGGTTGTTTCCATATTAGAGGTCTTTTCTTTTTGTTAAATGAAGCCTCGTGTATCCAGTCCTGTTTGCTCCATTGGGACAAAGCTTCATACACACTGGAGGGTTGGATGTTTACATGACAATCAGACAGGGATTTTAATGGCTCACCTTCAGCTGCAGACAGTGAAATATAAATATGTGTGTCATAACAAGGCCCCTTGCCTTTTAGAAAATTGATTACGTGGCCAATTATGAGAGAGTTTTTGTTTCACTGGTTTGCAAAGACAAATACCAGACATAGTTGCTTGCCTAGTGCGGATGAGTACAAATTCATGCCCCCCCTGGTTTGCTATTGATTCATTCTAATGATATTACTGTGGCACAAGTTCCTACAAATTAACATCTAACTCCCAAGAAATGCGAAGGACAGATACAGTATTATCCAGTACTTCTATTTTTTTATACCTCTTACTGATTCTACAGTTTAGCCATTAAAAAACAGTGATTCATAAAATATTAAAAACAGCATTGCTGTTGCAGTTGCAGTGGTGCATGTTTGACCTGAGGTCTATGTAAAAGTATTGTGCAAAGAAAATAGCTGCCTTCAGTATCACAGCCAGCATGTCTTATTGCAGCATGAGGTGAATACTTGGCTTAACATTGCCAAAAAATATTTTTCCAGCACTGAATGTAAAAGGTTTTTTGAATTGTAGGGGAGCATAAAAAGTGTTCCATAAATCTACGGGAGCACTACCTTATAGTAGTCTGCATGGTGATTTTAAGGGTTTGATTAATGCGTTTCAGAGAAATCATCTGCAGCTTGTTAGAGAAAGTGTTTGCATGACACATTTCCTCTTGGAATTCCCACTAAGCTCACTCATTTACTGTATCTGTTAGCATTGGCAATGCAGGCAACTCTTAACCCTCCGCTACATTCAAGTTGGCTCAATATGACTCCCTTTTTGTTTTCAGTGCACCTGTTGGATCCTTTATTGATCCAGACAGCTCAGTGGTGAAATAATTCTCCACCACATCAAACTATCACAAAATTGGAACAAGGTGTTATAAGTATGCATGTACATTAACCTTGAACGTGGTAGTTATGTTGTATAAAAGTCACCATTACATACATAAATCCCTAGATGGAATTTGAATGTGATGACTGATGCTTTTGGCACGGGCCTGGCTTGATGTGCTTGATTTATGACAAAGCTAAGCTTGCCAGAGGGTCCAAACATGTTCATGTTATCCCTGTGACGCCTCAGTAACACTTGCACCATCTAATGAGAGCAATCCAACTGAGGTCAATGAGTCAATCCCTGTTATCTTCTAAAATCACCATGAGTCAGACTTCCACTTACTGTAATATCTTGTGAAAAGTTGATGGGGAAAAGATCCATGCCAGCGTGTTGACTGTTTCCCTGAAGTTGTTCTTGTGGTCTGGTGCCTTTTCATCTGCCTCACCGCAAAAATTGGCCAGCGCTACAAGTGCAGATTAAAGAGCGCAAAGAATCCAGTTAGAACTGTTTAAAACTTGTCATCCTTCATTTGCTCAGTGATTTATAGAAGATGCAGGGTGTTTTTCATGTCCCGCGTGTCTCTGATAATCCCTTTTAGGCTCAAATAACTCGGTATGTGTTCATTTTGAACTGTCATATAACAGAATAAGAGACTTGTGAGTCTCCATTCAGATTGAGTTTCAGGACTTGACCTGAAATTTTTGTTTAAAAAAAAAAAAATGCAGTTATTGATTGCAAAAACTCAGCCATGTTTATATCAACAGGCAAGACAATCAATGTCAAAATGATTAGACATTACAACAACTTTTGCAATCAGGTCTGTTTGTTATTCAATAGTTTGAAGATGTTTGTACACTTATTTATTATATCACTCTATGAGTCTTAAGAAGCTGTTTATGTTAATATGTGTCTGATAAATACCATTAATGCCTTATTGCACACTTGTTTTTGTATATGCGGTTCCCTGTTTAGGCCAAATGTCTGTGGAGGCCACCAGTGCTGCTCTGGTTGGGCGTTGGCACCAGGAACCAACCGCTGCATAAAACGTGAGTATTATTATTGTGGTTTAATATGTAAACTTTAAAGTGGCAACAGAAACCTTTCTTATGTTAGCTTTTCATTATGAAGTAAATATCAATTGCACAACATTTTGGCCCTAGAATAATGGCACCATAAGTCTTTAAATTGGTTCTCTCGCTTTTAATGATGCAATTCTGTCTCCAAGGAAAGAGGAGGCTTGGTTTACAGCTTAGAAAAATGGTGTCTGCCATGACACTTATCTCCTTTATAAACTAAATAAATTACGAACTTCAGTTTTTTTCTAATCGCCCCCGTCCAACCTGATGCCAACCCAAGCTGTACTTGTTTACATGTTGCAATTCTTGAGCTTACAAAAAATGTTTCTACTTCAAAGAAAATATGATTGTTCGCCTGTATCCCTTCTTTCTTCTCTCTTATTTACAAAGTTTGATGTTTTCATGTTCTGTGTTGTTTGTAGTAGCTTTGCAAATGGAAAGCGATCCAATCTTTGCAGCAGGGGAATTGGCAATATTACCACTTGGAAACACTGGAGGGGAAAGTTGTCTCTTGCCATTTTTCATAAATGTAATTTTCATGTTTTCTGTTTCAGTCATCTGCTAAATTTCATTGTTTGGCAGCCACGGTCATACATGTACATGAGATCACAAGCGAGCTGACATGCGTTATGTATATTAGTATGTTCCCCACCAGTAAACTTTGACAGCCTTACAATCTTATGCAAAAATAACACAGTAAATGGATCCTAATGACTATCCTGTCAAGAAGAATTGCCCTATGAAAGTTTTTCTGGGGTGTTATTGCCCCCATGGTCACATTCATCATGTGATGTTTGCCTTTTCTTTTCACGAAAGTTCCTGCTTGGAAATTACCAGCAGTTAGCACTTGGCTCTTTTTTTGACAGCAGCCCATAATTATAGGTGGAACTGCTTCTGCTTTTATTTGACCACAACAGCCCCGGATACACTGACTCCCAGGTTTTTAAAAGTGTAATAAATGAAAATAGCTGTTAATTATTAAGTACAAAGACAGGTGCAAAATTAGATCCTTATCATCCTGAACATGTTGATATTTCTGTCTTTAACTTGTGGACAGTCAAAGCAAAGATTTAATCGGTTTAGACCCGTTCTTCATGCTAGTCTTGAAATAAAAATGGGTACACCAGAGTTATTTCTTGAATGTGATGTTTCAATTTAATGTTTATGACCACCATTGTTTCCTGTAGGCAGAAATAACAGGTTGGAATGAGAACTTTTTTTTTTTTAAGTAAAAGTTATCTTTAAATTTTACAAGGGAAGTAAAACCTACAGTGCATGTGGTATCTTTATTTTTTACTTGTTTACTGTTTTCTCTGTTCCCTCTGCTAGTTATTCCCCCCTGCACACACGCAAACACATTTCACACACATTTCAGCCAGTTAATTACACAACAAGCTGATTGGCCCCAGCAGTCTTCTTATTAAATCTCCATCCCTCCTGCCCCCGTGCAAAACCTCCTTCCATCTTTTTCCTCAATCCCCAGACAGACGCACATAGAAAGGAATAAATTACAGTAAACATGGAGATGTAGTTACCCTATTAAAAGAGTAAATACTTTTAGTCTGCTGAAAAAGTAACAGGTTCAGTTTAAAGCAACTGTGTTAAACAAGACAGTGCATCTGAACAGACCAGGGGTCTGTCCAGCCATCTGGACCCCCTTACAGGTTGGCCCTCACCCAGGTCTGACTTGAGGCTATGTTATCATCAGCTGAGTGAAGCCCTACATTCGGCAAGGTGCCAACACAAAGGCCCCAGACTCGAACTGGGACTGGACGCCCCCTCGTAGAAGACCTCCGTGGAGAGAAAATGGCTCAGGCTATCTTTATTCTGTCCTCGCCTGAGTCCCAGGGTGCTTTATTAGGAGATGGCAGCATGAGAAAACCTGTTCGCTGTGGGGGAAAGAAAAGGAACAAACCTGTCAGCTGGAAGCAAAAATGAAAACATAGCGTGGCTGAGCTGTATTTAGGAACATCTTGCTTAAGGGATTGATGTAATGTCTAATATTAAAAGTGTCAGCTGCAGGCTTGGATTGGTTGTCTAGAATCATGGCTTCTTAACAATACCTCCTTGTTCAATTGGGTTGAACCCAAAGCAAATACATGTCAGAAACCAGATCGCCCTCTATCCAGGGAGTGCGCCTACATGTTTCAGAAATATGTTTATAAAAAGATCTTCGTCTGGTATGCGTGGGTCGACTTAGTGATTGTCATCAGTCTCACTAAGAACTTACCCCTGCCCAGATCCTGGCAGTTTTAGAGCTGAATGTCTCAACTTCAGGATGAATAGTTAGCAAACTTGTTATTAAAGCAACTAATATGTCGAAAATAACCAGGGCTGTCTGATAGAAAGCCTTAATCCAATAAGAAAAGCATTGCATTTCCACTGCTTTGTTATATTTGTCTGTGTGTTGGTCAAGTTGCTGCCTTAATTAGAGATAAAAGTTCATAGATTTATTTGATTTTATTAATGGTGGCATAAGTGTGTGTTGTGGTCATCTGGTAAAATGAGATTGTCCTCCTGGCTGTTTTAGTTTGAAAGTTCTTGTCAAGATGAATGGAGGATTTTGTTTCTGAGTCAGTACTTACACTTAATCCCCACTTTGTCGAGATTCACATCTGTTCATCAAAAGTTTTATTGCTTAGATGAAAAGCAGAGGGAGTCCATTTTGCAGCCCCAGTAACAGTCCAGCAGTAGTCCTGCTTTAGATTATTTGACAAGATTATCAGTCAGCTGCACTGTTGTTGTTGTTGTTGTTGTTTTTGATTAACTACTTGTGTTGAACACTACAGATGTTGGCTTGTTGTTAATACTCTAGATAACATTTTGTAATGGTTTCTATGAATTTGAAATGGTTTTAACTTGCAGTTAAGCAAAACTCTGGTCATTCATTGAATACACTTGTAATGGTAAACCCTTGGAATGTTGTACAGCTACCTAAACAGTAATTGCCAAAAAGAGAAAGCAGCATGTTGGTTTGTACCAAAAAATCTGCCCCACTGGGCATATTGTAGTCGGAAAGGCCACTGTTTACAAAATATAGTAAGTTACCTTGCAGTGGCATTAGAGTGGAAGTTATAATTGCTGGCCTGTTTTAGGGTAAATACAATAACCCTCAATTAGATGTCTTGTACATCGGTGTGTGATTGCTGTTTTACATTTTTGGTTGACAACAGTTCTTGGAAAGGAAAACAATGACATCAAGAACTTTTGAAGCCTCTGTTATTGAAGAGGAGATTTGAATCACAGCTCCTCTCATTTGTACCGTCCTACAGAGGTTTCATTCATATTTTAGAACTCCTTAATGGGGCTTTCAGTCAAAATAGCATTAGCTGTGGGTGATCTGGCCAAGAGATCATATGATAGAATCACTATTCATGATCTGAATCAAGGTTCTACCCACAGATTTAGTTTAGTGATCACATGAGTTGGTATGATTGCCTGGAAACAAAGCCTGCCATTAAAACCTGAGGCTAAAGTTCCAGGTCACATATCGTTATATCATGTGTTTGATATGATTTTTTTGTACATAATGTGTGTAAAGTTAAATATGACCTATTTAGCAGATAATATTTACCAGGTGCTGTATCTCTTTCCATGACAGCACACTAGCATTTGTTATTAAGAGATAAACACAAAGTGCAACTGAAGGTGTCGGGGTGTCAGAAGTTCGCAGGTATTTTTTTGGACTTGGCAAATTTGAATTTTATGTCGGAAAAACAAAAGAGCCACCAGATTTATAGCATTTACCCTGAAGGGGACATAAATCTAAGTCAGATTACATCCAACAGCTTAGTGATTACTAGTTTCATGCACTTTACTGAAGCGTTCTTGAAATATTTACGTCTGCATGCCAATAAGCATGACTTTAGCATGGCTACAAGACATCTTAGTTATTAATGTAGGTCATGGTGGTAGGTTCCCTTGTTGTGTTGTGCTCCAATTGGCATAGCTGTTGTAGTAATTGGATTAATGGCATGGTCTACCACACACAGAGTGAACTTTTTGGACAATATAGAAACACAGAGGAAAGGGTTCCTGCAGCACAGACAGGAACTGGCTTCCATTTTACCAGAGCTTAAGTGCTATTTTGTGGTTTCTGCAGTGGAATAAATTTTGCCACATTATATATCACAATGTCTTGTTGAAAGTGTGCGCTACATATGGCAACATGCTTCAAGTTTGATACCGCCAAGAAAGCTTGCAAATGGCCCTTGATTTAAACGTCTATCAAAGAGCGCAGATGAAACGTGCATCATCCATGAGAAAGAATAAAGTTGTTTTCAGTCTTTAAGCAGCTGGTGATTGACAGAGTGAAAGGTGGTGAGTTTCTTTTGGATTGCCCTCCAGCTGTCTTCGGCCTGTTGTGCTGCTCATTCCTCCACCTCAACAATCATGTCACTCCTCATGCAGAAAGGTCACTCCATCTCTTGGTAACCTTTGTCATCACAAGGTACATTTTCCTGTTTTTCCAAAGAGACACTCTATGCAGTGTGTTTCTTAAATGTAATCATGTGTCGCTGGGTCTGGATTAGAGCTTTACAGCACGGACACACTGCATGTCATGCTAAGGGCTTGATGTAGCTGTTTAACATTAAAATGTTGCCTTTTAATTACATTTAACTTCAGTTTAACTTCATGGGAGCTCATTGAAAGAGTTTTTTAGAAATGCCACACTGGTAACACAGCGTAACTGAAATGATTGAATATATTCAAAGCACAAGTAGAACTGGAAAGACCAAACTAGTAGTTAACAGGGAACAACTAAGGAGTGCATGAGGAGCTCACCAGTTAACTCTGAGTAAATAAGATACTCAATCAATTTAATTAGTATAATTTAGTGAATAAATGTATTTAATTTAATGTATCATTACTGATTTAATAAATGTATCATTACTGATTTATGTCACTGTAGGTATGAACCAAGTAATACCTTCAAATCTAAAATTCATAGCTCCTACTTTCATTTTGAGTTTTGTTTTATTGTTTTATTTCTTTGTCATAAAATGGTGATGCATCCCAAATTATACATAAATCAGTCACCTAATTACAAACTTGATCTTCAAGATAAAACAAAACAAAAAAAGCATTGAACAGGACATAACAAAGAATGAATAACATACAAAAACAAAAGTGACCGTAACCCTGAAGTATACAAATATCTCCACAACTAGGATTGGTATCATGTGGTTTTAAACCGTACTTCAGATAGTCCAAAAACGATTTAATTTCCTGAGACACTGAAATGACAAATACATTTATACTCTTAAAACAATCTTAAAAGTGCTGTAACTTGCAGCCACACACACTGACTTGCCCTGAGTTATCTACTTCAGTTTGATCTCATTATAAATGTTATAATGGATTACTAGTAAAACCTCTATAAGGCTGAAATGGTAACCAATGAAAGCATCATTCATGATGTGCGGATAAATTCCAGTTTTAACTAAGTAGACATTTGTCAGCGAGAATGAAAGACCACTTATTGTGAAGAAAGGTATACTAATGTACTGATGAAGTAATGATGAAGTACTCAGTAACCACTCAGAATGATTTATTTAAAGGGACCTTAAGACCACAATTACTAAACTGTCACTGCTTATTTGGTTCTTCGTCTTTTCTTAATCTCAATCATTATTAATCATTATTAATCATTAGCGCCTTAACAAAATTTGGTAAGGAGTTAAAATATATGTGCCCTTACAGAAAAGGTCAGAAGCTAGTTTGTTTGTACATAAAACAAAGAATGAATGGTGTGGACATTGAACGTAAAGCCTTTTGCTGTTAGATGTTGTAGAATAAGGGTTCATACCATTCAAAATTGCAAATTTCTCATTCTTATTTAGCATGTATTTTTCCTTGGGAGTGTGAAAGGGTTAATGCCCGCCTTTAGCTGTTACATGTGGGAGGCAGCTGGTGTAGTATCAAGGACATACAGATGTGAACGCTTTCTGACCTCAAAAGCAGCACCCAAAAATTTTAATTCATCATCCTATAGATGGTTCTAAGCTGTTTCAGTTTCCTTTTCTTTTTTTTACCCTCCCAGACAGACACTGGAAAAATGTAAATATTTTGAGAAAATCCTTTGACTTCTGTACTGCAACAAAAACCCATCGCAGAGCTCTTGAAATTTGCTCGCACATTTATAGAGCTGGGATATCCTCTTTTACTGTAACCAAACAAGTCAAATGCATGCATGTCTTCAGTGGCAGAGAAGATATTTATTGGGTGTAACAAATGCTTGAACTTTAGTGTTACAGGTTTGTCAATTCATCTTTACTTTTGGGAAAAGTATTGTTACAGTTTGCACCATGACCTTCAGAGTGAACACAACTTTCCTGCCAAGTAGCCTCTTTAACAAAGTTGCTTCATATATGTGGAAAATAAGCCATCTTTTAAGGAGAAAGTCTCACTAATAAAAAACATGCCTCTGCAATTTGAGACATTCAAATTAGAAAGAACAAAAAGGAAATACATCAATGCAATAAGACCTAAAACCCAGTGAGAACCGAGCCAGCATAGCAGCATTCTCCATTTTACAAGAACAAGAGGAGGTTTTAAAGATGCTGTTGTCTCTGGTGACGTCATTGAGCTGGGCTTGAAATTACTGCACACAGACAGCCACTGAGTCCTTCTTGGCTTTTAAATGTCGTGTGTGGATTTGTGGGGGTTGCACAGTTTACAGTTTGGGGGCATGACTCTCCTTTAGCAGCCCTGTAGAGAGTTATAGCCCATTAGACAGATCCTGTAATCAATACACACTCCATCTTCAGAAACCCCATCATTAACACCAGCGCTGGACAGCTCGCCCTCAGTTTGTCTGTCCAAACCAGGAGTGCTGCTTTCTCCACTCCAGCTGGTGCGTTTGTTTGTAGGTTGCAAGTGAGCCCTGTTTTGCAGTCTGACTCCACATGTTTTTCTAATTGCTACCATTGACAAAAAAGTGTGGTGAGAATGGGGAACTAGTCATCATCTGGTCTCCTTGTTTTAGAATTTCTTATTTTGTTTATTTGGACATTTTTGTTGATAAGCAGCAGTGAAGTACAATTATTCAAGCAAAGCCTGAAGGTACTTTTTATTAACACTCGAAACATGTTATTTCATTGTTATTGACATTATAATGCAAAACCATGCACGGAAGCGGATCTCTCTGATGAATTCCTAAGCTTGACTGACAATTAGAGAGCAACATTGACACAACAAGCACCTTTCTGTCTCAGTCACATGGAGCCTCACTGAGGCCAATGCATTGTTAGGGTAGTTTGTAGCCAACCATATATCATTGCGCCCTCCTGCTTAAAGACCATATGGAAGCTGTTGGTTTGTGATCCCTTAGGAGGATGGGGTTTGCAGGTTTTTGGTGAACACCTTGTTCCCTCCTCCAGATCCAGATCCCTCCTCCACAGAGTGCCCCAGCATGTGGCCCATTAGAGGCTGAAAGCTGGAGTGTGAGGGGTTTGGTGGAGGCACAATAGGAATGGCTAAAAGTAATGTATACTGTATCATGAGTCAGATGTAGGTTATCAAAATTCCCACGTGGACTTGAGTTTGGAGAATAAAAGCTCTGACTACTGTGTTGGACCAAAAAACCCACACTGTTATGAAAAATGTGCATCTATGACAGAGAAACTTTCAATTGATGAAACATAACCCCTGTGAAATGTACCACAAAGAGCAAATAAAGGATTAGTCAAATGGTGTTAGGCGCTTTCCCTCTGGTTTTGATTAACAGAATAGAGAAGTTTGTTTCTGAGCTTTTAATGAAAGCTTGCAGAGTTTTAAGAAACAGCAGTTTAGTTGCTGACAGCAAAGTTTGTGTATGGTAGACCCGAAATGATTGCACTTGCACTAGCAAGTGGGAATTACATGTTGGAAAGATATCAACACTCACTTGAAATGAAACGAATTGAGAGGCAATTGTATTAACTGCTCAATAGACCAATTCGTACTTCTTCAGTGGCTTGTGAGTACAGATGAGATGTGAATTTTCAAGCTTGTCTCTTCAGCCTGCCTCATGAGATCTGTCAGGTTCTATGACTCCTAAAGAGAGCCTCCTGTTGTCATCACATGAGGTCTGCTGCATGATGTCCTCCATCACAGGTCTGCCAATATTCCGTACAACTTTGTGTAAAGTGTCAACTATTTTCAGAACCCAAGATATGCTTTAGATTTAGCCTTTTTACATCCACTGGCATGGACACACAAAAACATTTTCTACCTGCAGATTTAACACATGAAGTCACACTTCAGTAGGCAGTCATAAGCAAGCTGCTTTATTTGCAATGATATTTAATCTGTTTTTTTAATCCAAGTTCCTATCTCTTAGTGTCAGGGTTTGAAAGAGCCTTTAGTCAAGCCCTCTGTTACCATTTACTAAATTCTAATCTCCAGAGCAACTACAAGCCTCTAAATCTGATAATTGCGCTCTCAGCCTTTGGAGAGTCCTTCCCAAGATTATTGTGATTATGCTTTCATTATCAATATTATTTTCAGAAAGGTCAGATTATCTTTGGCAGCATCGCTGACCCATGGAAAAGGGGGAGATTTCTCTACATGTTTAAATCATGTCAGATAATGGTTTCAGATGGCCCCTTGCTCATTGAAAGGGCTGTAAAGATTTGATGGTCTGTATTACTTAGAGTCAGCGAGAGGGAAGGCAAATCTCTGGTGGATTGTAATGTAGTGGAAACAAGCGGTATGAAATTAAAGTCCAGTGGAAGAGCAACAAAAATGGCAATCTTAGTTAAATGGACAAGTTAAAGTTAAACTCATAACAGGCAACTGCAACTCACTGGAGAAATTACGAACAATACCCAAAAAATGTCCCTGGGACTGTTTTAATGTTGGCTGAGAATTATTGCATCATTGTCTCAAATGCAACCTAAAATGAGATTATTTATCTAACCCCTATGTGAACATTGGAAATTTACGGTAACCATAGCTGTTGGGGCTCTCCTAAGTGATGCTACTCAAGCACTAAGGTCTATCATAAACTTTAATGATGCGTATCCTTCTGGAGCCTAAATTCCATCTCGAGGTGATGATTGAACTCTCAAAAATGAATTGCTGTTCATGCCCCTTGCCATACAATGGCTTACACAAAATCATTAAAATTAGGTTATCGCCGAGCATATACTGATATAGCCTGGCTCCGAGGGCTAGCAGCACCTGAACTGTTGAATGTATAGGAATTGAATACATTGGTATGGCAATACTTCCACATGAATATGACCTTGTGTAATTCCTTCCCTCTGGTTTGAAGGATGTATGGCTGACGTTTCCTTCTTCAAACAGCGCTTTATTGAACATGTAGTCATGACACATTGGGTATATAAATGTATGGCTGAATAACACCAGTATTAGAGCTGGTCATTGCTTAAGTGAGACCAGAAAGGCTGGTGTCAATTGCTGGCAGATTGAGATATTTGTGGGGCGAGATTCACCATTCACTGAATGTGGACAAAAAGTCATCTAGAGCAATTTTAAAGGCATGAGGGATTTTTCATGGTATAAACTTTGAGGATTTATAATTTCCAAAACAGGACTTTAGATACATAAAGGTAAATAAATAGTACACACATAGAGTGATGATTTTAGTTTTACCAGTTCATTCAAACCATGTCAAGAAACATTCGTCCTCATAATTGTGGGCATTTCCACAACAAATTTGTTACCCTGAGATAAGGCAACCTTTTCCTGAAGCTTTGTGTGTATGCTACTTATTGACCTTTTGGTATTCAACATTGGATGTAACTGTACACCTTTACTACTTGTGGACCCTATGAATATAAAAAAATCTGCCCCACATTACTCCTCTGCTGCATTGCCCTTAGCTAATAGACTGTATTTGAAATATAAACTTAGTCATTTTCCAAAGTGAAGCCAGTGAGGAAGTGCCTTTAAACACATTTGTAATAGAGAATAAAAAAGAGAGCAGCAAAACATCAGTAGAGACTCTCATGATGAGCTAATATAAAAGTGCACACTGATAATCTTGACTACGGTAGCAAACAACTAATAATGTGTTTCTAAATGCTAGTGTCAGATAAACTTCGTCCCAGATCCAGTTAGCCCCACCCTGTAAGATGACAGGATAGGTTCCACAGAGTTATTGCATATAAAACCCTTTCTGTCTGAATCTGTGGTTTTAAGACTGTCACTGGTTTCATTCATGACATGTCTTACATAAAAAAACACCACATATACATGCTAACTTTTAGAGGACTGAAAGTTGTACATATTTTAGCGAAGCCCAAAGATAAGGTGTTTCAATTTTAATTGTGTGTTTATTAGAGAATCATATGGATTAACTTTGCGTGTGAAGGTGTCAAAGCTTCACTCTAATAGTCTCCTCTTTTCAGATGACTGGTTGTGGACACAATCTCCAAAAATTTGGCCAGTCTGTCTCGTTCATAATTAAGGCTGAAGTGGCAATGCCTGGAATGTTTGCCATTTCTCCTCTTTTATTTCCAATGGATTCTCATTTTATTATTACTCTCGCAAAGTAATAATTGCTGCACATATTTGTGAAATGGATGGAATGTGAGGCAATTAGTTTTAATGATGTGAAAGACAAATCTGCACGACAGCAATTACTGTGACAATGTGTTCAACAGCCCAAAGGCAGGGCCCAGAGACAACACAGATAGGCAGTGACACTGTATGCTGTGGCCATGCAGGCCTCATGTTGGACATATGTCAGGCCCAGAGTCACTGACCTCGCCACTCTGTTGTCAGCACAGGCGGTGTATTAGTCTGCTGTAAATTCTGTGCCTCATAGTTGAAAATGGGTTGTTGCGATCATTGGTCAGTCCTGTGCTGTTTTTCACGTCGGACATTTTTATATGAGGAATGCAGTTTCACACATTACAGCACTGTCACCCTCCAACATAATGCCACTGGAATCTGTGGCCTATTGGATCCAACACACATTTCTAACTTGAGCTTGAGCAGACTACAGGACAAGACGCCAGCATCCAGCCAGCCCATACTTTAGTTAGATGATGTAGGTTGCTCCTTGCCAAACAGAACTCAGGCAATCCCCATTTTATCCCATAATGGAAAATTCAGATCATGTACCAAGTTATACAAATCCGCAACCACATTTCTGTAAATGTGCATGCTTCGTCAAAAAAAGTGTGTACATTTTCCCCAGACTAGTTAAAACGCAATTCTTCAATGAATTAGATGGTTCAAATAAAATTTCTTCACAGTAAAGCAGAAGAGAGTTGTTATTGTCTGATATTTAATCCTCGATTTGTCAGTTTTTCTCATTAAACCACAGCCTGATGATGGATAATGCAGTGGTTTTCAATTAAACATGGATATTATTTGAGAAAACCACAACTCAGAACTCAGGAAACATATGTGGCTCTCTGCGTGGCTACATAGCTTTGGAAATAAACGTCAAACGATGCAGTTCTGACACAGTCATGCTTCCTTCTGTCGGTTTTGATCTTATGTAATCAGAAACAACACACTCCGTGTTCTGTGTGATTTTACCAAAGAGTACAGGAAACAAAGTGGCCAGAATCTGGTTAGAATTACAATAACAGGATATGTGCAGCAGGTAGAGCGCACTTCGCACCCAGAGGGGTCCTTTCTGACTGCCAGCAAGAGCTGTGGCATCGTTCCTGCCTGCGATATGTCAGTGTTCACAGCATCTGTGTCAATAGCATTCCATAGCTGTTGACGGAGTGCCGCTGTTTGCTTTAGCCACCACAGACCAGTGGTGTGATGTACTGTTTGAGGTCAGTGTCATAAATCTCTAAGTGCTGTCCACTACATGTATTTTTTTTGTTCAAGATCAGCTTGTTTATTTTAAATTGCATACCACAACGTCTCTCAGTACTTGAAGTAACCGGAGTGTAATTGGGAGGTTATGGGGTGGGTTGGCAAAGTGACACGGATTATTTTCCATGATTGCGAAATAACCTCAGCACTCTGTATTTGCAGACTGCTGATGAATATTATGTATGTATTCATCTTTTTAGTGCATTAAGTGCCATCTGATTTAGATTGACAATCAGACAATATCTGGGATGAAGTGTTGGATATTCTCAGTTGGCCTCGAGCATAGTTTTTCCTATTTGCCCTTTTTTTTTTAAATGGCCTCTTACATTTATGACCCTCTTAAGCAGAACGTGCTAGAGTGAAAACACACACTGGGTTCTATATCAGGTTAGAAATGCCAGCAGCACTAAAAAGGTCCATGAGCTTGCTGTATTGGCTTTACCTCAGGCAGAAATTGGATAAAGACCTAATGTAAAATATCATTTACATTCAGACTAAACAGGGCAATTAAAATCCCTGGAGAAATTGAACCTGACAGCCCTTCAAACTCTTTGCTAAATGAGAAGAACCAATATGTTTCAGAGGGGAAACTAAAGGCCCCTTGATTCAATCAATTCAAAGTAAGCTCTGCTCTTTAGATGGGGAAAAGCCATTTCTGCTACTGCTCTGTCATACAAGGGGGACACACGCTCAAGCATGACCTTTTGAAAACTTGACCCCATTTGTGCTCTCTCCACAGCTGACTGCCAGCCCCCCTGCCAGAACCGTGGGTCCTGCAGCCGACCACAGACTTGTGTGTGTCGCTCAGGCTTCCAGGGGCCACGCTGTGAGGAGGTGGCCCCAGAGCAGGTGTACATCCGTGAGCGGGGCACTCTGAGGCGCATTCAGCCTGGCACCAACCCTTTCCAGAGAGACAAACCACAGAGGCGGCCATCAGAGAGACACGCAACTGACACCACCAAGGTCCAGACCCCGCGACCTGCGACCACCAAACAGCCTGTCCACACTGCGTAAGTAGCTCCCTTAACTCTTCTTTTTAGAGCCAAAAAGAGGCTTAAAGCTGTACAGAATAAGGCTGCAACAAAAGTATGTTTAAGAGTGTAAGAGTAATGTTTTCAGGGCTTTTACATTAGAAAGTGTACCTCCATTCAGCTGACTCCTTGCTCAGAGGTCAGGATTGTCTGCATGGTTTGTTACTGGTAAACAGCTCAAGTTTGCTTGTCAAACACATTCTCTTATTGACTCTGCAAACAAACTCACAGATGGCGGCCATTCTCGCTTCTTATGCTTCCCTTAGTCAGAGTTTTGATTTTCATTTAGATTTTGAGACTGCATGCAAGAATTATTTCAGTTTGCTGAATGTGTTGTAATTTACACTATTTTGTGGTTTTCCCCAGAAATACAGTATATTTGTTTTAACCACCGTTACTTTCTTATGCTGCAGCCATGGTTGATATATAATTGCTCTGCTCTAATATCTGAAATTATTTAAAGGCTTTCAAACAAACAGTAGTACATTTATAACAAGTTTGGTGCTGCTTATATTTATCATTGCTATAAATCAAACCAGTGGACTTGGTTCATATGTAAAATGTCTAATACACACAAAATAAAACAAACAATAAGTAATGCAAGGAACATTTGCTACCATGGTTGAAAAAAACTTAAGGAAAATATACCATGACCTACCAAACAGAATTATTAACTCATTGCAATGAAAATGAGCAGGAAGATTCTAGTTTTTTATCTTTAGGCTTTGACTGCTTCGGCTTGTTCTTTGATTTGCTGGAATGATTATAACTGTAATGTATCTTGATAATAATTGCTCAGGCGAAGGCCTCTTGCAGTATATTCAGCAAAATTCTCCAAAGGCTACTAATCAGACAGTCTTAATAGTTTCTTGGCTCGGATGTAAAGCTGTTTGAGTTCCGCTCTTTTTGGAAATAACTTTTTGGTTTGATTAATCACTTTACCATGGCTAGAACCATATTCTGATCAAGGCTGTTGAAAGGGAGTAATTATTTCCGGGAATATTTTTGATGGATTGTTATTGCTTACAGGTTCCGACTTATCTTGTCAAATTGTGCTCCATTTTTGGACTCAGGCCCAGTGCTTTTCTAATCCGCTCAGAGTCTGTTTAAGTGCCATAATTTGTTTGGGCACTGAGGTCATCACTCACTATTTAGCCAGTTTGTCATCTGGGTAATTTCTCTCCACCAAACCACAGAAACATTCTCAATTATATCTGACATTTATGGTGCTCCTCTTGCTAATTATGAAGGTCTTGTGTCATATTGGGCTTTTGTTGGTGTTACGGAATAATGCTGGCCAAGTCATCCACGTGCTTGTGGTAGCTCAGTGAAACTTTTCTAAATATCTTGGCAGATGGTTAATAAAAGAGTTTTTATACATCCTCCTTCCCAAAACAATTATCTTGAAGTCATAGTAAATCTTCTAATCAATACAAGATCTCCGGAGAGTGCACAGTTGCTATGCATGTGTTTTCTTTGTTCTTGACGCACAGGACATATTTGTGTTCTGAGTCACAGATCTGGGATAAATAGAGTGAGACTGAACTGCAGGTTCAACGTTGTAAGAAGCAGACAGTGTTCCTGAATCACAAATATCCCAACTCTGTGTTTCTGAGGATGACTAACCATTCGTAAGAGCTGCTGTTAAGTTCAACATGAGCCATTTCCCCTCTCTAAAATGACCAGCTAATCCAAGGAATAGTTGTTTAAAGCAGTATATTTCTCTATCATTTTCAGGATAGAATAAAAATTTCTATCAATATTGCTAATCGCCTTCATTTTTACATTCATTCAATAATTATTTGAATACTTGACTTTGTCCTTCCAAGAAGCTGTTTGAGCCCTTTGTGAACTGCTGCGAATTTTCTACATTCTCTCAGTCTAGAATGATCTTTTAGGGGTGGAACGGTGTTCCCTATGGATAACTGGTGGATGCAAGTCTTGGTTTCAAATATCAGGTTGAGGTTCCACTGTTACCAAAGCCAAGAAAGCACGAGCAATGTGAGGTCACGGAGAGTGAGAGTCAGATATCGAGAGTGGTGCCAAGGCTCAATAAAGGAGTCAGAGGAGGGAAGTAGGGAGGACAGATGCTCAGACTGAGATAGATCATGTTGGCCTCGCCCCCACTTATATGTTGCGGGAGCAAGGGCCGCACGGTACATGCAGCCAGTCTGCTTTCATTTTTCATTACTGGAGAAGGTGTGAGGTACTATATATGTCTTTCTTTGAGCAGACTTGGCTTGTTATGTCAGTGGCACCCTGTAAATAACACAGCCTGTCAAGTGGCGCCAACTACAAGAAATAGTTTAAAGAAAGACAAACCATAGGGGAAAGAAGAAAAGGATATTAAGAAACGCAACATTCTGAAAGAAAAAGTAATCAATTAAGCTGATGCAGGTAATGGGAATTTCCACAGAGTATTGCTTTTTTCCCAGACTTTGCCTTCTCAGTGTCCAGACAATATTTGTTCATGGTTTAAAAAATAAAAAAATCAGTTTTTGCACATGAAGAAGATGATGTGCGGCTCAGATGTCATCAGACCATCAATTAAGCGTTGTGGGGCTTAAAAGAGGCTTTTTTAATCAGGCATCATGGAATCCAAATATATTTTGTTGAAACGCTCATATGAATTAAGGTATGAATGAACCCATATGACAGCTTCAGTTGGAGAAATTGTTGAGAATTCACATTGTTCACATTGTACACTCATGGTGTACAGTGAGTAAACTGTACAAGGTTGTCAGTGTCAGTCTTAGAGATGCTCTAAATATATCCCACTAACAAGACTTTTTTCATAAAAGTGATTTGCAGGCACTCTTTCCCAGCTTCCTAAGCCATGATTGCTCCTTTGGGGACATAATTGTGAGTTCTACAGTCTTCTTCTAAGTTTCCAGAAAAGTTCCTGGATGCCTTATCTTTACCTTGTTTAGCTCAATTTAACTTTAGGGCTATTAAATTATTCGACCAACAGAATAGATAGAGGTTTGACCACCTAAAATAAACTTCATGGTGGGATTGAAAGAACATAAGAGGAACCTCAAGTATTGGGAGATTCTAGTACATGGGAGCACAATTTCATACCTTACTTCATACTGGGATTAACTGTAAAATTTAAAGTAAGTAGATCCTATGTGCAGCTGACAACCAAATAATGGTTTCCTCCTCTGACCTGTGATGTGGAACAAATGCATTTTACTATAACCCTGTGTTTCCTGTGAGCACCATGCTCAGCAGTAAAGGCTGTGAAAGCTGGTCCCCGTCAGCCTAAAAACCCCATAAATCCCAGTATGAAGGTCAGGGTTGGTAGTGAATACTCCTGGTGTAGCTAGAAGAGTGATAATGCGCACAGGACGTATTCCCCACCTCCTGTGAGTCCTTCATATCAACTCCACTACTCCACAGTTGACTTTGACATCAGCTCGGTGCAGGAAACAGAACAGGGCAGAGCAGGATGTGCCTGCTTTATGCAGGTCATCCTGACAAAGGTCATCTCTCTTAGGTCTCGCTTACATAATGAGACTCGGCACAGCTACCAGCTGCTACCTGAAAAACAGGTTTACAGTTATACTGCAAATAGTTCAAGTCAGTGTTCAAGATCTTACATCTGATGACTCATTATAAAGAACAGACTATGTCCACCATAGGATTACAGTTCACTTTCATTTTGTGGGTTCAGGGATGCAGTTCTTTACCAACTATTTAATTAGACAAAAATGGTATCATACAGAGAAAAAAGGCCTATCTTAACTTTTGTCACAGCCTGATACATTACCACCAAACATCAGTACTTCAAACAGCACAAAACCCAGTGTAGCACCCAGCACTGTTTTTTTTTCCTCAACACCTCACAATTTAGTTTCATATTCCGTCTAATTAGTTATTCTGATGATGAAAAATGTGTCTGTTGCGTGGAACCAATTGACTGCATGGAAAGAATGAATGTGATCACTGTCGTCAAAAGTAAAGTCAAAGCAGGTGTGCATTAAAGCTCAACATCACTGATGGCTTCTAGTTGCTGGCTCCAGTTAAGTCCCATTTAAAAGGCATGACATTCTCTCAAATACTTAGTCAAAAAAAGGTTCTCACAAGTTAGTTTGTTTACTCCTTCTTATGTGTATACTTTTATCATTTTGGAACTCTGTCTGCAAAGCTATGCTGTTGTAAGTAATATGGACAGGATGATATAGACAGGATGAACTTTTAACTATGTCACTTTTTTCCCTAAAAGCAGCTAAAATATGGACTCATCTCACCACAGAACATGTGTCCACTGTCTGTTTGTCCATCTGATATTAGCTTGTGCCCAGAGAACTCAGCTAAGAAGAGTTAAGTAATGGCATCCCTCTGGCAAGGCAGTGTCCCACACAGTGTCACGTGAACACTTGGAAAAGCACTCACTTCCAAATGGCTCACTTCCTCCCGCCATCCAAAAACATGCACGTTACGTTAATAGATTATTCAAAGTTGAGTCAGTGTGAGCATGCATAGTTGTTTGTCTCTGTGTGGCCCTATGATGGACTGGTGAGCTGTCCAGGGTATACCCCGTCTGTCGCCAGGATTTGCTGAGAAATGCTCCAGCACAGCCCCACCTGCTTGGAAAATATTGGCCTATGAGATCTTTATGGTATGATGGATCTTGGTCATTCAGAGCTTCATATGTAAGGAGAAGTATTTTAAATTCTGAATTTAACAGGGAGGCAATGAAGAAAAGCTAAAACTGGGGAAATATGATCTCTCCCGCGAGTTCTCATCAGAACTCTGGCTGCAGCATTTTGGATCAGCTGGAGGCTTTTCAGGGAATTTTTTGGACAGCCCAACAATAAAGAATTATAATAGTCAAATCTTGAAGTAACAAATGCATGGATAAGTTTTTCTGCATCATTCTGAGAGAGGATGTTCATCATTTTGGCAATCTCATGTAGGTGAAAGAAGGCAGTCCTTAAAACCTGTTTTATATGTAAGTCAATAGACAGATCCTGGTCAAAAATAACTCCAAGGTTCCTCACTGTAGTACTAGAAGCAAAGGAAATGCCATCTAGAGTAAGAATATAACTAGACAGGTTCTCCCTGAAGCGCACAGGTCCTGACACCCTCACCTATCACCAACTAATATTTTGAAACTAGAGTCTTCTTAAACTGTGTTATTTGTGGATTATGGGAACCTTTGTGTCTTTTTTTGCCAGTCTAAACTTTCTTTTCAAGTTTGTGCTGCCATCAAACTCGAGATGTAGTTATATTTTCGTAAGCCAATGAAGTTGGTCTGTGAAAAACTTGGAAATGATTTATTTTGTACATCTGTCTGTTAAATAAAGGTTTGAATGAATGAACAGATTACAGATTTTAGGTGTTTGGGTTAGGGTTAGGGTTGTAGGTGTAGGCTACATACTGCTGTGTTTTTCATTGTACACTGCTTTGCGGACAGCAGGAATTCTTTGTGATTTAAGAAGCCAAAATTTTGTCACAGATTTTGAGCAGAAATGCCCTCCCAGAGAGCTACAGCCACAGGGGAAAGAAAATAGGGTCAGACATAATTACCAAATTTGGTTAAACCCGGTAACATACTCAGATGTTGAGAACACAATGAAAACACCCAGTAAAGACAGCAATACATGCAGTTTTCTCTGCATTAACTGTAATGTCTATGTCGGCCCCAACATTTTACTGGTGACTAATGCGGCTGGTGGTTATATGGCTTGTTGACTCAAGGCTTTGCACATAGCCACCCAGTCATTTTTCAGAGGAAACTGTGGTCATAGTGGGAGTTCTCCATGTTTATCATGGATCACTGGTCGCTTTCACTCCCACTCCAGACAAACCACACCACCAGGACTGCCCGGAGCTCCTGTCAAAGCCATCTACAGTAGGTGATCTCTGCACCTGTATTGAAATATTGTTTTACTCTACCCGTGTTCATGGTAATAATGATCACTGAAAACTTTAAGGTATCAAATGTGAAAGTAACACAGACCTTGAATGAAATATGATCATCCATCCATCCATTTTCCATATCTGCTTAATCCGTCAGTCGGGTCGCGGGGGCGCTGGAGCCTATCCCAGCAGTCATCGGGCGAGAGGCGGGGTACACCCTGGACAGGTTGTCAGTCCATCACAGGGCCACACAGAGACAAACGAGACAAACAACCACACACACGCTCACACTGCTAAGGAAGGAATCAAGCCTTGAGTCTGGCGCTGAAATATGATCATAAACTTGGAAATAGTGGAGTGGAAATTCACTCACCACTTTTTAGTTGAAACCATAATAAATTAAAAGAGAAGTTCAAATCCCATAGCTTTACATCTGATATTACTCTTGATACCTCTGACTTTGATCAGATGTATATGTTCTGACGGCTAAAATATAGATCTAAACATTGAGCCTGGGAAAGTTTTCTGACTGTACCAACTGGTACTTGTCTGCTTTGCTACTCAGAGAAGTGATGTCCAGAATCATCCTCATGTCTCCGTCTCGGTTGCTGCCAGAACAGAAGAGGCCTTGTACAGTACAAGGGGAGTCAAGTTAAAGTAAAATAAAAGGGTAAAGGGCAGGGGAATTCCCACAGGTTGAACAGTACTGTATGCTCTCATCTGAATAGGGCCTTTTCTAAACCAGGCACAAGACTATGTGTCTTGAGTTATGATTTGTATCTCCATTCGGACTGGGAATGAACTTGAACGAGAGCAGGTTAACTGGCTCTTGGCATGCAGGCATGTTTGTACTTCATGTTGGTGCTACAAACTTGACCCAAGCCCTGACCTCAGTCCCTGCTGAGTACTTTCTCTTGTGATATGAGTAGGATATGGCTTTCTGGAGTAAGACTGGACATTCTCTGTGGTGTTTTTTCATTCCGTACCTCTTCTACTGAGGGTTTAGCTTTAAAATGGAAGAGTGAAGATTCAGTTACAAAGGTCACTCTCTCCATAGGTGATTCTTTTATTGGCTTGCCAAGAAAAGGAAGTGGTGAACTTTTGTGTAAAATAAAAATGAACCAAGATTGATTCAGCATATGTTGGTTTGGTTTTTTTTGGTAACGTGTATCTAAATTTACTGCAAATTTGTTTTATGAGTGGAACTTTAATACACAACAATACTGACCAAGCCAGGCCAGGAAGACTTGTTGTGTGTTTTCCTACAGAGACAGAGCCAGATGAGTCCCATGAGTGTTTGGCTTCCTGCTAGGCCAGAGGGAACAAAGGACCATAGAGAAGTCTGATCTAAGCATGGGACAGATATGTCTTTCTCTTCCTCCATTGCAACTTTCCTAAAGCCCCATCTGAAACAC
This sequence comes from Leuresthes tenuis, assembly GCF_036924035.1. Taxonomy (NCBI): domain Eukaryota; kingdom Metazoa; phylum Chordata; class Actinopteri; order Atheriniformes; family Atherinopsidae; genus Leuresthes; species Leuresthes tenuis. The sequence goes on from NW_027325369.1 coordinate 24,108,071, forward strand.
ACTGTGTGTGCTGCAGTGCCAGTGGACTCTGTCTCAGTAGCCAAATCCTTCTCATCGTGCAGGCTTCTGCAGATGCAGCTGTCTTAGAGACACAAATGCTGTTCCTGTAGTTACAGGAAGAAGGATGCCTATCCCAGAATGCACTCATACTCCAGTGCTCGGGCAGATGGAGACAACATCAATCAGGCTCATCTCCTACATATATCGCTTGGTGTTGAAAATATGGATCAGCAGTATGGCTACATGGGACCAGTTAATCCATGCAGATGTCAGGACACAGGGTTCCTGTGGGGCTGAGCAGTGGAGTAGACCTGCAAACAGGGCAAAGATACATGTCCAACAAGAATCACACAACCCTTGTTTTGTATTGTCCTTTTTCATGCTGACATGTATCCCCTGTGTTCTGTGTGAATTTCTGATGAAGTTTTGATTTCAAATCAGTGTTATGTGCCTGGTCTAAAATTCTCTCAAGCATCTCCTTCTTTGGAAGCCCTTTTTGGCTTATTGTCAAAGCAGTCTGACATATGATGCTTACCGGCAAATAGACCTAGCTTCAGTCAGCACTTTGTAATGGCTCTTCCTGCTGACCCGTCTTGTGGCATTTCACTAAGTGAATGATCAGAGAAACTACAATAAACTGGAGAATATTGAATGGCCTCTCGACTCACCATGCTTCCAGGCATTTTGATTCCAGCCGCTGAACCACAATTACCACACTGCCTTGCTTCCATCAAGAATCTGGGCCTTCTTGATTTCTTATTTTGAAAACCCTATTTTATAAATGCTGAGGTGAAAACAGACAGATTGGCAGTGCTACAGGCCCCCTGGAGATAAAAATGGAGCTGTTTATTTCACAGCTTTTGGCTTGTGATTGAGTAGATTTCAGTAGTTATATGTTTTGATCACGTTGTGCTGGCAAACCTCATTGAGGTCAAATTTAAGAAAAAAAACTCTTTTAATGCTGGTGGTGAAGAAAGAAAAATTAAGAGAAACTTCATCTCCTCATTTGTCTGTGTAGCACTTTGACAAATCTAAATGACAGTCTTTGTTTGCTTAGTAAATTTATCTGGAATCTTCTCTTTTTTTCATTGTGTGCAAGGGCCAGTTGTTGTATGAGCCTTATCTGCTGTGGGCCAAAAAAGAAAATCTTTCTGAATCAGTCCAACTTCACAATAATTTATTTCACCAAGGTTCTGGCCGCTACTAGTGGGATTCCTGGAAGACTGTCCAGACAGAGAAAGCATGATTTAATCCAGCCTCAGTGGCTGGTGCGATAAGCCCTCGGACACACCCAGATTTTCAGGGGTGATATTCTACCAGAACCCACAATTTTCCAAGTCATAATGACTAGAGATGTTATCAAAGAAAGACTGGACCTTTAATACACACTGATGCCTGGCCTTAGATGACCTGCATACAAGGAAAACTTGTAAGGAGCTTATCATGTTAGCATCTGTTTCTGTAACCAGGTGTTTTTCTTTTATTTCTATTTATTGTAGGAGACACTTACTGGACCACTTGCTCCAAATGGCAGTTAAATTCGATTTCCAAGCAAATGTAATGCCAACTGCATCGCCACCTCTTAAAGAGATAGTTTGTGTTAGATTAGAACAATTTAACCGTATTCTTGCTTGGGTCGTAAATATCTTAGTTAGCGGGAAGAAAATGTAAGTCTGGATGTATTCAAGTTAAAAAGATAAAATCAACCTCAGACTTTCAGTTTTTCTTTACAGTAAGAAAACCAAAATAATATAAGTTAATGAGCATTTTTTTTATTTTTCAGCAGTGTCTATTTTCTGAGAGATCAAGCTTTTTCCTTCAGTTGTAATCAAGATTTCTTGTGAGTTTTATCAATGTGCACATGCTGCATGATATTATGCGAAGCAAGCTGCGAGAAAAAAACAAAACCTTTACTGCGACAGATTAAACTTTCACAAAAATCTGTAATTTAGGGTAGGACTTAAATGTGACAGAGGCTGCTGTTGAGTTATTTTTGAGTTTCAAATGAACAAAAACTTTACCACCATGCCATTGCGTGACCTCGTTGCTATGAGGAACACACAACAACAGTATGATGAAAATGTCCCTGGGATTGGATATTATATTTATTGGTGCATGCAGAGGATCAGACCTCAGGATTTTATTGCAAAAAGCACACAGTGACCTCAGTGAATGATGAATGGATGAGGGCGTTCTGCATAAAGCCTGAGAATGAGATGACCACAGTGGGGTTTGACCACTGGTGGTACAGATGGTTTGGTGCACTGAATGGCTGGGTAAGAGAGGATTAATTATTTTTCAGTTTGCAGAGCTTTCTTTCACCTCCTAAAAAACACTCCAAGGCTCTTAAGAAACAACCTCTGAATTGAAGCTGTTCCTTAGTCTTGCTGTGGGACTGAGAGACATTCCAACAAAGTTAAAAGAAAATAGACTTTAAGTGTGCAATTAGTAATTAATATCTTATCAAATATCAGAGATAAAGCTTCAGTATGTTTCCTGCTAATCTGCCATATTTGATCATCTCCAAACTACACTGTAGTTAATTCTTCGGTCGTCACAGAGATTCATAACACTGTTGGGCTTTGAATAGCAAAACATGAACAAAAGTCAAGTGTGTATGTCTTTGCTAATGCTCTCAAATAACACCTCCTGGGACTAGTTTCAACAGTCTGCACTCTCCTTCCATGCCTGTAAAACACGGAGCACCATCTGTTGCTGAACCTTTTACTGAAAAATATCTTGACATTCTCAAATTCAAAAACTGTTGGAAAAAGCTGGATCATCTTTGTCTGTGTCAAAGTGTTTCCTGGTTTAACAGCGTGTATCCTGAAAAAGTTAGTGCTGCACAGTTTATTTTTTTTCAGGACACACCATCTGAATCCAAATCTCTAACTGCTGCAATGGCTCTTGGTAGGAAACAATTAAAAACTTTGGAATAGGGCCACAATGCCTTGTTGTGTCCAAATCAGTTTGTACGTCTTACATTGTGTTCTGTATAGTTCAAAGAGCTCTCTCTTTGAATACAAAAATTTGCGTTCCAAATGCACTCATAAATCTTGTTTCTTCTTTGTTGCCAACAGTGTTTGCAGTGGTTGAGCAGCACAAAGTTTTCATTGTTTCTGCTGCTGTTTGCACATTTTTTTGGATTCCTTCTGTTCCCTACAGTTACACTGATGATATGCATATCCAAACACAGTCTTTGAAATGAACAACAGCTTATAACATTTTATCTGAATGTGACAAATGTGTTCAAACTGTGATTTACACTAGGTCTTTGATCATCATCATTTATATACCCATTTGCCATGTAGCCTCCAAATTGTCCTAATTGTGTGCAGTACTTATGTAATAAGGATGTCTGGCTGAGGTTTCATGTTGGAAAAAGGTAAATGGAACTTTTAAACATTTTGTTGAAATAAGAAGACAAATGACTCGCAGAATGGAGCAATGCTTGTGCTGAATGGTTGTAAACCTTGTGGTGGTTGCAGAGGTTTGCCACTCATCACTCTGGAGGTCATGTCCAGTCCAACACAAAGAAAACTGTGACGGGATAAAGTGACAAGCCTGGGAGCTATCGGGTTGTGCAGTGCGACCGAGACGGGGATGCTCATGCCAGAAACTTCTGCCTGCTGTCACACTGTCGTGTTTAGACAGTCTGTTCAAAGCCAAATGGCTCCATCCAAAAACCAGACAACCTCCCCATATCATTCTATTTTCTGCATTAGCTGCTACAAGCCAACAGTCCAACCCATTAGATGTGGGTTTGGACTTTGTTATTCTCAAACAAATCAAAATGAAAAATGAGCTTTGCCAAGTTGGACCTGTGCTGAGCTTCTAGTGCTGAAAGAGCTTGTGAAAAAACAATTCATACAGCTATGCTGACCTTCTTTCCAACCTACAAGGGATCTTGAGCCCAAAAGTAGGTTCCTCTGCTTAGAATACATCAAGTGTCAAGAGTGCTTTTTTTCTTCAGAAGATTTGTAGAGACAGAAGATCATGAAAGCACCTCGGAGACAGAACTGTTAGTGAATGAATCAGCTGCTGCTCATACGTTACTGCGCAGTGCTTCACATAAACACTGATCGGGCCTCGTCATACAGAGTGGGCTGCGGAGATATTTTAAGATATAAACAATTCCTGAGGATCTGGGTCACTGTGTGTATGTGTGTGTAAGGATCATCATAGAAATCCTGAATTCCTACGTCTACTTAAGAGGCACTTGTTTCCCAGCAGACAACTTACAGAAACAACATGGTCACCACTTGGATGATTAGAGATGGTGTTTTCCAGGCCACCACAGGGGTTTCCTGGCACCTTAACAAAGCCCCCCCCCCATGCATTTTCATCAGAACACAAAAACTTCAAACACCTGGCATTTTGCTTGGAAGGCCAATTCATTTTGCTCTACTAGCAAGGTTTATGTACAGCATCAGCAGAAGTCCAGAGATCAGAGGATTTGTAGCCTTTTTGACTGCCATCCAGTTCCTGGTACTGACTCGTGTTCTCACAGTGCCTGACTGTGTCTTCCATCCAACTCATCTGGTTCAAGGGGTGAGGTTGGAGCTGCCATGCACACTGCCTGCCATGCCTGTTTGAGAACTAATATTCACATGTTGTAATGCAACTAAGGGTTCAAAAGATTTGCTTCTGAGTGCCAAGTCATACTTTTGCAATCCACTGGAAGCTGTGTAGTGTTTCATGCACAATGTGGATTCTTGGCCATCACTGTCTATGAGTTGTAATTTCCTCAGATGAGGGCTGAAGTTTAGCCCTAATTCCTTTCCATGTGTGCATATGAAATGAATAATAATAAGTGAAGGTGGACAGTGCCAATGACTTAATGTCTTAGTTGGAGTCTTCTCCTGCTATCACTTTGATCAAGTGTTTGGCCTGAGATTTATCAGAATTCATTGTTTCTCTTGGAATATAATTACAGTTCTGAACATGTTCGATCTCAGACAAGATATACACTGTATGTCAGGGAATATCCTTAGTGTAATCAAAGAGTCTAAATAATACAACTGATATAATTTGATTTCATTTCAGGATTTCAACATCTTGTGTGCTGCAAAGATTTGTTACCTTAGGTTATGCTTTTTTGGAGAGTAATTGATTTCAATGTCATATCTGCATGCAACCATCCTGGAGTAATGGAAAGCATGAAAATTAGACATAGAAGGGAAAAAGAGTCCTTCATGTTCTGTATTTTAGCAAGATATTTACAGTTTTTTGCCGAGACCAATTAATCACCTCCTGGTTACGAATTGTATCATCAACATCTGGAAATAAAGTGAGGAATTTACATTGTTGATCAATTGCTGAAAACCCTCCAGAACTGATTTACTTAGGACAGGACTAGCATTCATTTGTTTTGTTATAGGTGACCAGAGGCCATATTCATAGTTTACCAGTGCAAAATGTTGCTTGTTGGAATACCTTGAAAATTATTAGGATTATGATGCTTTCTAACAATTTCCTCTTGAAATTAAGACCATATTCTTGTAAAGATAAAAGCTATTCACAAAGCGCCTTAGCCCTCACTCCATGACAGGAAACGGTTGATGTGCCAAGGAGGACTTTTTATGATGTTTTTTGAGCAAATGAGCGAATAAAGAATTCATACAGATTAGATCATGCAGCGGGGATCATGTTTGTGGTCAATCTCATGATGCTCTCACATCTCACACCCAGCATAATATAGGCTGAAATAAGAGTGATCACAGCACTAAGACATTTCCCTGATGGAAAACTGCAACAACATAGAAGTGGTCTCTCAGTAGTTTTGTCAAAAAACTATTGGTATGTGAACAGAATTTTACATACTCACATTTTACAGAAGCATAGCTCATAATTAATTCAATAAAGATGTTCATGGCATAGAATAGTTTTCATAATTACATCTTATATTGTAAGATTTGACCAGTTCATGTTATTCTGGTTGTGTCTGAATCCACACTCTGGGTTAGTGACCATAGATTCTGTGTTACTTTGAATAGTGCATTGTGGGAATCTTTCTTTCTGTTTTATTTTTGTTTTCTTATTCATCAGTTTTATTTTTACCTCTCTATATATTTTCCGATCAGCCTCAATGTGTAATTACAAGGCGACAGGTTCAACCAAAAATGTGCTCCCTCTTCTCCAAAATCAATCTCAAGTCAGGATTCTTTGTTAGACATTTTCAGGCTAAGTTCAAAACTGTTTGACATCATTGGATAATGGGAGCTCACTATTCACTCTCATTTACCTTTATTCTTAGTCTTTACCATCTCCTAAACAAAATACACTGAGGTTCAGCTAATTGCTCCATTGTGTTCACCAACTATTGTTGGACAACACTGAATACTGTGAAAATCAAGCAAAACTGTTAAGCTGTGGATTGCTGTAACCATAACAAGACCTGATAGACAATCAAAAGTTTGGAGATGAAGGAAACTGCAGAATCCTGTCATAATAGGTGGGGTGAGGTGGAGTCAGCTTACTGCATGTACATCTGAGCTTCAATAATATATTTTCCATTTATTGCATCCATATATTTTATTCATCGTTGCACTGTGTGCCAATTCAACAGCTCTCTTTTTGACACAATCATTTAACCAATTCAAACAGGATATCACTTGATACCATAAAACATTTTCTCCATCTGTCTGTTCAGACCATGTTCTATGTAATCTTGGCAGCGTTCTTCCAAATTGCTTTCAAGTAATGCAGAACACGGTGGATGGTTCCCACTCGGGCTGCAGGGGCCTTGAAGTTCCCAATGATGACATCAGGCATGCAGAGTAAATCATGATTTCCCTCTGTGCCCCCTGATCTGCAGGCAGAGAGGGTAGTGGTGAGCTCATGCTCGTAGGAAGTAACTTTGCCATTTAAAAGTGAGAAAGTCAGGAGGAACAACATCTGGCTGAGCTGAGGAAATGAGGCAGGATGCTTGCAGGCCAGGTGTCAGTGTTAAGGGTGGAAAAACCCACCCATAACATAGATTGGAAGCTGTAACTGGGTTTGCCACCTCCCATCCATCCTGTCCCACCACGACACTAGAACCTCTTGTTTTCCGGTGTCATGTCCTATCCCTAGGACACACCCTAGAGATTCAGCATCTGGGTCAGCTGCTGCCAGCTGTAAGTGTTTTGAAACAATGACGTGACCTTTATCAAATGTTTGTCTCCCTTTCCCCCTTTTCATTTAGTGTCCTGTTCATCCTGGCAGCAGGAATGTGGTTTGTATGCTATGAATGAGGAGACTTGCAGAGGCTTGTGCTACATCTAGCACAGCTGGGACAGGGTGTGTGTGTTTGTCTGCTTTTTTGTTTGTGAATGTGTGGACGTGCTTATTTGTGCCCAGTGTGCATGTACATGTTATTGCCTGATTATTGTTGTGGGTCTATAGGTCAAATGAGCTTATTCAATGTGTGTCTTAAAACCACACATAATGAATGTTAATACATGGTTTATATCCTCATTTGGGGTTTGATTACAGCCTTGAGTACCTTGCTGGAACACAGGTGTGTTATGTAGAACTGTTGGCCTGATCTATCTGGCATAGTTCTTCTTTGTCTTGCTCTGCTCACTCCCTGTCAAGGCAGATCAGTGAGATCCAGATGTTTTTCTTAGAGCTGGATCCCAGCATGCCGTAGTCAATGCCAGAGCCCAGGTAGGGCTGTCTGCCTGTCTGTCTGAAAGGCACGCATCTCCTCTAGGTCACTCACATGAGCTCAGCTTCCAGGTTGTGCTTCACAGGCTTAGTAACTGACCCAAAATCAAATGCTTACAGTGAAAAATGTGCCCCTCACAGTCATGGTCAAGCTTTGTTCATTGACTAGTTTTAATTCTTCCTCCATTCCAGTGCAGTTTTTTGGATGTTGCCCCCTAGTTGACCACAGTCAAGTTCATAATCTAGTCATGCAGACTCAGGGGGTTATGGAAAGATCTAATGTGTTTAATCACACACTTTTGTGAGATCACGACAGCACAACTACACACACAAACCATTGGGATTGGCAATTTTTAATCCCTTTGGCTGCCTGACACTTTGTTTTTTGTTAATCAGCAGTGAATACTCTGCTCTTGTGAAATGTCATTAATATCAAGCTCAGTCTTTCAGTAATTTGTGATGCTCTTGCCCCTCAGAGGTGAACAGATGCTCGTAGAAAAACCCTGTGCACTTAAATAATGATATGTGTTCTTTATGCCATTTAAACAAAATCATTGCAAAACTATTGCCCCTCATCTATAAAATCATTTAAGTAAAGCTATGACTGAGACAGGGAATTCTCTAGGGAATATTCTTTTCTGTTGCACACGTTGACTGCACATAGACTGATTCCATGCTGATGCACATAAAGTAAGTTGCTGATGGATGCATCTTTTTCACTGTGTTTATGTGTGGGGCATTAATCTGAGATCACATGTTTATGGTCTTGTGATGATTTGACTCTTAGGTCCCAAGTGAGACGGACTCCTGACTCCTCCCGTCAGCAGACTGGGACCTCCCGTACTGTGAAACGTTATCCATCATCCTCTGGACCTATAACCTCGAATGCTCTACCGAGTAGCAATGGCTATGCTAATGGTCATGGCAATGATCACAGGGGCTGGTATGAACACAGGAGCAGACATAGCGATGCACCTTCCTTTAATGGTCACAGGCCTACCAGTGACAGCCAGCAGCATGGACAGTTCAGCAACTTGCTACCACAACCAGGTAAGAAACAGAAACTAAACGTGCCTATAATCAGTCTGCCATCAACATCATCTCAACGTGTTCTCATTTTACTTTTGCACCTAACATTTCCTCTGCTCCAAGTATTTTCAAAACAAACTCTTCCCATTCTGGGACAGTTAAAAGCGGTTACTATACACATCTATCTAATGGCGTCACTGTTGTATGGAACACTGGAAACAAGAAAAAAAACTGGCATGATTCGAGGCTGCACTTCATCTCATCCCCCTGTCCACCCATTTTACCGTCTTTGTGGTCTGCATCACACAGACAGACGTTTCATATCAGTGCTGCGTTCATTGTGTGTGCTTGAACTCTTCCATGCACTGGAATCCAGCTGTCACTTCTTTTACATGACAGGCACCAAACCCTCATGCCTTTACCTACAACTAAAATAAATGTGACCTAGTCTTTCCTCATTTTTACTCTCTTTTCACTTCGTCTCTTCTCTCTGATGTGCTATCCAGAATACACAGCTGTCTGCTGCTTTAGGTTCTCTTTTTTTGCCCTTGTGCCAGGGCAACGGCTGTTGAACAGATTCCCACCATTACACAATGTTCACTTGCACTTACTCTCTCTTTGTCTCCCTCACACATACACATATCCACAACACCTTCTTTCATAGATAAAGGGCTTGGACGCTTGCCCGTAAACCTAATAGTATTCTTCTCTCCATTTGCGGGCCTGTGGCACATTGCTCACTCAGCTGCAGCGTGCCACTGGCCAGCCGTCAGCACACACCCTCGCACACTTATAAACCTCCCTTTGCCCAGACACGGAGTGTGTCGCTGAAAGGCTGAAGGAGGAAGGATGCAGCTTCTTTCCAGCTTGTATTTGCTATTGCTCTTTCTCAAGAAGGTGTGTGTGTGTCTTCCAGGGGCCAACCTCACCTCCAACCTGGACCGCATTAAGATTGTCTTCACACCTATGATGTGCCGAAGGGTGTGCAGTGCCGGGCGCTGCTACAACAGCTGTGAGAAGGGAGACATTACTACGGTGTATAGCGAGACCTCGCACCAGCAGCAGCAGCAGCAGCAACAGCAGCAGTCAAAAAACCAGGGCTTCAGACTCTGTGAGTGTTGACTTCAGGCCCTCTGACTCTTCTTGTCTGGCTGTCTTTTTCTCTGCTCTGCACTGTCTTGTAATCTCTCACTTCTGCCTTTTCAGTGTCTTTTATGTTCACTTTATCATTCTCACACAGGTTCTATGAGTCTCCATTCTGATATCTCATTCCTTTTTATGGGGTGAGCTGGACAAAATGGGTTCCCAGTAGCATGCTGTCTGTTCTGAATAGTAAGCTCAGAGAGGAGGCAGAGTGGTATAGATTAAGACTGGGAGCTGTGCTACAAAACTCTCCCTGTCAAGGAGAAAGAGAGGCAGGGAAAGCAGGAGAGGACGGGGTAGAGCAGATTAAAAGTGGGCTCTGTATAAGGGGGCTAATCTCCCTTCATAGACACACACGTGGAGCTGGTGGTCCCACGCTCCCAGCACTTAGCCCCATCTCCTTGCGGTTTGCACCTTGCGGTTGGCCCCGCTGTTAACCATTTAACATGCTCCCTGGGAGAGCAGGAACGAATGAAAGAGGAGAGGGAGAGGCAGAAAGAGAGAAAGAGTAGCAGCATGAACAGGATTTTATAGGGATTACATTAAACCTGCAATTTTATCCAGGGGGCTTTACTCAAAATTCACACAAGAGTGTCCATGGGAAGGGGGGGTGGGGGTGGGTGGTGTCAGTGCCAAAGGGAGGGTCACAACTTTACATGTTTCTTAGTTTTCTCTTCAGTTTTAAGGATTCAACTTAGAATAACTAACACTTGAGGATTAGAGGTGAAAGGTGTACATACCACACACATACACATATATAAGTCATATCCATTTTCACCTTACATAAATACAAACGCAAACAGACATTCAACCAACCTTCATACAAATGCACTGACCTCTTTAGTGAGAATCTAACTGACTTATGAAAATATAAACAGGTTGCTGTTGAAGATTTATGCGCCCATTAAAGGGGTTTTGGAGGATGATATTGATATTCCAAACACTTCAGAGTCCTGACAGAGGGCTTCCAAAAGATTATATTCCTTTTACTTCCACTTCTTCCACAACATTTTGTTATTATTCCCCGTTTTATTCTCCAGTAATCCCCCTTCTTTATATAATAGTACATAGTGCTAAAGAGCACATTAAAAAGAAATTGCTTTCCATTTAGACTTGCATCCTGTTGTTGCTTGACTGCGCATGTTCGTCCAGGAATGTCAAGTGGACAGCAAACAGTTATCTCATGCTGTTGTTATGTTGCCTACACAGTGCAGTAAAATCTGTCTGGATGATTGCAGGCTCTCTTGATTCACACCATGCGTACAACACTCACTTTAAAGCCAGGCTGGGTAGAAGGGTAGAAGTCTTTTTAGTGAGTGAGAAGTGTGTGTGTCTCTTTGGTCATTAGAGGCTGTTAAATGGACAGACAGATAGGCAGACAAGGAGCATTGTGTGTGGAGTCGACACTAAGAGTTTGTCTAAGAATAGTTCTTGCCTCATACTTGGTTGGAACTGGCCTGACACAGACCAGTGCAGACATGCATCCCACATTAAGAAGCTTTAATAGCCTCCTTTAGTTGATAATTTAGCCGGTATGTCAAATCACATGTCGGCTCTTCCTGTGTGTCTGGACAACAATGCTGGCCCGCTTTAGTCTCTGTCTGGCTCTTCACATCTTTTCAGCTGCATTCGTTTTTCCATCTTTCTTTCTGTTTCTGTCTCTCTGTTTTCAATCTCTTCTGTTAGCATTCTCTTCTAATCCCTTTCAGTCTTTATTTGTTACTCTTCTATTTTTGCTGCATTCCTCCCTTTTGTCCTCCTCCAGTCTCTCTGCTGTTAAAGCTGTTTGACATAGAGGTAATTTCTCTAAATGCAATCAAGACTGCCCAGTATCTCCCTGTGCTCTGTTTGCACCCTGTTAGTGGGTTTGTCTCAAAAAGGCACAGAAGATGCAGCTCCCTGCATGATTCCATGACAAGTGCAGCCTCTTTCATCACACAGTATGTGGGCCATTCGTATCTCTAACTGTCCTGTAAAACAGCCCCTTATATTTGTGTTGTGTGTTACTGCAGTGCAGTGCTTAGGTTTGTCATCCTTTTTGTCTTAATTCATCATTGCTTGAATGGTCTTTTCCTGATTTTCTTTTCTTTGATGTCCTGAGTTTGGAGAGGTCCTGTCAGAGCAAATCTGTAGATGGGAGCAGGCCCAGGTATGCAGGGGGCTGGCCTGGCACCCATCTCTGATGCTAAAAGATAAGGTCTATGAAAGGTCTGTGAAAGCACCACTGTCAAACAACATCTGGCCATTGCTGTTTTCATTCTCTCTATGGTGAATTGCAAACTATAAATCAAATTGTAGACAGTTTATTTTTGGATCCAATTTACTTTGAGGCACTTGCTCTCCTTTGAAATTTCTATGAGATTAGATCGTTTGGCAAATTCATATTTTTTCTTCCCTGGCCAGCTAAACAAGTGTTCCATGCAGCCATCCATGCAGTTATTATCATTTGATTATTTTCATTATAATCTTCATTATGTTATTTTCAAATTATGACTGGATGAGTCACTGATGACCATGCACCATCCTGTTCAGGAGAATGTAATTACTGATGTGAGGCAAAACATGCCTATGAAGGAGGCAAAGCATGAATAGCAGTGCCATGCCTTAGGCCTCGAGACAAAAAATTTCATTAGTGTCACATGGAATGAGGTGTCAGGTAGTGCCAAAGTAGAAAACAGCATGACCATTTCCAAACAAAGCCTACCCACAGGAAGCCTAAAAAACATGTCCTTCCTAATAGGACTGCCTCCTCTGTTTCTTATTGCCAGATCCTTGTGTGTGAAGATGCTGTGTAATTAAATGTGGCGTGTTGTGTTTGCTAATCTCTCACTTATAAACTTCTTTCTTTTCTGCAGTCTTCTGTCAAATCCCCTGTCTGAATGGTGGCCGTTGCATCGGCAGGGATCTGTGCTGGTGTCCCTCAAACTCAACAGGAAAGTTTTGTCACCTCCCATTGCCGCCTCCTGCCAGACCCACTCCTCACAGCCGCAAGGACGCCAGCCACCAGGAACCAAAATCTCCATCCCTGTCTATGTACACTCTGCCTCTTTCCAATCAGCAAGGTAAACACTTATGCTGTGATCAGTGTGGGGTGTAATTCTGTCTTCTCAGGACAAGTGTCCTTGGGCAGGAAAGTGAACCCTACATTACCCCTGATATTCTAATCTGCTTCTACTGTAGAGAGAGAGCACCACATATATAGAGAACATGTATGTAGTAAGAAGCCCTGAATTCCAAAATTCCAAAAACAGAATGTTGTCTAAGGAGAAATTATTGTGTAACATTTAGAGGCTTCTGTGCATTACTGTTGTAAAATGATGTGATCACACAAAATTGATTCATATTCAAAGTTCTGAACTTACAACTAGGTTATGTTTTGCAATAACCTTAACAGCTTTTTTTAAAGCTTGCTGATAAAATATCTGCTGTACTTGAGAGGATCAAGAAGGGGCTAATGCAACACAGTTAGCAACAATAACTTGTTTCATAGATTCTGTGGCTCTGTTTCCTCTCAAACGTTAGCACTGTAAGGATGGCCTGCATGTGGCTATTTGCTCTCAACTTGATATTTGCTTTCAATTTGTTATTTAACCACCCCACACCCACACACTCTCTCTTTTTTTCTTTTGAAGCAACATGAAGGCCACAAAGGCGTTTTCTAAAGTCTAAATCTTGATTTTCAACATTGTTTACAGTGTAATGCTCTGCTTCTGTGAGGCAGCTATTGAGGTCAGACTCTATTTTGAGCAAATTAACAAATGGATGACTCAGTGAAAGTCCTCACATTGCTTGCACACTGCTGCTTTTATCAAGACAGGAGTGGTTATCAGAAACAGAGAAGGGAAATATAATCTTGTATAAATATGATGAACAAAAGATTTGCTACTTGACTTTCACTATTCTGGTATTATTTTGTTAAAATGTTGTCATTTCATCTAATTCAGATTCTTAATAAGTCAAACTATAATACTATTTAAGTTTTTTTAAAATTAAGAATTATCGGTTTGTTTGTTTTTTCTCATAGCAAAGAAATGATCCATCTTGTCTGTATGCTTTATGTATACTGAGTATGCAGTATATTACATAAAAAGTAAGATTCACTGGGACTTGATAAATTCTGGTCCTCTCCTTGGAGACTTTGCTGTCTGTGATATAAGGATTCATGAAAGTTGGTCAGGATTCAGGGGAAAAAAAACCCTGGCACTCCCTGAAGAATGATGCTTTCCCTCTGTTTGAAACACAAAAGAACCCATTCTAGACATTGCAACATCTTCTCAGCTCTTCAGTAAATTTATCTTTGGTATTTAAAATGATTTAATTTAAACCAGTAAATGCCAAACTCTTTGTGTTGTTGTTGATGTTGTGCAGTACGTTTACAGCTCAGTATACTCTAGAGCTCATAATTTGGAGATTAAACAAGCATTTGTTGAACAAGTTTGTGTTAGTTGCTCGTTAATGTATATTTTATGCTTTGAATGAAGAGTCTCTCACTTACAATATTCCAAATATGAAACTATAAACCACCCACTATTTTTATGTAAATTCTGAATCTCTCTTTCTTAAGCTTCTCTCCACCCATCCTTGGTGAATGTCCACATTCAGCACCCACCCGAGGCAGAGGTCCAGATCCACCAAGTAGCTCGAGTACAGCCTGGGCACAGACAAGCCACCACAGAGGGGGCTCACTCTGTTCAGCAGCGCTCTCAGCCAGGGAATGGAAATGAACACACCAATAAGCATGGTAGCAAACACCCACACACCAATGGACATAGGAATGGTCACACAACAACGCACATCCGTCTGAATGGCCATGTTGGAAGATGCTTTCAGGAGACAGTCGATGGACAGGTATTGCTTTAAGCTGTTGAAACTGTTATAGTATATATTAACATGATATAATATATGATATATATACTAAGTATTATAATCAAATGTGATGAAACCAGGAGTTGAAAGTGTGTTTTAACACAACTGCCATTATCTTCACATTCCATCACCTACTGTGAACATTTCTGTCTCAAACAGGAAGTGAGCCTATAAGAATCATTTATATAATGCCCAGAATTTATTGTATGTGCTCAGGCCATACTGGTCATTTCATGTTCCACCAGTTGCAAAACAGGTCCCCGAGGTCTGTTATGAATAAGAATTAATTTATAGGACGGGGTTAAGCTTCAGATCGTGCCTTTGTGGTATTCTGTGTAACTAAAGGGAGGAGACTTTCCGTAGTGTTTATGCACAAAGTACTGGCTGTACTATAGATTTATGTGTTTCGTATGGTCAGAATAACATGGTTAGCTTAGCTACCATTAGCCTTTAGTTATGCAATTGTGACAAAGTATTTATCCACAATGGACTTGTTTTTTTCCAGAATTTGTTCCTCTTTTAACCTAATGTGGTTTAGTAATAAGCTTTAAACTGAACTATGTAGTCAGAATGGCAAAGAAGAGCAGAACATTGTCACAGAAGTACCACAAAAAAGCTTTAGCATGCCATTTTCCATCTTCTGCTGCCAACGAGCTTGTGTTCTTCTGGAAAAAAAAACTGCTCTCTTAAGTTAAATTATATTGGCCAAGTTTGATAGAACTCTCCCTTCACAATTAACCAAGTGCCTTAATGAGGCACGCTAGGAGGTTTATAGTTGGTCTTAGGACTCAGTGTTTATATCCTCCTCCAACTAAACAATCTCACATGTGTCTGGTTCACTCTGTCCTTATACACCACATATACACTCTTTCCAAGACAGAAACACTTGTACATAAACAAGCATGGATGCACAAATTTGTGATTATTAAAAAACTCTTTCATAGATATAACACAGATGTGTGTTGTTGTAGTGTGGCAAGCCTCTGCCAGGCCTAACCAAACAAGATGATTGCTGTGGAAGTGTTGGTGCCTCCTGGGGTCTTAACAAGTGTCAAAAGTGTCCAACCAAACCAGGTAAGCCCTCAGGACTAAGCTATTAGATCGAAACACTTTTTGTGGTTCTGTTCCATAACACAATAAAGTCTGACCTATTTACGGTCTTGTATATATATATATATATATATATATATATATATGTGAGTTTGTGTGTTTGTGTGTATACATTTTTTTTTTACTTTTGATCTAAATGTCTTGGTATTTTTGTTTTTTACAACTGGTCTAAATAGAGTTTTCCAGTCTGAGTGCTGCATATTAAAGAGATTAGCAAGTGATTTCTTTTGTAATCATTGGCAGCCATTGTTTATGTATAGTAGATTTTTATCACATCATTTATCACAGGCTTAAACTCATCTGATGACTGATGATAATTAGCACACAGCAGTCTTCATTAGACAGCTTCGAGACGCACCCTTGCACACAGTGCTTCAAATGGAGCTGTTTTCACTTCCATAAAACCAAAACTGGGAAGCAAATGAAAACGCATTTAGCATACAGATGAGACCCTTGCAGGCGTGCCACCCACCCTGCGGGAGAGAGCCAACGTGGCCTTGAAAGAGTGAGTAAATGAAGAGCTTTCCAACCAGAGCTGCGGTAGGTTTGAGGAAAAGCAGCAGGGTGGTTGTAAGCTGGCAAGCAGGATGGGTGGCATCACCATCCACTGCAGATCGAAACTGTCACTCAGCTTGACAGCTGTACATGTGATTAGGACTCACCAATTTCCCTTCATTGATTTAGACTGTATAAGAATAACATTCAGTACATAACATTCAGTTATTTTCCAGATTCTGAATCATATCATGGCTGTGCCCACATATACCACTTCTGTGAGATTGCCTGAACCATGTTTGACTAGACTTTAATGAGAAGCAGACATAAGCCATCTCCATAGATAATGCATGTCAATCCATTCTTTACCCTCTCACTCTGTCTCCCTCGGCTTGCCAGATTCCCACTCCTACCAAGTCCCTACGAAGCATGATCTCTTTTGGCTCCCAGATGTTTTGTTCTCCTCCCTGCTTTGAAGTTTGCGGGTGAAACAAAGTGAATACCCTGATTGCTCATTTTTGAGGCTGTTTTTGGGAGGCAGCTTGTTGTAGACTTTGGGGTCACACGCAGGAAGACAGAGAGAATGTTAGAGGGGGAAAATGAAGTCATGTACGGTGTCCCCAAAGGCCTCAGAGGAAACTTTAATAAGAGAAATACTTTGAATTCCTCCATAGTGTTATTGATTTCATTTTAGATACACAGATTTGTCTCCAAGCTACAGTTCACTCTTCTCTGACTTGACTTGAAGTAGGCGTGTACTGTTTAAGTCATTTACAGGAATGACAGGCAACTTGGAGACGACGGCCTCGAAAAATGATGTTGCTCTTCTTAATTCTTGAAGAATGAGGCAGTTGTCGGCTTCCATCACAGAGCGAAGTCATATAGCTTTATGTAAGTCTCCTGTGTCTCTTGCTGAGTATGCGATAATTATGTAATAAAAGCCTAGTTTGTGTTTAGGCGTACAATGGTGCCATTGGTCAGTTTATGGCTGGTTGCAAATTACACTGTTGACTGAGCGCAAGACTCAGTACTTCATATTTTTTCCTTATATTTACAGAGGATGCCAGCATGACTACAGTTTAATAATGTTCTGTTATTTACAGGATTTTCAGTCTTTCCTTCCTGTCTCCACATCATTGTGAGTGTGTTTGTTGCATCAGCCTCACTTGAAACAATGATATAGATTCATAATGTGTTGCTTCTACTTCAGGCTGGGTATGGGTAGCTTTAAAATGTGCACAGAATAATTTCAGTGCAGTTGATTGATATATCTGGGACTTTATCTCATTGCTGTGGCAGTAAGGAGGGAAATTGTGTGTTTGCGTGTGTGCCCAATTTATGTGAGGGAGGACTGTCATTATGGAGGCAAGAATGCCAGTGTGTCCCATCTCAGTGGGAGCCGAAGCCTTTAGGAGCCAGGGCCTTTAAAAGTCACATGCTGTGGATTCCTGGACTGTAATGAGATCCAGATCAGCCAGAAAATACTGTAGTCAAATCCATCCCTCTGGCTTAGATGGAGATGTGGAGTAACAAAGTAGACCTACACTTGGCTTTGAACTCATTCTACAATCGCAGTTTATGAAACTAATGTAGAGATGGTCAAGAGAACAAGTCAATGACATGCTGAATTAAGTAATGATTAGAAAAGGGCTCTTGGCAATTTGCTTACACATGTCCTCCATGCTCTATTAAGCAGTAAGAGGGACATAATTGTGACTACTGAGCAGTCAACAGAGGTGATGCACTTATAGTTTGAGGCTTTATCTCTTTTGAAACCAGGTACTGACTAATGTAGGCCACTTGTAATTGAGTGATCATCGGTGGCAAATGAGGAGGTGACTATGCCTTCAACCTACTGGGTTATAAACTCCTTTGACTGTCCATTAGCATGCGTAGGCTTGCGACTAGCATGCCGAGGCTGACAGCCAGTTAAATTGTTTAATGCTTTGGTTACTAGTAAGGTAGCTTCTCTTTTTGCTTTTCTTCCTCATATTTTCTGTTTATTTACAGCTTGCGTAGCACACTATTGCCACAAACCGCAGACTTGGACAGAAGAAAAACACCACAAAGAATACAGAGATTGTATTCACTATGATACTGACAGAAATCTGTTTTTTGAAATAATATAGGGTAGTCTTCTTTGTGCAACCCTGGGGTTGTCTTAAAGATATGTTTCTATCAATAAAGGTAAATCGCAATGTATGACTTTCTATAACAGCTATCACTTATTGCACTTTTGGCAGCTAATAGTTTTTCACAAGCCCCTCATCTCTCTATCTGTCATTGATGGGCAGCTTTCCTCCGTGACTCCCTCCATCGGCGATGCTGGGAAGCTTCCCTGGGAGCCAGATCAAATGTCTCTAGGGTATGAAATAACCACCACACCCACAGGAGCCTTGGCTCTAATTCTGTGCTACAGAGGTCATGTTTCGGTCCCTTGTCCTCTCTGAGCCTCTCTGCAGTGGGGACACAATTCTTCATGAAGTCCAGATCTGATCAGTAATATGAAGCAAATGAGGGGGCCTACAGAGCTCCCCAACATTAACTCATCCCTCCATAATATCTCATCTATTCTCTAGACATTTAATCTTACAGTGGGGTCAGAGCTTGTTCTGGTTGCCTTTTATTAGCTCTGAAAAAAATGTTTTTTGTTGTTAATAGACAAAAAACAGAGATGGAATGACATACTCCCAGAAAAAGAGCAATGGAACACATGCATTGGAACAACTCCATGGCAGTTTCTCACTGGGATTAGATAGAGATGTTACATTTCTCTAACAGCATTTGATTCATTGATGTTGACTTGGTGTTATTCTTTCGCAACTAGAATGATGAAGCTATTAGCTGGGCATCAGTGTGGCTGATCAGGGTGGAGCAGACCTTAAAACTATGAGAAATTAATCCCAGTTGGAGGAAGATTGATATGAAATTTGCGATCCATTTCTTAATTGGATCTAAGCAAAGTTAAACATTGGGAATGCACAGTGGCATGCCTTCTTTTGGAACAAGCCCAGGTGGTTTATTTTCCACAGTGAATTGAAAATTATAGAGGAATGTGGGTCTGTTTCAAATGTGTTTGATTCGTGTTACACTGTCATTAGTATCTCTGCGAAGGGCGTTCGCAGAGATAAATTGTCAAACTACAAACAGATATAAAATGCATTCTTTGGCAAATAGGAACAATTGTAAATATGTTTTGAGTAAAGACTTGATGTAGAAAAATTTTAAAATATGCTAGTCATCAAAGCTTTTTTGTCACTGCTTCGCATGTGTTGTGGGTTGGTTGTGTTAAAGCAATATGAGACATATACAAGATAAAACTGCTAATGATTGAACAAATGGTCAAATCCTTTTTTTTTGTATTTATGTCGGTTTCAACCAGAGGATGTTGACATTAATTCCATGTGACCAAACAGATGAGCCTTAGCTTAACCAGCAGGGACACATTATTTAAAGGGCATGTGATTTGGCTTGTGCCAGATTGGCAAATGTGGGCTGTGCTAAGGAGACATTCTGTTTTGGAAGAGCATTACCTCACTCTAAGCTGTTTGTTCCAATCAAGCATTGGCTTAACAGCAAAGAGGAGAAACTCTGAACACCTGAAAACCTTGATGGTGATTAAAAAGCTCTGTTTGCTCCTGGTCTTCTCTCAGCTGTACCACTTTATAGTCGATCCTTTAATGGAACGAAAAGGAAGACTGTGTCCTGTGGACGGCATCGGTCTCCGCAGCCTCTCCCACATATACTTAGGTTTTTAAACCAGTTAAGTGAAGAAATTCAACACTGTAATTGTCTCCTACAAATCCCTGGAGAAGCTGATGAAGTATTTTGACTCGAATGATGGACCAGTCCACTCAATTACCTTATAGAACTGCTTTCTTTATGACTGAGAAGCCCATCTAACTGAAGTCATTCTCTTCCTTCTCTCTTCTCAGCCTTCTGGCTCTATTTCTCTTCACCTACTGAGCCATCCTTTCATTTGAATACCCTGCGGTGCCTTTCATTGGTGGGCAAATTTTACTTTCATATCAAAATGAGACTTATGGGATTCTTTCAGATTTGAGTGGACAACATGGGCAATCAAAAAGAAAAACAAGGAATTCAAATTACACTTTCAGGTCAGGGATTTCGAGCAAATATTATTGAACAGTCTCCACTGGAATGCAATTGAATGGAGACGGACAATAAATTAGTGAGGGATGACAAAATCTTTTGTTGAACAGGGCTAAATGGATAGACAACAATTGGAAGGTTTTTGTCTGTACTCTCTGTGGATATAGACAAGTCTGGGTCTACACTCTTTGTAACCAAGGGTGACACTAATGATGCGCAGCTTGAGCTCACTCTTGCAAGCCACTGCCTGTGTAGTTCTATATTTTCAACACAAATGACTGTAGAAAACAAGCATGGGAACTGGCGTGTCATTAAACCCTCTAAGGATGCAATCATTCTTTGATTTTGGTATAATAGGAGAAAATTCCATGGCCAATATGTCATTAATTTTTAGTCAAAGTCTAAAAAAGCCTCAGCTATAATGGTTTAGCTTTATCTTAGCTCCAAAACAGAAAAGAAATACGTTCATCACAGACTTTAACGCTGTATGTTTTGCAAATAGTGGGGAACTGTTCTTTAGGCAGGTCATTGTCAAGCTTCTGTATGCTGAGATTCAACAGCTGGTTTTTAAAGCTTACTGCTTAAAAATTGCCCTCAGGGAACAATAAACATCTACTGAACTGAACTCTGGTAACAAGCACTTTTAGATCCAGGGCACACATAAGAGTGCACATAAAGAAAGGTTGAGTTCTGTCTGCCAAATTAGGTCCTATGTGAAAATAAAGCTTGAAGAATATATTCTGTAAATCTTTCTGGTACAGTGTGTTTGGAAACGTACTAACTTTACATTTGGAAGCTGCAAAAGACTTTTGTAACTCGTCTCTGAAACTACTGAAAACATTTGGCTTGAGCTGTCTCTCAGATTCATGTTGAAGTTCTAGCAGACTGCAGAGATCTTCTTCTCTATGCTAATAAGCTTTATTGAGACTCCTGGACCTCCCCTACTGGGCTGTCTTTGGCATATATGCCCCGCTGTCACTCGTTGTAGACATTCCCTGATCCCATCGCCGCAGGAGAACATGCACGTCTCTCTACCACAACAGCTCATTACTCAGAAACTTTTGAGGGGGATTAGAGGGTGTGGAGGAAGACAAGGAGGTGGGCAGACAGGAACAGGGGCGTCACTTTTTTTCTTGCTGCCCCCTTCATACAGACAATCTTCTGCTCTGTCAACCCTCAGGTACACTGACCTTGCCTGGTCGACTGGGTCACAGCAGGACTTTATTCCCAGAAAATTTCAATGCGCCAGACATTCCAGTCACTCCTGGGAAAATGACACAAACTGATGACCAGCTGCTGGACTTTATTTTGATAGAACATATTTACAGGATTGTTGTGGTGGGATTTTAAACCTTAATCAATACAGTTCATGTAATAATTTTTTACTGTGAACTTTGAAATTGACTTAGTAAACTTCTCAAACAACACTGATTATTTGTAGTTTAGTATGTTGTGTATTGCTTTTAATGTTGGGTGTTAAGAGAACAGGTGTGGTCTTGTCTGACCCATCTTGCCCAGATAGGTATCGAGATGGCCCTTTACCTCATACCACAGCACCCTTCCAGCCTACACTTAAGTCTGCTTTAGCCTTGGTCACAAACACCATGAGATTTTACGTGTTTACAAAGAGAAATCTGGCAGTGGAAAGGATGTGTTTCATTTTTGCTGGCAAGTCAGCGATGCCATAGATTATTGCATGCATAACTTTTGTTTTCAGCCTTTCGTTGCCGTTGGAGCAGATTAAAGGTGATACATTGCTTCAGCCGATTGTGTGAATCCAAGGTCTTTCATCACTCTCTTTATTCCCTCTTTATCTGGATGGGAAAATTCTGCATACCACACTTTCTGTCAATTATTTCTCTCGCTGAATCATGACATGATATAAGAATGAATGATTACAAACATAATGCAGTGTTTTGTTTTCATTCATGTTTTATGTTAATTTGACCCTTGTACTTATTCCTGGCAACTTATTGTTCAGACCAAGCACACCCTTGTGAGACTGCAGCGGTGTTCTCCAGAAGGATAGCATGTTCCACCACATAAAAATTGCTCAGGTATTGCTCCAGGAACATGAAAAATGAGTCCAAGATGTTGACTGCCCTCCAAATTCCCCAGATCTCAATCTGATCAAGCATTTAGAAATGCATCTGAACAAACTCAAACCACAGAGACCTCAACCTGCAAATCCCAGTACTAAAAGGAGTCTTATTGTGTGGGTAAAAAAAGACCCCCAAGAGGTTTCTATACATCAACATGATAGAGTTGATAGAGGGGTGGGCCTCCATAATATTAGGAATATGACTTAAATGCTGTTGCTGATCAATATAAGCATTCATCATTCAATCAAGCTCAATCATTTAAAAAGCCCCATAAGAAGATACATAAAAAGGTTTGTGCCACTATTGTGACAAGAGCATGATTGGAAAGCACTTTAAATCAAAGTTCTGTGATCACTACTGTAAGCTGTCTGATTTGTTACTGTAATGTGAATAGACTAACAGTGAGAAACAGTTCAATCATGCTAACAAGCATGTCATCATTCTTCACAGCTCTTCTCAACCAAACCCATGTTTTTCCTTCCAAAATCACAAGTCAAATCTTTCAACATGATATTTGGAGAGTCTTGTCATGTCAGTTTATGTCACGAAAAGTTCTGTTACCAATAATCACTTCGTCTTTGTTCAGAAACATATAGAACTTTACACACGCCAGCCCCTTATCCCTCTTTCTGTCAAGCACCCAGATGCAGACAGGCTCTTTCAAACACAAAGAGACTCTCTCTTTGCCATATGATAGTCACATTGACCCGTCTGTACATTTAATGGAGCGTGCAGAGGTTTGACCGGGTGCCGGATGAATAATGACACCATGTTTTCAGACCTCTGTCACTGACAGTCTGGCCGCACTGGGGCTTTAACAGACACGCCGTGTTATTTACTGTAGCACCTCTGTGAACCTCTATTGTACACACCAGAACCACACATGCCATATGACTTTTACTGCTTGGCAAAATAAGCAAAAACTAATTTTGCGCATTTTTCTGAGAGCTTTATGCTAATCGTCATTCCTTGTGTGCACAGTTAAAGCATTAGTCTCATGTTTACACATATCTGAGCTGTGGTTGATGATAAAGGTCAGGGCTGTCACGTTGGCTTCCTCAGCATATTAATGATATAAGCCCCATCTTCCTCTGTCCCTGAGTTATGGGTAATATGATTACAGATGATGCTGTCTTATTATTAATCTCTGCTGAATGGCAGTGCTGTCTTATGAATGCTGCTGATCCATTTGCATGGACTCACTTTGGAGTCCCATGAGACCCAGTTGTGGGTCCCCTCATTTTTCCTTTTACTCACATCTGTAAGTTATATTGTCCCCACCTAAAGCTGTGCTCTTGCTCTTCCTATGCAATGCTTCATGTCAGAGAAAGTTTGCTCTAAGTTGTGCTTTCTTCTTCTGTTTTCAGCATATGCAGTGATTGCAAACGGACAAGTGGAATGTCCCAAAGGTTTTAAAAGGATGAATGTCACACACTGTCAAGGTAAGTTAGAATGTATGTTTAAGAGGGTATTTTGTGCATGGTAGTACACAGTTCTGTGCAAAAGTATTGAGCTACCCATAATTTCCAGTGTACTGCCACGGAAATGTTAAATAGAGGAAGTGACATATTGAAACATCTGCAAACATATATGGAAATTCAGTATAAAAGGCAAAAACTGAATTTATTTAGTTAACTAGCTTGAAATATTTTGTATGAACACCTTTATTCTTCAACACAGTCTGAACCCTGTTAGACAAGCTTTCTTGTCAGTTCTTTAAGTAGTCTTCAGGAATAGTTCTCCAGGCTTCTTGAAAGATATCCGAAAACTGGATGTTGGCAGCTTTTTGTTTTGTTCTCTGCAGAGATGATCCCATACTGCTTCAATAATGTTGAGGTCTGGGCTCTGGGGAGGATTCATCACTCCATAAGACCTGTTGCCACTGATTTTCAGTCCAGTTCTTGTGTAATTTGGCATACCTAGTCCTTTTTATCTTGTATTCCTTCCTTAAGAATGGCTTCTTGACAGCCACCTATCCATGGAGACTATTTCTGAAGAGGCCTCTGTGAACACTAGATGATTTTCTTTTGTTCTCCACTTATCAAGATTTCTCCATTTTTTTTAAGGACAATCTGCACATCATGCTGAGATATGCCAAGTGTATGCAAGTAACTCTTGAGGAGTCACTTTGTTGGTGTGAAATACTATTTTACGCCTGTCAGTGTATGTTTTTTTTGGCATTTTTCATAGACTCAACTGTAAAAATATGAACAAACTGTCTTTGTGACAGGGTGCTGGTAACAAAGTGCTTAAGGATAATATTTAACATCACTTCTTGCCAAGTTGTCTGAAGTTGTGTGAAGACAAAACATCCCTTAAGTTGGGTCCCTTTTTTCCTGCTATAATCGTTCATAGGTCAGTGTTAGGAGGCTTAACAAACAAAAAACATTGCTATGAAAATGGTCAGGTAGAAATATTGGACTGAGTAAAAAAAAGCAGCCAACCCCTGTCCAAACCCCAGACAACTGTTGCTCAAGACCACTTTAAAAGATTACAAGTAAATCTGTCTTTTTGGAAACAACATATATTAAAGAAATGAGGAGTGGCTCAAGACCTTCGCTCTGTACTGTTTGATTTAACCAACCGAATATACAAAAACTTATTAGAAATGACAAAGACGTAATGAAAAGCACTTTTCCCGTGTTTCCATGCATATGTTTCTCCCTTAAGACCTCTGTAACAGTATTACTGTGTATCTGACCGCTATGTGAACAAGGGCAAAACCGTAATCAGATCAAGGGTCATAGCTCAGCAACCAGTAAGCACCAGGGACTCCTGTTTTGATTGGTTTTGGGGTTCTAGAGGCAGCTGTGATACGGCAAATGTGGATCTCTGAGTACTTTTCGTGGAAATTTTTACTGCAGTTTGTTGTTTTGCCTTCCCAAACAGAAGAAAACCTGCATGACTGCCAGCGAATGCCTCCATCTGTATGTGGCAACAAACTTCAAAGATCTGTCCCAGAATGTTGAATGTTTTCTCCGACTGCAACATCACAGGGGTGGCAAATTGTTAGCTGGCTTGATGGTTCAAGGAGCAATAACCACCCACAGTGTCAACTCCGTAGACAATCTCCCCTGAAGAATTCAGAACATTTATATTTGATGATGGTGTTAGTACCCAACACCACATTCAAATGACATGAACAAATAAGCAATGGTTGAATATCAAAGGGAATAATGCACAGCTTGATCAGAGACCTATCGCTGACAACTGCTGTTGACACTTAGAATAAGAAAATGTGCTCTGCTTAAAGCTTTGTCACTGATTTGATTAACAGTGTCACCATTCCACTGAGCAATGCTTACTGTAGTCTTTGGAGTGTAATAATCTTATGTTCTAGTGAACAGCTTGACCACCTTAATGACAGACTTTATTCACTGTTGCTGGTAATTTAACACATTTTCTGACCTGAACAAAATTATTCATATTTTCAGGTAATGACTGAACAGGGAAACATATTTTGATAAAGCAAAAACCTGTGTGGACAAGAGCACTCCTATTTTCCAGCGGTGTGTCGACCAGCCAACGTTTGTGGAAATTTATCTTTCAGTTATTCATGCTTTTCCTTTATGATTGTTTCAAGATGTTACTCCCTTTCAGTTGCTCGTTTCTTGAGTTCCAAAAGAGCCAAACTGACAGTTACCAACAATATTTACTAAAGTGCTTTAAAGTTTCTATCCCGTTCAGCTGCTACTCCACTTCCAAAAATTATTTCTAATTTCAGGTCTCGCACCAGCTGCCAAGAAGGCAAAATCAGCTTTTTCTGGGAAATTTTTTCATTACTCACAGGATGGTGTCCAGCCTGCCCAAGTGTGGCTTCTATTCTGAGCTGCCTGTAGTGTATTTTCTTGGAACAGAGCAGAGCTTCTCTCATGTACTGTAACAGGCCTGATTTAGTTCTGCTTTATGTGTATGCACTCACTGTTACGGTTTGTAACGTCCTCCCAACAGAGCGATAAGATGCCCCATCAGAGCTGAAGTCAGCTCTCTGACTTCAGAGACTATTATCTTATCTTCAGAAGCTGCTTCTGAGTCTGGGTTGGCCATTTATCGCTGT
Organism: Leuresthes tenuis; assembly: GCF_036924035.1. NCBI lineage: Eukaryota > Metazoa > Chordata > Actinopteri > Atheriniformes > Atherinopsidae > Leuresthes > Leuresthes tenuis. Next base: position 24,134,636 of record NW_027325369.1, read on the forward strand.
TGCTTGTTGGATGAAAGGCCTATTGAGACACATGTGCTCTCTGTTGTGGGTGGCAAACTGATACTTGTCTTCAAAGAAGAGATGACGGAAATCTTACATAACTCTTGTGACATTTTGGATCAAGTTAATGAAAGCTGGTAACAGATTTAAAATACCTCACATTTAACATTCATCATCTTGATGAGAACCTGATATATCAATAAAAATCTGCCTGTTTTTCCGACAGTCTTTAAATACATGCACTTTTTTAATCATGTCTCTCCTGAAGTCAGGAGAAAGAAAGATCAAATAAGGTTGCAGAGGACTGTTTGACACTTAGTGAACATGTATCTTTATGTGTCATTTGACTATAAAAACAATCAATGTAAAAGCTTCTTGTGAGCTCTTACCACAAGCAACCAAGCATAAACTCAAAATAGATGTTGAGATTAGTGCTGGTCATGACAGGTTGTCATGGAAGTCAGCTTCAATCCCCATCAACCCACCAGCAGACTGTAACAATAGCACTAATCTGGGACTGAACCGAACCACGGATTAAAGACCCCATGTGATGAAGGCTGAGCCCAAGGCTGACCTGAACTCTGACCAGATGCTTCTTAAACTAAAATCAAGTCACTACAGCACCTGCACTCCCAACACTGTTGTTCCACAGTGTAGACTGTGTGTCTCACCAGAGGCAGGCATGACTTCTGTGCTCTGCTTCATTTTCTTCACAGCAAGTACCTCATCCCTCATCTAAACAGACTGCTTCTCAGTAGAAACACAGGCTTGTTTATATCGTCATAACACAGAGGCTGAGAGCTCTGTCTCAGCTTCAGGACTAGTGCCTCCTCAGAGAGATTTACAAGATAAATGGAAAGGGCAACAGAGACAGAAAACAACAAAAAGGACATTGAGGTAGTCTCTGGATTTGCTTCAGTCCTCAGAGTCTATCAACCTCCATCCCTTATAAGCTCACTTTTTCCAGCAGGAAGCAAAACAACAAAACAAGAGCAGATTAATTAGAATTGGGAAAATCTGTGGTGGCAGGCTGTCGGGTTCCAGTCGTCAAAGCAATGGGGAAAGACCTAATGATGTACTCTTTGTTTAACACGGTAGAAAAACAAACTTTGCCTGGTCCTGGTGTGATCGCATGACTAAGCGCTCAAATATGTCCCCCATCCTCCTGGCTGGCACATTAACTTTCTTGTTTGACTCTTCTTGATTTAGTGACTCAGGAGCTCAGTTGGAGCCCTAGACAAACCTCACTAGCCACTGTATGACTCCAGGCTATGTTTCAGGCTACAGGGAAACAGAGGGAAAAATCCTCTTGAAGTCTTTCACTTATTGACGTAGAATGAAGATGCTGTTACACTTCTTGGACACGAAAGGGAAGTTCCTGAGGAAAATAATAATGTAAAACATTCTGGTGTGCCCCTTGTGTTTGACTGACTCCTCCCGCAGCTTTAATATTTTACAAGATAAAAGACAAGATTTGTAGTGTGCTTTGTTTTACACTGGTCAAATTCATTAAGCATGTCTTGGCCTTATCACCACTCCTCATTGCTTTCAAACAACAGCGTAACCTTAAAGTTTCCATGTTTCATCGCCTCTCAGCAGATTTGATTACATGATCTACTGCAACCCTCTGACTCCTTTCAAGATGCAATAAATTTTTTATTTGACTTAGATTTTTATCATCTCTGCTGGTCTGCAAGCATGAAAGTTTTGTGTACTCCTAAAGGGCAGAACACTAAATTTGATACTGATAGTTTAACCAAGTTTAGTTGGAGGGTTCAGGGTGAGTTCAGGAAAATGACTTCCTGATTTTATGATTTTATGACTGATGGATGGGTTACATTTTTCACAGACATCAATGAGTGCCTGTTGCCTGGGATATGTAAGAATGCTGACTGTCTCAACACCAGAGGAAGCTACAGGTGCACATGTAAAACAGGCTACATGTTAGATGCTGCCAGGAGCCACTGTGTCTGTAAGTATTGTGTTTTCTCTTTGAATCAGAACACATTATTTAGGGCCAGGGTCATTATATAGTGCATTGAAATATAATGGATGTATGACCTCTTCCATAGCGGACAAAGCAGTGTCAGACCAGAGGGCATCATGCTACCGGTCAGTTTCAGCAGGCACATGCTCTTTGCCGCTTGCTAATCACATCACCAAGCAGATTTGCTGCTGCAGCCGTGTGGGGAAAGCCTGGGGATCTGAGTGTGATCGATGTCCTTTACCAAGTTCAGGTACAGTACCAATAGCTACTCTATTCTCTTGCTAAATAAGTTCCAAAGAATACTCTTTTCCTGCAAACTCAAATGTCCATTTTAAGTTTTACTTTTCCTGCTGAGAAACTCTTTGCTAGGTTAAATGCTTTTGCAGACGTAAAATGTCATATGTAATCTGCTGCAAGGACTAGCAACAGTAGTGAGATTTCAGGCAAAGGATATTTACCACACAGTCACCATTCTGCTCTTTGCCAGGCGTATAAAGCATTTCAAAATAACTAAGTATGTTTGGAATGGAAAAGGACCAAAAACATAACAGTTTTCATATTTTGGAGCCTACATAATGGTGGGAGTCAGTCTTGTGTTATCACTCCAACCCTCAGAGAGAAACCCCACTAATATACCGGCAAAGCTTCACAGCAGAAATTCATAGCATTGCCAAGTGAAACATGGGAAGTAGTTGTCATCTTTTTCTCTATCCAGATCTAATCTTCAAAGTCTCAGAGAGAAACAAGCTGGTTTTATGGAGTGTCTATGCTGGCCAGTGATTCATAGGGATTGTCATAGATCAGATATCACACACAGACCTCCTTGGTGCTGCTCAACCAGGACAGACACACTGCACAGTTACACAGCCTTTGATTATTTCAGATGATGGCTTTTGCATCGCCTGACAAGCTTCTACAGCCATATTCCAAGCAAGGCCTAAGCCAGACCCATTATTTGTAACTTGGTAACAAAAATCCTTCCATACATACTCCAGATCCTATGTTGTGGATTGTCATCATATATTGCCTCATTTATCCTCCACTTTAGCATCAACGTTAAGTGGCCTTTCATGTCCACGTTTCCTGCATTTACACCTGCATTTACTCCGATCACATATCTGTCATTACTCATATCTCTATTCCAGACTCTTTTGGCATAGAGTTGCTGGTTTCAGGTCAGTTAAGGGACACGGTGCTTCTCACTTGTAATGGATTCACCATTGCTGAGGTTTGTTGGACTCAAACACAAAGAGATGCAGTTTCCCCCCTTTTATCTAGTCAGCCAATCCTCCAAAAGCCTCTCATTCACATGCCTCTACAACAAAGAGTTCAAGGGTCAGTCAGTGTTACAGGATCCACTTCTTCCCCCACTGGCATCGTTCTGTCCGTGTGTTTCATTGTATACATATCCCCCATATTTTCAAATCCTTTCGGTGACAGCTCTCACTGGTGTGCTGGCTCGTTGGTTCTGCAGCAATCACCTAATTTTTCCATTCACAGCACACAGTAAAACAAAGCATGCGAATCATAACAGCGTTACGTAGCTGGCTTATAATCTTCCTGTGAATATCAATCAAAGTTAGCTCTATGAACCCTAGCTCACACTACAGAGGTGATGTTTCTATCACTTGCTCCTGTGCTTTCTGTTCTACAGCCCACTTCAAGGAGATCTGCCCGGCTGGTCATGGATACACTTACTCGCGCTCGGAAGTGCAGATTTCTCTCAGACAGGTGGAATTTGATGAGGTGCAGAGCACAGGCGTTTCGCTGGAGGAGCAGTATCCATCCTCTGAACCTTCACTGCTGCCCACTGGGTCACGATATTACAACTACCCACAAACACCTCATGTGCCCCAATACCCTCAGAACCCCGAGACACCACAAGCACCTCAGCACCCTTTGACTCCACAACATCCTTCTTATTCAGAGAGAGAAACCCCTAGACAACCAGAAGGTAATGTTAACATCTTTGCTATGTTACATCTCTTCCTTGTTTGGTTTGTAAATGAAGAGTTATCCTGGGTGTTTATTATACACTTAGGACATTACCCAGACATGGCATTCTACATGACAATAAGAATGCAGAACAAGCTGAATGATTATGCAAAGGGATATTTATCTTCAAAATGTAAATGGATTTGCAGATTTTTATGGGGATCCAAACTCATCAACAGGATGTTTGGATCTCCAATAATAAATTCTTTCTCCAATACTGAGCATATTCTAAATTGTATCCGTGTCCCCTATCTATCAAGATTAGCCCTTCAAAGAAAGTCACACACACAGCTGGCCATGAATCTACATCCTCCTTCTTGATTTAATGCTGGAAAGATCATTCACCGGCTGCACCATGACATTTTGATTTATTTCAGCGCATAGTTCTATAAATATTTAGGGATTTTGTCTTCATTATCAGAGATATCTTTTTCCTTGTCTCAATTTGCATTTTTCCTCAGCCTGTAGTCTACACTACACCTCAAATACAACCTGGCTCAGGGGATATATTTTCTGTTGACTTTATTTCATTAGAAATAAAGAAACGTATAGCTGCAAGTTAAGTGCATAAAGAAAACATGGGTATGATGTGCGTACTCATCAATGATAACTGATAAACCTTTCCTTCTTTTTCCGTCTTTATGCAGATGTGGAAATTCTGACCCCAGTAAGTATCCCCTTCCTGTCAGTCTCTTTGCGCATGCTTTGAATGCAGTATGTTTTTCTGTGGACGACGTCTTTTGGCCATCTCAGCTTGTAGCTCATTACAATTATGTAACTAAAACAAACAAAATTTTGGTAGATTCATGCACACCAAATTAGCACAGAATTTACCAACAAAAGTCAACAAGAATGTGTTAGGGTTAACCCAAATCATTTTTGACTGAGAGTATGTGTTTGTTTTCTAGCCAGCTGTTGTGACTGACTCACCACTGAAATACCCAGGTATTTTTTCTTCTTGGCTTTACTCATCCTAGTGATACAACACGACTGTTTAACTAATGTCTCCACACTGTTGTTTAATGCCTCTTGTGGTATAATTTTGCATTTCATTCAGGTACAGACATGCTATGTATATTCTATGAATTGCCCCCGCACAGCAGTGGCAGTCTCAGTCTTTGTCTGTTTTCCCCCCACGCCAGTGAAAATATTGACACTAAAGTCTGAAGGGTGACTACATTCAATAAGTCAACTTGATTTATTTTGGTTATTGTAATGTTTTAGCCTTCAAAATGAAGAGTAGATCTTTTTTATTCTGTTGAACTATGAGTGGCAGCTGAAGCAGTAGAGACTGAAAAAACAAGCAGTGTCGTGTTTTTGTTGCGGAGACCTCATGCTGTGTGTGGCAGAATTAATTAGTTTTCTCATTTTTACTCACCTACTACATTATGACTCACCTAATTCCTCTCAATAGGGAGCTCCCCGGACTCCCCGAATATCAACCTGAAGCCAGATTCAAAGGAAACAAGCTCCATAGATTCAACCACAGGTAAATTTAAAGTATCTATAAAGGAAATAAGCTATGTCTAGGAACACTGGCTACATCTTAAAAGCAATTTGGCTGCTGGACATGGAGCTGTAGCACTACCATGCAAAAGAGCAGCCAGGATCTTAACTCTTTGTTTTTTATGCTCTCTGTCAGCAGCTGGCAAACAGCAGCGCATCGCATAAGGAATTTTTGCAAGCTTACCCAAAGTAAAGCTTTATTTGACCTTATTTTTCAGAGCCAATTTGGCTTAAAGCTGTTGGGCTGCACAGAGGTTGAAAGGGTGGGAAACCAAGAGAGAGCATGCCTCTTGGAAGGGGATGTTATCCTGAATGAGCAATGGCCAGAGTTTTTGAAAAGCAGAGGTAAAGACAAGCAACATGATAAAGGTGTGTTTGGGTGACAGACATAGTGTGAGAAAAAGCAGCAGGGAGATTTAAGGAGTGAGAAGAATTTACAATTGTCTTTTAGGGATAGTGTTTTTGTCCTCAGCAAGACATCAATGTCCTGTTATTTTCCTCTCTCCTTGGATGGAAAAAGACAAGAACAAAACTAATGTCAGGCTCTACGGTGCATGACCTGTTTCTTGACAAACGCTTTGTAAGAGCGCCATACCACCTGTTAGAACACTACACTGCTGTAAAACCACTCCTCTCATCCAAGACTCCACCTATAAAACAGCAAGATGGTTACCCATGAGGAGCAACATGTGTTGCCGGAATGCACTTTTTTATTTTTTACAGCCTCTATAATGTTGGGTCAGAAATGTTATTGTCTGTTTTCTGGGCAATGATTGCAGATCCTTTTGCTTTTTCATAGGGATTAACAAGTGTGCCACTATGCCCACTATATGTGGCCGTGGGAAATGTATTCCTGTGCAGACCGGCTATACTTGCAACTGTGAGCCAGGATTTAAGCTCAGTGCACTGCAAACCAATTGCATTGGTAAGTGACAAAGGAAGTGAGCAATAGATGGAGCAAGACAAGAGTAACAGTGCTCAAAAAGAAGCAGGACAAACAAACATACTTGTGAGCCCAAAGCAGTTTTATCTATCATCAGTGCCGTGCAATGCAAGACCTCTGCACACACATCACACAATGCAGAGTCCTTGAGAAATCAAGCAGGCCAAAATGAAAGGGATCTGTTTGTTTATGGTGACCTGTTCCCTGATGCCTGACAACGGCACACAGGCCCTCCAAAGAGCTGCTATGATTATGCGATGATTTATCTCACAAAGGCCTTGGCTGCAGTCTCTGCTCCTCTCGGCTGGGTTTAAGGCCATCACTGGGAAAGGCCTATATCGCAGACTTGCTCCAGAGTCAGGGCCTTGAATGTATCGACTGTCTGCTGGTGAAACGTAATAATAATATACATTACTTCTTTCCATGTAGATGTGAATGAGTGTGATGAGGACCCATGTGAAGGGAAGGGCCGTTGTATAAACAACTATGGCTCCTACACCTGTCAGTGCCACAGCGGCTACAGCCAAGTCATCACTCAGAACAGGAAGTTCTGTCAAGGTGAGACACAGTCCAATTTACAGTAGGAGATATAATGTTTCCAATGGAAACCCAGGGCACTGTTAACTCTGTCTGTTAAAGCTCTGCAAAATCTTGTCTGTCATCACTGTTTTTTAAAAACCACCCTGTCCTAATTAATACTGTGGAACACAACCCTCACTTTCTTTTCCATTCCCCTTGGTTTTTGTTTAACTGGTAGACATTAATGAGTGCAGCATGCCCAACAAGTGCCAGAATGGCAAATGCGTCAATACAGAAGGATCTTACACCTGTGAATGCAACAGTGGCTACGCCAAGTCTCGGAGAGACTTATGCGAAGGTGACTCTCGTGCATCAGCACACGGAATCAAGTTATTTGTTTGCTGTCATGAATTTTCGTGCAGCCGAGAAACAAAACACATATTATATTTTCCTTTAGTCAAAACCAAGAATATATCTCTGTTCACTCCATGAAGGATTGTGTATTAATGTGTAAATGTCAGCATTTGTGACCACACACCTTGTTTCTTCCATGTATGCACACATTGTTTTAGAAATATTGTTGTAGAAACAACTAATCCAAATTATGTTTTTATGTTCCACCTTCTCCCTGAACAGATATAGATGAGTGCAGAGATCCCAGCTCCTGTCCCAACAGTGTCTGCAGCAACACACTTGGCTCCTTCGAGTGCCAGGCCTGCGGCCCGGGATTCAGGCCTGTCAATGAAAGATGTGTGGGTAAGGCAACCTCACACTTCATTAAAGTAACAACAGTACTGCCACCCCCAGGGTCCTGAGGGCGTTTCCAACCACTGCATGCAAAGAAGCTGGGTCTCCCTCTTCTCTGTAAAAGCTTCCTGTGTCGGGCAACATTGACCGACTGCTGGTCTTTTTTGGCATTCGCACAAAGAAAAAAAGAAGGCGGCACGGCATCAGGCCGTGCACTTTAAAACCTGTCGACAGCTTCTGATACAATACAGTTGACTACGTACCATGAGTTGAATTACATCTGCAGTCTTCCAGCTTGCTCATGCTCACAGAAATGATAAAATAGATTGTATCATTGCTCCAGAGAACATTCTATTGAATATTTTATGTCTAGTGGGGAACATTCCCAGGGCCACATGACAACCCAAAGCCACAGCGATGATGGCTATATTGCATTGACTGAGCGCAACCCTCCACCTTCTTTGCCCATTCAATCTTTCCACATCTGATATATCAGCTCATTCACCCAGCAGCCTCTGCATATCCCCATTATTGTTTAAACATATTCAATGTGTTATGTCTGATCTTTGGATATCACTGGTTCCATTAAAAGATTGCTTATAATACTTCAATTTGGGAGAGTCCAAATATTTTCTCTTGGCCACAGCCTTGAACAAACAGTGTATTATTGTTGGAGAGCTCCGGTCACTGCACTATTGAGCCCAGCTGAAGCGAGCAAGGCTTTATTACCACTGTTGAGGTAGGTGAGGGGAGAGAACAGTCACAGGAGATGTATGAGAGGGGCAAAGGGTCAGTTCCTCACTGCAAAAAGGTCATTGCATGCAAACAAATTTTCTCTTTCACCCATAATGATGTCTCCAGGCCAAAGTGAGACTCCTTGGAGGGATTACTTGATTTTACGACACAAATGGTCACCAGACTACACCTGGTGTTTGTTTTATGTAAGCTTACATGCCAGAAGCTCCCAACCCTGAAAGTGACCCTGTTACATAACAGTCTGACTCGTGTTACTTACCACATCTCCTCCATATAACCTTGCATCCCTCTAATTTGTTTGGAAACCTTAGTTTCTGGAGTGTGTATTCCAGAAATATGAAAAGCTTACACACCAGATGAATAATGGAAAATTTGAAGACAAACTTTAGCAATACTTTTTACTTCTTTCTTAAGAATTTCATCTTGAGCCCAATGACTGATGCTCATGTTTAAAGTTTGGTCAACTCTTTGCCTCCAAAGAAAACAGCACTTAAATTTTTTTTCCTGTTTTTCACTTTACTAAAATTATTCCCTCCATTTAAATCTGTGATCTATAAATAGTATCTGAGAAAAAACCCTGTAAATGGGGGATAACACAGGAGGGTATTTTTTCTTATTCATGCAAACAGAGCTACAGTACACATCTGGCACTGTGGAAGTCACATAAAATAGGCAGTGTTAGCACTGGGTTTCCAGTATTTGCTTTAGTCAGTTAAGGGCAGCGCAGTGCGGTCGTTTTGGCCCAACTGGCCGAATCGAGGATAAGCCTAATTGTTGGTATGATGGAGAAAACAGCTCCATTCCCCAGTCAGGGCTTATCTGAGAAGCCTTAGAGATGCTGGATGATTGCTGAAACAAAGTATTGGTGCACACTGACGGACGTTTGGCAGTGCCCATGGTAGGAAAAACAAAACCCAGTCTGTGACTCTCTTGCAATGTTTTCACTGTGCGGTGATTTGTGCCTCAGGATCTGTATCACCACTCAATAACATCCCCTCTTCACCTCATTTGCAGAAAAATACTTTTCCTCCCTCTACCCTCTTTGCCTTCGTCTTTGAACACCTCTCTCTCTCTTTCTCCCAACTCGACATCAGCTGACTTGTAAAAAGCTACTGTTAACACTTGATAAAACTAACTATTAAATGATGTTTCTGCTAGAGGTTTTCCACAAATGCAATTTCTGGGTCAACAGTTTGGACTCATGAAGTGGAAAAGACAGCTACTGCAACAAGTTGTAAAAAGGCTGTATGAATGAGGTCCGTGTGTTGATGTAATTTCATGACTGCTGTTTGCAGTTATTGTGCACTCTAATTATATTTTAATTGTTTCCCTTTTGCTCCTGAACTATGCAGTTCTTTTTTTTGTAAATAATTTTTTTTTTCTCTCTACAGTTTACTGCTGTAAAGGAGTTATATTATGCAGATACAGCTCTGTTTTTTTGTTTTGCTGTTGTGTTTTAAGAAGAGTCCTTTGCTTTTACTGATGTTTTTCACCTCAGGGCCACTTTCCAGATTTCATAAAGTTATATCTTCTCCTTTGCCTTCAGTGCTATCCAGCTGAGCAGGTTTTTTTATTTTATGTGTAGATGTAATGTCTCAACATGGCAAAAACTCAAAAGTGGTGAGAAATGTGTGTGTGTGTGTGTGGGGGGGGGGATTGTTTCATTATTAGAGAATTCACACTTATTGTAAATCACATTACGTAGCTGTGATAGAGTGTAGCCTGAAATTCTCCTCTCATATATACTTTCCTGTCCTGACCTGTCTCTACAGATGTAAATGAGTGCTTAAATCAAACCGTGTGCGGTCGTGGTAGGTGTGTCAACACGGAGGGCTCCTATAGGTGCAACTGTTTCCACGGCTACAAACTCTCACCAGACAATGTTTGTCAAGGTAACTGTCAGTCAGACATTATTACCATCCCGTATCAAAGTAACAGCTCTGCGAATAGTTCTCCACAGTGCTACTACAGAAGCCTTGCGGTGCCATTGAAGGCTTATAAAAAAGCTACAAAGAGTTCACGGTTGTCTTTATTTTCTGAGGCCCTCTGGTTTTTTTCTCCTCTATATCTTTCCTCCAGATGTGGACGAATGTGGGCTTCCGGGAGTCTGTCTCAACGGCCGCTGTGTCAATTTGGACGGCACCCACCAATGCACCTGTAACCATGGTTACGAAGTCACCTCAGACAGCAAATTCTGCGAAGGTCTGCAAAGTATTATTTAGAGCTTTTGGGTGTAACTCATCATGCATACCTCTCCTCTCATGGAGCTTTCCCAACAGCAACATAATGTCTGCAAATTATTTCTTTTTGCTAGATGTCAACGAGTGTGCAACTGGTAATGCCTGCCCTGCGGGAATTTGCATCAACACTCCGGGTTCCTTCACTTGCCAGAACTGCAGGCCTGGGTTTGGAGCATCTGTTGATGGACTGAGATGTGAAGGTAAGAACAAGTTTGTTTCAGTTTTAACACTAATTGGCAGTGTTAAAGAAACATGGGTAGATAATGGAGTTTTTCTACCGATTTGTGATGATTTATTTCTTATTGTTTCCAGACATTGACGAGTGTGCCCGGGGTGACTTGTGTCAGGAAGGGGTGTGTGCCAACACGCAGGGATCTTTCACTTGCACCAGGTGTAAGGCTGGCTACAGAGTGTCTCAAGACCGGCAGAGATGTGAAGGTAAATTCAATTTCCAGCTGTGCTTCTCACTCAGTAAAAAACATTAGTATTGTCAGACATACTCAACACATCTGGGCAGCTCACCATTAAATTTCCTTGGCTGTGCAATTGGTTTCTCTCCACGTATTCATCTCAGTATGCATGTCTCTTCGTGGGTTTTGCTCAGATATTGATGAGTGCCAGTCCCTGTCTACATGTGCCAATGGGATCTGTCTAAATTCGGAAGGCTCTTACACCTGTGAGAACTGCCCTACCGGATACAGAGTGTCATATGATGGGGAACTCTGTGAAGGTTGGTTATTTTAACACTACCCTTGAAAAACAGATCTCAGCGGTTATACCCCATGTTTTTTTGGTCACAAAAGCAAAACTGATGGTGAAAACACTTGTTGTTAGTTTTTTTCTTGAATATGAAGACAGCCCAGTCTTGTGTGAAAGTCTAAATGTGCATATTGTTTCACAACAGATATTGATGAGTGTCAGCTTCCCACTACATGCCCTCAGGGAACATGTACAAACACAGAGGGCTCATTCACATGTGTCATCTGTCAGCCAGGTTTCAGAGTCTCTGAGGATGGACAGTGCAATGGTGAGGCTTTGTGTTTGCACAGAAATATGTTTCCTTTGTATTTGTATTTGAGCTCGGGTATTCGTTGCCTCTGCCTTCATTTAAACCTGAGTTTCACCTAAGGTCAAATATGTCTGCTAAATTAGCTTTTTTCAGCCTCCTTAAGGTTGTATCTAACAGCATCAGATGTGGTGGTTTGAACCCAAACTGCCTTCCTCTGAGTCTAAATGTCCTAGACATCACATCATAGCTGGATTCTGGACTTCCCTGTCTCTGGCACCACTCATCTGATCTTTGCTCAACACAATGAGACGCTAATCCTCAAATAGAATAAGATGATGTCAAGCAGATAGCTCAAGTGAAAAGATAGAGATGTCGACATTTCTTCTGTCCAACCATCATGTAAATGATTACAACTGGTGGATTCTATTAATTTATAGCCAGAGATGGTTATCTGGACTGTGATGTGTCTGCATATTTGTGTCCAGATGTGGATGAGTGCTTGGTGGCTAACTTGTGCCCAGGCCAGCTGTGCTTGAACACCCCAGGATCTTACACTTGCAGGAGCTGTGAAATTGGCTTTCAACTGTCTGAGGATGGTCACACCTGTGAAGGTAATACTACTTCTGTATCTACTTAGCTGTTAGAACAATCAAGTACGTAACTATGGTAAACTTGGGACCAAACTAAATGTGGACCAAGTCAAAAGAAGAATCTATTAGTCCCAAAACATGATTAGAGGAAATCTGTATAGTGCTCTGTAATTTTTCAAGACATGATTTGTGAGATTAATGCAGTAAAATGGCTGCTTTGACAAACCCAGTGAGGTTACATCTGTCATGACTTCATGGGAAGCAAAAAGCAATGACTTTTTAAAAAGGTTCAAACACGGACTCAGTTAGTCATACTGTATATATGTGGTGTGTTTTTGAATAGGAGTGTGGATCTAGCCTGAGATGAAGATCCCCCACTGATATGTGTCTTTGCACTGGGAAATAATTTCAAGAAACCATGTCCAAGTCAACCTCTGATAGGATTTTAATGGCTCATCTGATGCCATGGAAAATATTAAGGTTTTAATTTAAAATGAAGTCAGCCACTCCCTTGCCTTCCATGTACTGCAGCATACTCACCCTATTGAACTCATTCTGTTCGCCCGAGGGCAAAATTAAGCCATCTTAATCATTTAACAACGGTCTATGCTTTTTTTTCCCCCAAGAAATACAATCTGTACCGGCTCGAGGAATTTCCAATGATCACATATCAGTGAGCTGGTGACTATTTGTGGATACAGTAATTATAAGCCACCTGTAATAGCTCGCTGTTTTAGATATGATGACCATCCTGCATACTTACCTTTCCACCCTTTTTAATAAAATACTGTCAGTGCAATCTAATAAAAAGGGCTTTCCTTACTGTATGTTAGCAGCATGTTGAGCTGAGTCACACTCATCCACTGATAATTTTTAACAGATAAGACAGTAGGAGCACAAAAATCGGTTATTCAAGGCTGATTTGCTTCAGATCATGACCTACAGCTAACCTTTTCTTCTTCTTCTTCTTCTTCTTTTTCTTCTGTCTCTTAGATATTGACGAGTGCCAAACTCCAGGTGTTTGTCCCACAGGTGTTTGCGCCAACACAGTAAGCTCCTTCTCCTGCATGGCATGTGACCCGGGCTTCACAGTAGCACCCAACGGCCTCTCATGTGAAGGTACAGTACAGTGGGTGGCTCCCTGTGGTTACTGAAATTTATCATCTCCATGCAGTCATTTTCAGTCATCTGTTCCAGCACCATATGACCCACTATAATGCGTCATTACTTACTGTTGTTGGCAGTGATACATGACGTTTTTGACATGTTCACTGTGGTCTGGAAGCTCTTTGTTAACAGGGAAAAAAAATGGAATGACACCAAGCGGTTTACAGCTGGTGTGAATGTGTCCTGGTGATGATGTCTGTGTTATGTGTCAATTCAGATGTGAATGAATGTGAAGACACCAGCCTGTGCCTGGGAGGCCAGTGTACCAACAACATTGGTTCCTATAGCTGCTCTTGCCCATCTGGTCTGGAGCTGGTGGATGGGACCTCTTGCAGAGGTATGTATAGATATATATACACTTACATAGAAAAGTGGTTCGCAGTTTCTCTAAGCTTACCTCATGTTGGCATGTTGACACAGCTGTTTGAGTGTCTTTGTGCTTATTTGTGATAGACATCAATGAATGTTTAACCATTGTGGAGATCTGCGGAGAAGGAGACTGTCTGAACACAGAGGGCTCCTACTCATGCATCTGTCCTGATGGATATACCACCATCGATGAAAGACCTGGCTGCCAAGGTACGGTAATACATTGCAGCCAGAACACTAATAGCAATGGGAAATCATTATTCAGATGATTTTATGAGCTTTATGTAATTGGGTGAGGCTGATACACCATTGGAGCTAGATGGTTATAATTCAATAATGGTTTTTAGCACATGCAACTCAAATCATTTTTACTGTAAGCTCGTTGGCACGCACACTCCATATTTATTGCAGACAGGCTGTTCTCACCATACTGTTCTGGGTGCTGAGGCCGGTGTTTCTGTGTAATGGGCCATGGCCTAATCAGCTGTCTCAGCTCACTCTCCCTCAGCTTGGACATTGGTTTGATGTCATTCCAGTCGCACCCAGTGACCCACTGGTCAGTGGTTGGGGAAAAAATGTAGCCTGATTGTCAACAAAGGAAGACTATTCAACAAACTGGAGTGTTTACTGTAAGAATATATTAAATCATTTTGGACAGCATGTCTGAATCAGATCAGTGTTATTTCTGGTGGGTCTTGCAAGTAGTAGGTGGAGTTAAGTAAATGGTAGATTGTCTGGCAATGCAAAATCCAGTTATGACATAAAGCAGGTAGGAATGTCTTCCAGTCCCTGTAGCACTATGCTTAGTCCACAAGCTTGGACTTTCTTCGATTGAAGTTTTGGCCTTACAGCAGCTTAGATATCATCCACACACTCAAAACAAATTGCCCAGGCTACATCAGGTACTTTGGCTGCCCTCCTCAACAAATACAGGGTCCTAATTATCCTATAAATCAGAAGTTGTCATGTATTTTCTTGCAGTCCACTATGATGTGTACAGTGCTGACACAATGAAAGCCAGACCCCTCTAACATGAGACTACACAGGGAGAAGAAGTGAGGCTGAGGGTTTGTAAGGTCATGGGACAACAGACTGAAACCCATCCAAACTTAATCCAAATGAACAGCTTGTGCCAGAGTCCTGCTATTCCTTTCAAGAATTTTCAAAAAGTGGAATAAACTCCAACATTGTGCAGTCACAGCACACTGATGTTGTTTGCTTGCAGTCTGGAATATTGTTTTTTTTTTTTATTCCAATCTCTGCTTTGGATATTTACCCTATTGTTTCTGTAAGATTCAACTGATAATCAAAGGTTGGAAAAAGGAATGCTGGCACTTTCCCCAGTGATGAATTTCCTCTGCTTTCCTGCCAATACCACCTTTTACCAGGTCCAAGTACCTTACGAGCTATGTTGTAATGCTGTAATTATCCACCCATCTAAGGCTAATCAAGCATGCAGCATTCATTATTAATTTTTTTGTCTGCGAGAAACATTCTCAACATGAGAGGTTGAGGTAGATGTTTTTTGTTCTCCGTTGTTTCCTATTTGCCAGTATGCCATTACATACTCTAAATGGCTAATGTATCTTGTGTTCTGACAAGCACTTGATTACACTTTATTTTTTGATACTTACAGTACAAGAAGGAGTGGTGTTCCCTGTGGTCCTAATGAGGACATAGGATATATGTGGATATTCAGTGACAGTCAGTGCATAGGAAACCTCGACCCAACTTTCTTCACATTTTCTATCTTAATTTGTTGCTATTCTTTTCTTTTTTTTCTCAAACTCAGATGCTGATGAATGCAGTAAAGACGATGTGTGCATCCGAGGACAGTGTCTCAACACCGATGGCTCTTTCTTATGCTTGTGTGAGGCCGGATTCAAGTTCAACGCTGACACAGCTGATTGTGAAGGTGAGATGGAATAAAACTCCCCTGTGGTGTCCAGTTGTGTGTCATGTCATGGTGAGTGTTGACCCCCATCTCTGTCCTGAGGTTTCCTCTCTGTGTAAACCAAGCATGCCAGCATTAGCTGTTTGATCGTCATGCTACATTAAGGCTTAAGCATACCCAGTATAGCACAGTTGGCTATGATTGATATACTATAGCACATGAGGACTAGGCTCCAGTGAAAGTGTCCAAGCCTGGCTTAGAGGCTTTCCTCCATGGTCCCCAGACTGAGAGGTTTCTGGATTACATGGCTGGAGTCTTGAACTCCCACTCCCGTGAGGGAAGTATGAATGACCACATTGTGAGCAGGAGGTGTTTCTCCCTCTGGAACGTCTCCCTTTAGCTCCTTCACAAGTTCTATGGTTGCTGTAATAATATTGTTCTTGGCGATTCTTGTTGCGTGCTTCGTTTACTGAGGACAGCTACGCCACAGGCCTCCTGGCCGACTCCTGCTGCACAGCCATTACACTAGTTTGTGTGCAGGGATGCATGAATCTGTGTTTGATTGCACATGCAGTTCCATTTGCACCTCTGTTTGTCAGTTAATAACCAACATTCGTGTCATGTGCTGAGGTTTGAGAGCAGAGGATCCACGTGCAGCTCTCAAAGGCAGCAGCCAGATAGTAAATCAAAGTCTTTAATACCTTACAAAAGGCGCTGTTAGGGTAGGATAACCAACAAAGTCCATGAACAAAGAATCAGAAATCCTAAAACCAAGGGTCCAGCCAAATAATTTTTGTCCATGATCAGAGCTGTTTGAATTCTCAAAATACTAAAGAGAGGAGAGTCAGTGTTTATTTTACTATCTCATTTTGCAAAGGAAATTCTGAACCATCCTTCATGAAAGAAAGGAGATAATTCCATCCCAAAATTCCTAGCAGCAGCAAGTTTCAGGTGACACTTGATCATTATTATCCTGTCATACTAACTGTGATTCATGTGGGTAAATATGAAGACAGGACGGTAAGACTGACAATCCTGTGACAGTGACATCTTTCACTTTTTGCCTTTGAATTACAAACCTATATTATATATTATTGTACTAGTATGATATATATGTGATAGCCTCTGTTTGAAGACACTGTAAGATTGCATTGGATGAAGCATCTAAATCACTTTTTGTAGAATATTTATTGAACATCTTTAGTTTTGGTGCAGGAGACACACATCACAGCTTAGAGTGTGGTGTGGTTGGATTGTCATTACTGTGTGGTTGTCTTTTCCTAAAACCTTACAAATTTCTTCACAAAAAGGTCTTCACAAAAAATCCCAGTAGAAGCTATTAAACCAAATGACAATGTCAAAATATTAACACAAAAACTCATAGATCATGACAATCTGTCTTCTTGTTTACAGACCAGGATGAGTGCAAGGAGTTTGGAAGCTCAGTGTGTGGTACATGGCGCTGTGAAAACACCATCGGCTCCTACCGGTGCTTCATGCAGTGTCAGCCTGGCAGTATTGAGGGAGACTGTGGTGAGTGTTCTAACCATGCTGAAGATAAAAGACCAATAATCATTTTAAGCTTTTAAGCATCTTTATGTGGAAGAAAATTTATATGTATGGCAAAGATATAACTATTTTTAAGTGGTACATATC
The DNA here is from genome assembly GCF_036924035.1 of Leuresthes tenuis. NCBI lineage: Eukaryota > Metazoa > Chordata > Actinopteri > Atheriniformes > Atherinopsidae > Leuresthes > Leuresthes tenuis. The sequence goes on from NW_027325369.1 coordinate 24,152,014, forward strand.
CCTACTTCAATCCATGTGCTACTTTTTGCTGCACACCCTATATGCACTTCAAGGGCACCACAGAGATTGTACTATGAAATGAATGGAGCCACAAAGCCTGATGTGACTCAATAGCCTTTAATCTTTCCCACACAAACAGGCGGAAGGAGATTTTTTTAGATCCTGAAACTAAGTGCCTTTGCACACAGAAGTGCACTGTCATTGGAAGCATGGTGTGAGACCAGAAACCAGTGATAGTCTCATACTTTCAATAGCGTTAATGGAGTTGATGGAGCACATGTGGCAGGCAGAGTCACAGGTGGACTGGAGCATCACTGTTTGTTTTTAAAGAAGAGATTGACCTTTGAGACCAGTTGTCTGTAAATAGTCCTTTTTTCAAATTCTGTGGAGGGGTTGGATCATATGGCATTGTTGGCAGTTTGCACTTATGCTAGGTGTGTGCACAATAATATTGTCATGACATCATGAACAATTAGATGTTTAGCTGCAGACCTAAACCGATTGGTTTTGAGAAAATAAGGGTTTATCTACTCTGTATTGCTTGTCTTTTTAGTTCTCATATCACCATTAAAGAGCAAATGGGATCTGTAACAATAAAAAGGCTCAACTTTTTCCTCATGTTACAGTAAGACAGGATCCAGACAATCACCAGAGTGAAAAGAGAGGAAAGCAGTCTGAGAGCAGGAATGATGTGCTGGACTGCAGATGCAAGCTGTGGGTGTTTTTGAATGCTTGTGTGTGTGTAAGAGTGTTAGTGTGTATGTACATGTGGTTAACAGTGACTTTTTGCACCCTTCTGAATGTTTTTGTGCTAGACAAAGAGAACCAGAGAATGTAACAGTTGTAGAGATGCACTCAAAGTGCATTGCGGCTTCACATATTCTCATGACCCCAAGTTTTTATTGGACTAGCAACTGATGGAAATCAGGGGGGATAATTTGCTGCTCCAGTGCTGAGCAGTGACAGATTGTGCCTCCATCACCCTGATCCTGACTACGTGTGGCTGCCTCCCGACTGCACTTTATGATGTTGTCTGTCTGGCACCAACTGAAGAGTGGAGAGGCCTGTAGTGTGATAAGGGCTGATTGAAACCAGCTGCTTACCTCTACTTCTTTAAAGTCAGAGTCAAAACAAAGCTAAGAAGTTTATATACTGTATATTCAAATTGGTTTAGATATATTAAACAACTATCTAATAAGGCTCAGGACTGCGTTATGGCCACCTCTTTCCCATTGCTTTTATTACACTGTTGGTGTTGTCACTAGATCCCACGACAAATACTCACTCACAGCTAGGCATTGAGTCATACCTTCAGTTTGAAAGCCAAGCGCTCTTACCCTCAAAATCCAACACTACACACAATAGTGGCTTGTTTCACCTCAGGATGGGAAATTGTGGGAGATGCTGCCGTCACCTCAATAAAAGTCCAAGGAGGGAGCTCAATTACTCCAAGGCATTTTGTCTGCTTGTAAAAATCATCAGATATTTAAGAAGAGACCAGACGCTGTAATTTGCAGTTTCTGTGAGGGGCGTTGTTTTATTTTTACTCTCCTGCTTTCGAAGGGGTAGTGGTTGTCGTTGGCTCTGCTCGCTGCACTCATTTAGATTTAGAGGCCATGACACAAACGGGAAAAACAGAGTTATTTCTACAGCAAACGTCACCCACAACTGTGCTATAAGGGTTGCACTCAAACCTACCATGATGCTGTGCACACAGCAGCAGGACATTGTTTTTGGTTTTAATTTACGGTCATGCCCATAAGTTTCTTCGTGCTATGCCTTGTCTTTAATAAGCCGGGCCAGAGGGCGGAAATTGTGTGCGGTCACACTCTTCTCCCACCCTGTAAACGTATAGAAATGTGAACACTTTAACATGTGTGATACCCCACACTGCTGTGCAGATGGAAGTTTTTCCTATAAGTACAGACATAATATGACAGGTAAGCCCCCATTGTTTTTAACCCACGACAGGCTGTGGATGTAATGTCCAGAAATATGCTGCGCTGAAAGCAAATACCTCACCTCACCTCACCATCCTCGCCTACTCGTGTGCGAAATCTTTGCATGTGGGTCCAATTAGACCAGGGAATGCCCAAAGAATATAGGAAAGTGTGGGCTGTGTAGGGTGAGCCAACAGTCACTGATTCCTATATTCTCGCCCCCATGTGCTCCAGATTAATACATGGCATAGACACCAACTCATTACCCCATCCTTACACAAATGACCGTGTCAACGGATACAGGAAGCTAGTTTCCTGGGTCAGACCATTAGAGTATGCACTTTTGGAGCCTGCTTGGCCCTTAACCTCAGCTTCTTTCTTCTGAGCTGAACTTCTCACCTTCTTCCCTGCCTCAGTTGTTCCTTCTGGCAATTTACAGCACTGCATGTGTCCTGACGTAACTCATGATTACATGGAAAGACTAACTAAATAACTCTATGTTCTGCTGGTGTGAGACAAGCTCATGATGGAGTCATCTCATTTTCTAGAAAAAAAATTCCAATTTTGTATCCATTATTCATTTTTTCTCTTCAAATAATTAATGCCTTGATTAGCATGACCCTCCGCTTGGATGATAGATCTAAATGCTGTCCGTCAAACAATACCACAGTCAAGTAAACAAAACAACAAAAAACACTGATATAGTTTTGTTCTTGATGCTCTCATTCCTCCCAGGGATGATTATTTGATTGCATCTCATCCCAACATGTGTTTTGCAGCAGACTTTGTTCCATGTTACGCATGAATAAAAAGCTGCCTTTAGACACTGATTGTTTCATTCATTAGCAGAGAGCACTTCCTCACAGACCTCCCAGCAGGCTGCCGCTGTCATTCCAACATTCCGAGCTCCACTTAAGGTCTTCACACTTGAGAAAATCTTCCATAAACTTTTTCTTTCTAATACTTTTTACCTTACTCTTAAAATATTCTTCACTCAGCCTTGGGAATAATCCTGTCAAAGATACACTTTTTCATTTATATGCAGTTTCTGATCAAGTGCCCCAAAAATACTTCCCCTCTTCTACATCAGTTCTCAAGCATGCAAATCCAGTGGGTTGGCAGTTTTCAGTACAATATGTGTCCATCTATTCTGCGCCTTCTCATCCTGCAGCCAGTTGAGCCCACAAGTCTATTCTAGCAATTTTTCTCTTTTTCAGCATTTCCTGTTCAAGATTTTACAAACAACAAAGGCGATTTTGTCTCTGTGGTTTTATTAGCTTGTGGGATCTCCTGTCTGACCCCAGAGGCATGTTAGATAGATGGCCAAGTCAGGACAGGGACACAGACTGAGGACTTGCCCCCCAGAAAGCCTGAGAAAACAGTTGTCTGCGTTGGAGGAGAAGACGGGGCTCTGGCCGAGTGCACTGTTTAAATCAAACGGGTTGCGGTTTCTCTGGCCCACTCTCTGTCTTTTCTCAACTGGTGCAGACTTTATGAGTGCAAGTGAGACTTCTCGTCTTTATTGAGGTCAACAGCATGTGTATAAGGAATTGGTCAAAATGTAATGATGCTTTTTCTTTCCTACATTTGAAATAGTCCTGTTTTTTTTATTTTTTAAATCTATTCTCAAATTACGTTTGTTATGGAAACTTTGAATAGAATGCTCATGGAGGGTTGTTATGAAACTCAAGAGTCAACAAAAAATCTAATTATTCTTACGATAAAAACAGACGTATTGGAGTGTTCTTTAATTCAATCACAGCAGTTTAGATCGATTCAGAGGCCTGCCTGACATAATGTTCCCAACTTAATACAAAAGAGCTGTCACTGCATGTTTTTCCATTATACGGTGTTGGACAACTTACTCATAAATTTACAGTATGTTCCAGTGTTACTAGAGCAGATTTTGTATGGAGGTTTATAGAAACAAAAAATCTTAAATGAAATAAAACTAAAATATCAAGTTTATGAGAACTAAAAATTAAAAATTTAACTAAAAACAGGGGTTGTGTCACCAGATTTGGCAACTAATGAAGAAACTGACAGAAACCAGTGGCAAGTCAAACTAATCAGAGAACAAATTCAGATGACAAAAGTGTGAACATTAAACACTGATTGTTTTTTAAACAATTATAATCAGCCTCACCCTCCTGCAGCATTGCTCTTTGGCCTTTCTGTTTTGTTGGAGATGCCAAGAAACACTAAGTTCTGTATGTAAGAAATTGCTAACAAATGTTACCTTTAAACAGCAATTGGTAGGGAATCGGCAGTGCTGGTAAGAGGTCCGGTGTTAACAGCCTTAACAAATGTGTAGCATGTAGTCCTTCTCATTTATTGGACTTGATTAATGATTTACTGCCACGCTGCTGCTGTACCCCTGCCAGATTTATTCCTAACTTGTACTTAAGGCCTAAAAATGCTCTCGATCCTTTCAAAGTGCCATTTTGGTTTCTGAAAATGATTGGTTTTAGCATTTTTATTGATCAGGATGGAAACGATAGCTGGCGGCAAGCTGTCTCTTTAAGCCTGACCTGAGATCTGTTTTTCCCCAGCTGCTTGTAAAGTGTCGGGGAAAACACTGCATGCTGGCTGTAGGCTGTAAAGTTCAGTCCTTTGACACAACCAAAGAGCACGTGCAGCTTTCCAGGTCCACATTACGCTCCGATAAAACATGTCTGTGCGAAGACAAAAGTCTCCTTGGATTAACAAAGTTTGAAAACCTTCAAAATGAATTGTCTCATCTGTACACTGTTTCTGACATGTTATGATGGCCGTGATATCTGCTGTTATTGTTTGATCCGAGTGGTAGTGATGTTTATTTTGGAAAAGCAGGGCTGTGTTTATGGAGGCAGTTTGAAAGTCTGTTGTGCAGATTGAGGCTGTAAATATTAATGTTGTGCTCACCTCTCTGCATGCTCTCGGCTCGCAGATATAGATGAGTGCGACAATGAAACCATCTGTGGGGACAATGGATTCTGCGACAACACAGATGGCTCATTCCGCTGCCATTGTGACCAAGGCTACACCAACCCGCCGGGAGATATGACCAGATGCGTCGGTGTGTAACTACTGTCTATTAAATATGTGTGTGGTGATACCCAGTGTATTATTTTGTTTTCAGAGACCAACACTAAAGATGAATTGATTCTGTTAACAAGTGTAGCCAAAGCCTGATTTCACGTAAGTTCATTACAACAAACATTGGCTCTAGGATTATTTAGAGTCAATTCTTCAAGTTACTGTTGCTCTAAATACTCACAAGTGGGCTATCTGTCTATTAATCTGCAGCTGAAAAGTCCAAGACAATGCACATTTGCAGTATTTTATTGATATTTGCCAAACACTACATTGTCTGGATGTTTTTGCAAATTGGTTTGCTGCTTTTGAAAATGAAAATCTGTATTTGTTGTCAAGACTTAAGCCTTGACTTTGGACTGAAAGCCAAACCACAGGTTAGAAAAAATGTGAGAATAATAAGAAATGCAGTAATACATTGTTGGTTTTCGAACAATTGTGTAAATTTCCAAAAAGGTTTACTCAAATGGAGATCATTTTATTCAGCAACCAATATTTGATGTATGCAGAGATGACTTTTGTTTCAAAATTGAATCTGTCACAAATGCAAAGCCAATAATTCAATGTCACAAGTTTATAGTAATTTTTCTGATCCCTTTTGAAGTTTCTCAATAGATATATTCTAAAATCATGACATTTCCCCACAAACCTGAAAAGTAGATAAGTTACAGTATATTTGGTCATTTATTCATTGAGGAAAATGATCCAGTATTGCATATCTGTGAGTCCCTGCACCAAGAACAGCAGCTGAACATTTTAAGTGACCGTCTTATAACTCCTGCACATCATCTTGAATCATTTTTATCCCATTATTTTGTATAGAAGAGCCTCAGCACTGTGATGTTTGTGGGTAGTGTCGTAAAAACTGCTGGATGAAGGTCTAGACTTTGACTTGTCTGTTACTGAGCATTTACTGTGTTCTTCTTTGGCCATTTTTATTTTAGTAGAACACTGTTGTCTTGCTGCATCACCCAACCTCTGTTCAGGTTTTTGGACAGACGTCCTGTGATTTTACTTCAGAATGAATAGTTTGGAATTTATTATTATGTCAGTAATAGCAAGTTGTTCAAGGCCCATCTACCACCACTTTCTTTCACATTAGTCGTTATGCTGCAGTCCAAGGTTAAGATTTCTCCAAACACTCAAATCGAGGCTTGAGCAAATTACTTTCAGCAAGCGTCAGATAGGCAGCAGTATCCTTTTTGGTGAGCATTTTGTTGTGTTCCCCTCATGGTGGACACATTAACATTATTGTTTGATAATTCAAGAGAAGCCTGTCGTTGCCTTGACTCAGGTTCCTTCATGATATTATGGACACTGACGCACAATTTTTTACCTCTATTATTTACTTGAGATCTCTTTGTCTACTTTTAGGACTTGGGTGAAAATCTGAATATGTTTTAGGTTATACAGAACTGTACAAAAGTCGTGTCACCTTTCAGTTATCCAGACCTTCTGATGGTCTTTTTTAAAGTTTTTCTTTGAACATTGGCAGCGTTTTCAATCATTTTCAGTTCAGTCCTTTTACTCAACTGTTTTCAGAGAAATGAAAATATTCACAAACTTTAAAACACACAGTGAATCACTCTAAAACACAACGAAATGTGTGAAGAACAGTCTCTTATGGCTGGATGTGAAACACTCATCCAGTAACTACGCCATAACTACGGTTATTTTGTGTGACCGTGCCATGACCTTGCCTGCATGTAAGTGCCGGATCCTTTTCTGACCTCTCGCCTGCCTTTTTCAGACGTGAACGAGTGCGAGATGAGCTTGGCGCTGTGCGGGGAGGCCCTGTGTGAGAACGCCGATGGAAGCTTCCTGTGCATCTGCCCCAACGACAATGAGGAATTTGATCCCATCTCCAGCCAGTGCCGCGCCATGGGTACTAGAGCAGCACTAGCACTCACAAAGACTCACGGGACTTAATTCTCTATTCCATCATTGGGAGATGGAGTTGTCCCTGATTTAATGAGCCGTCTCTCATTATCCAAACAAGGGTGACGAGGAGGACATGGCTTGCTCCACAAGTGTCTTTTGACCTGTCTGTTTCCATTTGTTTTATAGACTGGGATTGTGGTTGGGAGGGTTGCCTACTAAAATTTGTATTAGCCTAATCCTTCAGACAAATGATGAAGCAACTCCTTCAGTAGAGCCAAGCAAAAGCCCTCAGGACCTAATTACTGTAAATGCATTCCCCCACCAAGACAAACAAGGATAAGGTGTAGTTATAGCAATTACATCTTAAAACACATTTCTCTTGTCTGTGTAAAAATTATTTTAAGTGCAGGGATTAAGGTATGCAATGTATTGTAATTTCAGAAAGACACTCTTTTGAGTCATGGAAACACCATTGCATATCCAGCTCGATAGGCTTATGTGTACACAAAATGGGTGTATTTACATTATTGAGCGGCGCGCCCTCAGCCGGGATGTTTTTTCTTCTGCCTGGGCACTAAACCCCAGTTATGCCTCTGTGTACCTTTTTGCCACATTCCTCTGTTTGCTTTTGACGTGTGTGAATCAATCATGTGAGACTGAATGGTGTGTTGACTCACATGCCAGTGTTTCCATTTGGCTAAGCCAGCAGCTTAACGATGAAATGGCCGAGCCCATGTCTTTGGACAAATGAGCAGGCTCAGCAGTGGCAGGCAAGGGTAATGCTCTACCTGCTGGATGCATGCAGATATCATAACTGACCCATTTGATGCTTTTACCTTGTAATGATGGTTTTTTAAAGTGTGGGATCATCTGTCATTTTATGCACTGGAAGATCCTACCTCAGCAGCAAGATTTGCATACAGATCCTTAACCACCAAATCCCTTCCAGATGAACAGGTGCTTTGCTGATCATGACCCCTGACATGTACTGACCTAAAGAAATGCTCTCTTTATTCATCTACAGCTGAGCTTGACACCAAACCCATCCTTGTATCCACTTCATCAGATGAGGAGAGAAAGGCTTGTTATTACAACTTACTTGATGCAAACTTCTGTGACAATGTTTTGTCCCACAACACCACCAAGCAAGAGTGCTGCTGCACGGTTGGGGCTGGCTGGGGGGACAACTGCGAGATCCATGCCTGTCCTGTTCCAGGAAGAGGTACAACATGAGGCTGACTCTCTGTATCAACGCTTAATCAAAATACAACGGAGAAAGTTCATTTTTAAGGACCTTTCCTTTCACTAAATTTTCACTTTTTATTTATCTTACAGACGATTTCAACCAGCTGTGCTCTCATGGCAGTGGACTTTTACCTTTGCCTGTTTCCTCTAGGCAGAGTCATGGAGATCAACAGCCTTACAAAGGTAAACTCTTACTTCAAAGCTCCTGTATTTTAATGATATACCTGAGTTTTCATAGCTTCTCTCCAATCTAAACTTTACATTGGCAATGAAAGCTGGAATGACCCTGTTTTATTTCTACCTGTAGCAATTTTTAAAGCCAGACAGACAGACGTAATCCCTTACCACATTCAAGAGACTAACTCTAAAGCCAACCAAGGCTTAATAGGATACCTGCCTGCATTTCTAGTTTCTGCAACTATAGTCTGTCTGACAGCTTCTGACAATGGGCAAGAGTGACATTCTAAGCAAGATGCCACTTCTTTTAGACACAGTGTCTCGACACAGTATATTAAGGCGTGAATTTCTCTGTCCCTCAGATGCAAATGAATGTGAGATGTTTGGACCTGAGATTTGTAAGAATGGACAATGTTCAAATCTCTTTTCTACGTATACTTGCTTCTGTCGCTCCGGCTTCTACTACGACAACATACGGCTTGAGTGTGTGGGTAAGAAGCAACATCTACTCTTTTTTGAATTTTTAAAACATTACAAAACATCATCATTGTTATAACAAAGATGACTGGTCGACTGGTGTGTTTTTCAGACCTCTTACATAGACCAAACTTTTCAATTACCTCATTGTTTTGCATTCTGTCCAGCCAGTATTCAGCCTTGATGCATCTCAAGCAATTTCATACAGTAAATGAAAACCAGTGGCACACAATCAGTCTTTTCATTTCAGTGTTCTGAGTAATTATACCAATATGTTCAAATGCAATGGATTTTTTCCTGATGATTTATGTCTGTGTGCTTCTCTTTGTTCGTGCATGTTTAGATTATGATGAGTGTGAATTTGGAAATTCCTGCGAGAACGGAGCATGTGTGAACACAGCCGGGTCTTTCAACTGTTTCTGCAGTCCTCCGTTAGTCCTGGACAGCTCGAGGCGGCGCTGCATCAGTCTCAACACCACAGAAGGTATGATACACACACAACTGTTTATACTTTCTTTGTTTCAAGATGGGGTTGTCACAATACCACAAACTTTACCACACTGTCATTATGGCCAGAATAATTAATCATTTATTTTGGAATAGCAGGGCTGTGTTTATGGAGGCAGTTTGAAAGTCTGTTGTGCAGATTGAGGCTGTAAATATTACTGTTGTGCTCACCTCACTGCATGCTCTCAGCTCACAGATATAGATGAATAAGGTATAGGTGAAAAAGGTACCCAGATTAACTGAAAAACAAAGATCCATAAGGCCTAACATCTGCCATCAATACAGTGTATTGATAATATGTTATCAATATTATTTTGTAGATATGTCCAATATAATCAAAACTGCTGTATGAAGAAATCCCTTTTTCAAAGAAGAATTTGGAACATTTACATGCTGTTTTTTGGGGATTTACCTTGGTTTATTTTGTATAAACTCTTTCATTCTGTGTCCCAGAGCCTGTTGAATTGGGTCATGGTGTGCACTTGGATATTTGCTGGCAGCGACTTGAGGGGGACAACATGTGTGCAGATCCCCTTCCAGTTAAAAGAACTACGTACACTGAATGCTGCTGCCTGTTCGGCATTGCCTGGAGTGGACAGTGTGCCTTCTGCCCAAGGAAAGACTCTGGTGAGCTGCAGGATGTACATGAAACAGAGATTCTATTTCATAATCAAGTGGCTGTTATGTAATAGATTAATCTAATAATGACATTCTTGAATTAATCATGACAGTCACTTTGCCCCATGTGCTGCTGTACAGCTGACTACGCAACAATGTGCAACCTGCGGGGAGGCTCAGATAGTCTTCGAGAGAGGATAGGATATGAGTATGGTCTAGAGGGGCCAGAAGATCCAGCAGAGCATTTTCTTTCACCATACTGGGATAACTACGGTGGCCCTGCAGGAACATACGACATCCCAGAGAGTGACTACAGTGTTCAGCAGCCACCAGCTCGTGTACCCATCATACAACCAGAGAGACACCAGCCTCAACCAGTGGATTCCTATGCTGGTGCGTATGTGAATTCAAGTCTGACTTGTCTTATCATACATCATACAGATTGCAGAGCACTTTCTTCAGTTTCAAGTAACTGTTTCCTCAGTGTAATTGAGAAAACAATGTGAACTGGAAGAGTGGAGTTTAAGTTGAAGCCTGGAAGACCACAAAAATGTTCAGAGAGAACTCTTTGTAGGAATGCTTGAAAGGCAAATGAGTATGACCTCAAAAGAAGATGCTGAAGATTGAGCTGGCTCTGTAGTGGATCACTGTTCTACTGTGGAGCGACACCAGTATACAGGAAATTTGACTTTCACGGAGGAGTCATCAGAAGTAACGCTTTTCTGCAGCCTTAGATCGAAATTCAGCATCAGAAGTTTCCAAATGGACCAGTTGGAGGCATTTTAGAGATGAGTTCTGTTGACTGATGAAGTTAGCATAGAACCTTTTGACTGCAAAGGTATGTTGGATGCAGTATTTCATGTAAGAACACCTCACACTGTCAGTGTTGAGCACAGGAGTGGATAATTTACATTTTAGGTTTGTGTTTCAGCCAGTAGTACAGACATTTCTCTTGTCAAGACAAAAATGTATTCAGTTAAATATGATACTGTTAAAAAAACAACTACAACAAAAAAGATACAAGCCAGATATGGACAACAGAATGAAGATCTGAAACAAACCTCAAAATCCAAAATCCATTATGGATTGTCACAAGAGCCACATGAACCATGAAGCCACATGAGCCTGAAAATGTCTTAAAAAACTCAGTGATGAGAGCTCAAAAGAGCAGTGCCTAAAACTGAAGGAGTCTTAGTCTTAGTTGCCAGTCTCCAAGCTGTTTTTGGCTGAAACACAAAAGTTTGGACCAAGAAATCAGTTACAGGTACTTTTAACCTGTAGGCGTGATGACAATCAACTGTGGCAACTCCTATTCACTGACTGGTTCTGTGAAGTTCCACTGGACCCATCTGAGGGGTTGAAGTCTGTTTGTGAAATTTATAGAAAGATCCTTTATCCATGTCCTTTATGCCTGTATTTTTCCAGAAGATTTCTATGAAGGATTTCCCAGATGGTTTTGTGAATCAAACAGTCTTGTGCATCAGATCTTTTTTTTTGGATAGAAATTCTAAAAAGTGATTTTGCTTAAAATATTTAGAATGTAGAATGTATTGCCTTCATCATCAGAAATATCATCGTTTCCTGCATGATTATCCACCATCATGAACAGATTCCAACCTTCACGTGCCACTGGAACTGTTATGCTATAAACTATAAAACAGTATATATTTTAAAATTGTACAGAACTAGATATTAAAAGGATACATTATATATACATATATATGTATACCAACAGTTACGGCATAATTTTATTAACCAATGTTTTTTTTAACTTAATTTTGTGTTCAATCAGAGCGCTATGATGGCTTCGAGGGTCTCCAAGCAGAGGAATGTGGGATCCTGAATGGATGTGAAAATGGCCGCTGCGTTCGTGTGCGTGAGGGCTACACCTGCGACTGCTTTGACGGTTACGAACTTGATCTAGACAAGATGGCCTGCATAGGTAGGTCCTTTCAGCAGCATCCTGGATATCTTTCTCAAGGGACCACCCACATTTAGGCTATAGAGAAATGAAATGTTCATGGACTTCCAATCAATAGGATGATCAATCACTCCATTTAATCTGTTTAAAAATGTGGTGATGAAGCTTGAAACCAAACACTTGTGAACTCACCCTTCAAGCTCTAGCCCTTTGGAGCCGTGTCTTGGATTAAATTCATGCTGTTTATCATCAGGCTCAAGGAGAAACTTTGAATTTAACAACCTTGCATTAAGTTAGGGTTTATGGAAACTAATGAAAGCAATGCACTCCTTAAAAACCACCGTGCGTTACCCTTTGGTTTGAAATTCCCTCGTTGCTCACTGCCAAGAGTTAGGAGACCTTGAATCTTAGCCACACATGAATTGCATGAGATATTATATCTCTTAAATGTACTTTGTTTGTTTTGTGAGAAAGTGAGACTGTTTTCCTGTAATGAAATGCTACGATTGCAATGTTCTGTCTGCATACGGGCTTATCGGTTTCAAGGCCAGTCGTTTGTTCCCATGGAAAGTGATTATTGAACTCTGTGGAAACATGTGGGAGCAGCGCAACTCGTGCCATACTTCCTTTTTAGAAATATCACCACTCACATTTCCTCTGAAGAACATAACATAAACAGAACGAGGGTCAGTTGAAATTGAATGCACTGAAATGACAATTAGACTTCCTAAAAAGGGACCCTCCTGAAAAAGGAAAAGAACAGTACACTGAAGGCCAAAAGGAAACATAATCAAACACATTGTTAATTTTACCATCATTCTTAACAGTAAAGTGATCTGGGTGGTTTGGAATTCAAGTTCAGTTTGTGGCCAGCTGACATGATGACATGTTTAATTAAAGATATGCAAGAGAAAATATTAGGTAACATGTCATTTTGTTAGGTGAAGGCTTTAATCCTCCAAATGGGCCCTTTAGTGGACCTAGTGGAGGAGACTTCTCTCCAAAACCCATATGTACCCCAAATTTAAACTTACTACAGTCATACGTGGCACTATAATGAATAAGTTTATGTTCTGATAGTTGTCTCAGATAACTTGGACTAGAGTCAAAGTTTGCTTATGATTTTAATATCTGCCTCTTTTTTTCAGCTGACACTTAGTACTGAAATTATCACATTTCTTTTTACTTTTTTCCAGTAGACTAAAAAACTTTCTTTTGATCTTGAATCAGGAGCTATATGATAATGTGTTATCTTCTAAATACTGTTAGAATCACGACCTCCACCAGAGCAACACGATTACACGACAATGCATATAAATAGCACACCACTTTTGGCACATGTTTCTGTGTTACTTATATGCATCATCTTTTGTGTATGTTTTATGCAGTTGACAAGACACTTTCAAGGGTTTGGGTCAGGGTAAAAGTACAGAGTGGGGTTTTATCTTGAAAATCTGACAATTACACAAAAAACAAGGCGATAGAGTAATACTACACAATAGAAATTATTATTAATAATAATAAAAATTTATTAACATCCTTCTCTCCACAAATCTTCATTCAAGTGCTCCTAAAACTAACTCAGACATTGTTTGGATACTTTATCATGTGTTTTGAGGAATATCAGAAGTTTCTGTTTCACCTAATATTTGATCAAGCCTTTTTGAACATTTTATCACCAGAATTATTTAAATATCAACCTTTTAATGTCATCGCTAAGAGAGAATCTATGGGATTCTTTTTCTCTTTTCCCAGGGTCAATAAAAATTAGAACCAATGCTTCTTTTTAGTATATGTTTGAGATGTGACTTTAAATTATCAAAAATTGGAAAAAGTAATATTCACTTTTAGCATAAAACACAATTTCTTGAAAAGATACTGTATAGTCACTGAAATGTGTGCTATACCAAACAGTAGAGCAGGTGATTAAAGGGTTAAATAGACAAAATTCCCTAGTTTTGCACATGTGATGTAATGTGATGTCTCAATTTATGAAAAAGTGTGTGGAAAATGTTTTATGCCCAGTGAGACAGTCAGTGAGTCACCTTCTCTGGGGAAGCAAAGGTCCAGATTTTGAATCCCCTTTTGAACTATCTTGCCAACACTGCTGCAAGTTATATATGTGGTACAGTATGTTTGCAAATGTCATTTAGGTCAGCATGGTTCAGTTAGTCATCATCTGCTAAAACCCAGAGCTGCTAATTTTGCTTTTGAGTAATTCAGTGTAATTTAAAATACTGAATTCGCAAAGAAAGGAAGGAAGGAATAAAAGAAAGACGGACCAGTGAATAAGAAATATTAATTATTGTAGCATTTCCACTTCTCACTCCCATGAGGCCCCTCAGCAGCAGATGTGGAGCAGGCAGCTGTTGAATCACTGCTTACTAACAGTACAAATCTCCTTTTCCTGCAGACATAAATGAGTGTGAGGACATCAGCGACAACGTGCCCTTGTGTCAGAACGGGCAGTGCACCAACACAGAGGGATCTTACAAGTGCACCTGTTTGCCGGGCTTCGTGGTCTCTGCCAAGCCACACAAATGCATCCCAACAATCCCAGAGTCTGGGCTAAGGGAAGCAGGAAACTGAGATGGAGACTGTTGGAACGCTGACTTCTCCTGCTCCCTCAAAGATAATCTCTCTGCCCTTTTCCCCAAGGGCCTGGCACTAAACCTCTAACAGTAACACTGAAACGTCCAAGCTTTTATCCCTAAATACCAAGCACACACATAGGTACACAAACATGAACATACAAAATCACACACACACACGCACACGCACACACACTGATCTGTATCTCCTTCAAACACATTCAAGAGGAAAAGGAATTGTGCAGTGAATGTATTACATGGGATTTAGTATTCACCAGATATCCATTTGCCTTAAAGGGATTTTGTGGACTGATCTTTTATATTCAGTGACCCCTGGCAATTTGATATGCAGATATTCTTTCCACATTATTTTCTTTGTCAGTTTCCTTTTGTAAAATGGTGTTATTTATTTCATTGACATGAGGGGCCTCAGCAAACTAAGAAAGTGATCTATTTCAGAGGGCAGACTTGATTCCTCTTGTTTTACTTGTCACCAACTGACAACAGAGACATTGTGTGGAGGTAATAAATGTATTTTGTACAAGAAGGAATGTCACACTTTGTGATATATGAGCTAGGTCAACAAATAATGGAATTTTTCCCACCGCTGCCTTTCTTCAAGATTCAAGCCGAAGTTGAAGAATCTTTGGACCAAGAAGCAGGAAGTCAACACAGCCAAACTTTGACATTAAAAAGCTTCAGCCTTTATGTGGGCATGGACTGTAGATGTATATGATGATCTGTGTAATGTTCTGAAAATGGTGTAATAGGTAGAACCTGCCTTCCTTTGTTTTTTACACCATTTTCCTATACTGACCCCATTGTTTTTCGTTTTAACAGTATTAACTTGTTTTATACTTCAGGAAAAGATAAGAAAAGGAAAAAAATTAAAAATTCAACAACTGAAAGTACAGAAAATAGATTTTTCTGAAATGATCTGCAAATATCTCTGCTTAAAGTGAGAAATTGGTTTTATGCACCAGTGTCACACAGGCAATAGGATTTCTCATCCATCCTCAAAGCAATTGGATCTCCCATCACATCATTCCCATGTGTGCAACTCTACATGCATGCAAAGACAAAGGCTTC
The DNA here is from genome assembly GCF_036924035.1 of Leuresthes tenuis. Classification (NCBI taxonomy): domain Eukaryota; kingdom Metazoa; phylum Chordata; class Actinopteri; order Atheriniformes; family Atherinopsidae; genus Leuresthes; species Leuresthes tenuis. Next base: position 24,167,535 of record NW_027325369.1, read on the forward strand.
ATCGGAGAGGTTTGGTATATTTTGTACAGATCTAGTACTATGTATTATTTTTGTTACATATTCTATCAATGCATTATAGCACAACCATATTTCTATTTGACATAAAGCATCAAACGTAAGACTAAATCTGGCATTAAAGCTTTGTAGATTTATATATGTCTGTAAAAATGTTTTTTAAAGCATATCTTTTAATGTATGAGGAGAGTGGCTGACACTGTACCATAGGAACTGTGTGAATACTCTGCCCTGTGGAGCAGACAATGAATTATATTTTTTGGAAGTGGCAGCACTGTTCAAATCAGACATTTTGTTCCCTTAAGTTCACAACAAAGACGATAATTTTTAAATGAAAACAGTAAGAGAGAGAAAGAGTGAGCATTATTTTTGGTTAGTCTTCGATGGATCCTTTTGTAATTTATGTATCTCAGACATCAGCATCAGCATTCTTGTTTGGTTTTCTAATCCCCTTTCATTCCTTTTAGTCTTTCATATTTTGTCTTTCATATTCAGTAATCTCAGTAGAACAGAAACACTTTGGTGTAATAATACATTGGCAGGATGACTACACTTTATGATTTTATGTCATTAACCAGCATTCACAGCCTGTAAACCTTCAGCTGTATAAATGTTTTCACATGATATCCACTGTGCTATACTGCGCTGTTTAAATCATTAACAGAACCGGACCAGAAATCTAACAATGAGGTTAAAGTTGAAGTACTGAAAGCCTTTCAAAAAATTAAATAACTTGAGACAAATGTTGTTAAGTTGTGGTCATTATCATGCTCATTCATTTTGTTTACCTCTTGACTGTAATCACTATCAGTCAAATAAAACATGAAAAACATCAGACTCTTGATAATTTTCTATCAAAAAATGGCACCCAACACACTTTGCATTTCAAAATTGACATTTGCACAATTTAGTGCTTGAATGCTAATAATTGTTGGTCATTGTGTACTAGAAGTCAGATGTTATTCATACACAAAATAATGTCCTTAAAAGGTTCATTCAAGAATGCACATGGATGATTGTTACTTTACTATAGCTGTGATGTGTTTGGCAGTGGTAGAAGATTTTTATTTAATCTTTCACAGCATTCACACCCCAATATGAAAATACTGAGATCCTTAGTTGAGTGTTTTAGAAAGACAATAAACAAAAGCTGCAACCGCATGTACTGTAAACTATCCAAACACTCCAAGTTATCAGACCCGATGGCAGACGTGTCCAAGTATACTGATGGCACTAATGTTATTGGGTTATTGTTTAAGCTAAAACTGACTGATTATTATTAGCTGCTCATAGTAGAGCTTGTTTTCTACTTATTACTATTTGATGTATGACAGATGAATAATGTACAAATTCAAATCAATAAAATTTGGTAATTTAATGATAAAAGCTGATCTTGCAGCTCTTGAGAAAAAGCATTTCTTCTCACCTCTCGATTTTGGTTATTTGACAGCAGATGTTCACATCTTTTATTGAAAAAAAGAAAATGTTATTTATCCTGATATGTAGTCCGGAGACACATTGTTGCCTACAAACAGTCTTACATGAAGTTTAAAAAATATATATTTAAATTTCAATTCAATTACTTATTGTCCTATGTTTCCCTCTGGTGGCAAAATGTTTGAACTGCATAGTCATGAACCTTTTTTGCCTACTTTAAGATAACTTTTCCCTATTTGTCTTCTCGCGACGTGACCCTTCTGTAGACATTTCATCTTATGTTGTAGTGCATTATAACCAAAGAGGTCGTAACTGCACATTAAGCTTTCGGGTCAGCGGACGAAAAAGAAATCCACAAATGATCCTTCGAGGTTTCCGTACTGCACGAGTATATCCCGGAGGAGTTTTGGGAAATTGCGTTTATCCCAGATACAATACTTACACTCCATAGTTAGCACCGTTTGGGTGTTTTATATTGGAATACATCTCCCATAAGGCAACGTATCTCATACTTGTTCCATTTGACTCGAGCTACAAGCTCTCGTGCGGTGCTTGGCTGCAATATAGATCTTTGTGTAATAACGGTAATTCGAGCCGATAGAGATCATTAGCGTTAGCTAGCATTGTTTGAATGCCATTGGACAAGGAGATACTTAACTGGAAAGCTAGAGTACGTGTGGGTTTGTTGAAAAAGTATCAATAGGTCAGTAGCAATGTAACTAATATCACGTGTGATACTTGTGAATGTGGGCTGTGTGACACTCATGTCCTCATCACCTTTGTTGACACAGTATTGTGAAGTAATATTTGGAGGACCAGCATTAAATGTGTTGGTGTCTTTGCTATTTGTAGTTATCCGCCTCAAAACACAGCAGCACAGCATCATTTTCTGCTGTATCAGTCATTAACACACACCCCCGTTAACTTTGTATGGTCCACTAAATTATTGGCTTTCCCTGGCTTTGAAAGGGGTTCTAGTCACTGTAATAAAGGTTGAATTTCCTCATGGCAAAAGAAGAATTCATTTCCCAAAGGAACAAAACAGACACTTCAGTTCTTCGAAACAGGAAAATCCATTCCTCGACAGGAGAGTCCAGTCAGTCACCAATCACTCCTGTGGCAAAAGACAACAGCATTCAAAATGCTGGACGCTTGTCAGAAGATGACACCCAGTCCTCAAATGGCTCATCTTCTCAGTTTTTTGGCGGGGGAAGTAATGAATCCCCAAGCAAACTGCTGCTGATGCTGGTGGTGGGACTGTCTTTCTCTACACGCCTCTACAAGATAACAGAGCCTCCACATGTCTGGTGAGTAGAGTTCCCTACAGATTAATGCATTTTATCAGTGTGGCATTTTTAGCCCTGATGGCTCTGCTGTGTGTTTCAGCTGGGATGAAACCCACTTTGGAAAGATGGGAAGCTACTACATAAACCGAACCTTCTTTTTTGATGTCCATCCTCCTCTTGGAAAAGTAAGACGGCTGTGTGTTGCTTTCATGTAGACTCAGGGGGTCTTGGTGCAGACTCTGGAATGACGTGTTGGAATGACTCTGTTGCAGATGCTGATCGGTCTCGCTGGTTATATGACTGGCTACGATGGCACCTTTCCCTTCATAAAGCCAGGAGACAAGTACGAGCACCACAACTACTGGGGGATGAGAGGGGTATGCTGCTTTCCTCGCACTGCATGTCTCAACTTTAAAAGGATTAGATGTGCTAAAGCTGCAGCTGTTTTTGTCCCGACTCATTTTTTACAGTTATGTGCCGTGTTGGGTTCCTTCCTCCCAATCTTTGCCTACCTCATAGTGCTGGAGCTGTCTCAGTCTCACAGTGCTGCCCTCATCACTGCCACCCTGCTCATATTTGGTTAGTAATTAACGATCATTAGCTGGAGCTACTGTTGTACAAATAATAGGTTTTAATGGAAATATAAACAGGATCTTAATCAAATATATGTAAAAGTCACATAATTAAAGGTGTTTAAATCTCTACCTTCCTGACAGACACAGGCTGCATCACCATCTCTCAGTACATCCTGTTAGACCCCATACTCATGTTCTTCATCATGGCAGCAGTGCTGAGTATGGTCAAGTTCAGCCAGCACAGATACGGGTGAGATGCCACTAAAACCTTTATCTAATTCTTTTTGTTCACTGTTTTGGTGATCAGTTGAGTAAGTTAATTGTCAACCTCATGTTTAATGTAAAATTGCCACACATTGCATATTAAATTAGCTCTCAGGTCCGACTTTAGGCTGTTGCATGCTTGGGTAATTTTCTTACTTGCTGTTGATGGTAAAAACAGATGATACAAACATTGTCTGAGCTTTTATCAAGCAGTAAAGGAGCAAATGATTTCTCCCCCACTTACTGTTGTTTTCAGGCCTTTCACTGCCCCCTGGTGGCTTTGGATGGTACTGTGCGGTGTAAACCTTGCTGGAGCTCTTGGAGTTAAGTTTGTGGGTCTGTTTATCATCCTCCTGGTTGGGCTGAACACAATCTGTGACCTCTGGAGACTTTTGGGAGACCTGAATCTCTCACTGGTAAACAGAGGCATATTTTGATAATTGTAATTGTTTGTTATTATTTGTTTGAAATTTTGCTGGCTACCCACCATCTTGTCTGGCTGCAGATGGAGATTGCGAAGCACTTCTTGGCTCGGGTTGTTGGACTCATTCTGCTTCCACTCTTCCTTTATGTTACAATATTTGCTATCCACTTTGTTGTGTTGAACAAAAGGTGAGTTTGATTGTTGAAGAAAGCGTGATCGTTGTACAGTGTCCGCCGCATTGTTTGAATGATCGTGGTTGTTTTCTCTTGCCAGTGGACCGGGTGACGGTTTCTTCAGTTCTGCCTTTCAGTCCCGCCTGATTGGGAACAACCTGCACAACGCATCCATGCCTGAGTGTAAGTCTCAAACACAGCTGTGAGTAAAACCAAACGCTGCTGCAGCTGTGTTTACTAAAAGTAGAAAAAGATGTAAAAGAGAAATGTGGGCATTTCCCCAAAAATATTAGCCAGATGGGTTGAATGTTTGTTTACATTCTGCTGTCTTAGCATGTCAGAGTTTTAGCATTAAAGCTTATTTACGCTCAGTTACAGAATTGGTATGTATGTAGGGTCGTTACGAAAACACTTCAAACAGCAGTTCAAACATTTTAATGGTGAAGTCGTGGGGATCTTCTGTTTTTCTGATGCAGACCTGGCATATGGCTCCACCATTACAGTGAAAAACCTCCGTATCGCCGGGGGTTATTTACACTCTCACTGGCACTTATACCCAGAGGGAGTTGGAGCAAAGCAGCAGCAGGTTAGGCTGCAGGTGTAACTTTGAAATGTTGAATTGTATATGTGATGGACTGCATTACTCTCTTATTTGTAATCAACAGGTGACCGCCTACCTCCATAAGGACTACAACAACTTGTGGCTGGTTCATAGACAAGATGAAAATGATAGTAAGAAAATGATGATCAGTTTTTTAGTGTCCTATTACAGTTATTTCCCACTGTCATTACTGGACCTTTTAGTTCTTCATGATGCCATTGTCCTGCTCTGTTGGATTGAGATTTCAGGACTGTGGAGATGAAGGCGCATCTTGTGAAGTGCTTGTTTGAGTGCTTGTATTTTGACAGTAATTTATTGTTTTTCTTTGATCAGCTCAGTCAGAGACCCCTGATCTGGTTCGTCACGGTGACATAATTCGATTGGAGCACAAAGAGTAAGTATCATAAGTCCTCTGTCCAGATTGATGTCTCAATCCAGTTTTTTTTAAATGCTTATTTTTATTTTTATTTGTTTCCAGGACAACCCGTAACCTTCACAGTCACCTCCATGAAGCCCCTCTAACCAAGAAACACCTTCAGGTTACAGGCTACGGAAGTGTGAGTACATTTCTAACATAAGTCTGTCATTTTTCACACTATTACTGTACATACAGTCAACATGAAGAAGATTGCTAAACTGTTTATCTTATTGTGCCTGTTGTTAGAATGGAACAGGGGACACCAATGACCTGTGGCAGGTGGAGGTGTGTGGAGGTCGAAAGGGCGAACTGGTGAAGGTGCTGCGCAGCAAAGTTCGCTTTCTGCACAGAGCTACCGGCTGTGTGCTTTATTCCTCTGGCAAGACTCTTCCAAAGTGGTAAACCAGTCTTCTCAGCACCAATCTAATTAGCTTTTCTGCATATGGACAGTCATGCACTTCAGGTTTGATCTCTGTTCAGGGGCTGGGAGCAGGTAGAGGTGACCTGTAGTCCCTACTTGAAGGAGACTCCAAGCTCTCAGTGGAACATTGAGGACCATATCAATCCCAAATGTATGACGAACACAGCACATATACTTCTGGGTTTTTTGTCTGTATTTTGTTGATGTCAGATGCTATTTGATATCTTACCATTTATTTTCATGTGTTCTGGCAGTACCCAACATAAGTCTGTCTGTACTGAAGCCAAGTTTTCTGGAAATCCTACTCGAGTCACACATTGTTATGTTAAGGGTGAGTAACTATGGCAAAATGCCCTCAAAGAATCTGTATTGTTAAATTGAAAATGTATTGTTTTGTTAATTGTGTGTCATTTTAGGGTAATAGTGGCTTGAAACCCAAAGACAATGAAATGAATTCCAAACCTTGGCACTGGCCCATCAACTACCAGGTGCATTGAACGATCAGTAGTTAATTTATTCCTTTAAACTTTAATCTTTCTTTTTTTCACAAAACTGTTCTTAACACCAAATGTTGTTGGTGTGTCTGCATGAAGGGATTGAGATTTTCGGGAGTCAATGAGACAGAGTACCGTGTTTACCTGCTGGGAAACCCTGTAAGTGTTTAAAGCATGCTTCATTTTCCAGTCGTCATTCTCATCTGACCGACACGGATACGTTTACAAATCTTTTCTTTGTCTTCTTCTTCAGGTGGTTTGGTGGATAAATCTGGCCAGTTTAGGCTTGTATCTCATCATGGTGGCAATGGCATCTGTGGTCATTCAAAGAGGTTTCTCACTGGGGCGAAAAAGAAAAGGTAGGATTTTAGACACTGGTCAGTCATGGCTGCAGCAGAGATAAGAGGATCATTTATACATGTCTGGTAATCTGCTCTGTGTTTCAGAGCATTCTCGCGTGCTCACAAGAGGAGGAGGACTGTTGCTCCTTGGCTGGCTGCTGCACTACATCCCCTTCTATACTATGGGTCGTGTCCTGTATTATCACCACTATTTCCCTGCAATGCTCTTCAGCAGCATGCTAACAGGTACTCGATCCCACTGGATTTAGCCCAGTTTCAACGTATAACGCAGGGGTTTTCAAATTGAGTGAAACTGAATGGCAAGTGCCGAGGGACAGACTTCCTGTATGTATGAGATTAAAAAGAAGAAAAAGCAATTAAGGATTAAGATAAAAATGAGGACATTTTTCATCTAAAATAGCATCTTTGAGTCCTAATTGAATTATTCCATCAGAATTATTACATGATAGCCTGAGTGGAATTATTTGAGCTAATTGCTAAAAGTGCTTGAATAATTTCCATCCACCTGCATAAACAAAGCTGGATGATAGAATGAGAAATGTAATGTTATCGTCGTTATTTTCACATCACTCTCTAACTTTTGCACTCCTTCCGTCTACAAACTATTATTTCAAAGCGCCTCGTTTCTAATATTCTGCATTTGTTACTGCATGAGGCTTCACTCGTGTTGGTTGCAGTTTTCTGTTTAAAGCACTCTGTGTGTCACAGGGGTTACATTGGACATCCTGTTGAGAAGTGCTGACCTGATACTCCCCCCGCCTTATTCTGATTGGCTGCAGAGAGGCGGGCAGATGGTACTTCTATTCAGTGTTCTGTACAGGTGAGCTGAGCATTATGAAGGAACATCTTGTGTGCAGTTCACTGTCACATCCCGCCTGTCCACACTGATGTCTGCTGCATTTTCCTTGTGATTATTCGGTCACTACCTCTTGATGCTCCCTGTGTGCCTTGTAAAATGATCTCATGAATGAAAATGAATTGAATTATATAAATCCATATAATCCTTTCTGTCTGCCAGCTTCTACCTGTTTTATCCGCTGTCCTACGGCATGACGGGCCCATTAGCACACGAGCCAGGCAGCGTCATGGCTGGCTTGAAGTGGATGGAGTCCTGGGAGTTTTAGTCTGCGCCGCATGATCATGACACTAATGCTTCAATATATATATACTGTTCTCAATGTGATAGTCTCAAAGAGTTTTGGACTGAAAGTGTTTACACATAAGTATTTCTGTAGGTTTTTGTTAAGGGGCTGGGTGAATCTCTACCTGTCCAAGTATTGGTGTCACAGCATGTCATGTGTTGTAAGCCATCACAGATGAAGGACACTCGATGAGACGGACATGAACTTCTGCAATGTAGAAGACAGTGTTGTGGAGTCTATGAAGATAAAGTAGACTTTGATCATCACCAAGCTGCCTTAAGTCACAACACTACTTCCATCTATATAAAGCAAAAGTGCCTGAAAGATACAAATGACTGATAACCTGAAAAGTTCAAATGATGCATTTTCTTGATTAAAACAACACACATAAGGTTACAGGTTATCAAAGTGTGTACTTTCATTTGCAACTGTCCTGATCTTTGTGATGGCATTTTTATATTGTACTTAGCCTTTAGTGCTGTCTAGAATGACTACTACTGACTACTGACTCTGTTTACATTTTAGTGTGACCAATAAATAGGGTTATTCTTGTATTTTCTGCCCTCTTGTGCTATATACTGAAACAAAATAGTTAGAAATGTGATACAATTAAAAGGGAAATCTAACAAAATACTTACAAATCCTAGAAAAAAGCATCTTGAAGTAACCCATTAACCTTGTAAAAAGATTCAAAAGACTCAGACCGACTCAATTTGCTGCATTCGAAGCAGTGTCCATCAACAACTTTAGGAGATCAGTAAGCATTTTAAAGGACATTACAGATACAGGCAATAAAAAGACAAATGATAAAATAATGAATGGAAGTGACAAAGCTGAAAGAGAAACTGACATAAACCATTTTGATTGGTCTGATTGTTCATAGGAGATTTATTTGCAATTCTTCACAGAAACATGTCAAAATGTGCACATCTCCTTAATTCTTCCTTTTTGAATGATTGTACAATAACTGCATAAAGGAATTTAAACTATCAATTACAGGAAATACTTGGATAAGATATAGAATTGTAAGATTTTATCTAATATATTTCTGCTTGTAGCCAGAACACCTAGACTACGTTTCTAATGAAAAATGTAAAGTAAGATACTAGAAAATAAGTTGTTCCTGCAAAACAGCAGTGAGAATGGGGATAGCTGACAATGCTAAAAAAGCAGAAAAAAACTTTCAATTGCTGAAAAAACAGGTTGCTGAAGTCTTGGTTGAAGGAATTTGAAGTTGAAATAACAATAGTGGAATGATTTAAACCTATTGGAAAAACGGATTTAAAAAAATGCAAAACGGACAAAAAAAAGTAGTTTTCATGTTTTTGAAGCTGTCACATTTCAAAACTGGCTTAATATTTGCTGAACCATTTGGTAATAGCTGAATGTCTTGTGACCCATTTAAAGTTTGAAAGGTGTCTCCAGCTGAAAGTATGCAGAAGTAGTTAGGTTGGAAAGATAAAGAAGTTTTTGAAGAGTTGAAAGCACTTTCCATTCATTTGAATGACAGGAAAAGTTTAGTAAAAGTTGAATATTTTAAAAAGAATAAAAGTTAGAAACACCAAAAATAATAGCAGGAATCTCCTGAAAGAGCTGAACGTTTTGATACCTAAATTGTAGAAATCGCTGAAAGTATGCAGGAGTAGTTAAGCACCGAAAAACGGCAGAATGATAATAATAAAGGGAAACAGGAAATTAATAGTGAGAATGCTTTACAGCACAATTCTCCAACACCAGAAGAAACAACCAGATGAATCTATGTGATGTGTTTTTTTGTTCCTTGATGTTTGATTTATTTTATGACGGTGAACTAGTCGGCCCCCTGGCGGCGTGTTTGAGAAGTACATGGCCATTCGTCAACACTAACTGCGACTGCCGCCATTGGTTGTCGTTCGTCACGTGATTATTGTGAAGATGGCGTCTCCAAATGGAGGTAAATTCTAATTCCTTACCCCGATACGACGTGAATAAATCGTAAATTTAACCTTTTCAAGCGAACGCAATCGTTAACAGGTGGAATACTGTTCTAGTAGAACCAACAGAGAGAACAAAATACGCATGTTAGCGTTGTATTTTTACTGTTTGGAGATGTTATTCCGTTGATCTAAGGCTCCACCAGCCCCTGTGTCGTTTGTGTCCAGTGTTGAGAGGAGCAGTGTACAGCTGGCTTGGACATGCCGTACAGCAGCATCCACACAGCTGATATCGTGGGTGCCACTAGCTTTTTACTAGCTTCCCTGTCACGTACAGGCTAAATCACCTCCACCTACGTTATGATTACTCACAAATAGTTTTTTTTTATATAAATAGTTTTGACAATATCGTATGTATTAAACGTGAGGGGATTTAGTGGCGGCAGTTTCTCATTTTATTCTACGAGTTACCCTTCAAAACTGTGCAAATACACACTAAAGCAGGCAGCTCAAGTAAATGAGACACAAACATTATACTTTGTACTCTTTTTTGTTTGTTTTGAGAATCATACATGTTACTTATCAATGAGTAGCGAAGGTAAACCTGCAGAATTGGCTGTTTAGGATTAAATTTGTGCATTTTTAAGCTGTGGGATGAAAAGTAGGTGTGAGTTTGGACCCTGGTTTATTCCAGAAACAGGGATGTATCAAAGCCAGATCCTCACCCAACATGTTTGTGGACATGTGTTATGGCATGAACAAAGGCTGTTTTTGATGGCCTCAAAGATGGTAGCTGCTGTGGGGTTGGAAAACGTTACAGTCATCCAAGGAAAGGGGCCTCCACCAGTTGCTGTAGGAAGGTGTCTATATGTAACACTTCTGCTAAAGATCTCAAGGGCAGATGAGATGAAAATAGCACTTTTTGGTTTAAATGACAAGCATAAAGTGCAATAAGCCTAAGCAATAAAGATGTTACACAATAAGAACTTTACCACATCTAAATACTGGTAGTAGCATCACAGAGTTTTAAAATAAAGAGTGTCGTGCAGTAAGACAACAACCTTAAGCACGCAACTGGCTCCAGCAGAGAAGACTAAAGGTAATATTTTCAAATGGACACGTCAAAGTCCACAGATGCTCATTTAGTACTATATCTAAGACTGAGTTCTTATATATTTATTTACTTTTTTTGTGGCTGCACTGGACTGCAACATATTCTGTGTTTTTGACATTCGGCTCACAGCTTGTATGCAAATAGGTGTAAGAAATGATTTGAAACATTTGCAGCACTGCATCATATTTTCCTTTGACCTCTCAGATTTACACAAACTTTCTAAGTTCATGGCGGAGCTGTCGTGAAGACTCTTTTTTTTTTTTTTTTTTTTTTTTTAGAACAGGCATTTTGATGTTATGGAAGCTACCGCAGGTGTTGCTGATTAGACTAATTTAAGCACTGGTCTTTCAGTGGCGTTAAGTACTCGGTGTTTCTCCTGGAGCGGACATTATTTCGGCCATATGTCTCGTATAATAGAACACGGCGATCGGCTGCACAAGACGTGGGTGGAGTGCATAACAATGTCTGAACTGGTATGTTGTTTGATGTAGAAGTGGCTGCTTGTTTTCTCAGACCCAAAACGATTGGCTGTAGTGTGTGATTTGGACATTTTACTCTAACTGAACCTTTCTCCTTGGTATAGATGACACTACATATGCCCTCTTTTATACCTGATGATATAAGCGCATTGAATGCTCTGAAATGCTTTGATTTCACGCTTCTGCCTGCTTTAGAGGCTTCAGAGGCTGGGTCATTAAGGCTTTTAGAGAAAACCCTGATGCTTTAGGAGGTGGTTTTCAGTTGCTGCTTATGAATGTAGAATAATTATGATTGGTCAACAGTAGTAGTTACATTATGTGTATTCAGATGAATATTATATATTCTGTGCTTTGATTGACTTTGATGATTGACTTTGATTGAGAATGTGTCTTTTTTTTTTCTTTCACCATTAGATACGTTGTATCTGAATGCACCATTACTGCATTTCCTTCAGGAAACGTTAAAAACACTAAGAATGCTTTCATTGTCTTGTCAGGTGATGATTTTGAGAGTTCTTTGTTGAGCTTTGAGAAGCTGGACAGAGCGTCACCAGACTTGTGGCCAGAGCAATGTAAGTTTGAGTCCTTTCTGCTCCTCTGTAGCTCGCCACTGTTGCATTATGTCGTGTTTAATCTTAAGGATCTTTTTTCTCACGCAGTGCCTGGAGTTGCAGAATTCGCAGCATCTTGCAAAAATGTGAGTTTGGTTTGCAGTCGCTGGCTGTGATTTACAGGTTGCATTAAAACATCTGCAACGCAGAGCATGAGTTTACCGCTTATCTTTGCTTTTTCTCCCATTGCAGCCTATCTCTAACTCACCCCCTAAGTGGATGGCGGAGCTGGAGAGCGAGGACATTGAAATGTTGAAAGGTTTGTGTAAACGGCATAAATTCAGTCACTTTGAAAGAGTTTCTGTATACCTGCAGCAGTTGGTGTTAAACTGTCGGGCCAGAGAGAGAGCGCTGACAGGAACAGCCTTAACTTATAAGAATGTCAAGCGAGATCAGACTTTCTTTTAGAATTAGTTGCACGCAGCTAACAGCTAACTTTTTTTATGATCTGCCATCTTTCTTTAGAGTTGGGAAGTCTGACCACAGCCAACCTGATGGAGAAGGTCAAAGGACTTCAGAATCTTGCTTACCAGCTGGGGTTAGAGGAGTGTGAGTACAAGAATAACAGAAACAGTGGGGTGCAGGTGTGGGTTCAACTATAAAAGGAGTCTTAGGCGTGTGGATGTTTTTTTTTTTTTTTGCCTTTTCTGATTTGGGATTTAAAACTGAAAATTGACTGAGAGGAGCTGTGACACCGGTAGGTTGAGGTCAGTCACAAGCATCCTGGTTTGTGACATTTTACCACCAGATGGTGCTAACAGCCTTCCGAGGCTCCTTTATTTTATAGTTGTAGATTTCACAGCATTCTTGACTACTTTCATGTCCGAATAACACAGTTTGACTTAACGTGGACTGTGCTTTTTTTAACCAGGAACACGATGGCTATTGTTGAGGTTGTGATTCTGCAATTCAGAGCCAACTCTGCTGTCAAACGGTCAATAAGTTGACCTTCAGGTATTAAAATAATGGATTCGGGTCAATCTTGTTAAGTGAAAAAAGTTAAGAAAGACGGGCTTGCCGACAAGAGCTCATACAACAAATGCTCAGACATTTGATGGATGCAAAATCTATTTAATCCATTCGCCACCGCCTCCATTGTCATAATCCTTGTGGAGTGTGGATTAGAGAGATGTAGCTAAGTGCTCATATTATCCTGAGAGGAAAAATGAGTATGAATTTGTCTAGTGGAAAAGCTCCAGTGATGCAGTGAAGAATGGTGGTGCATTCCTCTATTACTAGGATGAGATGTATGAATAAATTCACATGAGGGGGGTTGTTCTTCCAGTCAGGTAACAGAATGCCCGATCATACGGGGAAACAGATGCGAGTTTAAAGAGTAGGACATATTGTAGATACAGCTTTTAGACCTTTTCACCCAGGTTGAATGATATGAAGCATAATTCTGAGAGGAATCGAAGTCGATAAAAGTTGGAGCTGCATTACTGGGAAATGTTTAATGATCTAAAATGTCATCAATAGATTTAAGTACATGGTGATTTAAATGCCAAATGTTTCCTGCAGTGGTGTAATCTAAGGCAAATCTCTAGATTACATTGCATTTGCTACTATTCACAAATTTATTTAGCTGAAAAATAGTTCAATCTGTTTGATTTCCCTCAAGCAGGAGAAGCATGTAATCTTGCTGGCATGAAGATGCTAGCTGTCGTAAGTGTTGGACTGCTGGCTTTGCAATCATGTCATGTACCTCAGGATGATGGGACACAATGATGGTTATTATTGGTGTCAGAGCAGCCCTGTAATCGGTGCCTGTTTAATGCCCTCTGGTTTAATTTTCTCCTTTTCCTGGCTGTCAGGGGAGGCCCTGTAAATCTCAGCTACTTTTTCATCATGTTTGTGCACTCTTCAGTGCCCGTAAACATCCTCCGCAGAGGCATGGCAGAGCGAGGGCAGGGGGACAGGATTTACTGCCCCTCCCCCTTCAACATGTGGACCATTAAAGAGGGAGCTGGTTAATAGGCTGAGCACAATCAAGCAGTGGAAACTCACCCAACCCCACTGCTGTGAGGGAAGTGGGCTTGAGCAGGACTGGCACAGGTTCCTGTTTGCCTTTTGCATACTCATGTTTTTACATATGTATTAACGTAGATGTGAAGGGAGACTGTAATACACATTCCTCCTCCCACCAGCACCCCCAAAAATGTGACGCTGGCCCAGTTATTCCCGCAGGGGCTTGACGCGTGCCTCCTCTTCAGGCACCAGCTGTTACTCTGCCCCATGATGAATGCCCCAGTCGTGGGCTGCTGAGCATAGGCATCAAGCCCCAAGTCTCTGGGGGAAGCTGAGGACTGTGATAAGTGCTGATATTGGAGGTAATTGAAAGCTGAGTGTTCCCTCGGGATGCGCTGAAGGGCCTCAGCAACCAAGACGGCTGGTAACATGGCTGCACAACTGGGTTGGGGCATTTGCACACTTGTGGGCTCAAGGCTACTGACCACCATTTAACAGTTGTCTCCCTTGGATGTGCTGTTGATTTGGAGTTTTGTCCCATCTACTGTAGCTTGTATCTTGACCTTGTATTGAAAATACTTAGATGTTTTCTCACAATCCAACTAAGTCCTTGTAGCCTATGTGGATTAGAAATTAGAATGTATTTTTGTGGCTGGGTGACTTCATGAGTTTATCTCTGACACTTAGCAAAGCTCTCTGACTTTGAGTTCCTAATATGTGAGTTACTGCTGAAATTAGCTGTCAGAGTTGGTAGTTTGATATGGAGCAGAGAGGAAATTCAGCAGGAAATACAGTCCGTCACATATCCAGCTTTTGGGCTCACTGTGGTTTCTCTAATGTGTGAGGAAGAAGGGGGAGGTTCTTCTTTCTTTAATGTTTCCTAAATAAGTCATGATTTTGACACCTTATTTATAAATGTAGTTGTATAAAATGTCATCTCAATATAACAGTGGATGTGATTCTCATCTGTCAAGGGAGGGATCCTTGTGAATAGATAATTGAGAGCAAATTCATTTTTTTTTCTTGTGAAAGAAGAGTTTGGTAGCTCTTATTTAAAATGAGGTCGAACTGCACTTCTCATTCAGTTACACATGGGATTTCAAATTGAGTTTTTCACATTAGAGCCTGTACTGGTTGAACATCAGTCCTGTGTGCAAAGTCATTTTAGAATCGATCATTGGTTTCGAATTGATTCGTGACTCCCAAATTGTAATTGAATTGTGTGATGTTTGAAGTTTCGCACCCACCCCACCCTAACCCTTGAGTCGTACTCTGGGACCACCTGTTGTGGTTTCTTCCACACTGCAGATCGCCTCTCTTCAGGTATAATACCACCCAGCACAGACCCAGTCTGACCCCTGTTGCATCTGCCTGTTTGAAGGTGAGACTGAAGGGCGCCCTGCCCTGACAGCTGCTAATGGGCCTGTACTCACCACCACCTCCTCCTCACCCTCAGGATCAATCTCCAGCCTATTAGAAGCGTGCCGCTGCTGAATATGATTGCATTCACTGGGCCCCACTCGTGCTAATGTGCCTCCATCAATCCATCAGGGCGGGCTGACCGCGGGGCGGGCGGTTATGAAGTGCCTGAGCTGACAGCAGCTGAATGAGGAACAGGGTGTGCCTCCCCACCACCACCACTGCTCTTCCTCCTCACCTTAACTATTTCACTGTGCTCATGTTTTCACATCTCCCCTGTGTCTCCTTGGGCTCCAAGGAGCGCTTAACAGCAGAGTTAAGGCGCATCCCCTTTAAGATGACACAAGGTGAAACAAGGATCTTGGCTGGATCAGCTGCTTCTGTCATCTTAATCGTTTTGACATTCAGTAACCTCAGACCTCGCGCACAACCACGTTGGGGAAAAAATCTTTTAAGTTTCACACACATTTTGCAGCAGCATGACTGAAGCATCTCATTCCATTGTGAAGCATGTTACAGCTGTATCCGATAGAGCTTCGCTCATATCTTAGGCAGGATCAGTGTCGGAGCTGTGTGAAAGAAGGGGAAACGCAGAGCACGACACACACACTCACACACCGCTCCTGGTTCCTGCCTGCCGCCTCCCTGAGCAGATCGGAAATGACATCTCATTTCCATAAAGGCATTAGGAATTCATTGGATTTTCTTTCCCAGCTAATCATAGTGCGGGTGTAAAACCTTTTAGGCTTTTTAATGAATGATTTTTGACTGATTGCCTATTAATAAGGACACCTCTTGAACAGGCATCGGCTGGGGCAAGGGTTTGGAGGTGCAGATGTGTTTGTTTTGGTGTGTGTGTGTGTGTCAGCCAGGCGAAAATGCATTGGAGGAGGAGGGGGAGGGGGAGGACCCTCTCGGTTGGGACATAAAGAGGAACCAGTGGCTCCCCTGGGAAATCACAGCTCGTGTCTGCATCTTAAATATCCCTGTGAAGTATCAATAAGTGGGTAATTGAATTTTGAACACAAACATGAGCGTCAGGTGTATGTGGTGCAAGGCGGGGGTGTTTGGGCGGGTGCGTCAGATGAATATGTGTGCCTTCAAGTGTTTCCATGCTTGAGTGTTTGTGTGTGTCATCTCCTCTGTGTCTCTCTTGCCCCCCGGGAGGAGGGCAGTGAAAGTGGATGTTAAATCCATTAAATAAAGCTTACATCCCGTAATAGCTGAGCAGCACTCAGTGATGGGCAGTGAGGGTCAGATAAGTCCTCTTAACTCTTAATGAAAGTGAATTCGGCCTGTCAGGGCTGGGGTCCCGGACTCCAGTTAACCCAGGTGGTCATCTGTCACAGCAACTAAGAAGAGGCCAGCAGATCACCAGAAGCGTGCCATTGGGAGAGGGGGGTGGGGGGGTTTGGGGACAAAGTCATGATTACTCTCATTTCATACACAGGAGAGCAGTGGTGGGGGCGGTGGGAATGACACTTGGATCACTCGCCTTAAAGGAGGGAAAGTGAGATGTTACACCACCGCATCGCTCCTTCATTTGCATTTGATCCACGTGGGATTTGCCAAATGAAAATGATTTAGCAGCGTGGAGCAGAAAATTGCAGAAACATTTGCAACAACAGCTTCCTGGTGGTTGCTGTTCAGATTAAAAAAAGTAGGCAACATTTTGAAAAGCCCCCAGGCACTTTTAGCTGTTTGCAGATATAGGTTAATCTCCACTGTTGCTTTGTACCAAACAAGGCCTGAAAGCCACAGCCGTGCAGTTAGAGGACTGAGGAAGGAAACGGGTGGGGGGGGCTACTTTAGGTTAAATTAAGACTGTATCTGATACTATATGTTGTTTTTAACCAAAATACTGAGGCTGACTGGGATGAAATCTGACCAGTTAGAGCTAAATGATAATTAGATTGCAACAAATCAACAGGGCAAGGCGAAGGCCTGAAGAATCCATAAGGTGTCATTTAGTATGGATGGCAGTTGTAACAAGATGCTGATTAACTTAGTGCAAAATTAGTAATTGACCTTTCTAATCAACTAAACAAATCTCTAAGTCCCCCTAATCAGTATTGATCTCTCTGAGTGTATGACAAAGCCTGTGTGTAAGTGTTTGTGTGTTAATCAGCATGCCATTGCGTGGGTGTCTACTTTGAGTTTTTTTGCCTGCAAAAAAAAAAAAGACAAGACGAACAACCATTGCAGTGGGCTTTCTTTTCCAAGTATTAGTCCTAAGTCTTGTGACTTATAAAGATAAAGTATGATTTGTTGAAATACATGTTCAAAGAACTCTGACATCATCAAATGCTGAATCCTCTCCGACCTTTACTGCAGCCGCACTAGGGTTGGTGCTCGTCTGGGAGTTTTCTGCATTTGTTTTCAGCAAGTAGAAAGCTTTCTCAGTTGAGGTTGGATAACCGACTCGGGCCATTTAATAACATTCAGTTTATTTGCCCTAATTTTCTTTCGCAGCGCGTCTTGCGTCATTAGCCAATCATGCTTTTAGCGAGCAATCCGTCAGTCTTTTGTGCACCTCTGCACACGTCGTCATTTATCACGCTGCTTTCATCAGCGGTCGCATCATCAGAGAACATCACGGACTGAATATAAAAGATGGATGTAATCACTTGCTGTTAAAAGTTAATCCAATATGAAAACGCAGTACCATTGTTGGCTGCTAGGTGCTGGCTGTAAAATGTCTGTGGCTCCAAATGAGTCCCATTTAAAATGAACTTCTCTTATCGGATATGAATTTTCTCTATGGAGTCATCTTGGTGTCATTGGATGGATGCACTTCTGGTTACTGGTGGTCCTTTTAACCCTCTGAGGTCTATGATCATGACGTCATTACGGCTCAGAGCCCAGAGGGTTAAAAATAAAGCGTGACTGATGTGTTCTGCTTTAGATTAGCTCTTCCTTTCAGCTGCCGTCTCCTGCCACAGTTCTCAGCTTTGCAACACATGGAACGTTTCCATGCTCATCCCTGATGCTCAGACTTTGATAATGTTCTTGCTTAGATTCTGGTTAGCTGTCATTAAAACGGAGCGTACGCTCACCCTGATGATGCCACATAGTATACATTGAGAGATGGTCTGGTCTGCTATGACATTGTTATTTGAGATTGTGTCTGATTGGGGGAAGGCTGAGCTGAACCTTCATTATTGTAACACTCTCAGGAGAGGTAGCACAGACATCCGTGATCTGTTTTAAAGTTTGGTCTCATCATCAGATGGAGAAGGCCGCGACATCGTCCAAATAAAAAAAATGTGAATTCCTGCCGTTTACTGTTCCTTCCAAAAAGGAAGTGACACCGTCGCTCTGATAGTTTTAGGGTCATCTCAGTGTAATTGCTTTCCTCACCTAATTTTAATGGCTTCATTTCAATTTAAAGCACCCTCTGCATGTCCAGGAGTCTGCTGATGACTTTGTTTAGGGTGATTTGAAGAGACAGCAAAGTGCAAAATGAAATCATCCCATTCCAATTAGCATCATCTTTACCCTAATGATGGACACCTCAAGGTGACATGGCCTCCACGCCCAGATGCACCATTATCATTCCACCTTGGCCAACTCATCTAAATTACTAAATGCCTGGTCTTTTTCATTAGCTGCAGCAGGCAGGGCAGGCTGGGCCCCGCTACCCCAGCAGACAATTGCAGTTCTAATCATATTTTCCTTTTATGAAGGTGGATCGCTTTATGCTTCACTCACATTTGAAATCAGCCCTCTTTGTTGCTCTGTATTCTTGTAATTGTGCAAAGTGCTGAATTTGTTAAACGTCAACTAAAGTCATTTAGAGGATCCCAGCTTTGCAGCCCCTTTTAAAAACTGTTGGAGAGCTAAAAGGCAGATATGCTTGTGATCTTTAACGGAAAGTAAATGCTGTACCTGGATGGTGCCTCTCCGGGCCGATGCCTTCAAGGTCCCTGCTGTCTCCATGGACACAGGGGTTTGTCTTTCACAGAAAGGCCTCGGCAGTGATTTCACTCCCAGTGGAAATCAGTTTCATAAAGGGCCTTCAGCAGGGGGGCTGATTCCAAAACCTGCTTCTCAGATTCACCTCAAGTATTTTTGTCAACACAGACTAATTATACAGCTTACTGCTGTGCTTGGCTATGTTAACAGGTTTACTCATGTGATTGATTTGCATCACAAATGTCCATGAATTTTCTTTGTAAACATGAATAATGTGTGGAAACAATTTAAAATTGTTTAACATAACTTTTTTTTAACTTGTGCCACAAGGGCCAATATGTGGCTGTGTTTGCGACATGGTATAATAACGAGTTGATGACACTATAATGAAAACTCCTGTATTTATTGTACTGAGAAGGAATTCTAGTCTCCTCTCCTGTATTAATCATATATATCCTGCTTCTAGACACAGCAAAGTAGAAAGCAGTTGGTCTCTGAGAGAACACATCCTCTGCCAAGGCCGGATGCCAAATTTAAAGAAAATGACCCAGTTTCATGCCAGAATTGAAAGGTTTCATCTTCTGCTCTTGAGCTGCCTCTCTATGAAGTTTCAAATGACTTGGTGTTTGGGAGTAATATTACAAACAAATGGCACTGAAAACTTGCTTCTGCCTCAGTTCTGCTGTTCCCACCATGTAAAGAAAAAAGATTTGAGGGCGGTTGCATTCGGAGGATTATCTAAGGCTCCGTTGTTCCCAGCCTTTAAGGCCAAACTGCTAAATCAAACAAAAAATGCTTACTTATGATTCCCCCCCCCCCCCCCCCCCCCCCCCTCCACATAGTGTGTCCCTTCCTAATTTGTTTCATTTGGATTGTTTTAATTTGAATTCATAAAACTTCTTCAAAATGTTGTGTTTTCTGTGATTTCCTATCCAGTTTAACTTGTCACGAGCCGTCATGCTGAATGTCTGTGCTGCTAATTTGTTGCATGGATGACAGCCATTTTCCCTAATTTGTCGCATGTAGTCTCTTTGCTCTCTCCTCTCTTTTCTTCTCCTTGGTAACTTGCATGAGTACCACACTGCAGAGACAGCAGTCATACATTCTGTAAAGTCTTTGGTAGCATCTCCATTTTCTGTTGTTTTCCTTGTCCTGAATGAGCAGATGTTTGTATAAATTACCTTACAGAGTGGTAATGCAGGTACTGATTACATGCTTTGCATTATTAAACAACAGTTCTGATGCTGTAGAGCTGCAGGCAAATGTTTCATTAGTTGTCAACGATTCTTAGAAGTAAAATCTTAATCATTCATTAGCATCTAATTGATCAGCAATGCTCTCTTCAGCGATGTGGTTTATTCCTAATATTTGATTAATTTGTCTTCTTGTTCTCCAGCCAGGGAAATGACCAGGGGGAAGTTCCTGAACATCTTGGAAAGACCCAAGAAGTGACAAATCTTTTTTGTTCAAGCGACTGGAGAGTCCACTGTGATTCTGATCTGTTTGTTCAGAACCTCACAACAAAGTTCAAAGACTGTGCGTTCAAACCGGAAATTGGGGCAAAATGCTCACTTAACAAGTAGATCCTGTTCAGACTCCTCAGTGCACCTTGTCCTCTAGATGCCTTTACTTTCATGGATACTCACTACTTTTCACTGAATTTCTCTGTGGCTTATAGGCCTGTCTTGATTTAAAAAGTTTCCTTATTTATTCTTACTTGTCTTTTAAAGATGAATTAGTTTTTTTTGCAGTTTGCGAGGTTGTATAATAAAGATTTAAGAAAAAGATACAAGAAGATGGCTGTTGATTTAGTTTCCCTTTAAGTGATCGACATAGAAACTGAAGCTGCGAACTTTTGTGATGGAGGAGTTTTCAGAGATTGTTCAGCTTTTAATTAGGGCAATAACTTCATGCTTCCGCCATTTCTCAAAGTGCAGCACCTCTCTGCTGTGGGCATGTAAGGGGCTCCGACATAAGAGTGCTTTCCCGGCTACCAGGGCATGTTTTCCGTTTAATGAGCATTGGAAGCCGGGTCTCCTACACAAAACATTGCGTAAAAATAATATTGTTCATTGTCATCGCCGTTAATAAGAGTTGACATAATTACGGGGACCATTTCTTTTCTAATTAGCACACTTCAGCCTTGTCGGAGCTAGCGGCCGAGCAAAAAAGAGAATCAGACAGGCATGCCGAGTGGGAAACAAAAAGAAGTCCATCCGCCATAATTAGGTAAGACAATGCCTCGGACTGTTCTCGGCTGGAGATGTCGCTGGGGCTCTGGCCGCTCACTCCCAACAAGTTACACTTCTCCCCAGGCCACTAATAAGCCCCTAATCGTCTTTCCGATTCACACGGTAAGAGGCCGCCCCTTGCATCGGTGGCTTCACCCCCTGCCTCCCACACGGACCCCGGTTCACCTCTGCGGAAAAAAAGAAAAAACATGAATTTGTCTCTGGGATCTGAAAAGGCGAAACTGTGGTCCTTGAACGCATCATGTGCCCGTAAATGGGAGGACGGGGGGAAGAAAAGTAATATTTATCATTACCGCTGTCCACGTAAGCTTGTTTGCATTTATTGTATTAAGCGTGAGAAGGTGTACAAGATCCAGCTGCTGCCACATGTTTAAGGGAACCAGAAGTTTGGCAGAACCTTTGACGGAAATTCATTGAGGAGTCCCATAAATCCGATGTGAAAATTACAAAAAAAAAAAAAAAAAGTCTTGATCTCTCCAGCCCTCTGATTAAGGCTTTTTTTAGCCTTCGGTTTCCATTGATGCACAAACATTTAATTGTCTTATTACGAAATTGAAAAGATAAACGTCGTCAAACCTGACACCACATATGCTACTTTCGACTATAAAACCAGAGCTCTTTACATCTATAAATATGTATTCATGCATTCAAAAGGCATTTAGCGTTAAGAAACAGGTCGTTTAGCCTCGTTACAGGCTGTGGTGCTGTGTTAAGTAGGCCTGTAAAGCATGATTTTGACGCGTGTTCATGTTAAATCCTTACTAGAATAAGCCTTCTGCAGGTAAATTCCTTATTTACATTCTTTGTTAAGCGTTATTGGCTATTCGAAACCGTCTCATGGACACTTGTTGATGCTGCTTGGCGAACATTGATCAGTCTGCTCTCTGACATCCTCAATATGGTACACGCACTGTTGGCTGGCTGTCTTCCGCCGCCTCCCTCCAGCCAAACAGACCCTTCCAGAGACGGGTCAGCCCCCGCAGAGCTGGTCATCCATATGGAGAGAAAGTAGAATCAGTCCATCCATCCGTCCATCCGCAGTGCGTTGCCCTGACCTCGCATAGCCTCCGTGCCCCGACAAACGTCAATCCGATGTGCCCCGAGCCCTTAAATTAGCTGTCAATTAGTGCAAATTAATCAACTGCTCGCCTAATTAAGCAATGCCGACGGGCAGCTACCAAACATGCCATTGTGAAGGAGCCATGAGAAAGCTGCGGGGCTTGCAAACTCTCTCTGTGCTGGGGAGGAAAAGGAGGGAGGGCATCGCATCACACCAGGCCCTGCAAGCTCTCTGTAAGCAGAGGCTCGGGCTGTGCTCTGGGTTTTTCCCCTGACTCGGCTCTACATGTGTGCTGTCATCAAGTTGCCTGCGCCCTGTTTCAACACCGAGGATCCAGCTTGATTCCACACGCACATGCATGCGAGTTTTCTGCCCGGATTTCTGGCGGAAAAGATAGCTTGCAATCCTTACTGAAAACCTGAATTTTAGAAAAGAATCAATTGCTAGTGTTCCATTAATATTAGATATGGAGAAATGATGTGCAAAATCTTTCATTAGGGGGTGTGCTGGATGAGTTAATCCAATATTTCCATTTCAGCAGCGCAGCTCATCAACATGTGACCTTCCTTTAAATGTAAAATTCATTTTCACAAAACCCAAGCTTTGCCTCATGCATCAGCACAATATGATACTTGCTATGCATTAAGGTGGGCGGTTTCAGTTTTCAGCATATTTTGACCTTATGCAAACGACCCCTGGATGTCTTTACTTTCCAAAGGGTTGAGGACACTTTCCAAGTCATTTTACATTGAGCCTAAACATGCGAGGACGAAAGCGAGTGGGTGCTGATAATAAACAATATATACACACATATATATATATATATACAAATTTCCAACAGCTGTTTTCTTTTGCTTTGTAATGTGAAATGAACCAGTCTCTCAGGTCCTGCAGGTCTTTGATGTGCAGCGCAGTCTGCATGAATGACTGGACAAAATCGTCTCTTAATCTGAGCCTTATTAAGCAGCCCCTCGTCTGCATGTAAATCAGCATTAATCCATTTTAACTGGAGGTGGATGAACAAACAAAAACCAGAGGAGAGAGTGCTGCACTGTCAACAAACAAACAGAAAAAAAAAGATGTATGGTTGCAGCAGGAGGGGCCATGGAGTGAGGCTCAGGAACTTCCCTGTAATTGACGGGTCATTCTGACTCACACCCAATTCCATGTTAATAAATGACTCGATCCCAACAGGCTGATGTGCCATTAGCATATCCTAATAACATTGATTTATTCATTAATAGAATTTCCACTAAATAGGCCCTAATTACTTTCAGATGGCCAGCCACTAACTGCAGCAGCAATATTTCCCCCTCTTGTTAATCAGCAGCTCATTTTACGCTGATATAAAATATGACTTTGCAAGGCGGGTCAGCGGAGGCTCTCCACCTCTGACACGCACTTTGTTTAAGGCTACTTTTGTAAATCGCACTGCTGAACTTTTTTTTTTTTGGGTCCAGTTGCATTACTCTGCCTCTGCAAATGTTTTTCTCTGTAATTGGGATGATTTTGTTTATTATTTCACCTGAGAATTTCATTGATAGAGAAAGGCACCCTTTAAATCAGCTGTATTGGGTCATTTTCATCAATTTCTCCCAATACACCAAGATCTATAAATACAATGATAAACGATGTTGCTGTGAATTCCCAAAATAAGGAAGTACTCTTTTCTTTTTCTATCAAATGACATTGAACGAATACAGATAACCAACAGTTACCATATTGTTATTGTTGCCTGTATTATTGTTGTCATCATTCTATTATTAATCTTGTATGGGCTGCCGCTGTGGGATTAGCGCCCTCCAGGACTCTCCAGCGCAGACTGGGTCCATCTCGTCCAGCTGTCGTTTTTTGGGAGGGCCTTTGATTTGCGCGTGATGACTTTCCCAGAGCATCTGGAGATCAATTATCCGTTCATGTGAGCCGGTGGCTGCTCTGAGAGATCATAGCTGCCTCCGTCTGGATATATGTGTGTGTTAACCGCTCAGTGAAAGGCAATCCATGCAGATTTATTCTGGGAGATGGAGGTAATTTTCTAAACCTGGTCTGCAGACCTTCAAAGGTGGCCATAAGAGACGTAAAATATTCATTTGTTGTGATGATCTATTTATGGAGGTTATAATGCCTTTTTATTTACAAATCTTTAGGAGTAATATTATGGTTTTAATGCTTCTTTTTTGTTTGATATTTAATGTCTGTGTGCACCAATCACAGGCTGCCATCCTCGTTTTCAGCACTTCGTTTTTCTTCATACAGATTGCAGTCTTAAAGGCAGTCATTGCTTCATTTTTTCCCTCTCATATCTTAAATCTCGTCCCGCGTTCATCCACACAGTTCTCAGAGATATGCAGATAGCTGTTGGAGAGGGCGTATAACGCATCTATGATCCACTGGAATCCCGAATCCTTGCAGCTGATTGGCTGCTGGGTGCTGCCTCCTGTTGGGATGGACCTGTTGGATAAAAGGACCATTTTTCTAAAGGACTGCGTGTTACACAGAGGATCATGCACTGGGGACCATCCTGTAACACGCAATAATAAGAAAATAGGCCTTTCGAGAAGCATCGAAGAAACCATGACGGGGAAACAAGGCGCCGTGCTGTCGGAAAGTTTAAATCTGTCGGAGAAAACCTCTCTGGGTGCAAACAGCCACCAGCCGAAGAGCAGTACCATCCATCCACCGCCCAGGTGCACCGGCTTCGGCATCCAGGAGATACTGGGGCTCAATAAAGAACCGTCCACAACTCCCAGGAATCCGCTTTGCTCGCTGCCGGCTGGGGCGCACCTGATAGCCGCCAGGTCCGTGCTGGGGCCTGCCGGCGTCGGTGTGGGTGTCGGGATGGGATTAATCGGCCCTGGTGGCATTCCGTCGTTTTACAGCCAGCCAGCGTTTCTTGAGACGGTGCTGTCGGACGGACAGGACGTCCACCTGCAGCCCCACGGCAGGTCCGTTGGGCCGCTGGACACCAGCCAGTCTGCCAGCTCAGGTGATCAACATGTAGCGATGATAAAGCTACTGCAAAATAAGCCCGTGTGGAGGCTTACATAGCTTATGGTCCATGAATTTACTCATTATTATTATTATTAATAATAATAATATTGTTATTATTATTGCTGTTCTTCTTATTATATACAAACAAACCATTGCATTCGATTCCCTTTTCTTATCTAAATCCTCATGTAATAATATGATTTAGATAAGATAAGGGGATAAAGATGAAATGGTTTGTTTGGTAAAAGAGTATATGGTGACACATTCAGCGTTGAAAAATGCTCATCTGCCATGAAACTTAATGCCTTTCTCTGTTTTCAATGCAGACTCCGAAGATTTATCTTCAAATGAACGAAAACTCTCGAAGTCATCAATAAGCCAGAGCAAGAAACGCAAGAAAAGACGCCACCGGTCAGTGTTCATTTCTGCAAATCATTTTAATTTAAACAAACAAAAAAAAAGATTAATCTGCAGAAAAAAATCTGCTTGGTTTATTTCAAATTGGTGGATCCAAAATGGAATTATAGGCTAATGTATATATATATATATTGTTTTGTCATTTATACCGAACATAAACAGATCGCCTGCTGATAAGAATTCCCTAATCATTATTTCATAGATGATTTCGATACCAGCTGTGGGATTTTTAGATACCTTAGGGGGTTTGCTCTGCTTTGGTTTTCTTCATTCTTTTAACCTCTGGAATTTACTGAGACTGTGTTGAATATTCCGCGCTTTTCGTCTTTATTTTCTTTAGTAATTTTCTTTTTATGTTACAAATCTGTATTTTGTGACAGAAAGAAACGGATGGTTGAGTTGCTCCTTTTTTCTGGACACAGTATCTTGTCGATACATATTTACTTTAACCCGTTTCCACAGGACCATATTCACCTCATATCAGCTGGAGGAGCTGGAAAAGGCCTTTAACGAAGCACATTATCCAGATGTTTATGCCCGAGAGATGTTGGCCATGAAAACAGAGTTACCTGAAGACAGGATACAGGTGAGATCTATTTTTTTTTTGTTTCTATCATAATCTGTATTATTCAGTTGAAATGTGTTTCTGAACCTGGTTTGGATTTGAAACCCTTGTGTGTATCTAACATTATATGGTGTGTTTTATTCACTTCTGGTATATCTTAGTTGAACTAAATCGTCTATATGGATTAAAGCCTTTAAATGATAGTAATAAAAGCCCTAATTGGCTAAATTCTAAGGGCTTCATGGTATTATACTGTAACTTGCAATTGTAGTAAATTATTTCCATAAAAAGCACAGCGTTTTATTTTTCAATTAAAAAAATACACATTGAAAACAAATATGTATTTACTCGATGTGCTCCTCACACGAAGAAGTTCTATCCAATCAAATTCAAGGAAGACTTTTACATACAATATTTCTCAGGTCTAAATATGATTGTATCTTTTATATTATCTGGTTAGCCTTGCAAAATATGTACTGTCAGTATGAGCCTCTCGTTTCAGAATTAAGCAACTAAATAGGTACACTTTTTAGATGATAATCTAGACTATTTGAGTTTGGCTCATGAATAAACACGTGTCAGGATGCGGTTTCCTCTCCATCAGTGCCAATCACCTGCTGCAACACTTGAGAGCAGGCCGCCTCTCACGCTGCTCTGATGTAAAAGGGGAGATGGTCTAAAGCGTTCCTCCGTAAATCGATCAGTGACCCCCCCAGCACTCCTCCTGCACCAGCATCCTCGCCAGGACAGATAATCTCTCATCAGGCGCAGTTGGATGTGAAACAATTTGTTCTCGGAGACGGAGCCACTAACGACCTAATCAAGCTATCAAGGCGGAAGAAGATTGCAGTGTGACCTGGGCCCATCCATCTGCCGCGGTGCCTTTTAATCTCGTTCTCATTACGGGCCTGCAACAGTATGGCCGTGAATAAATAAAAGGAAATAAATAAATAAGCCGCTCCTCTCCCTAAATAAAATTAACACCCAATTTTCTCATTGGGTTTAATTAGTTAAATCAGACGAGCTCGGGAGGCTGGCCCTGCTGCTGCTGCCGCTGCTGGAGAGACGCAGGGAGTTCAAATGAAATAACTACATTGAATTTATTAGCACGGGTCAATAGCGCTGCTCCCCGGAGTCCCGGTAGTTTAATTTCCCGTGATATTTGCCCGCCTGCCCACCATCGATTGGGCCTGAAATTAACTTATTTTTCAATCAGCCACGCTGTGCCCCTGGGTCGCTCCTCCTTCCCGCTTTCATACACTGGCTTCTTTTAAGGGGCAAGGAGGCAATTTCTCAGAAGAAGAAAAAGAAGTATCTTGTATGAAATAAGGGTTATCATCTGAATTACCCAGGAAAAAAAAAAGGAGAAACGATTTGATCTATTGCAATTTGATGTTTAATATCTGTTCCCTCTCTTTTTGATTCTTCTTTCTGGTTTCTTCCTCTTTTTTTTTACAGCACCATCAGAGGTGTCTAAGTAGAGTGTTTAACAATCCTATGTTGTGCCTTACAATCAATTTGGCCCTCTTTCTCAGCTGACACAGTGTCTGCTGGGTCTTAAGCAGCTGTTGGCTGAGTGTCCCAAGTGTCTTTTGGTCAAAACCACTGTGACTTTTGCACTGCGAAAGATATTCTCTGTAATCTTCAAGAATGGTCAACAAAACATGTACAGAAACAGTTCAACTCCGCTGAATCAATAAAGATAAATTGTGGTGAAAAATCTGTTTGATTAAAAGGATCCACATCACATCACACCAGAAAATAGCAACCTAAGATTTGCATTTAAATATATCAGGGATATTTAACTGCTGAAAACACCCCATACCACTCCAAATTTGTTCTTACTGGTTGCTTCTTCCTGAGATATAAAACATTAGTAGGCTAGAGATCAGTAGCTGTATCTCATAAGTGATGCCACACACACATGCAGACTGCAACTCCTGACAGTAAAAAAAACTAAAATCAGACCTTTCACATCCACCAATCTCATGTATGTTTCCCACATTTTCCTTATTGCTCAGTATCAAGTTTCCGTAAGAGTGAAAAATCCTCAGCGTATCAATGTGTGTGTCAGTTTACAGAAATATTAGATTGATGGTTGAAGCATTAAATAATCTTATTCATTTCACATTCATATTGCCATTTTGTGACCTATCTTGCAAAAGCTACAGAGCTTGAAGTCAAGAGGAGTGCATAATTACTTCTGGGTGAGAGTACCAGTCATTTTTAACAGATTACTCCTCCTGTCACAGGTGTGGTTTCAGAACCGAAGGGCAAAGTGGAGGAAGAGGGAGAAGTGCTGGGGCCGCAGCACGGTGATGGCAGAGTATGGACTGTATGGAGCCATGGTGAGACATTCAATCCCTCTACCAGAGTCCATCCTCAAGTCTGCCAAGGATGGCATCATGGAGTCCTGTGCCCCATGGCTGCTCGGTGAGGCTGTGGTCTTACAGTTCTGCTACGCTTCCTTTCCCCAACCCTCCTGTTAAATCTTCACTGCACTCATTCAGCATTGATCATTTATCAGCTCTGAAAGTTTGTATATTTGTGGAAGTTGTTCAGGAGCTTCTTCCTTCTTACCACAGTAAATGTTTTTGATTGCTAAGCATGACACTTTTCAAACACCATGCAATATATTCACCCAACACTCTGGTAATGTATTGTCATTGTCCATTTAAACATTATATTCTAAACCAGAACTATTTTTGCTTGCTATTTTCAGTCCAAGATGGCTTACCAATCAACAGACGCTATTCTAAATCTGAATACCCGCAACTCTTTGCAGGGATGCACAAAAAGTCCATGGAGGCTGCAGTTACCCCACCAACAGGGAAGTGCGATGCCCCCCAGCAGCCAAGCGCTCAGAGGCAGGAGGAGGCTGAGGTGGAGGAGAAGAGGTCAGAGGGCATTTCTAAAGAGGAACTGAGAGAGAACAGCATTGCTGCACTCAGGGCCAAGGCACAGGAGCACAGTGCCAAAGTGCTGGGAACGGTTTCTCATGACAGATTGCTGGAGGGCAAGCAGGAGAGACAGGTGGTTGATGAGAAGGCCAGTGATCCCCCAAGTCCAGCAGAGGAGCAGAGAAGCCCCTAGAGACTATCAAGAGAGAGCTTAATGACTGTTATTCTCATGAGTGAATTCGGTGGACTGGCCGCTTTCAGCATGAGTACGGACTTACCAACACAGATTTTCATCCCTGACTGACATCTCTAAACTGACCTGCATCTGGACTTGTACAAGGAGAGAACTCTTGTGGTCGGCTGCTGCACAGAAGAAGCAAACACACTTTTTATGACTCACTTCCAAACTCGCTCTTGCTGTCTGTCCGGAGTAGAGACAATTTGACAGAGTGGGGGTAGGAAATGTAGATGTATATAGACCCCCCCCCCCCCCCATTTATAATTAGAACCAGATGAGCAAACATTTATACAGTAAACAGTTGTGGCACATTAATTATTATTAATGGCTAATGAGAAGTCAGTATGTGAAAAGCCACATTTTATTCAACATTCATTCCAATCATTCTTGTACAGTTACTAAATGGTGACATTTTAGATGAGAATCATCCCACCGACAGTAAGAGAAAGAAAGTAATTGTTGTCCTATATTGCGATGTATATAACTGTATCAGTCTCTCTTACCGAGGCACAATTTGAAATATGTTTTCTTGTAGTCTTAAAATGTCTGTGTTTTCATTTCAAAATATGTATGAGTAAATTCAAAATATAAAATACAAATCACTGTTTATTAAATGTGTCTGTTGGTGTCTAGTCTTCTGCTGTCTTCAGTTGGATCCTGTAAAATGATTGGATTGTCATGGTGTTGTTGTAACTCTTAACTGGCATGAAGTTGCCCTCGTCTGTGGAGTAGCTACTTGTTGTCACTTTGACGCTCTGCTGCCTGGGTTCATTAGGAAACCCTCCCCGGCTGCATGCTTGGTTTGGTTCCTATAATCCGTTGCAGATGAAAGCCTTCAATTTCAGATTAGACTAGGGGACCAGCGCTTTTGGGACAGGAGAAAGAGAGAAATCACCTCCAAGCAGGAATGACCTCAGCATGATTTTAAAACACTTTGATAGATGCTGCTACCAATTGACACACACGCTGTTTCATCCTCTTATCTGAATACTTAGCCAAAGTCTAATAGCTTTATCTGTTGGCAATCTTCACTTTCCCTGGTTGTTCATAAAAAATTTGAATTAGGGCATTTGAGCTCAGCTTTATGACACATCTATGTGGACGCATTAGCCGTAATCTATTTCACATTTTACCCTTCTTAATAAGTTGAACAACTTAGTTACGTCACATTTACACAGAGGCAAAGCATTATTTTCAGTTTTATGCTGCCAAATGTCTGAGCAGTGAGTGGCTCTTACAGTGGAATCATGAAATCATGCAATGGGGATAAGTTTACTAATTACATTGCTGGCAGGGAGAAGCACATCAAATATTTACTGAAGGCTAACTAATGAAATCATATAAGTCAGGACCATTTGACATGTCGGTGTAACACTTATTTGTGTAAACTACACATTTGGGAGGATGCGTCACTGTTGCTGAGTCAGTTTGTGGATAATGATTGATGCCAGAACAGTGAGGGAATTTAGCTTTACGTTAAAGTCTGAAAAGACTGATGCAATTGACCATGTATGAGCATTCCTTTGAAACACTTCTTATTTATTCAATCAGAATATAAATTCAGATAGAGGACCGTCGTCTCATATTTCCTGACCTCACCTCTCTTCACCCCATCTCATCATGCTCCACCCTCTCGTATCTTAACTTAACTTAACTTAACTCACCTAAATTTGACTCAACTCAAGCTTTCTAAATGAAGTATAACATAGCAATTGTCTCAATTTATGTCATCTCACCTCATCTCTATGACACTTGACTGGTCCCAACTCATTCAACTCAGCTTACCTTCTCCACACACATCTCATCTTTTCTCACGTTGCTTTGCCTCGTCTTGCCTCACTTTACCTAATCTTATCCAAACGTCTAATCCTCCTTAACTCTTCAGCTCAACCATCTCACCTCATCTTATCTCTCCTCAACTCAACTCAACTTCACAAGTCTTGCCTTATCTCCTCTCTTTTCAGTTGATCTTATCCACATCTTATTTAGCTGAACTAAACTCAACTAAACTCCGCTTAACTCAGGTTAGTTTAGCTTAGCTTAGCTGATCTGATCTGTTGGTCAACAACTTTGATCCAGATCAAGATAGGTTTAACTATGATCATATGACTTTGTTGATTAGTGACTAGTGATATCAGGGGGTCAACATTTAATCTAGTCAAAATACTTATACAATTAAGGACATTGTCATTGCTGTTTTTTATGTTTAACCTTACAAGTTTAGACTTGTTTGCAGTATATGTGCTGGTCTGTAGCAGTTTTCCCTGTTGAACTCACCCAAGTTGAGCATTTTTGGTTACAAAGCTGTAAACCAACATCACACAATGAAGAAATTTACATTCAGAGTGAAATAAACAAGGGTTCTCAGCCCATCCAAGTTATAGAGACCAAGACATATACAGAGCCTGGATTATACCTCTAAAGTGCAAAGCTATTTAATCCTCTGAGAGTGAAATAGAATGCTATTATAGATCAGATTTGCTAAAGATCAAGCTGTTTACATTGAGTATGAAGAGATAATTCGTAGTATCCCTCGTGATGGGCAGTCTGCTCATTGAAGACTGTCATAAGATCATCACAATCCATGCAAAGTGATTGAAAGGCTTTAAGAAAAGATTTTGTCTAATGCATTTTTTATATTCAATTTATTTTTTGATGGGGTTTTGAAAACTATGGTTTCATTGGTGAGATTAAGAGTATACAGATAATATGTGGAGGTCCCTGGGCTCCAGTTTTATGCCGATTTAAAATCAGATACGCGCACTGAGTATTGAAATGCGGTGCTGTTCTGCCCTCTTCTGCACAGACTTAGCAGCACAACTAAGGACTTAGCAGACAGCAACCCTGCCATTTTCTTAGCTTATTTTTGTGCTTCATTGCACTGAAAAAGAAAAATTATATTTTTTGCTTAATGTTTTCTGATACTGAAGGTTTGCAGCATGCATTTGGAAAGACCTGAGAGACTCAAGTCTGAAACTACCAAAGTGAAACTACACCAGTTAAAGCTAAAGAAGTGAAATACTGTGTCACCTTATCTCTGCCATCATGTACAGAGCTTTTTCTGATGTCGTGATTTGTCATGTTGCTTTCTATTCTACGTCAGCATTTTGTCCACAAGTTTGATTTGAAAGAGGTTTTCAGATTCTACATATCAAGTTGGCAATGCAATCTCATAAGTATTAATAGCTGGTCAGAGGCTATCGATCCTTGCCTGCTTCTCAGAATAACTCATTTCTAATGCTACTTTTACTTCATTTTAGAATTCGCACATTTCTGTTTGACATTAGAAACAGAAGTCGTAGAAAAGCACAAGACAATATTTCTGTGTAATTTCCAAGTCCTTCAAGTCTTAGTAATCCTGACAGTTTAAATAGAAAGCTGGTGTTGTAGTTATTAGTTCTTGAAAAGGAACTGTGACACTGAACTGGGGAGGCATTTATTTGAGATGTGAACTATATTCAACAGCCAAAAAGAAGTCCAGCTGCTTTCATCTTTAGCACTCAGTGTAATCAAAAACCTTTCTCCTGTTCCAGTTAAAATTTGTATTAAATTGCTCATTTCAGGCTTGTATAGTGTGTGTAGTCTTTACGTGTGAGTCTGGGTTTAATGTGTGCCATAGGTTGTTTTTGTGTATTTATTTATGACACACATTTGCCTGAATACAGGTAGATGTATACAAGCATTTAGACATCCACTAAATTATTCAATCCATGTCAAATTAAGATTTATAGTGAAGTTTACAGAAGTTTATTTCAAATCCAGATTATCATTACCAAGTCTGTCCTAAGGAATCTGACAAATTTCTGTGACCAACATCTTGGGGCAGACACTTCAGCCAAAAAGGCACAAAAGTGGTCTCCATCACCAAGGAGGACTCACATCTCCTCGACGAACAAGGAAAAACCCATCTCACCATCGCAAATTTTCACCTTGACAATGGTAGGACTGTTTGATACAGTGTCACAACTTTTGCTTGGTGAAAGAAAGGAGAAAACATCATGGAGAGAACAACTGATGACATACAGCATAAGCTAAGAAACCATTAATAGGGAACAGTATTAACATTTTGGAAGCCCGAATCCAATCTAGCATCTGAGGAGAGAACTGAAGATCAGAGTGATAAAAAGGAAGCTCCTCTACCTCAAAGACATGGATTTTGTCAAAGAAAAAGAGTGATTAAGAGTGAAACAGAAAGCTTGTTTGCAGTTTTGAGACGTGTTTGATGCTGTTACAACAAATTAAGGCTTAGTCACTAATCACTGAGGAAGATTTTAAGGAATTTTTGGAAGTTCTTCATTAAAATTAATATAAAAAAGAAACCAGACCAGAATATTTAATTTTTGTCCTTTATATCTTTAACATGCTATTTAACAAATGGAAAACTGTATTAAATTCATAGTCTTTCAGTTCATTTTGAGAATGCTGTTCACTTGCTTCTTTCAGTATTTGTATTCCAGTCTAATACCATGTATTCATTGTCAGTCATGTCTCATTTGGGGAAATTTTTTCTTTGTATCTCTCTGAGTTTTGCTGGCTTTCACCTTATTTGTTTTGCCTGTCTTTCTTTTATGCAGTTTGTTCTCAGTCAGCAACTAATCTTATCTGTGCTACTATGTTTGATTGGTCTGTTTGTTGACCTTCCTTGTGTCCCTTTGCCATGTTCTCTGATTTCTCCAGTCTGTCTGTGAACCTGTGCTTTGGTGTATTCAATGACATTTCTGATGATATTTCTCCATTCTAAAGCTGGTTAACTAATAACATAATCTATGATTTTTCCCCCTCTAAATTATGAGAATACTTTGTGTGCCTTACCTCTGTGTTGGAGCCACACCTCAGTGTCACAGCCACACGGTGGCAGTCTTGAACTTCAATCTTAAACATTTAATAACAGAGGGCTTGTGAATCTGATGCACATATGAATTATAATACAGGTTCACAGTCACATACTTGATATAATTCTGGCAATCTATGAAAACCTACTGCTGAACCCTAATTTAGATTTGGACTTTGATTCGCAACTGCAAGGTGACAAGAAGTTTGCACTAAATGCTTGACACAATCTGATAGCTTTATCAGTATTTGTCATCTCTTGTCACTCTTATGAAGCTGTTGATGATGAAGCTGTCTGCTGTGGGTTAATGGGTGCTGCGGTTGAATGATCTGCGCTGGCTGGTGACTGAATTAATCTTCAGAGATGATTTTTTTTCTCCTAAAGCCGCACACCAACTCTTTTTCATCACCACCATAATTATTATCATCATCATCATCGTTTCTGTACTAATTGAATGAAATCAGAATCAGTCTGTGAAAGTATAGCTCTTTTTACATTTTAGAATGCGACTCCAGCCCCACAAGATTTTTGATTACACTATTGATTAAAGTCACCTGCTGATGTCTGTGTCCCTGTATGAATGCTACTTTATTTAGTTAATTTTTAATAATCAAAGCCTGTAGATTGTAGGAAAACTGAGAGTAAACAGCCTCTCATTTGCTCACCTGCAGAAATTTCCTGAAGCGTCAAAGCTGATTTACTTTGTTTTAAGATTCAACTTTCAAAAAGGTAAAGCATAAAGAATTCACATTTTATACGTTGAAAAAAAATAGTGGACCTTACAGCTCTTTGAAAATACTACTGGAAAACAGTAGTATAATTGGAGTTATGTGTCTGTAATAACTTCCTATTAGCTTAGAGGTATAGTCATCCATGTCGCAGCTGCCTACTCTCCTACTCTCTCGTAATGCATTTGTTATCTCTTGAAGTTGGGCTGGACAACTTGTCCCAGGAAGATTTATGATGTGTGGCACGACACCAGCAGACGTCCACTGCATCCTCCCTCCAGCCTACAGTGCATGGTATTTTCAGCAGGCCATCTGTGGGCACCTGCACCTGCCAAATCCAGTCATCTGGGCAGACATGAACAGTGTTGGACTGTTTACTTTAATACCATCTTACCAACCTTTATTACTTCCTGCTTTATATTAGTTGTCTCAGAAAGTAGCATCACACCTACCTGTGAAGTGTAAGGTACTCAGGTTGCAATTAAAAACCATCACATCTTGCTGAGTCTTATCTCAGAGCTGCATTAGAGGCTTCTGCTGGCAAAAGACGAGAGTTTTAAAGAATCCTCAGAGCCAAGAGAGGGGGAAAGAAAGTGTGCTGTCTGTTCTTATCAAGAGAAGCGAAAATATGAACTGATAGACAGCACTCCCTTGTTGCTCAAGAGTGATAAGTGAAGCCAGTAGATGAGGCTGGGATGCCCTTATCAGTTCAGTGTGTCCTGGCGAATGGCAGCCCCACAGAAAAGAGAGGCATGTTGCTGTGCGACAAAGGTGTGAGGGTAGATAAGCTTGTGTGTGAAATGCTTTAAAAATGAGCTTAACTCTGATGTGAAAGACAGGGAGAGAGCGAGAGAGCAACAGAAAAATGAGGGGTTTACAGAAACGATGCTGACATCTGCTGTGCTGATAGTTGCTGAACGGATATCTTTATTTCTTTATGCAAACTGAAAAGTGGCAGAGCAACCCTGTTGGGAATACAGATTTGTGGTGCTGAAGCTGAGAAGTGATGGAAGAGGAATTCAGACCTCTTACTAGAATACATTACTGTACGGCAATATAAGAACACTTTATTGCAAAAGGCCCTGCTTTACATACAGTTGTATTATCAGCTAAAACTATGTGACCATGTGACTGACATATTTACTAGAAAATGGCTGCTTGGAAGTTTTATCCCATGGAATTGTTTGCATTTCTTAATAAATTGGATGGAAATATTTGGAAAATAACCCAGTATGTCTTGAGTGACAAAATAATTTGAACCTTTGCTTTCACATGTGTAACCCAATCATGCAGCGATAACAGCAACTAAATGTTTTTGTTAACTGTTAATGAGTTAACTCACTCATGTTAACTGTTAACTGTTAACAGAATTCATAGTTCAATCGATTATTGTCATGGTCCTGTGCTGGTTGTCTGTGGTTTTGGGTGCTTTTTCTCCTCTGAGACTAGGTTGGGATGGGCAGACTGTGGACTCTGTAGAGGAGTCTGGGTTCCAGCTGTCCAGCTGTCACACCTGTTGATCATCAGCGTCATCACTGGGTAGCTCTTAAGAACCAGTTTGTGCTCCCGAGATTGTCTGCTCCTACAGCATGGTAATCAGGTTGCTTCATGGCTTTCTTTTGCATAATGGTGTCCACTTGTTTTTGTTGTGTTTTTCAGTGCTTCCTTGCTGGTTGAAAAAGTGTCTCACTTACCTGTGATTCCTTCCACTCCTCTTTGTTTGAGTCAGCTCCAGTTGAAGACTCTTTGTGTATTATTTACCTCTGATACTCTCCTACATGCCTCCCCTCCTGAGACTCCAGCTCCTGCCAAGGACAACCAGTGGCTCCCTTTGGAGCACCCTTGTCGATCACCACTAATAAGCCCACACTATCTACCAACAGCAAAACCTTTGCAACAGTTCTTGGATTTCCTTTGGATTAATTTACCAGAAATGACAATTTCCTGGAATTCATTGTATTCCTGGATCGTGTTGCATAAATAAACCAGTTACCCTTTTAACAGTCTGCATTGGGTCTTGCTGAAGTTTCCACATTTCATTGCTGCTTCTAGTCGTGACTGTTTTGAAGTGCAGCACTTGAAGATTAAGTAAAACAGGCCTAGACATGACAACACCATCATATTAAAGCACAATTTTTCTCTTTCTAACTAAGTAGTTCTATCTTTGTCTCATCTGTCCACATCGACTCTCTTTGGGTTTCACAGACCTCAGCCTTGGAGTGGCCTTTATTGGATTATCATTTCCAGGAAGATTAGTTTGATTTTAGCCCTGAATTCTCATCATTTTGAACACAGTCTGTTAAGTATCAACTCTGTCCTCAGAAATCTACTTCGTTTGTGTCATGATACACTTCCACAAAGTTGTAGTGTGAATCATTCCTTATATCAGGAAACCTGCTCCCTACTGAATGTCATCCTACTCAATAAAAACACCCAAGCCTGATTTCTCCATTTCTAATTCCAAACTGCGTGTCCAAGCTTTTGACTGGTACTCTATAAGTAATATTGGATCATGACGCATCAGTTTTTGTCTCATTTGATTAGTCATATTCTGGTTATGTAACTTTAAGGCTTGTGCGACAAGCAGATAATGATTCAAATCACATTTACTCAGAAATTTCATATTCACTAAAAAAAACTGATAAGGGTTCAATGCTGAATATGCACAATGTATGGTGGAGTCTAATGCAATCTAATGCAATTGTTCTGCCATTAAATTTAATTTAAGGATGCCAAGAGTTGATGGTAGAGTTTCTGACACTAACTCAAGTACCTAAAACTTAAATATACTTCTTGTGTGTTTCTGTTCATTTTTACTGAGTTTTCAAATATTCTATTTCCCTCAGTTTCAGTTATCTTCACTCCTCCTGTTTTTATTGACCATCAAGGAATGCTTTTATATTTTACATCTTATGGAAATGATGGGATTCAAAATCCACAGTTTATCTTCCGTGCTCAAAATAAGATGATGAAAAGAACAATGTCTCAATTCAGATTCCCTCTTCATATTCCATCCTTCCTGTGCAGCATAGCACAGAACCGCAATTAAGAAAAGCTCAACAAGTACATTTTATACCAAAACCACTGTAATTTTGTGATTTCTGAGACGTGTTCATGAAAATGTTTTTCTTTTTGTTGTGCTTCAGATTTTGTTGTTGAGTTTTGTCTGATATTGTTGTGTTTTCCTCCTCTGGCCAACATACATCCTTCTTGCTTTGAGTTATACTGTATACTATTCGCCTCCTTAATCACATATTTGATATCTAACAAACTGTACTTAAGTGCATTCAAAGTAAGGTACCATAATCTAAAAATAGAAAGGAATTCTGCAAGATGACTGATGAGAATGCACAGACCCATAACTCTCTTATGTTGTTCTGATAAGAAGAATTACTAAATAATAGACACAGATTTTAATCTTTGACATTCCAAATTTCATCTGATCCAATTTCCTCCCTAAGAAAAGAAAAAGATTTCAATTTTAGCTGTAACATGTTGTCATTTACCTCGCGACCCTGAGTTGGATTAAGCGGGTACAGAAAAAGGATGGCTGTTGTCATTTAATTTACCAACAGTCTGTAAAATAAATCCACACATCCATTGCTTGTATTACTTGATGCAGGACTGTTGGAGCAGGCTGTTTGCATATTAGAGAGGTCATGCAATTATCAGATGAAAGTGAATACAAAATCAATCAAAGCTTCAAGATTTGGCCCTGAATGTGTTGGAATAAGGTCGTTTGACACTCCTACTGTGATAAAAATGCTGAGTTAATGCTCATTTCTATTCATGTTTGTATTGAAACTGTTGAAATCTCAAAGGGCAGCAATCATGAGTTTAGTTCCATCCAATACTGGAGGCATCATTTATGCTGCTGATGCCCTAGAAAGTGTCTCTGAGTTAATCAAATATAGATAAAATGTATCTGAATGCGTGGAAAAGGATCTTTGGATGAACTTCAGACAGCATGCAAGTGCTTTTAATCTATCAGTTGAACTATGAGGTTTTGATTTAGGATTTGTTACAAAATAGTCGAGAGGTTTTATCTAGTTTTATGGGATCAAAACTGCAATCACGATGATGTGAAATTTCAGGACACTGTTTTAACACTTCTCAATCCACTTACTGATACTAGAAAGTGCAGCATTTTATTTTTCAATATAACTGTTTTCACAAGAGAAAGCTTTTCTGAGCAGTATTTGAACCACTTAAGAAAAATCATAATCAAACAAAGACATTGTTCATGCACCAAATGTCCATAAGAAGAGTGGTGACAAGTATTTCATTAAAGCAGAAGTAAAGCTCTAAAAGTGCCATTCAGTTGTATAAAGAGCACCATGCTCCTCATTAATGCAGCACTTAGCTTTTATGTGTTTTTATTGTTCCACTCTGTTCCAGTTTTCTGAACCTGAACCAGACCCATTCAGGTTTTTTTTGTAATATGCTTAATGGGACTTTCTCTCCAACCTGATATAATCAAACTATTGAGTAATTATAGATGAATAAATTCTATTTAGGAGCTCACAAGGGACAGTGTATTTGCCATTTCAAGACAAAATCTGTGTTTCTCGCACCAATACGGTATTCACAGTTTGCAGTTTATTCACATATGCAGAAGTTCAGATTCAACCTGCTGCTTGGAAAGTTATTATTCACATGGGGGGTGGATGACTAATGAAACCAGCTTGCTTCTGGTGGTCTGAGCTAGCTATGGATGCTGTGAGTGCTAGCAAGCGTGGGTGAAGCTTCCTATCCACTGAGGGAAAGAAAACACATGCAGCGCTGCACTTTCTCGCAGAGTGAGCCCACTTCAGCACCTCATACAGCTCCCATTGATGAGAGCGGCACTTCCGCCCCCGTCTCCCCCATCGAGCCACATTTTATGCATTAGAAACTTGCCTTGGAGAGACGCTACAAAATAGAAAACATGCAAATGTAAGAGATGCCAGGATGTGCCATCTTTCGTGTAAAACTTGCTAAACTCGCCATCTGCTCAGGTCATCTAATGATGAGGTAAACTGTGGTGAAATTCTAGGTGAAATTATGGTAAATTGTATTTGCTTTTACTTATCAAATAAGTTCATACAAACTGACATACAAATCTATGTTAATCCAATTTTTATACTACGTGATCAATAATCCAAATGCATTTTGGATGGAACTGCATGATGAATTAGAGTCTAAACATTTGGACACTTCTGTTTGCAGGTGTTTGCAACCTTTTTCTCCTCTGTTTCCAAAGCAATGCTGTCTGAAAAGTGAACCTCAAGGCCACTGAGTTGTTTAGGATAGTCTGGCTCTTGAGGCTAATGTTCTGATTGGATGGCAGGTGAAGCAAAAGAACGGGTCATGCATGATGGTTGTTTTAAGTCCTTGAGGGGACTAAAGTGCTCCTTTCATTTTGCTCTGACATCCTGACTTCAGAGAGCCAGCTTTGCTCCTGCCGCTGGCAGCTAAAGTCACCTCGAGACTCGACAGTGAGTGATGCCATAAGACAGTGAAGAGACACGGCAGTTACAGCACAGGCTTGTGCCTGCAATAGTAAATAGTCAATATATTGCTCTGTGGTAGACAATAAGCTCTGACAGACTTCTCTAACCACCCAATTTATGTCCTGTTCAGTGGTCCCAAGCCTTTGTTGTCTGTTGCACCCTTACAGCCCTTTCAAATATGCTCCTGCACAGCTACATCAGCACCAGATTGTTGTATAACTCTGTGTTATCTAACAATACCAGCTGTTATAAGTAGGTATTGCTATAATTTCTTCATACAATTACAAACCCATACCACTCAGATATTTTATTAAGCTGTTTTTTGATGCCAGAGCATCTTCAGCACTCTTTTGCTTTCACTCTACAAATGTATGGAACTATACTGGAAGGATGGAGCATTATTCTTTCAATAAACAACTCGAATAGTTACACAGTTAGCTTAAAATTTGGTTACTGGTAAGATCATAACACACGAATGACATAATTGTCATTGTCATTAAACCATACAGTGATGCATCGTCCCCTATGAGGAATGAATAAAGGTAATTTCACCCTGGAAAAGACACTCCTATCAGAAAAGAAATGTTCCATCATAGCATAATGGTAATGACGCAGAAAAACTTTGAGTGGATTTGAAGGGACCTCTTGTTTAAAGGGGCAAATTGACCCATTCTGTGCTGGCACTATTCCCCCCACAGCACAGCACAGCACAACCATCAGATCACATTACTATAAAGGTCAAGGAGCTGGGCCTCTTGTAAGATAGAATATGTTGAAGGATGACTCACCTGATTCATATTGCTTTCTTTCTAGATCAATGTAGATAAATTCCTGCAGGCTTTTGCACAAATGAACTCTCAAATGTAAGTTCGTCTTTGTAATGAGAGATTCATTCACCGCAACCCTGCTGTAATCCCGTCTTATAGCTCTAGGCAGATTGTTCTCATTGACTCAGGGTGGTCAACTGCTGCAGTAATATTCTAAGTCACAAAGAAAAAAAAAGCATTTTTTCCTTTTGTACCAAAGTAAGCTTTACAGGTGTCACTTTAGTCAGTGTTCCCAGTATCACAGTCATAATTTTAGAAGTCTTTATGACTAATGCTCCAGCCATCCAGTCAAAATAATTGACCCTTTTTAAAACTCACTTATATCTTATTGCTATCTTGATAACACAATAATACTGAATTGGACCAGCTTTGTTTCTCCTACAGAGCATAGCCAGCCCACAAAATTCTCATGTCCATTATTACCAGTTTTATTTTGGGGGTGAGCTAGAATTGCTTTATGTACTTTAGTGCTCAAAAACCATGTTTTTCCTCAGTGCATAGTTGTAGCATTTCCTGTCATTTTCTATCTGAAATGCCCTATTTTACCTCCTGTTTCCTTACTGAAAAGCTTGATCATCTCCGATTGCTTAACTGATTGATCAGAAGAGTGTGAATGTGGC
Organism: Leuresthes tenuis; assembly: GCF_036924035.1. Classification (NCBI taxonomy): domain Eukaryota; kingdom Metazoa; phylum Chordata; class Actinopteri; order Atheriniformes; family Atherinopsidae; genus Leuresthes; species Leuresthes tenuis. Next base: position 24,209,487 of record NW_027325369.1, read on the forward strand.
ATCTATGCACTCTTTGTGAAAGCAAAGCCAAATCATACATTTTGTAGACATCAGGGTATAACCTGACATAGGAATAAATGAATGAATGAAGTTACATAAAATGAAACCACTAGTTAATCCTAAGTAATTGGTATTAATTCCTTGTCCTACACTAGATTTGATGACACCAAAGTCAAACTGGATACGTTTATAGTAACATTTTGTGTTGGGATGTGTGGTGGAAATTTTCTTTCCTGCCATTTACCTCTGATGAGAAAATGAAATACAGACTTTTTTTTTCTGCCCGCCGGCCAAGTTTTTTATTTTCGTTGCAAGGAAAAGGTCAATCCGCACCACTCAGCGGTTATGGTGAAGAAAGACCCTGGACAAGGGGAAGCCAAAGCATTTATACCTGAGGAGGGGGCCCTGTTCTTTGGGCGTGTATTGTTCGACTGTCACCTTATCACACCCCCCGGAGGAATGTCTCACCCTTTGGAGCAGGAGCCAGGATGTGGTCTCGTTGATAATTAAGAGACAGGTAGTTAAAACAATTATCTTATCTGGGTGAGACAAATGGTTAATGCACATTGGAAAGTCTAGTGTGGGGGTTTCTTAAGCAGTTCTAAGAGACATAGAATTTTACCATCACAGATGTAATGTGCCAGCTTTATGCTTGTGTACCAATATGTAATGTTGCCACAGCACACAGACCACTGACAATATACGGTCATTTCTACGTGTTATTTTAGGCAAGTTTCACATAGAAGAAATAAGTTATAATTATTCAATAAGGGAGTCAGCAAGTAAACAAGTTAGCAATAAACTTTTCCAATATAGAAAAATCCTGTGAGTCACTTTCAACACTATGTAACTGTTAGGATTTCCCCCTTCTAGCACTGAATGGGATCTTTTGTAACCCATTCCTAAGGCATCTGTCGTCTCTTCAATCGGTGTGTTCGAATAAAAGCTCCGATCAAAGTCTCAGCTCCATCTCTTCATCTCTTCCTAAGAGCACATATTCTTATGGAATTCTTTTTTTTGCTTTGACTTGTCTTAGCAGGATAAAGTTGGCCTAAAAATAAAAAAAAAAGTCTATTTTTGTGAACCAGCTGAGGGATTCTTGTTCTCTGTTTTGGCTTACAGAAGCACTTTGTGGGACAAAAAAAAACAATGAACAAATTCTGCATCGTCTGTGCTTTTGCAATGAGAAGTCATAATGTCTGCAGTGAAAAAGGTCCATTGCTGAGACTCAGATCGGCGATAAAGATCTGCACCACACCAATTAGTAGTTGCATTTGCCTTTATTTTTTCTCTAAAACAAACCAGTGTTTATATCTTCTTTTTAGCCAAAACATAATTTCAGCTTTTTCTTTTGTTCAGTTTAGTTACAATTTTCTCTTGCCTCTGCAGTAGCAGGGCTCTACAACAGATGTCTCGAAAAGACAAGGAACAACGGTGTGTAAGAGACAGCAAAGTGTTTCATTACTCATGCCAAATATATTTATTGACTAGATGTACAGTACACAATAGACACTATTAACCCTCATGTCCACTGCCCAGCAGCTTTGTGTAGTTATACTCCTGACACCTTTTGGCTTCTCTGTCAGGGGTCTTCTTCTTGCCTCTTATTGACTGGATCACTTTCTAGTTTATTCTTTTATCAAATAATCACATACAACTCGACTGGTAGACAATTTTTTTTTCCCATGAAATTGATTTACAAGGTGCATAATAAAACAATCCGCAATGATATGAACAGATAAAACACCTACTGTAATTTTCAAATAAAGGTGCTGTTAATGATTAATGTGGTAAAAGGATAGGTAGTTTCTTACTGCTATGAGTTCAGCTTTTTAATAGAAGTACATAATTTCCCTCTTGTAGAGTACTCTGGTGGGAGTGCTGCATACCAGATATAAAGATTTGGTCTGGATCAATATGCAGGGAAAGCAATACTCCATCCACACAATGTATTTTCTTCCTCTCCTCTGTCTTTTATTTGTTCTTCTCTTCGTATACCTCCTTCTCTTCGCAAGCCAGGCATCAGCACAGTCACACATTCACGAGAGGAAAAGAGTCCAGTGTGTCCCTTCTTCCCACCTTTTTTCCTTTATCCCTTCATTTTCCCCAAAGCAATTGGTTCCATTGCTATACGTGTCCAGGTTTGGACAGGTAGGCTATGAGGGCAACAACCACCCCCACATACATCCCTGTTCCAATGGTAATGGACAGTGCAGCCAGGAATAGGGCCCTTCTGGAGCTCATTCCTGCTCTGGAGAAGTCTCCCTTAGCGATGGCCTTGCCAGTCTGACAAAACAAAGCAGAGTGTAACATGAGCTGGTGCGTTACTCATCAGCACTGAGTGTATGAGTAGGTGTTAAGCCACAGCTAAAAAAGAAAAAACAAGAAATGCTCTCAGGGAGCCATTAGTTACCATGGCAATTAGGTCATTTGCTTCTGACAGTGACAAATGTGTTGTTTGGGTGTTTTGGTTTCCTATCAAAAATAAGCCTGGCCTTTATTCATTCTTCTGACACATTATTTGCTGTTTCTGAGTAATTTTCTTTGCAATTATTGTGAAAGATGTTACAAAACTTTGTTTGCAGGGCCTAAAGCTAATGGTTTCAGAAGACCAGTTGAAGGTATTGCTATGACCACAAACTGGCTCTTAGCTGCTTATGAAATATAATATATCTGAAGCGCAAGACTCATATGAACATGCTGTGAATAAAAACTTCAATGTTAATATCTTTCTGTTCACAGATGACTGACAAGCGGACCAAACCCGTTGAATTTACTTCGTCAATCATCCGAAACAACTGCAAAGAGGGTCACAGGGTGGAAAATAGGCTGCGGTAGCACTGTGCTCACTGACCTTAAATAGAATGCAGTGTAATCAGAATTAATGACAGACTTGACGTCTCTGGGACTTTACCTTGTGAGAGTAGTAAAAGGCAACGATGCCCAAGGGCCAGAAGCAACAGAGCATGGAGAAGATGGCCAGACCCAAGTAATCTCGAGGGGGCAGCACGATGAAGTTGTCCTCACTCTCACTGTCACTGGAGCTGTCACTCTGGAAGACAGGAGGTTTGTAGAAAAAAATTGGGTGCTTGAAACGCAGTGGATGGTATCATGAAAAGTACGTTTTGCATGCATATTTTGAGGCAAGCAAATTCATGCTGTAAATTGAGAGAAGAGATGAGGTTGTGATGTTAAGAGTGGTGACATCTACAAGAGAGACAATAAGACTGATGTAAATAGTTAGATGTACTTTGAACATCTCCACAGTAGTGTTGATTGTCAACTCGTGCCCCCCCCACCCTCATATCAGGCCGGGGTATCTGCTCTTGTTTCCACAACCACCCAGGACAGCATGTGCTCAGCCAGCCAGAGAGGATTTGGTGCCTCTGTCAACACCCATGAGCAGCATGACACATAACGCAGGATTAACGGATTGTTCTATCATGGCGAGGTGACAGGAGAAACAGCAAGAAGACAGTGTCATTTATGTGCTAAATTGCTTCTCCAGCCTGAGAGACCCCACCATCCTCTCTTAATACAAGGCGGTCTTACAAGTCAGAGTGTGTTCAACAGGGTCCCAATAATGTGCCTTGATGCTAAAACTCAAGGCCATGGATGGTGAGCAGGCTAATGAATGATAGATTCGAATGCCACCCAGACTACTCAGACCCATCGCGCCTGCAGCAAGGACGGCATTGCGACTGCATGGGTGACCTTTAAGAGAAGGTGGCTATACTTCTCTCAGCTGTCCTGGAGACTGAGAGGATGTTTGCCTGAAGTAATAGCCCTCATATGGAGCAGGTTTCATTTGTTAGTCTTGCTGCCTACTAAGGTCAATCAAAGCAGGGAAAAAGGAAGCACAAAACAGGAATCAATATGTAAGGTGGACCTGACCAACCATTTTGCAGATAATTAAAGAACAGTCAACAAGGCTAGCAAGAAGACTGGAACAAAGCCTGAACAAAGCCACATTTATGAACATGTTGTTCACCTTTTTTCTTGTGTCTTATGATCTTACCAAGGTACAGAGTCTAATGAAATTATTTTGAGTTATTAAGGACGTATTTCTGTGAGGAATTGCATTTATATTTTTGAAGGAAATGGAGGATGGCAGCATGGACATACCAAGCAGTTTACATACAGCAAATTATGAACCTCTATGTTATCTGCTTTAGGACCACTGTCCACCTGGAAAGTCGGGTACGATCCATCAAAGGAGCAGCTGGTTGTAACCGCATAGTCTGACATCACATATATAAACGGGTGAGCGCAAACAGGCGTAATCTCCTGTTATCCTTGTAGCAAGACCTGATAACAGACCTGAGTGACTGGTGCATTCAGTCCTGCTGACAGCCTGCCTGACACCGAGTCCGGTCAACTGGGGATGCACTTCCAATCTGGTCTGTTCATAAAACTGATGGGACTCCTCCGAGGCACAGTGCCTTTAACAACCCTGTCACAGCTCTCTCCAAGGCCTCGTTAGCATCTGGGGGAGAAAGTCGACTCAACAGCACTGCACATTGACCCTTATACCCTATTAGTTGGGAAACTCACAATGGCATCACACACTGGGTCTTGCTACTTTGTTACCTACAATTTAGTTCTTATGTGTCACACAGATGTCAAAAATCTAATGACAGAGACAAGCTGTGGAATTTCTCTTTCAGTTGTGTTGCTTGTTGTTAACAATGGCTGGTGTACCAGGCAAATGTAAACACAAGGCACCAACCATTAAAGACTGTTAGACACGTAAGATGTGTATGAGGTGTCTCCCAGCTCTCCACTGTTCATCTTAAATTCATCCCCATATCTGTGAAATTCCTCTCTATTTGCTGCTATTCAGTAACATGTGGGGCACTATTATTGTGTTTCCATGATTCACAGTATGCAGAAAGTGTAGCACTGAGGCAAGTAGAGCCAGATGGAAGGGGGAAAAAAGAAAAGCAGGTACTAATATTCCAGCTAAAACCCGAACTTTTCATCTAAGCTCAATTCATAAGATTCATTTGCTCTCTTGAATTGACATAGCATAACTTTAGCTCCAGGCTCACCTGCTACGACATCTATGCATCAGCCGAGTTCTGCTTAATACCTTTAAAGCTTGACATTACTTATGGCATTAATGGAGCTTTCTTCAATGTCTCTATCAATCTGCCAGGCCTCCAAGTGACAGGAGCTGGCGCAATCATCAGCCCAGTTAGGGTGCTATACTTCTTCCTCTGCCAGCTCAGAGCCCTGGGTATTTCACAAGCGTCTCTGGCTGAAATTAGATTTCCACCGCTTCTGAAAAGACTTTAAGTTTATTTTACTGTGGGGTTTTTTTCTTACCTTATTTGGAGAATGTAGTTATATTCCTAGCAGCACAATAGCTTGGACTGACAAAATCAGATGTATTTTTCTTAGAAATGAATAAAACAAAGGCATACTATTACCATGCATAGAATCTGATAACCCTTCCATCGAACAGACCTTTTCAAGAGTGGAGTGTGAATTAGTGTGAATCACACTGGCAGTCTATTAGAACAGCAAATTGAGTATTAAGCATTATTCCAGTCTATTTACCATGAGTCATTTTCTGTTGAAAGATGGCCTTTACAATTACAAGCAAGTGTGGATCCCCTTTTGATTTCATGTTGCAACTCATTCTCATAATGAATCTATCAAACACTGCAAAATATCTCTTACTTGCATCAATTTACTCCTTTTAATAGTGTGGTTATAAAAAACTATTTGTCACGGGAAAGATTAAGTTGAACTATTTCTATTACTGCACAGCTGCAATTTAAATCTGCCACAAACTACTATATATACTGTCTCTTAATATGACTGGTACTAATATTTATCAATTTTGCTCTGGTGTGACCTCTGACCTCATACTCTGGACCTTGCTCCTCCTCCACCTCGTACGACACCGTCTGGATCTTCACATCCCTCTCTCCTTGTGTACCGTCCTCTGTGTTTTCAGTGGAAACTCCATCTGACACAGCGTCCTTATTCTCTGTGAAAGTGGTCTCAAAGCTCTCGCTCTTTGAATCCTTGCTGTGAAGGCTGACATCATCCTTGAACAGTATGAAGTTGGGCCTGTAAAAAGCCTCCACTGCTAGATGAAGGGATGTTGCGTCCAAAAACTGCTGAGTCTTATGCTTGCCACTGCTTCCAGTGTAGTAGTAGCCAATTAGGCTGTCCTGATAAGGCTGGCTTGGGTAGTCACACTGATATTGCTGGTAGTCGTTCTGGACTGCATGCCTGCTACTTTTGTCAAGCAGGGGGTTTTGGAGCTCATTGAGGCTCTCCATGACTTGAGGGCAGGGTTAAACGTAGAGTGGATCAAAGGATGGCGTCCAAAGAATATCTGGCAGTCTGGTTGCTGGAAAAAACAAGTAAAATTTAAGTTAAAACTCAAAGAAATCATAGGCAGTCATTCTAAATCATGGCACAATCTTGGAACTACACAGAGAATCTAGGTGGAGAATGTCACTGCAGTTCGATCCAAAAATAAGATATTGTATTAATAATGTGGACTGGGAATTCAGAGCAGGACATATTTCATTTTGTTTGGCAATCAGCATTCCTCTCACCAGTTCCCCGCAGACGAGCCATGAAATCCCCATCTGCTGTATGTTCAAATGTTGCATCTCACACCCTTAGTTTCATATATACATGTAGGGAAAACAATTGTCCACATGTCACAGTTGTTGATACTGAAAAATGGAGAAAATGATTGAAGGCGCTGCTGTATTTTGCAATGTATACTGATTTGACTTGTCTCAGCTGCCCACTGTGACTCTTCCTGTTTTAAAAATCAGTCATGTAACAAATGAGTTACAAGTTTGTTTAAAAAATTGGTTTATCTAAAAAGAAAAGAAAACCTTTAAAAAACAATTAGAGCACAAGGAGAAGCAGTAACTAAGGCAACAAGTCTGCCAGTGACAGTCTGTGTGATCTAAGCATGTCCAGATTTGAGCAACAAATGTGATATTTTGTGTTGCAAATCCAGCAACAGCAGTCAGTTCCTCCTGGCTCATGGGAACTTAATCCAGCAACTTCATCTCTCATATCCTGACTAATAATTAAATTAGATAACAGCCACTGAAGCTGCAGCATTGTACTTTGTAATTAGTAGCAAATGAAGTCCAGATTTGAGAAAAAGCCTCGTGATTAAAAACACAAAAGAAAATCTAAAGGTTTTCCACTTGCTGGAAACTAAATAATTATGGCAGACACTATTTATGAGGTTCAGGAGGTGCCAGAGTTGATGCAGAGATAAATACGCACATCTATTGTCTGAGAAGACCTGCCGATCTACAGAAGACGATTTGAACCTCTGACCCAATGAGAACAAAAGCTTATGCAGCCATACTGGATTTCACAGTTATTTTCTGTGGAGAAGCGTGACTAATATGGGCCAGTGGCTGTATCTGAGCACACTCACACACACACAAACACACACAAGACTCACGCTCGTTATCTTCGCCACTATGTCCATCCTCATGCTTCACAGTTTGAGCTACACTCCAGACAACAGGGAATTCCATTACACACTACATTAGACAAGGAAAATCGCATCCTAAATCCACAAATAATTCATCTGGCACAAGAAAAAGCGCACTTAGCGCACGTGAATGTGAGCTTTGGCTCCACTATAATAAATGACCACAAGCATGTCCTGTCTGTGTGCCCTCTGTTTATCTACTGCAGTTTAATCTTTGTCTCTCTCACATACAATGAGAATGTACAATGTTATTCATATTTTTGGAAAAATCACATTACTTCCCATAAAGCTCTGCAACTCACTGAAATATGTTCAAATTGTATGTACAGAAGCTGGTAGTAAAGCAAATATTTTTTCATATTTGTTATTTTTGCCTTTTCATATAATACTGAGCTTTCCCCCCTTATAACAATCCACAGATATTTATGATAAAAGAGCATAAGGACCTCTTTGGATCAATAGCAGATAAACATCTCCTACGATAATCTTACCTGTAGTATAAATTCTTCCCGTTGATTTGCTCAGCATCGTTCATCTGCGCAAATGAGTCGATGGAGAGGAGAGGACGGACTCACGCTGCTTCGCATTATCAGTTTCAGGAAAACTCCCATCGTAGCACAACAGACGGCATCCGCGTATAGCAGACGGTTATTCCGTGTGTTTATGAGTGGACTTTGCTCGCTGAGTCCTGGATGCCATAGCACCGCTGCTGGGTCTGGCAGGTAGATTTTACGCACAGTTTATCTCACAGAGCTCCAAACAACTCGGATCGCCTGACTGACTGTCTCCATCCAACCGATTGGCTGTACGCGGAGCGCTGTAAACTCTGTTGTCGACTACGCATTTAACATTTCTAAACTTGTCCAGCTCGGGCGTCTTCCTACATTTAGTGTCTCACGTGCTGGCTGGATGTTTTCATACGCACCCCCCGCGCCCACGGCTGCTGCTCTGCTTTGTTGCATAAGCTGAGAATCTTTTATGATATCAGGCTTCTGAGGTAGACACAAAAATATGTCTTGGATCACGTGAGTCGCTTTGTAGAGTCATGATTTGTATGTTATATGAAATGTATTGCTTTTTTTTCTTTCACAAGCTATTTTAGTGTTATTCTTCCCCACTGAAATCTGCCCTTTAAGTCTGAGAGCCAAACAGATCACATTTGTACGCTCTACATTACTTAAAAGATTATCCTTCTTCACATATGATTTCAATATAAGTTGCTGTCAACTAGGTCCAAATGTTGTACTTTCAGATTAAGCCACTATTAGATTCATTGCACATCAATATTTTATTAATATTTTACACAGATTCCATGAATTTGTCATGAGCCAACCAATTTGGATATGACTTTAACCGCTCTCCGTTGAGCTTGCTTATGATTGCATTCTGCAGTTTAACACTGTAACCCACTGTTTACATAACATAGATATATTTCCCATACAAGAAAATTGGTGACATAACAGATAAGACTCAGAAAAATTAAGCTTAAATGATTTTGATCCTTTAAGAATAATGACTTAAGAGAGCCACAGCATTTTCAGGAATGCAGTCTGTGGTTTAGATGAATTAAAAACACTATCTAAAGGTTGTGATACTATATATGCCAAAACCTAAAAGACTGATATACAGCCACTAAACACAGGGCACATATCTTATTCAGAAGGAGCACTCTGTTCCACAGGCTCATAAAAATGTCTGGAGTTAATAATGTGCAAGTCCAGGCTCTGTCACTTCCACTGGGAGATGCATTAAGGTGCTGATGGACACTTTATGGGGGAAACATGGGGCTGCATTCATAAGACTGAGCGCACAAACGTCGCTTCCTGTGTCACCTTGTGTTCGCACACATGGAGCGACGTGGCACAGCATCCCAACTGTCGGCGTGATGGATACCACTCCCTCAGGAGACGACTATATTAGAGATATATAAGAGAAGACGAGATTGGGAAGTGTGGGGGAAGCTATGGAACTTGTAACTTTTTATATTCCTCCTCCTTACAGAACATTTCCTGATGAAGATTTATTTAAAAAAGCACTCACAAACAGAAGCATTAAAACCCCAAACTGTGAGGCAAACCTAGAAGAGCTCAGTGGTGCTACATAGTTCAGGGGAATACAAGATCTCTCCTAGACCCTGCTTTAGCCAGCCATCTGTAGATTGACTGTGAATATTTATGATTCTCACAGTGCCCCTTTCTTCTGCTCCATTTTCCACTCTATATTTAGGCACCATGTCACTACATTGCAGATGCACTATTTGTCAGGCATTTTCTCCCCAGAGACCTCTAATTTCAAGAAACAAAAACATTGTGGGGCTGAATATTTAGGTGTGCATGCACCGTGAATTAACGAAAAACAAAACCAGAGCAGAGCACTTCTTTTACAGTTTGCTTTTGTATTGATTTTTCTCCACCTATGTTTGATATTCCAGCCAACTCTGACACCATGAACTTTCCTGGGGCCCATTTACCAGCTTAAATCATTTAAACACTTTTGGGAATTAATCAGCCTAATCGGATTGGCAGAGAAAGTATCAAACCACTTAATTTGATCTGGCCTTAGATGGCTTTTACACAGAAGGGAGGGTGGGGGGTTTAAGCAGCTTTTCCCACATGCTACCTTTGCATTATTTACTGTTTGATGAAACACTTCAGTAAACCCTATGCCAATAGGGCACTTTTGACCTCCAAAACAGCTCATGGGATGAATAATGTCAAAAACACTCCATTAAATTTGCTGGAATATTCATATATATATATTTTATTTAGCCAAATTTAGGTATTGTAGCATTTTTGCAGAACCACTCTTGTCATAGAAAAACAAGCAAATAATAACAATAAAAGTTGTGGCTGTTTTCACTATATATAATGGCATGCAAAAGCATGAGTATCTCATGTCAAAAAGTCTCTTACTGTAGCTAAGCCGTGAGCTAAATTAGTCAGTTGCCAATTTCCCAAAAGCATTAAGTTGGTGATAAAACTTTTTTTTACAACATTTTTACAATTTTTACAAATTCTGCACCTTTTTGTCCTTTAAACATGACATTGCTCACTACAGCAATCTATTTCAACTTTGTCATCCGAAAGGACTGGTTTCCAAAATGTTCCAGGCTTGTTTAGATGATCTTGCTTTATATGTTATAGGAGTATTTCGAACGTATCTTCATGACTTTTTGAGTTATTTGTTCACTAAAAAACATTTTCTGCTTCTAGTGTTCATTGCTGACATCAGGTGTTGTGTGAGGAGCTCATCCATTTGGCCAAACAGGTCACTTTGAAGAAAACAGTGGGAATTCAGTTCCTGCAGTGTGAGACTCAGGTGCAGGAACCAGAGGAGGCTCAGCATATGGGGAAGGTCTTGGCAGGAACAGAGGCTGGAGCGTCTTATAGGCACACTGGAGGCATTAAACTGAAAGAACACAAAGTCATAACTAAATTCTACCTCATATTCGCCACCTGACTCAGAGACCTAGATGACAAACTGTGCCATGTTAAGGGTAGGAAAAAAAAAGATCAAGCAGTAAATCAAACTCAAGAGCCTGAAAATACGACAAAAGCTCTAGTTTAAAACTCTGTTTATATGACATAATATGCTGCAATCAGGCATCCATGGAATTATTGCTTAGAGCGATAAAGCAGAATTTTATTATTTTATAAGGTCTGATGATAAATGAAGCCAGTGTAAGATGTTACAGGAAATTAATTCAATGCCCTGTTACATACAGAAAAAATTAAAATGAGCTTGACTTGACCAGTAGATTGTCATAATGAAAAACATAATAGCCAGTGAATGCCAACATTATGAGAGGCAATTTCATTAAAGTGCTACAAAGTTGCACGGTGTGTGACTTTTCAAGGTCCCTCTACAAATATTCAATCAGCATATTAGCAGTGTGCGTCTGGATGTTGGCTCCCGTCCGCGTTCCGGCGCAGGGGAAATGGATGTGCAGGGAGTCCCAAGAGACCTGCAGAGGCTTTTTGCTTTGTAATTATCTAACGCACAATTGCAATATGTGTCAAATTAACTGAAAGTGCTCCATCAAGAGGGGAAAGGTTAGAGTTTGTTGTTTGCAGTTTGAGACAGAAAACCACGTTGGCGCTCTATTGTTCACCTTTAAGCACACCTCTCTTCAGCAGAGCATAAAAAATGCAAACCGGGCAACTTGGGAGTGATTCACTCCGGATGGCAGTGCAGCAGTTCATGTCAATCATAAATGGACTTCCTTGCACAGAGGGAAAGTGAAGCAGGACAGTGGGGAGTTTCTCATCTCTACTGATGGCTGGCAGTGGTATAGTAGCCTTCTCCAGTGAGATGCTGTGTGCAGATTAATGACATTCTCCATGGTGAGATTTGAAAACTTCCATTAATGTTACACCAATGATAATTTATTTGGACAGCCGAGCTGCTTCTCTTTGATTAATGAAGTGGCCTCAGGGTCATTAATATGATAGATTTCCTCTTATGTACTGATGTTGCATGGGAAGTCCTAACCGTAACAGAAAAGAAAGAAAAAGAAATCCCTGCTCCCCTATATAATTTTTTTTACTTTTGATTTATACACTGACAGTGTCCCTTTTTGATGAGATTTAAGTTTGTTTTTTTTCCACAGAAAGAATCCCTCTGAGGATTAGCACTGGAAATATTATCAGACTTATAATGCTAATCCTTTGGTGTGTATTTGCAGGTAAGCCAAGTGATAAGGCAGCTTGGCATTGACAATGTTCTGTATTACTTGCAGGAATATGTTTTTATCTACACTCCATCCCATCAGCCCCATAAGAAGAATTACCAATTATAAGTGCCCAGCTCTGCCAGTGCGGCTGTCTCTGATGTGTCATGGGACCGGCCTGCATATGTTAGAGCTCTCCACTTTAAGATCGTCCATTAAGCCTATTAAACCATTTATTAAACAGCAGAGGATTTCACATTTAATATGCTTCTGAGCCAAACAGAGCTCAGACGAAGACAGATATCTCCATCTGTCAGTGGTTGTGGGACTGCTGTGGGAGAGTTATAAATAGGTAATCGTTCAGGAGCTGCTGCTGCAGGTTAAAGCATGGGAGCGTGCTCGGCGCTGGGGTGACTCATCGCCCTGTCTCACTGCATTATGTCAGTTACCTGGAGTTTGCACCTGTCACTGCACCCTCAGGCACCACCTCAAACTAATAACCTGCATGGCCAAACCTGAACCTGCCGAAGGGTGTAACCCTGAACTATATTGGACATATATTATTTAAGTTTATCGAAGTGAATGTATTTTCATATTTGTAGAGGGTCAAAATGCTTTAAGGAATCATTCTTAAATATAAAGAAAATATAGTCAGTTCTGCTTCGGCTCTAATGGTCATTTTGCATTTAAAGAAACAGTATTTGATTTTGTTTTCTGAGCACTTTATCATTTTGGTGCAGCCATGCCATTTTTGTGACCTTGGCAGACAGCTTTCTTTTGCTTATAACACCCACTTTGCTACCAACATCAAACATCACAGTGCGTGTAAAAGGAAATTTTGCAGCTAAAAAGATAATCAGGCCCAGCCTTGTTCTGACAGCATCACATTGTTTCCATCAGAAACATAAAAATAAGTTGAATGACTTACATTCTAGAGGTGGAAATGATGGCAAAGCTCCTACAAATTTTCTAAATATTGTCCCCACAAGAGCCAAACAGTCAAATGGACAGCAAGTTTGCATGTTGAATTGTTTTCCTTTTTTTACTGACACGACTGCGGTGCTGGCAGTTTTATCTCTGAAAGTTTATTGCCTTAGCACATTCAGCATCTGAGCAAATAAGGATTTTTACAGGAACACTGTATCAGTGAACTCCTGTCTAGGGCCTTTGCAAAATCATTTGGTGCTCTACAAACAACAAAACTAAAATGCTGATATAATGATTGTTGCAGATAACATCATATTCTGCAATCTAATGTGTTTGAAAGTCATAACAAAAACATCATTATTTCATTTTGTGAAGCTTGCATTATGTAGCTACTGGAAAACTCCAAGCGCTGATTTGAATCAACGGCCAAACAGTCCCCATAACGTACCTCTTTAATGTTCTTCCCCCAGGTGTAATTTCAGGTGGGTTCATTATCTGAGCCCTGGCAGGCTGTTGTGGATGCCCTTATTTAATAAGCTATTTTCTGTGCAGTGTCACATTGACTGATGTTCTCACTAATGAACAATACGACCCAGAGGATTTTAGTGAGTGTCAAAAGGTCAGTGAGGACTACTTGTTTGTGAGATCTGATCTGCCTTTCTTTAGTAAATGCCTCTTATGTCGCCATATAAGATTTTATTTTTTTCCAAACTGAAAGACCAATCTGGTTGTAATTACAGCCTGGCAGAAATCTATGATGCTCTGCCACACAATCCTTTTCTGTCTCAGTGGCATCTGAACACCACTCCACAGGATATGTGTTGACTTGGACAGCCTTTTAAGAGAATCAAAGCTTGCATGTGGAACCCCTGAGAGCGACATAATCACCAGGATGCTAGATGAAGAAAAAGGAATATCTGTAACTGCTCATCCATATGAGCACTCAGGTCCAAGGCTCTTTAAATGACCGCTTTCACTTTGGTCATCAATCCCCTAATGGCTGTCTACTGCAACAGACTAATGGTCCGAAAAGAAATGCTACAAGACAGACTGTAAACTGATATGGTCAGCCCAGTCTAATAACAAAAGATGTGATAGCTCTGTTGGTCCATAGCCCAAAGTGTGGGCTAGTGACACATAGCATTTCAGTTTCATCTTGTAGTGAAAATGTGGGTGGACACTGAATGACATCATCACATAAACTCTCTCTTTAGACTAAAGGAAAGGAGTGTAGAAAGTGTACTTTTTTATAAGATGGCATCGTAATGTCTTTTGACAGAAAGGAAAATTTGCACCCAGGAGACAGATGCTGTGGAGTGGCTGGTGCCTCAGTCTGACACAGACTGGATTTCAGTCACTGTTTGCCACCATTTCAGATGCTGCTCTTTTGTGTTCATGTAATCGGTTAAGATTTAATCTCTAATGGGAATCATTCGTAACTGATTGACGCTGAATAATACTTATTCTTACGAAGCTCCATTTTCAATTCAATTCTTGAAGCTGATAAGTCTCAGCAACATGCCTCCAAAAATAAGACTTATAACAATTATAACAATTGCTCAACCTTTAAAAACATCAGATTGTAGCCAGTGTACCTTTTACAGATACTGATGTGAGACTATGGTGAATGTTGTTCAGCCCAACATAAACATGTTTTTATCAATGACCGGATTATTTTCATGCACTCTAAACAGGACAGAAGTAGTTTAGCAAACCTTAAGCCATGAAGCATGTAATCAGATCAACGTGACATTAACAGTTATGAAAAAACAGGATGATTATGAAAATGATTAAATAATTGAATTTCAGATGACAACATGTCCATTCTAAAATTGACATTACTTTCCCTTGTTGGACTGAATAATAGATGTGATGCGATGCATAATTCAGTGAAATGCAGTATTTGTGGTTTTTTTCATGCATTCAAGGCTGGTTTTGTCACAGCCGCTATCTGTGTTGTTTATCCTCATCATCAAAAGAGTATCAGAAGCTATCTGCAGGATGTAATTAGAACATGCTAAACCACAGAGGAGGTGATGTTTTTGCTTTTTTACTCTTTGACGAATGTTCTGAACATTCATGAATTAGACCACAACACCAGCATGTGCAACTACTCAACACTATCTGGTATTCCCAACTTTCATTTAATGTTTTATATTCTGTTGTTTTTTTAATTCTCTCAACTCTGTTATTTGCATATTGTCATATTTTTATCTTCTGTATTGTGAAGTGACCTTAGGTGTAATGAAAGGATCTTATAGATGAAATGTATTATTATTATTATTATTATTATTATTATTATCATTATTATCATTAGGGAGCCTGAATGTGACTGGAGATGGAGGACACTAAAGGTGAGCCAGTTTGACACCAGGGGCTGTTGGAAGTATACATATTTTATTGACATATCCGTATTTTATTGAAGTGCTCGTTATGCTGAGTGATGGCTCAGATGGAGATTTAATCAGGTCCTCTTTAATCTCTCATTCATTTCATAATGACCTCGTTTTCACTTGACATTGAGCCAAAGTTGGTCATACTGTTTTACTGTGGCATTGCAAACTGTCAGTAACTGTCCTATTAAACATCTGCTTATCCGCTTTGCAAGCAAACAATAAAAAAAATAAATAAAAAAAGAGACATCCACATGTTTACTGATGGCTGGAAAACCCAAAGACTAAAGCATTTCAAAGACTGCAAATGAGAAGATAAATTTGGCCAGATAACTTGGTAAGTTGTCTTACTTGGATTTAATTAGCTCTATTAGTATTGTGTTGCTAATTGAAACTTGAGTAATGTGATAACACCTTGCTTACATATATCTAATGTAATTTGGCAAATTTACAATAATTGTAACATGCAAAATGTAGAGTGTGTGGTGCTTTTAATGGGAACCATCTCAAATGTATGTGAATGTGATCGTCCCTCCCTGTCCCCAAAATAAAGAAACAGAAAAATAGAAAAACATTTACAAGTACATTTCAGCAAAGTGTTTCAGAAAACATAACATGATATTTCCAGAAAGTTTGAAGCAATTTGTTGAAAATGTGAAGTTTTATGGTCTTTATTGTTATTTTCCTTATTCCTTATTTCCTTATTGTTAGTTTCATTGTTAAGTTCAGTGTTTTTGGAAGTGCTAATTGAGGGATATCTGCGTTGCTCTTGGCTACCAGCACAGTGGCTGTGCAATGTGTCCTGCCTCTGATCAACACTCACCTTTGAGTCTCCAAATTGAGAGCACTCTGACCACTTTCAACTACAGGAAAGTATTGTTGCCGTGTTGTCTTTTACTGTGTTTTTTTTTTTTTTTTGATGGGAAGCTTGTAATGCTGTCAGGTTTGGACCCAGGGGTCATTGTAAAAATAGAGTCAGCAGCACTCAACACGAATTGCAGCTAAGGCTGACAGGAATGTTATTAATTTTGCATGTGTGCAGTTGTACTAAAACTTATAACAATTCATCTTTGACAAGAAATGAATGTCTGCTCCAAATTGTGTAGTGTAAAAGTAGAAATGATCACAAAACACATTGAGCTTTGGGAACCATCTATGCTGGATTTTACCGGAACCTTTGCATCGAGGTTCAAATTTAAACTGCTAGTTGCCCTGGGGCTCAGTGGATCCACACACAGGTTAGCATTCATTCAATGGACACCATGGTGATATACCAAAAGCCTTTTAGACTGTCAGTTGGGCCTACGCACTTAGAGTGGCTACAAACATGAACCATGGGCAAAATGAAAAGCTCTTTATCACTTGTTCAAAATGGTAATCTTCATCACTGACATGCAGAGTCGACATAACATGGCCTGATGTTGTGCTCACACTGCATGTGCTGTAAAGAGATTATCCTAAGTCAGACATTAGATAACTGAAAACATGCGTATGGGTCTGTGTGCTACTCTTTACTGTATAAGGCATGATGGTTTCTTAGAAAAAGGAAACATAAGTTAACCATGGTTGCTAGGTAGAGCGTGGGAAAAGGGAGAAGGTGAACCTGAGGTTGGAACTATATCACAAGAGATGCTTTTACCATTTTTCTGATTGTTGCAGCAGTAAATGCTAACATTGAAATTAAACCCACTTAATGGCACAGTTCCATGTAAATTTCCAGTAACTGCAAGCTTGCTGGCCAAATTGTGCTGGCAAGCAGGCATATGAGAAATGGGATATCGCAGCGGTGTGCGGAAGAGACACTCATGAGGAGTGTTTTTCTTACTTTTTAAATAAATCATTTGCTTTGGAAAAAATAGTATGCGATCTAAGAATACTCTTTTGAAAAATATAGGATGAATACAAATCCAAGCAGATAAAATGTTATGATGTTTTTCAGGATATGCACAAAAGGTATTGTTCATAAGTGTGATCACACCACTAACAAAGCAAGAACTGATCAAGCAAAAACAGTTTGAGGTTACAAAAATCTATTTCCTATTTCACATGTTTTCATAGTTTGTCACACATTTTTTTAAGCTTTGTCTTACAAAATAGCAACATTTTTACAATCCTGATATTCAAAAGAACAGTCGAGACCAGTAACTTAGTTTTATACTTTGTATCAAGAAATGCTTTTAGAAATATTTAATGATGTTCTGTGTTCAGACTTTTGGCTCCAGAGTTCTTCAATTGATTCTCTGAAACACAGTGGCGTCATTATGACCTTGTTTTTGCTCATTATTTCTGTTTTTTCTTATCTTCTTGTCCACCTCTCATTCCAGTTTCTCACTGTCTGTGTAACAAGCTCTTGTAAGTAATTACAACAAATTCACAGAGTTAGGGTTATCTTCTATCTAAAAATAGTTTTGTGGAGCATACTTTTGAAATGACATGTTAAGAAATGTGTCCAAATATCTTAATCTATCCAAATGTCTAAAACTTTCAAGTCAGCATAGTCTGTCACTGAGTTTGAGCAGCCGTTCCGTCATTCCTCTGGGGCCTGAGTATATGACGTTTTCTAACAAACCTAGAGAGAGGTTCCCAAGCTTTGTCATGTATAAATGAAGAGCTGTGGTAGCGTGGGTCTTAGCTGCCTGCTCACATTTTCTCTTTACTTCTTCCTCTCCTGGATTTGACAACGCACAGAGGTCGTGAGTCAGTCAAATTTTGAAATCTCATGGGCCATCTCATAGAGTACACTTCCAGGACAGGTTTCAGATGTATGACCGGTAAACAGGTACAGGTATGTGTCTTTTTTTTTGTGGATCAAACCTGCTCCAAAATTAAACATCAAGGAACAAAATATGACAAATATTAATTTATCATCATCCCGCTCTAATGGTCACTCTCCAGGGCCACCTACAGAGAGGAAATCATCAAATCATATTAATCTGAACAGTTGGCTGCTCCCTGTGGGCTGGCTGCTCACAGATGGTGCATAGTTGTGTGTGGTGGGTTGAACTTCTCTCAAGTTGACCCAAATTAACTTTCACTCTTCGCTTTGCTGACTCTAGGGATCAGCAAGCCAGTCCTTGATGATTATAAGGAATTATGTGATAATGAGTGGGTCTACAAATGAAACGTGTCATACAAAAGCGCTATGGCATAGAAATCGATCATTCATTTGCAGCAGAAAGGATTTTCCCCATTAAAACTGTTGATGTTAGCTTTAGTTAAGGCTGCCCAATATATGCTTGACAATAAAACTTACAAGTTTCCTGAAATCTCTGCTGATATATGTCTCTCTGATTGCGTTTCCTAAAGCAGTCGCTGTTATAAATAAAATGGCAATGACAATTATTCTTCTCCTCCTGAAGCGACAAAACAGCTTCCCCTTTTCCCTTTTTCATGTCCTGTCTTGTAGCTGACCTTCAAAGAAAATAGCTGCAGAAAAAGAAGGATAGAACCATTTTTACTTCTGACCTTTAAGTGATGCATCACCTTTGAGAAGTAAGTGATATCAATGGTTTTGTGCCATCATGATGTGCCAGGTTCATACGTCGCCACGTCCTCCAGGCATTGAAGCTGGAGTGTGCTTCACATCCCAACATATCCTTATATCTTGAATCATTGGGGAAATCAAGGGTGGTCGACCAGCAGCAACTAACAAGCTCTTAAACAGCCTGCTGGCCATCATTAAAGTCCTGTGGTTGTTTCAGCCAGCCATGATGGAGAGCTGTGTACAACTGAGGGGGCGAGTACATGGACAGTCTTCCACTATGTGTTACTGCAGCAGCATACTGCTTATTATACATACTGTGGATGCACTGCTGTGGCCCAGTGAAGCTCTGTTTAAAAAGATATTACAACTCTGGCAGATATTACAACCTTTTGTGTTTGAAACCTGAAACTAATTTGGCTTGATTGTGGCATTAATGTGAAAATTAGAGGTTTGGGGAGGGTCTGAGTTAACATGTTACATCAAAATGCTTACGCCCCAGTTTAGAGACTCAAAAAATAAGGTAGATATCTTAGAATAGATGCTGCCAGTGTGCACTTTTTGCAAATAGTAGACTACTAAGTTTAATATGTATTTTCAATTTTCAAAAAGGTGCATTGAGTGAATATTGAATTGGATATTGAATATGTCCTCATGGTTTTTATTTTCTGTCTATTTATATTTAATGAAACGGCTCCTGCTGGTATGTGCATATTGAAGCAAACTGTGATTGTTTGCAGATGCGCTGAGCATATGTGAGTAGAGAGCAGCAGACATAGAGGTCTAGCTTCAAGGAAAACAATAAAGTCCTGCCAGTAATGGAAGAATATGAGAAGAGGCTTTCATTTAAAGTTAATACTGAGTATTCCTCTTCAATGAAGGTATATCTATTTTGAACTTGATGCAAACAACACGATACAAGAAAGTTAGGACACAGGCAACAAAAGACTGAATTAAACCCTCACAGCAAGTTAGGTTACTCAGCGGTAGATGATTAACATGAATGGTTATCCCAGAAAGATTGAATGTCTCAGAAGGAAAGGGGAGGAGGAGCTCATGCCTATGCGAAAAAATATGTAAAAATATCAAAGAATGTAAAAAGCAAACTTTCTCATTGGAAATAATTGGGGATTGTGTCCTTTGTACTGCATGATTTAAATGTTAAGAGAATTCAGAGAAAAACCTGATCAAATAAAACACAGTTGAAAACTAATATTTACTCGTCTTGATCTTCAGGATCTGATGCTGCAATACATTAGAAAGAGATACAATTTTGTTGTGGAAATCTTGCATTGGCTCAGGAACCTTTTACAGAGAGCATAGTTTATCTCTACAGCCACAAATGCTTGTGAAAAAAAGTTCCATTTCAAAGACAAAACCATATTTAAACAAGGTCCAAAATGGCCTGTGCAGTTCCAATGCCAACATTTTTTTAATGACATGGAGTTGCATTACTGCACATGGCATGGCTAAGCATCATTTATGCTGAGCAATACTCCCATGCTTTGCAGGAGCATATGCTGCTGTCAAGATGTCTTTTTAAGTGAAGACCTTGTGTGTGTCAGCAAGTTAATGGTAAAGTGCTGCACAAATCACAGTCGCATGGCTCCATGGTAAAGCAGTTCAGGTGCTAAACTGCCATGGCTGTACGTCTGCCCTGTCACTCTGTGAAAGCAGTTGCACTATAGTTTCAACAGCTAGTACATTGCATGTGTAGTATTTTCAAATTAAATACTGGGTTATTTTTTAATTTAAATTCACATTTTGTTCAGTCTCTCTTGTCTGGTAGAGTTACCATAAACACATCTTCATTTACTTTAAGCAATAGCAGCAGACTGGGATGGTAGTATCCATCTGCTGGTCCTCTATGCTGGTCATCACTGAAATGTATAAACAATTAATGGATATGTTGCTGTGGAATTCTCTAACTACATTCAATGATCCACATAACATTAAGTTGTTCTTTGAGCTTGAGTTATATTATCTGTCCTTCAGCATTTTCCTGTATGATTCCTGCAAAACTAATGGGGCCCATAGTGTTAACCCCTTTTAGAAAATGTTTACTTACCAAACTAAGATGATGAATAGTTTAAATATCATACCTACATAGCATATCATGCATTAGATGTATAAATGTCTGTATGGATGTGCTTGCTCAATCAGTTGAGCAACCCACAGTCCAATTCTAGCCTGCAGGCTGAATGTCTATCCTTCTTCTCTTTACCTTCTTTCCTTTCTCTGCACTCACATATTAAAGGCTGCAAGACTGCATGGACAAAACCTCATTGATCTTTACAGAGTTGCCAGTCAGTCTTGTTTAGCAGAATTTTTATTGTAGCTTTATTGTATTTCTCTTACATTTTTTATTAACGTTTTTGCTTTTGCAATCACAGAAGTAAACTAACAAACAAAAAGCTTTTAACTGCTTTTCAGCAGTTCAACATGTCCAGAGCAGTTTGAATTACTGAGTAATGTAAAAAGATAAATACATTTAAAAAATGATTTATGAATAGAATGTTCCATAGTTGATCATGTTTTCTAATTTGCTTTCTGTCTAAAACACAGAATGGTATGTTTTTCTGATTTCAGCAAGTGTGCTCAGTGTTCTGTTTTCACGTTAATAAACAGGTAGGCCTTGGTTCAACTGAAGCAGAAGGAGATTCTAGATTTGAAGAGTTCAGATACAGAACAGAGAACAGCCCAGATCACTTCTTGATTTGCTCTTTCTTACTCAGCTTCATAAGAAATTCTTACCATGGGGGATAGTCACTCTCCTCCCACTCCTTCTGCCCCTTCCTGCTCTATATCTGTTCGTTTTCTGCAGCCATGCTTTGCTTCACTTTCCTTGATCTTAGCAGTGAGGTGTTTTGTAAGTTCTGCTGACTGTCAAAGCTATTCTAGTTGCTCCAGCACTGCAGCATCTGTTCTTCTGTCAGCTTGCTCTGTCTTTTCTTTTTTATCACCACCTGGCCTCTCTTGTTCATTAGAATATCTGCCTCGTCAACAGTCTGTCTTTGGAAAATGATTTCTGTCAAATACAGTATAGCCACCGGTTCTTGTATTGAGATGTTGTGTTTTACAACTTCTAAAGTATAAAACAACACAAAGAACACGTCTTCCAATATGAAGTTTTGATTTCAGTCCAATTACAACTTTCATCCCTTTCCATACCTTCAGCAAGCAGCAGTTAACAGGGACTGAAAGTCAGTTGTAAGAAATTGTGTATTAACATTAATCTCTCATTATCAAAACAGCATGTAGCTCTAAGCTGGCTTTTGTTTCCTCTTCTTGTAATGTGTACTATATCATACTGTGACTAACAAATTGCAGAATAACAATAGCCTGTTTTTGCTTTTGAATGCATCATTTTGTTACTGTGCTTATTTGTATGTATGCCTGTGCCAAACCATTTTCTGGTTTGTCAGCACGATGAATAACATGAAGCCACTTCATTGGATATTTGCGGGATATGACTTTCAGCACCCAAAGGTTGCTTTATGAGTGTGAGCCACTTTATTATGTGGAAGTCAGAGCCAGAGAGGTAGAATGATTTTTCTTTGTGGGCACTCACATACTCAGCAATGTTGCACACATATTTATTTGTCTCAGTTAAGCTTCAGACTTTCTCAATTCTGAATTCATTTAGACCTCTTGAGTGTGTTTTATTATGAAGTTACAGTTATGTGCTTGTTAAAGGCTGAAAATGGATACAGCTGAGCAGCTGTATTTCTCTTTGCAGGACTCATGCACAGCTCCATACTCCTCCATTATCATCCGGGTTAATTAAAATTTTCACCATGACCTCACTTTTTAAGCTACCTCTGGAAATTTCCTGCAAAATGATTGTCTTTCTGTCCTTTTCATGTGCTCTCACGAGCTTCTCTCTCTGCTCTCCCACAAGGGTACTTTGGCCATCGTTAGAATGTAACAAACTCTGTATAACAATTAGGGGAATTAGTGGAGTTGAGTTTGGTTGTCGTGTTGCTGCACACCACAGGCACTTTGGTGGTGGCTCTTCTTCATGCTTGAAATGAGAATCGCCTGTGTTGTGCTCTCACTGCATTCTCTGTGTCCCACTCCTGCTATCAGGGGAGCATAATGGCTTGTTCCACATCTTTGTTTAATTAGTTTTAGAGTGTTTATTGGACTTATTGGATTTAGTTAACTCATGAATATCTCACGGTGGCTTGATTTCCTAAGTACACTGATGTCTGGGTGACAAATCATCTGTCTGTCTGTTGTAATTAGGCTGATTGTTGAAGTGTTATATAATATTTTGTCCTTAGTGTCTGGACAGCAGAGTCATGGACTGTCCTTTATTCTCCTTCAGGAATACATGCACCACAAAAAATTACTTTTACCCTAACAGTTAAGTTTATAAATGGGTTTTGTTTGATATATTTATCTTAATGATGACTACTTTAACATGTCACAGAAAATGTTTTTTTTCCTCTCAGGCTTTTATTACAGCCTTGATGGGTAAAAAGGAGCCTTTCCAAGGGCATCTTTAACACATGTTTTCTCTGTCACTTTCTCCCAGCCAGCCATGATATTGGAAATTATTCAGGATTAGTGTTTATGGAGCCCGGTAGACTGGGGACTGTAACTCCCCAACAGCTGGGTGTCACATTCAAATAAAAGTAAATTAGCTGTCACCAAAGCTCGGCTTGGGAGCTGCTGTTCTGCCTCAGAGAATATCCTTTTTCACTGGGTCTCTGTTCACTGCCAAGCTGACACAAGGCGACAAGTCATTATGGCTGCGAGAAATGAAGAAACACAACATAATTTAAGTCAAATGGTTTCCTCTAACTGGATATAAATTACAGCCACACAAATGTATTGATTCACAGCACCAAGGAGATGGAAGTGCACAATTAATAACCTGCTGTTTGCAGTGTGGCTTGAGGAAAATGTGAGGGATTAGACACTTGGTTTGAATCTCTGCTTTTACAGTAAAAGCCAGTCGCCCTCTCATTATCTGCTGGCCAATCTGCTGGCCAACCGGCAGCAAAGCCCTGAGGACACGGGAGATTGGCATGATATCCAGAATTCAGGGTGACACAGGCTTCCTCTGAGGGCTTGTGTCTAAATAATCCCCAATAATCCAACAAATACATATCTCTTAACTACATTGTCCTGTTCATCAAAGTTTAATCTAAGAGTACAATTTAAAAGTGCAATATTAAAAGTGACCTCGTTTAAAAGTGAACTATAATCAGGAGGAAAATTATTCATTTGTGACAGTTTCTCGCTATTTCATTTGAAATAACACATTTAAACATGCACACAATTAGTGAGCAACTTTTACAAAGAAAATGCCTGTGAAAACTGAAAGTCAGCAATCATTAAAAAAAAAAGGCCAAAAGCTTGTTTTCGCAGTATTTTGGTGACCCCTGGTGGTCATAATGAGTAACACAAGAGACATACTTCTATAGAATGCACATTATTTATTAGTACAACAGGAGAACAATGCTCAGAGAGGAGGAAATTAGACATAACTAAGATGGCACTGTGTATGTTTTGTATTTACAGTACATTACACATATTACAAATACATGTATCTTGACTCTTGTTCACAGTACAGCACTGCTACAATGAACCTCACAATAACAAAATGACGACTGCACCATAAAAAAAGGGAAAAAATAAAAAATATCAATATGAAACCTACACACATAAATAAGTCAGGGATAGTACCACGATTCTGTACAAAATGTTAAGTTGTCTCACTCTTCACGTGAACTGTGTAGTGTTTCAGACAATAAATATTAACAGTTCATTGAAAATGGAAAAATAATACATAGCAACAACAGTTTTGTAGATGTGAGTGACTCTTGTCACCATGCGTAATAACTTACCTGTGATATACTTTCTGAAAACTGTAGTGCTGCACACATTTTTTCTGCAGCATCAGATTTTGATTTTATGTTTAACATAAATACCTACGCTTGTTAACTGATCAAGAATTGATCAAACACACACTGCTGTACTTTTTCTCATCTAAAATACTGCACTCGCTCATTCAATCATGACTTACATTTTGCATTATTTTTACTGACTACTTATAAAGGTTCTCCAAAAGTGAAGAATGCCCATGCAGTGGTTTTCATTTTCTGAGAGCTGTTCAGAGCAATAAAGCAGCTTATTTTGCTCAGTCCATTAAATAGAGTTAAAAAAAGCTTTCACCCTCTTTATACTGTATAGACATTCTGATATGTGTTTTCCCTTTAATACCATGGGTCTACTGTTTTACTGCATTCTGTACTGCAGCTGCGTTCACAAAACCTTATACACACATCAAGAAATTCTCAAATCTCATTAAAGGTGACATGCTGTCAGCTTGTCTTGATCTACAGTGTATTATCAGCACTAAAACGTTTAAATATCTTGCTTGCACATTGCATCTGACTTTATCTCACGTAAATCCAAATTGCCTCAGTCCCACTATACTGGTGAAACACTTTCACTGTTCATGACCAATAAATAAGACTTTATACATTCTGCCATGTGGGGGCAGCACAAATCTCCTTGGAAAAGGTTCAGAGTGAGTCTGAGTCTAAGAGGAGGAGTCCTCCTCCACAGGATGAAGAGCATGTCTCTTCAGCAGTGTCTTCAGCATCTCCACCTCCCGCTCTGCCTCTCTCAATTTCTTACGTAGTGTCTCATTGTTTGTTTGGAGTGTCTGGTTTTCCTGTAAAAGTAAGTTTAAGGCAGTAAGTTTAAGTGAAGTACAGTAAACGTGGAGGATTCGACATATGTGTAAGATCAGTCCCGCTACTCACTGATTCCAGGGATTCATAGGTGGGTTTACTCTCCTCTTCTTGCTTTTGAAAAACAGAGGCTCTGTTTTCCCACTTGGCACAATGTCGTTTTCTCTGGATCAACGGGCTGGGGCATGAGGAGAGGGTGGGTGGCACTGGGACTAAAACATAAGACTGAAGGCGGGCTGGCTCAACGGTGAGAGAGGACAGCTGAGGTCCCTCTGTCTGAGTGTAGCTATGGACAGTTGTAGGCCTCGAACAGGAGGAGACTGGGGAGTCTGGGCTCCAGTCTTTGCTGTCATCGGGTGGGTAGGGGAAAGGACATTCCTCTGAACCTGACAGCAGGGATATTAATGATAACAATTTCAAATTAGACAAATGGAAAATGATATGTCACCTTCTACTTTACAGCCATTCATCACCATAATTCCTTAAAGAATATCATACAGCTCAAAGCAAAATGACAGCTCAGAATGTCATAAATAACAAGCGAAATAAATCATGTCACAAAAAAGCACATTAGAAAGACTCATTTTGAGATGGTCAGCCTGAATATAACCCACATGTTTTCATTTAGTCTGTTAGTAAGTCACTCCATATTAAGTAAAATTGAAAGTGCTTCTGTTCTGAAAATAGGTGCTTCTTTGCAGCAGGTGGGCAGCTTGAGTATTACTGTAAGTGAAACAGTTCGTAATGGCAGCTAGAGGGAAATTACCCCAACAGCCGACCTCACGCTCAAGCGTTGTTTTCTTTTTGCTGATTAGTAATGAGTGTGTGAATATAATTGCTGAGAATGAACCTTGTCAACACAACCCACCCTCTGAGGTGCTCGTGGTGACAGGTGTGGAGCTTGGTGTTGGACTGTCCATAGTGTTGGTCACTTTGGTGTTCTTCTTGCACTCGAACGCCACCTGATCCTTGCACAGCTTGTGGCAGTTCATGCCGCAGTCTGCAGGCAAAAAGAATGCACAACATGTCACAGCAGGAACTAGTCTAACTTCAACAAACTGATTTCCCACTTCTCTTTGAACACAATCTGTTCTGCAAATGCTACTTTCAGAATGGTGCATGCTTACAGTCAAGCAAACAAATACTTCTTAGATCTTGTGAAGGACGGGGGAGGGGAAAAACTGTGGTTCTTGGTGCAGACTCTATTCTTTTTTTTTCTGTGTTGCAAGGTTCAGTGAGCAATATGCATAGAAAACCACACTTCACCTCACCTGCTCTCCGCAACATACTGTGAGTAGCTCCTCTCATTTCTGAGACAGACACTGAGCCAAAGATAGACATACCGAAGTTGAACACTTAATAATTACCCTTGCATCTGTAGCCTTGCTTGATGACACCCCACAACTGTGAAAGAAAATACAGGGAAAAACAGTTAACATAACTGATTACTACAAGAATAATAACAAAATTATACTCAGTGTTTGTATAAGGTAACAAAGAAGTAGATATGTTTTGTACGTGAGTTTACTTACGAATCCAGAGCAGTTGTCACAGAAAGTGGGTTTCATGTAAGTGGTCTCCTGGAAGTTGTGAACAAAGCCAAGGCCCAGCTTGGAACAGATGACACTGGCCCGCATGAAATAAGTTGTGATCTCCTCTCTGTTCACGAGGCCTTCCCTGGACAACCACAAAAATGATATACACAGTATACAAAAGTTTAATAAAGAAAACAGAAACAAAGAAAATAAAACTATTCATATTCAGGCAAAAAAAATAATTCAACATACATATTGAGTTTTATATGTACAGAATTTCTGTACTTATTTATTCATATCTGCACCTGCTCGTCCAACACATACGACATATGTGTTAAACACTATATACTACGTTGTCACTGTGTAATGTGAAAACACATCATGGTGCTTGCTGTTATGTGAGTATTTAGAGGTGGTTTATGGCCTGTTCTGCAGCTATTTTATATTTCCTGTTGTTACGCTCATCACTACAAATACCACTTTGGCTTCCTCTTCCCTGAAGTTACATATGCGATAAAAGCAAGCGTGTGACCTGTCAAAGACCCACTTCTCTTTGTCCATGACACAAAAGGAAAAAGGAAAGCTAGCAGCGATCTTCTCAAAGTCCTCCTGAGAAATAAATCCGTTCTCATCATGATCGTAGTTCTTGAACACGGACTGTGAAAGACAAGAAGTAAAGACCATTGTTACTCAACTATCAGTGAACAATAGAGCAGACTGTCAAAGTGGCTGCGTGCACAATAATAGTTCAAATTGATGACTATGGTTACATAATAGCGTTACAAAAAAGGCAGTGCGGAGGCTACAATTGAAAAGAGGAAGCACTTACATCTACCATTCTCTGCACATGTTTGCTGATGGTTCGTGGATCGGGTTTTGGAGCCACTCCTGATGCCCAGTCCACACAAACTGGAGGTCTGGAGGGGGTGGCTGGCTGATACAGAATTAATTTCCCATTAAAAAACATGTTATAAATTGTCTGGGCGCCCATGTTTTACTAAATTCGAGCACAATTAGCTACGAGGGAAAAAATTTGTCACACTGTATGTTATTTAAAGTAAAGTTTGTATTGATATTTTCACTATGTATGATACATTTTTAGACTCAAGAGTGGGTTAACTTAGGTGCTGTCCAATGGTAAAAACAACTATATACCCTGCAACTCTTTCAGATGGCTAATTAAGGAGCTTTAGTGTGTTTTTGCAAAGAGACAGCAGGCTGTTTTCTTATTGACATTCGCTAGGTTAAGCTAAGCTAACCATTTGCTGACAGTTTTCTTATGAAAACTCAACTATTAGCCAATAAAATTAATCTCCTTAAAAATGTCCAGTGTGCAGGATATCTAAAAGACAAAAATTGCAACTAAATGAATACTCTCCATCTATCCCAAATCGACAGAGGACAAGATAATTGGTTAAAAAAATGCACTAAAAAGCCAGTGTTCCATTATCCATTTGGGACAATTATGCGTATAATTTATACCTTTACATGATTTCACACTAATGAGAACTAAATTATAATGTAATATGGCATTCCTGCCACTAAATGTTACACACCTGAACTTTTTTTTTTGTTATATAATTGTAACCCTTAAATAACTCATACCCCTGCACCTCTGAAAAGGATTAAGTGGGCATGAAAAATCTGATGCCTAAACCTAATCAGGCAACTATCAAACACTGCCAAACAGTGATTAAGGTGGAACCATGTTCTGTCATGTAACTATCACCTCTGACATGTGGCTACATATAAAACAGTCAAATGAATATTCAAATTTAAAAAAAACTGTTGAATCTACCCCTGTTGACTAATAATGCCACCAAAAGCTCATCCTTACTAACTAACTACTAAAATTATAACTAAAGTGACTTTACTGCACTGCCACATCTGATATGTGCAGTTCTGTAAATATGAAAAGATTTGCCCAGACTATCTCCAGGTGGCAGCATCGGTTTCCCAGATCTGTTACGTAAAAACACACAGCTGTCTGAATACAAGTTTTTTAAGACAATTCCAAGGCACAAATGTGTCTGTGTTTCTATCACTTACAGGTGCTTTGCAGTTCTTGGGTTCCCGTGCATAAGACAGCTCATAAATTTCATCCTCAGTGTAGTAAAGGTCCAAGGACAGCTGTGAGAGAGAATAACATCAGCACACGGAAGCTAAACAGACAGAGTGAGCCGTCTGTATTCAAAGACTTATCCTTGAAACATGGTTTGATGAGAACTATTATCTCTCACAGGCATTCTGTCACTCAAATATGATTAAAACACTGTACGCAGATAACACAACAATGCACCAATCTGAACTGAGTCTCATTCACATTCAGTTTGTCACCCACACACTCACAGATCATAGACTCTCATGCTCATTGGCATCTGTGAGTACATTCACAACTTAGTGAATCAGATAAAGCGACGCAATAATTAAAAAAGAATAATGAATATATAAAGTGACTCTGAAGGATTACCGTCAATAGATGAACCAGGTCCTTGTTTGCATCCAGCCTGGGTGGGATCTGCTGCAGTTGGATCAGCTCATTGATATGGCTGTAAAGCGCCTGGAGCTTCTGGACATTCACCTTGTTGTCTTCCACATAGTCTGACATGGCCTCGTTGACGGAAATCAGGTCTTTGAGATGGACACCAAGGATGGGGATTTTAAAACCTGTACATCTGCTGTAAGCTTGTCTGTAATTGTCAAAGTTTCTGCAGGAGGACAGCAGGTCTGTCATCTCATTCAGTACCTAGGAAATAAAATACATTTTTTTAAGATGAGAAAGCTCTAATCCCTGACTCTTAAATTAACTGGATACTGTGTGGTTAGTTGAAGAACCCATGTTAGCTAATTTACAAGGTCATGATTGTATTTACGCAGGCTACTATAGTAGGTTTAGAAGGTTTTATGTTGTAGAAATGCGTTCATGTTCTTATATTGTATATCTCTGTGGTTCCTTTTGTCAACTTCAAACTAAAATGCTTTGTTTCTGCTTCTGTCTCTTTAAGGCCCCTCGCCGTCTGCTCTGATTGGACAAAAAGGGTGAGGCGCAAATAGGCTGTTCATTATTCGGTTGCAAATTAACAATCTTTTAATATTTCCTTTCTTATCTACTTTGGCTAATTGGGATTCATGTTGATATTGATAATATTGATATGTATACACACATATTCATTCAGTTAATATGACTGTAGAAATCTGTGGGCATTGACTATAATCCTGCTGTCACAAGGAATTGTGGGATTTCTCCTATTTCTCTCTCTCTATATATGTATATATATATATATATATATATATATATGAGGACGTGTTGGTGAGTGTCAACTCAGTTTGACAAGAAGTACTTTTTCAAATGAATTTGATTTACCAACCTTATTAATGTTTTCACTGACGAGCAATGTTATTTATTATGCACACAAGAACATGACAAACATGAATGGACAAAGTATCGTATGTGCTTTTTGTAACTAAGGGTAGGAGCAACTGGCTGCGCCAAGCCGAACCACCCCACAAAACCAGCAGAAAAAAATTCTCATGACTTTTATCAGTAATTCAGAAAGCTTAACATTAGAAACTGGTTTTGAGCTCATTTGCTCGATCAAGGGTTGAATAAACAGTGCACTTCTACATGGCAGCCATGTGTGAATATCTACATAAGACTGACCAAAAAAATTACCTAAATACCCTACAGCTATGAGTCATAGAAAAAAAAAAGACTTATCAGTTGTCACCCCAATGATCTCAGCCTTGACATCCCTATATTAATTTTCTGGTGTCAACCACAAGCATAGTTTGAAGAGTGTCAAGACAGCCACTGAGAGGCAGGTTTTTTTTATGTCACATGGTGATGTAGATTAGTAACAGAAGTAAAGCTTTGACTACAATTAAGGAATTTGAGGCAGTTCAGGAGCTTCCATGTGGCAGAGAAAAGAAAACTCCCTTTGGTGTGGACTTTGATCTTAGTAACTTAGTAACTGCAGATGTTTTGGATGAGCAATAAAGCTGCATAACACTATAAAGTGAAAGCAAAGAACCCAAAAGCATGATCTTAAAGTACTTTTTAACCATTACCTTGGTGACCTCACTGGGAACATGTGATGTGGTGTCTTTAAGTCTGGAAATTGAGCTGTGACACAGCCCTCCCACCACCGCCATTAGTGTGTTGTAGTTGTGCATAAGGTGAAGACTCTGGTAGACACAAAGAAACACAATTACATCAGTCCATTCACGCATATACATAAAAACACACAGAATCAAAATTATTCTAGGTAGCCCTGGTTATATAACTTACAACGTTGATGTTGCATAAGCTACTTATATTTTAGTTTTTTTCTTATAGCGCTCTGATATCTCTCTTTAGAAGCTTTTTTTTAGTGCTTTTCGCCCTTTTCTCAGATCTCTAATTCATGCTGTCACTGGAGCATTATGGTGTGAAATTCGTTTCCACACCCATGGGTTCTGAGGTATACAGCAGTGAACAGCAGCAGTGTGGTGCATTAATGTTATGAGTGCAAGAGGTCCTCCAGAGTACAAGCCTGCCTAACGGCTCACTAATGCCAGTATATCACTTCTCAGCAGGCTGCATGCACACACACTGGAAGGATTTTAACAAGCTAGGTCTGATCACTGACTCAGTTCAAAAGTAACTTCTCTCTTCTCCACGTCCACAAACTCATAGTGTTAAAGTAGGTTTTCACAGGAGGACTCCATTAGCTTAAAAAAAATTCATGTTTTTCTGTCGTTAGAAAAATCTTTGGATATGCTGAAGGCCTGCAGCTGAGCTCTTGAAAATCATTACAAGCTCTCTGTGAATTGTCATTATGCAACCGCTAATTATGCAGCATCTGTAGTGTTTTTTCGGTGTGACATTTGTACGCTGTCTTTGGTAAAACAAGTCATGTTAATAAAAGCATGTAGACACAAGCAAGAGGAAATGTGATGTTTTCTTTTTCCTCAACTAAGAACAGAAATGTAAGAACCGTAGTGGGGGTTGGGTTAACCACTACCTGTGCAACGTGAATAAACTTCACGAAAACCTCAGCTCTCAGCTGAGCAGTTGGCCGGCTCAGCACCATCAGCTGAACCCACTGGGAGATCCCATTACACAGGGCAATGGAACGCTCCAGCACGGGGATGTCCTTCATGCAGCAGCTTCGAATGTAGTTCTGATAGTCAACAAACTGGCAGAGAGAGCAGAGAGAAGAGCATAAACCTCTACACGGAAACTCCAAGGCATGTCATACAGGGAGGGCATACTTTTTACAACACACACAAATATATCAAATGAGACAATTAAATAAAAAGTACCAACGATAACAATCTTAAACTGAGGGTGTTTTACAGTTGACATGAGTTCATATACTCACCGATATTCTGCAAAACGATTTAAACTCCAGGTAGGTGAGATGTTCAGCCAACTCTATGGGCTCCAGGTGATCAAAAAGAAGAGAGACCTTCCTCTTTTTACTGTAGTTAGCTTTGATCCTCTGGCTGGCTTTCCATGACCAGTCCCGTTCATTTCTAGAACGCCCCACGAAACATAAATTGAGCACATCAGAAAGGATTCAATTATAGGGCTAACTTTAAGAATTAGAAAAGTCGTAGCATATTTTAATGTAGCCAGACATTCCCAAAGTCACAATGATCTTTCCTACATAGGCTATCAGCTTTCAGAGATCATCTAAATACACAAAAGTGTCATTTGCAATAAAAAGTACACAATAAAGATCCAGATGACACAGTGGTACAGGTATGATTTGTACAGTCTGGATTTGGAGTTTGGATTGAAACAAGAAATTATTCAATTTTTCTTCACATCATTTGGGCTGTGAGAAATTGTAATCAATGAGATTTCATGGCTCAAAAATAAACCGCTTAATCAAAGGCCTATAGATAATAGATATAGATAAAATTTCAGGTTTGTAGCCTCAATCGGAATAATGTGTGTAACAGCTTAGATGGTGAGGTGGAATTTTGTAGCAGCCACAAGGTGAAATTGTTCTCAGCTCAGAGTGTATTCTTGATCGTGACTGATTTCAGTAGTTTTCATGAGTGAAACAAACTGACTGACAGACATGTATGCCTCATGTCTCAGTATGCCAGCTGGTCAGAAATTAACACTTACATCCATTTGGTCTCTAAGAGAGAGCAAAGATGTTCTTGTCCTTGCTCTCTGATCATATCCCGGAACTCGTCCAGGCTGTCAGACAAGCTGTGGTGCAACCGGAACATCATCCAGAATTCTTGAATCCAATGCCTGGAGTTCAGAAATGATACCAACTTGACTGATACAGAAAACAAAAGTTAAATTTGACCCTTAATATGTCACATGTGTTTCACTAACCTGATGAAGTAACATATCCTCTGGCACTCTGATGGCTGCTCATTGTCCAATGCTGTTTTAAATGTAGGAACTAGTCAAGGAGCTGACCAAGCATGATAATCAGCCAGATTAATGTTTTGTTTTACCATTTTAAAGTTAAACCTGAGATTCCTGTCTGAACTAAAAAATGTTTCACATGCTTTTGTTCAGCTTATTTTGCCAGATAATCTACTGATCATTAAGCGGTCAAGACGGGTATGTTTTGAGTAAATAATGAGCATATGGTTGATTTGAATGCAGAGGTTCTTTCCCACTAAAGAAAAAAAGCTCATTAGTAAAAACTGCAGCAACTAAACTAAAAAGGCAAACACAAGTGACATTTGGTCATGTAGGAGGAGGCAACTGCATGAGGCAAAACTCTGATGAGCATCACTGAATGAATCATTCTGGCAGACAGAGGTAGTGAATCACAAAGTGCACAAAGAAAACACACAACCATCATCTAAAATACAGCAGAACCATTGTTAATGTGCATTGTTTGGTGGTAGGACTCTAAAGATGTTAGAATCAGTGTTGTCTGCTCACAAGAATACTATTCAGTTCTGTGGTCAGAAGGCGCTCCATTTTGCACGTCACTCACAAAAACACTTCCCCTTGAATGCATAAACAGTAAGCACAAAGCATTTCCTCATAAAAAAAGGAACTTTTATAAATAGACTAACAGTGTGGCTCTCAACAAGAATTAATATTGGAGTGATGCACATAAAAAAGCTAATTACGTCATGGGAACAGAAGATTCACCCACGCAAATCCCAAGGCTTGACTGTGATGAGAACTGTTAATGGCCCCGGTGTCACTTTCTTGATCCTAACCCACAGACTGGATACATTTGATGTATCCTTTTGGGTCATCAGGCTCAATAATAGAGGATTAAAAATAGCAGAGGGGCCATTTGGCTGTGCGTGCATTGACGAGGGTTCGTGTGCACTGTGGCTTCTTTCAGCAGGTGGGTCTGGGTTTTTATATAGTTGAAGAGGACTTCTATCAGATAGACACAGATGTAATTAACACCTGAAACCCCAAGGATCCTAACTGGGCCAGCAGGATCCTCTGAAGGGCTTTGTGATGCCACTGCTGCTTCCTGAATTCAAGCCTAGATTAGAGATGATCCACTCTAAACACAAGACATTACAAAAACATGCTTTTTTAGGCATTAACTAGGGACAATGAAAGGAAATGAATGAAAGACTTTGAACGAGGCCCACAGACTGTTAATAGATTCCCTGCTATTGAATGCATGAGATGCATGGCTCAAGGTGGAAGAGAGTGAAATGGATGTAAAAGGACTACAGAGACTGACAGTTGGAGTAAACACCAACTGCCACTTGCCCATCACATTCTACTCTGACAGCTATGGGATGCACTCTGAGCCAAGTACAAGCTTGACTGTGTGTTGCTGTTGACAACCAAAGGAAAGTAGCACAAAGCAGGAGCAGTAATCTGATCCTATGTTCCAATTCCTGCTCTGTAGTGGCATTGTCTAAATCATGGAACTGTACTGTGAAAGTGTTTCTAGCTTTATGTTGAAGGATATAGACTTCTGAGTTTGTCCAGCAAATCACTGGAGGACATGAGGACACGATGCATGGTCAGAGTGATGTTCAGCAGGTGGCTGCTCCCCTGTACACAACCATCCGCATCTGCAAAGCAAAATGTGCACACTTGAATTTATAGTCATTGCTTAAAGTGGACTGAGATGCAAGCCAACATGTCATCAGAGACACAAGATTTTCTATCTTCTACCAAATGAGAATCAGCAAAAGGCATGTCACAAAAATGGTGTTACCAAATTATCATGACAGAATTGTTTATGTATCGAGTCATCGAATCAATTGGCTCACTAGTCTAAGTGTTTTGCCAGACCACAGCTCCGGAGTACGTTTGGACTTAGGCCAAATGAAAAAACTCATTCATGTGAATGAACAACCCCATGTAACCCCATGCAAAATGTTAAATATTCATTTTAGTGCAGTTTTTGTTTACAGAACCTGAGGGTACATTTCTTTTTTCATATGACATATAACTGTTATAAAATGACATTAATATCATTTATAAAACTGCCTTAGGGGACATTAAATCATCATCAAAAATTAAAGCAGTTTTTGTGGCACTTCAAGTCTGTGTGATGTTTTTCAGGGCTGCTCAGTAAGCAACATGACGTTTCATACATGAATCATCCCACAAAATAGGGGACCAATGAAAGAAAATATGTAGTTTCTGTTTGTTCTAACAAATCTAAGTGGTGAAAATGGATAAAAGCTAAAAGCTAATAATAATTTTGATGATTAATTAACCATTTGTCATGGAAAAATGCTCCAAAGTCCACTGCTTCCAACTCCTTGTGTTTTAGGACATTTTGATTGTTATTTTAATATCAAAACCTTTCTATATGTCTCTTTTAAGTTTCTTTTACATTTTTAGCTTTTTACATTTTTAACTACTGAATGAAAATGAATAATAGCAAATTATTACATATGATATATGATCACCAAAAAAAGACCATCTTCTTCTTAATAACATACTTACCTGTTATGTATGTAAATGTACTGTTGTAAGGTGGACATGTTTGGATGCACAGACCATATTAAGTTTTGAAAACTTTTTGAAAGTGTTTTAATTGGAAAGTCAATTTACCTTTGTCAAATTTTGCATACATAAGAGGACAGGCAGATAATAAAAGGCATCTAAAGGCAGACATTAATGTAATTTGTGGAATATCACTAATGTGAAAAACATCTCAAAAACTGTGACGGTGGTATTTCCATCAGTGGACAAGAGCTGGTTAGGTTAACTGCAACTGATTCACACACACACACCTTTATTCATACAATCCACAGACCCTGCAGTGGAAGATTTACCTTTTCCTCTGATTGTGTGAACCTCTGAGGCTCGCTTTTCTCACTACACTTTTTCATTTCCTCTTTCCTTGCGTGTTTGTAACTTCCTCTCTTTGTGACCAGACCACCTTTCCTTATCTGGATTGTCTGACACTATGCTACAACTGACATATTGAGATGCACGCTGAAAAAGCATTCCACGTCTGCCATTCTATAGACTACGTACGAAACATTGCATAACAGAACAATGCCAGATCTGACCTGTAACTGCATAAACCACATTTCACTGTACACTCAAAGTAATGCGTCTGCAAGACTTCAAACCGATGAAACAGGAATTGCACTAGTGTTAGACATAAAATGGAAGAACGTTCAATTGTGCCTTTGAATAAAATATTTATAACCAAGAGATATTTAGCCTTGTCATATATATCCCCCATAGTTGGTAGAAACTGAATGCACTGTGCTGAAAATTTTAAGAACAACAATTGTGAATAAAAGCTTTGTCAGTATCTTGACACCATCAAGGACATCAGGCGTCTGAGGATCCACTTTTAAACCAAATCACCTTGGAAATACCTCAGATACCATGGCAACATGGTTTCTTATCTTTGTTATCTGTAAGCAACTTGCCACTCCTGCTGCAGCTGACTAATCCAGCCTTCCATAGCCTATATCAGATGTATCTCTGTTAATAACATGCAGCCACTACCATATACACTGAATGGTGAAGACCTCACCAGTCAAATTACTGAGAGAGTAAAATAGACAAACTTGTTTTCACAGTGTCATATCTAAAAAAAACACAGCTGTGGTCCACTTTAGACATGCAGGTCTATCTACACAACATTTTTTCCTTCAAAACATTTTTGCAAACACAAGTATTAGCTTGTTATGCTTTAATCATCAATTCACACTCATTCTGTAGTTTTGAATTAGCCACAGTCAGTTCTATGGTAGATGCACAACAGGAAGCTATGTCTCTCCATCAGGTAAACAATTGCTTCATCCTTCTTTTCACAACATTCCAACCACTAACACTCCCTGTGCAGGGTTAATTGCAGGAGGAAATCCCCTCCGGACTGACTGTTAGTGACTGGAACATTAGGAAAGCTGCCGCCCAGCAGCACACTGGAACTGCATGATATTTGATGGTGATAAACACTGCAGAGGGCAGGCTCTGCCTGGCCTACTTTGAAGGTTATCTTAAACATTCATCGGCCACTCAAAACCGGAGTGTCATTTTTCCTTGTTTTAAAAGAGGTTATCAGTCTGGATGATCCTTTTGTTTTGTTTTTGTCCAAGTCAGATGCAAGATGATGAATATCTCTTTGTACTTTGAGCAAAATCTTCCATACTGACCAGGGCTTGGCACAGCTATATGAATAACTAAGTGCTACAATGTGACTTTCAATAGTCCAACAATGATAGGTAAGAAAAATGGTTTCAAAAGACAAAATAAATCATTTCAAAAGATAGATAAAACAAACAACTGAAACCACTATATAAAGGTAAATGCAAAAAGTACGCCGGGAATTGATAAATATTGCTAACGGTTCTGAACAAATATACTAAATCAAAACAACTTTCTTGTTCGAAATAGTTTGCTTCAAAGCCAAAAGAAAAGAAAAAAAAATAGTTTGCTTAGAATTACGGAAACTTTCAGCATTGCTAACAGTAAAGAAGAAACAGTTAAACTAGTCAAAAACAAGTGCATGTTTAAAATATTCTAATGTAATAGGTACTGAAACCTGTTTGGCTTTAAGTGCTTGAAAATGGTTAATAGGCCTGTTAGCTGTGGATGAAAAAAAATTGATAACCAAAACAACTAAGCAAGGTCTGAAATACTTGTTCTAGTGACTAAAATTAATGGACAAACTGTTGTTGGTTAAAAACAATAGCTAAAATGTTTCAGTGTTGCGCTATAATTGACACATAAATGTACGGAACTGCCTTAAGTAAGGGGTAGCTAAAACTTAGCAATGACAAACTAAATAGTGGAAATAGTTAGCTTACAGTAACAGATAAACAGCTAAAATGGTTGCAATATGTTGTTGCTGTCACTCCAGCAACACCGAAGGCAAGCAGTGAGAGTGACTGAAACAGGGTAATTACTGCAAACTGACTATAATATTCATTTTATGTAGCCTGATTAATGTTGTTTAAATGATGTTTAAATAAACCAAACTTATTGGATCAGGGCATTTAGTGACAGTGAAGACGCTAAAAGTTTCTGTCAAGCCAGTAGAAAATAGTTTTTTAACCTCTCGACTTTTTAAGTTTTTTTACTGTTTTCATAGATATTATTCATGACATTTGCAGCATGTAATTGATTCTTTAATTACTATTATTAAAGAAACATGATAGCTACTTTGTGAGCGTGCAGTACAGCAGTGTTGTATGGTCTGGAGAGAGTAATGATGTCAGCTATTGATCTACACCTCATAGTTCTCTGTATTTCAAAGGTTAGTCGGTATCTGAGGGCTACTGTTCAGGGAGGTGACCTTTCAGCCTGGCCAGGCTTGAAGCTGCCATCAGGTAATCTTTCAAATAGCTCTTACGTGCACTTTCACATTTGAAAAGGCGGCTGGACTTGTGGACCGTAGGGGTTCACTTGTGATGTGAGCTGAGAGGAACATCACTGCCATTTTATCAGGAAAGACTGCTCAAACAAAATCCCAATCATAACATTGCACTGATAGATAGATAGCATCTTATGCATGTGTATACACGCCTCGTGTTTTGCATACAGCTGTGACACAGAAAATGATTTTGTATATAGAGCATTATTTCTTGCTAATTTTGGGGGGTATTCACTCTTGATAAATTGTATTTCCTCCATGAACCTGATATGAGATGCTGTCTGTCATTAGAGCCCTCTTCTACCTCTCGACAGTTAAATGTAGTTATGAGATGTCATTTTATGCACAGCCTATTGTAACACTTCTCCGCTGCTTTTTCTGCATTTGTGTAACCAGGCAACGGCAGTTTGAAAGCTGTCTCTTTAGAGACGCAATCACCATAACTCTGAGAGCACTCCAGACAACTTGATGGAGCCAATGATCTTTGTTTGACGGATCCAACTACAGCCTACACGACCACTGCTGTGCTTTTTTCATTTGAACAAACCCTCTCTATAGGACCATCTTGCATGCTGCCTGAGACACAAAACAATGGTAAAGTCAGAAATGATCAAATATTGCTTTTCCTTTTCAGTAGTCGCTTAAAGCAAAAACACAAAATCAGACATCTTGGAGGGATTTCATCATCAAAACATATCTTAAACTAAACAAAAACAAATTCAGCAGTGGGAAGAAAATATCCTTTAGTTTTAAATACAAAGCAACCCTTCATTTGTAAGAAACCTGTCCAAACTTGTTTCAGCTAAAAGCTTGCAAAACTGTTGGGAAAAGCCTCCCAGCAACGGTGCAGTGATCACTATCAAACTAACCCTTAAACTTGCCCACATCGAAAGAATTTTAGATTTCATAGCCAAACAAGCTTGAGCCTGAAATATTTGCACTCAAATTTAATGTCAAAGCAGGATTTTACACTGTGAAACAAAGCCCGGTGAAGGTCAGCAGCTTACCGAAGGACTGCAGACAGGTCTGGATGAGCTCATCCCAACTTGCACCCTTGGTGAGGTGTCCCAGGGACATTATTGATTTACCCGGGTTGGTCTGGGCCGGGCTGGGTTTGTGGAACCTGTGAGGCCGGCCGGGAGAAGAAACTCTAGACTTGCTAGAGGTGCATCCTGAAGTCACCCTCCTTAGAGAAAGACCAACACAAGAAGAGTGAGGGGGAGGCAGGGGGGCTTAGTGGAAGTCTGGTCTGAGTTTCATTGTCTTTAATGTTGGCTGTGTGTGTGAGTGTGCGTGTGTGAGAGAGAGAGAGAGCGAGAGAGAGAGAGAGAGAGAACACATATGTGACATGAAGTCATAATTTTATGTGACTATATACTGTAATATGTATATACCAGATCATTAGGAATTATGTTTCCAGCTCAGACACCATCATGTTACTATTCATTGTTCTAAAATTATTCCTTTAAATTAGGGAAATACCGACTGATTGCGAATACCCAGTTCAAACTGTTGCGTGACAAGTAAACATTGAATGAGTTTCCAGTTAACGTGTTTCAGCACGGAAGATAACAGTCCATGCGGAGGATCTGTGCGCACTTGTGCGTAAAACACAAACGGAGCACATAAATTCATAAATTTTTGACTCAAATTCCAACACATCTGTTTATTTACCAGCAATATGTTAACTATGATAGCCAAAGTAATCAACGTATATTTTTGAATAAGTCAGCGCATATATTTACCAAAAACAAGCCAAAAACTATAAAAAGGTTATGCGACTTACACATCGTCTTTTCGCTTTTCGTCCGACGTCACACTTTCGTTTTGGTTCTCTTTAGATTGACATCCCATGGCGAGGTACTGGGCGACGAGCGGCTGAACTAGGCTGTCCATCTGTGTCCTCCTCGATGGGAGCATTACATCGCTGTGGTCGGCTCCGTGCGCCTCTGCGGTCTCAGCAGCATTGTGCTGACTCCTCTATGAACATTACACAATTAAGATTCACCCAGTCTGTCTGTGAGGGGGCGGCCGTGCTGCTGTCAGGCATGTCACTCACTCCCTTGAGCTCTACACTTCATTTATTATTTTCACTTGCGTCAGGCGTCGTGTCTTTACAGGTTTAGAGCCTACTTTACAACTTTGATCAAGTCTTTACATTTCTGCTATCCCGTTCTGTATTACCAAGATTCGCATAGAAAACCGGGTCCATATTTCCTGGGGGCATGGGCGGAACTTACGGGGGTCCCCCAAGGTAGTGATGAATCCAGCGTAGTGCATTCAGTTAAACAGCCATTTCATAATTGTTTCTGAGCCGATCTAAAGGCTGATTATACATCACGCCTGTCCTAGCCATAAGCAGTGTTTTATAGGGTAAACGGTATAGGTATGGGCAGACTCTACTCTCTTTAAACTCTCACCTGATGCCCATCACATTCAGCAGTGGGCTCTCACAGACTAGTAGTTGTTTTCACTGAATGTCTTCATTGGGATTACTTGTGAGATTTGCAAATTTGAATCCTTCATATCAAGCAACAAAATATATGTGGCAATGCATGACTACAAGCCCATTGTTTTTTCTTGTTTATTTCAACTACATAAGGCAATATACATGCTCAGCTTATAACACTGAATGTTTATACTTTCCTTGACAGGCTGAACTTACACAAATATGTACATATCAGAGCAGAAATTAATGATATAGCCATTTCTCCAGGCACCACTGGCTACAAATTTGTAGTTATACTTACTAAACATATTGATATTCTTGCCTATACCTAACCTATTTTATTTTTATTGTCTAAACTGAATACTTTTGATGCCTAATCAAAGCTGAAGAGAGAGTAAGAACAACGATGACGCTTATCACAGATACAGTGGTCTCACACCGGAGTCAAACACAACGACACTTCCAGGGATTTATAGTATCAAAACCTCTCAAATCTCCAACTGTAGGTTTGTTCACTGATTAATTGATAATTAATAACAATTATTGTGCACATTGGTGGAGTGGTTTCAGAGAAATACAAAAGTTACTATCAAACAGACATTTTTGAGGCCTCAAAAATCTTAAGATAACAATGTGAGAGACACTGAGAATGGAAAGACGTCAGTAAAGCCAGTCCTTCCCTCCAGCTCTTTGTTTATTGTCCTCCAATTGTTCAACAGAAGCTTCCTCCCTAAAAAATGAAACAACAGAAAAATAGGAAAGAAAAATAAATAAACTGAACTGTAGCATTACTTTTTATGTTGTTTTAAATGAACATAGTAAGTCTTCACTTCACTTAAGTGACCATGACGTGACCATGAAGTGAACTTACCTAATTAACTCCTTTGCTTTATCTCTCGAGTGGTTTTAATCTTCACCTTTTGTCT
This sequence comes from Leuresthes tenuis, assembly GCF_036924035.1. NCBI lineage: Eukaryota > Metazoa > Chordata > Actinopteri > Atheriniformes > Atherinopsidae > Leuresthes > Leuresthes tenuis. The sequence goes on from NW_027325369.1 coordinate 24,251,867, forward strand.
GTGGAATGACTTCATCTAACACAAACACTACTGCTACATTTCATAAAGGGGTCTTTTCAAAATTGCTATTTTGTTTGATCTCTGTGAGGATATCTGGAAAATGTGAGCCCTTCTGAGGATTTTATGTCCAAACTAATTGTGTCCCCTCAACCTTTGAAAGCAAAGTTTCCCCCATGCCTCGGGGTCCTTGATATGAACAGATTCTGTAAAATCTGCTTGATGTGATTCTTCCTTTGGTTTACTAAAGCATTCTATTTGTTCAGTGAGCAGAGCAGGAAAGGGTGGATCTTCCCTTAAAGATAAAAGAGTTTGCAGGTTCCGTTACAGCTCATACTACAATTATTGTCGTTGGTGGTCCAAAGAGGAGGTTTCCTGAAGTCTTTCAGTTGCTTTAAGAGGTCTGTTGAGTGTTATCCCATTTGTTCGAGATTAGGATTTTAGGTGGACATTAGGTAAACTAATGACAAAAGCTAACAGTATGTTTTGCATTAAGGGTCATGGATATTCCAAACTTTTCCAAACCTCTCTCTTCAAAATCCAGAATAAGTTATTTACTGAATCATTATGATGAAAATGCATGTATATGTGCTATGATCTTAAATTGAGAGTCTTTATTAGTTTCAGGCTCGTTGATTTAATATACAGACTGCTACATGCTTTTGAAATGCAGGTAATCACACTTTTCTTTGACCACGTAAGATCCCGTTTATACCATGAGAAATGCTGATAAATAAAACTGTAGAACTTTGGTTGGGCCCTTTTAACTTGATTTGAACCGATTTCAAGCGCAGGACGTCTTGTGGACTATATAAGACAAAGAGTACAGTCCAAACACACAGTCAGAATATCCTCCTCTTGATCAGGTGTCTCCATATGTGCTGTTTTCAGATAACCATTGATAACCACTCATTAATTTCCACTGGCAAAGTGATGTCATGAGAACCTGGGTATTTGAAGCTGGTTACTTATGATAAGATAGGGACAATTTTCAGCGTCACTATAGGTATCAGTGGTGCCTTAAGCCTGGCCCCATTTAGCATCTGAATCAGATCTCTCCTGATGTTTTTGTTATCTTTTTAGTTTGTTTTCCATAAGTACTGAGCCCAGTATGGAAATGCGCAGTTTAAAACTGTGAGACTAGGAAATGACAAAAGTACACTACATAACAATTACCTCCATTTTAGATGCCTCCCAAACAACAGCAAACACAATTCTGATGAAGTATATCATATTACAAACTGATGTAAGGATGGAAAACTACCCAGAATGTCGGATTCAAACGTTGGATGAACATCAGTTTGCTCAGTACTTGAGTTGAGGGCACCCCCTGGTGGATATATTAAACTGGTGTGTATTTACTATATTAAACTAGAGTAAACTGGTGCTGTTAAACTGGCAACACGCTTGCCTTTTGCAGAGCAAAACATTAACCTTTAACCTTTATTGAAAACAGTTTCCACTCAGCGTTGCAATAATTTGTAGACAAAAATTAATGTGCAAGCTCAGTTTGCTCCCGCTGTCTCCATCCAAATTATTAGAAAACATTACTTTGTGGGGCAAAAATGTTATAAAATGCTGTCTATAAACTTTGTTATTTTTGGTATATATATTCTATTTCTATTTTCTTTTTGCTCATATCTTCCTTGTTTTAAAGGTGAGGGAAGGTTGAATTTGCCAGTCCTAACAAACCTACACCAAAAACACATATATCGCAATTCTGATATTGTTGTTTGCCATTCTCTTTTGCTTCGCTAGGGGGCACTAAAGGCACAATGTTTCCGATTGGTGTTTACAGATATACTCATACTGAAGTGTCACAGGGCAGTAAAGTGGGTAACTTGAGGATTTGGCCAAGGTTCCTATTTATTGTTTTGTTTTTCTTGTTATTCCCTGCATATTTGCTGCTGACGGGTAGCCTAAATAAATTTAAAAATTCTAATTTACAACTTTGACTTTAATGAAAGGTTCTACCAGGTACCCTCATAAGCGGAAAATAGTTCGTAAAGAGTCGGACATCACAAAAATCCCCATGTTTTTCTAGCTCAAGCAAGAGCGCTAACCTTTAACTAGTAACATAACAAATAAATGTGTAAAGGGTTCTAATTATTCCCTTGTGTTTCGCTATCTTTAAATTCCCCCGTGCATAGTTTCGATTTTAACGGTTGTATCGAACTGTCGATTCTACAATCTCCAAGTAAGGTAGAGCTTTTGAACGCATCATGGAATTTACCTCGAGACGGCCGCGCGCTGTGACAAGCAACTAGCTAACGTCTGAGCAAGAAGTAATGCAAGCCTAGCTGCTTCTTGTGATTGACCTAAACAGCCTTGATATAATAGCCTGCTAATTCTTCGCTAAAGTATACACAGTTTTTCTTTCAAAATGTTGGTGGACGACGTATTGTTCATGAATATCCTGAAAGAAAAACGCATCAAACTAACACTGAAGAATTCATCGTACTTTGGGGTCGTACAGCGTATCAATTCAAACAAAACTTTGGTTTTGGCGGACGGTTAGCAGTTTAATTCCAGAATATTTTTTTCAGAATAGTCTTTTTAATAGTACATTGCAGTGAATTAACCTTGCTTTTGTGTGCTTTTATATGTCTCAGTAAGTGGCACGAATAGATGCAAATATCCTGGAACCAAAATGTTCTTTGGCCACGAAATTCTGAACGGTGAGTCCAATATATTAGATTTATGCACTTTTTTTGTTGTGTAAATTGGTTTCTGACGTGAATATTTGAACTGTGAAATTAACAGTTGAATTGATCAATGAAGCAAGTGGTGACCGTGGGTAAGTAGGCTTACCAGATTGACAAATAAATCGATCACAACAATGTGTTGGCTCTGAAAATGAATGGTAATAATAGAAAAACTGTTGCACAGAAATTTGAATGGTGACGGACTCGAGGAGCAGTTGAACGTAGAAAAGTTTCAGCCATACAGAAAAACCATTACACTGCGTGAGTTTAAGTCAAATTTCCGTGGTTTCACTAAAGTTGCATTCAAACCTACAAGCTTATTTTGCTTTGAAAGATAAATTCACTTTTGAGAGTTTACTTTCTCGCAGATGATGATGATTATAATGATGAAGAAGAGGAGTCCATCAACTTTGTGGTCATTGATGGGTTCCATGAGAAGTTTGGGCCTGCGGTATGTTGATTCATAGTATGCTTTGCATTGCAGAAATCACTTGGCTGTCTTGTATTGTGTTTGTTCAATATTCAAACTGAAATATGAAGTCTCAGCGGCTACTGGTTTAGGTGATGCACATCAAAAAGCAGCACGTGATTGGTGTGGGAGCTGAAGGAGTGGAGATATTTAAGAACGGAAGACTGTGTTGGCTGCAGGTGAGACGTTTTGAACTCCTAATTTTCCAGTCCAATCTTTCATGGTTCATTCTCTCACCTGTTTTCGCTCGTTGCAAAGATTATGAAGAAAATAACTGGTGATCCGTGTCTCCAGATTGCTACTAAAAACAAGGTTTACTTATTTGATGTCCTGCTGCTTGGAGCGCGGGCATTTAAGAATGGCCTCTCCATGATTTTGGAAAGTAAACGCATATTAAAGGTGAGCTGTTCACACACTTTACAGTTCCTGTTTAATTACAGTGATGATTATTAGTTTTGTACCATCTTACAGGTGATTCATGACTGCAGAGTCATCTCTGGAAGTCTGATTGCTCAGTTTGGAGTCAAGTTAACCAACGTCTTTGACACGCAGGTAGGTTTATATTACGTACAGTCACCTCCTTTGCAAAGCAGCACTACTAAGTCTTAAGGCTTTATGTGTCGCTCCTCAGTTTGGTTGAACTTGTATATTTGTCGTTATTATTTCTGCCTGTTTTAAAGGTGGCAGATGCAATGTGCTTCTACTCAGAGACAGGAGGTTTCCTTCCTGACAGAGTCAGCACTCTCCAGGAGGTGGTAAATCTCCATCTGAAAGTGCCGTCCTCCAGGCTTTCATCTCTTCAGATGAAGTCACAGCTCACCAAGGTACAGCACTCAGTCCCATCTACAGTGGTTTTATTCAACTGATAAAAACACACTGATCCGTAACAACATTAAAACCATGTGTTAGTCCACAATGAGCTGCCAAAACAGTCCTGACATGTCAGGGATTATGGACACTGGGGCGAGTATGGGATGCTGGTCAACATCTTGGCTCTTTGTCATGTTCCTTAAGCCATTCCTTAGCAGTTTTTACATTGTGGCAGGCGGCATTGTCATGCTGAGGGAGGTTGCTGCTGTCAGGGGAGTCCATTGCCATCCAGGATGTGCTTGGTTTCAAACAATGCTTTCAGATGGGTCATGCACATCAAAGTAACATCTATACGAATGCCAGTGTGTTATTTACTACACCTGTCGGTGTTTTTGGTGCTGTGGCTCATCAGTGTATAAAGTGGTGTGTATTTTTACAGGAAGAGAGGGAGATGTGGTACAAGCGGCCTTGTTCTGTACCGCTGCTGAAGGTGATGGTTTTGTCAGTCATACACCTTCAGCCTCTCAGATTGGTGTTGCTGGACAGTCTCATGAATGACTACATGACTCTGGTGGATTCCTACCTCAACAGCACCCACTATCAACCCGATGAACTGGAGCACGTCAGTATGGTGAGTCATTTCAGAAACTAGACATCCTATGAGAAGTGTGTGCATTTCCAGGATGCTGTCAGCATTCTTGGACTGCGGTCACTGGAACATTTTGTCTTTGTGGGAAAAATAAAGACTCATTCAGACATGTACTTTCTTCCATTAATCTGACGGCAACCGAACATGTTGGTTTCAGGTCTTAATGAGCACCCGGAGCTATGGCAGGGCAATAAAAACAATCTCAAAGTTTGATTTAGATTAAATGTATGTTTATCTCTTTGGCAAGCACTTGATATTTTCAGTTGATCCATTGGTAGCACAAATACCCTGTCGCTTAGCACAAACAAATGCAACATCAGTCAAAGTCAATCGTTTTGGCCATTCTATCAAAATACATGCTCATTTATTAAAGACACTGTTTGAATTACCAGCGTCGAAAAAAAGATTGAATGGATGTGAGCAAGAATGAGTGGAACCAACGAGGGGAATGAAACTGAGAGGGATCTCGCATTATTATCCCAAACTGTTGAGGTCATTATTTAGTATTAACTCAATATTCTATGGCAAATGGGCCCACAAACGCTCGTTACAGTAGCCCTGCCCTCCTAAATGCAAACGAATCAGTATGTGGGGAAATGACACACGTTGGGTTAAACTGTTGCCACCTGAGTGCTTCTGTTGACACATTTAAGCCTTTTCCAACCCTTCAAACAACTGTTTTTTTTTTTTTAAAGAAACAGCAAGCAAAAAGCAAAATATAGGCGCGTTTTACCAAGCAGAAGTCAGAACAGGTTTGATGACTGCAGCAAGTCATTCAACTGGCTTTTGACTGGTGTGCGGTTTTCACTAAAATTATATGATGAAGGTCAACACCTCAGATATGAGTGAATAATGCAGAAACATTCAGTTTTTGTAAGCAGGCCTCGTGTCTTACCTGCCTTCATCTACAGGAAGGTGTGTTGGAGTTGCCCAGAGAGCTTAGGCAGTTAGACGAAATGCGTCGTGAGCGGCAGGAGTTGGCCACCAACCATTACCCAGTCACAGAAGAAGGTCTGCTGGCTCGCTTCGACCCGCATCCTCAGTCATCATCCCAGACCGCCTCTGTTCCAGAGGACCAGAGCAAGACACCGCCCGACTGCTTTGGACCTGCAACAGTGGAACTGCCTTCATCCCCCCAAATGGACCCTCTTGTTCACCAAAACGCACGTTGCCCTTCGAGTGTCACCACTGTTTCTTCTGGGGATGTCCACGCCTCTTTCAACCCGCCAGCCCACTGTACGACACCTGCTACTGTGTTGCATCATAAGAAAGAAATGTTTGGCAACAGTACTCTCTCTGCAGGTGCAGACAGAGGATGCAAAGAGTCACAAATGGATATGATGGGAAGAGGAAGGTTATTTGGGAAAGAGCCATCATCTAGCCAAGTCTTACCCTCTATAGGAAGAGGGTTTCTTCTCCATATACCACCACCTCAGATCTCCAGAGAGCATTCCAAGGACATCAAAGCTCCGGTTAGACTGGAGATGGCTCCTCCTACCAGCCATACACTTACCCAAGAACCTAAGCCCCAGCCTGGCTGCCATGATGATGAGCTGTCCAAGGACATTTGTGGTGTGAGAGGAGAATGTTTTACTCCATCTTCTCAGTCCCTCTCATCCCAACTGAGCAACTCTTTCAGGTCTTTCAGATACTGAAGGACACATCTCAAAGCTTTTAAGGACATGCCTCGGAAAAGCTCGTTTGTCATTTTTGATTTTCTAGAGTGACCAGTAGATGGCAGTAAATATTCTCTTGTTGCAGCAGTTTAATATCAGCTATTTGTTTAAAACAAAAAAAAAGAAAGAAGAAGAATTAAAAGCCATCTGGATTCAGGAAGAAAAAAGGAAAAAAAAGTTGTTGTTTACACTTTGTGGTTCACTTGAGTTTGGATTAAAAAAGCATTCCTGTATTCCTTTGTTTTGTTTTTGTGTTTTGTCTCTAAATCCTTCTGACTTTAGTTTTGATAAAGCAGTAGTTGATTGCACTCTTGTGTGTGATTGCACACATTTCTATAATTGAAAAGGAATTATCTGCCGAGAATCTTGGTTTAAAAAAGCAAATTCCAAGTGTTGATTGCGGTTTGGCAGTCCATGTTTGGATAGTGTGTTGAAAAGGAATAAAGCTTTAGCCTAAGGAAGACAAAATAAAACCGACCAACCAGCCATCCGTTAAAACATAGTGTGCTAAGCTTGGCATGATTGATTATCTGTACAGCTTGGTTTCGCTGTGGCAGTTCATTGATTATGAGAAGCAGGAACAGATATTTATGGATTTACTGTTAATTAAGCAAAAACAATGTTAGCTAACCCTTCTTTTGATTACTAATGACTTAAAAAAAACATTAGACCCGGCACATGCTAATTCTCTGTTGTTTCATTCGTTGTTCACTCCAGATGTGCTTGATCACAGGTATGAGCACCTGTCCTGTTCTGCAGATCTTATTAAACTCATTTGCTGCTTGAGGTTCCATGCAGATATTTACTGAGGGACATGACACAATCACTTTTGCCCGGGTCGTCAGAGGTGGTCCCCAAAATCAAAGCACGAGCATGACAGCAGGGCAACGCTGCATCCTGCAGTGTTGAATGAGGCCCCCCTGAATGATTATATCTTATTGCGATGTTTCTCTACGTGCAGAGGCTTGGGTCCTGTCCAGAGCTTTTTAATTGAAAGCATGAAACAGATAATGTAGGATTTTAATTAACTGGGAGGTAGCCAGTCACAAAGCCTTGTTTCTCTCTTAGCAACCAGCCCCTCCTTAGCTTCTGTTAAACACAAACAGGGTGGAGCCCATCCATATGCCTCTCTTAACCCTTAGAAACTCTGTTGTTCCACCACTGAACAAAAGATTCCACACACCATCTTAATGCCGATCCACCTGATGTTGTTGAGCTTCTTCACGGAAATGATTTTTAAAAGTTTATGCTATCCTGCAACAGCAGAGCACAGGGGATTAATCACAGATAACTTTCCTGTAAAGCAACCGAATGGGGGCTTGTTTTAAAAATATCACTTAACAGTGAAGTTGTTTAGAAGGGATGATGGGGGGGGGGATACAGGTCTCTGTGGGGCCATGGAGGACAGGCTCCTGTCATTGACCACCAGATTGGGGCTCTTATTTTAGAGGACCTTGCATTTCCTCTCCGTCACAATAATGCCTTATGTGCTCCACTTCCTGTTTCTCAGGCCTGAGAGGAAGGAACTGTGCGCTTGTCACACGGTAGTCACCATTTCCTCCCTCCCTTCCACCCCCCCCAGCACTCCCTGCCCCCAAACTTCAGACAGTGTTATGTCCTTCGGAGGGGAAAGATGTCTGCACCTTCAGCATCATAGCAGGATGTGTCCAAGCTATTTTTAGACTCAAGTCGGAAAGGTAGAGCACAGACATAAACACAAACTTTAGGATGTCCAGCTGTGTTGATTTAGCATTTGAAAATGTAGGCTCAACTGTGCAGGACCACTTTTTGTTTTGACTAAGCAGTAGGCTTAAGATGTAATAGAAAACGGTCCCCCATGAATAATGATTAGCGCTCTGAAAGCGTTTTAACAACCTTGGAATTGGCAGTTCTAAATTACAAATTCAAAATGATGCACAGCTATCGAGAGGTGTCAGGTTTTTTGTACCATTATTCAAACGTATAGTATCATTTGACAAGAAAGCATGTTCCACACTGCATTACTGATCACCTGCGCTTGTGGCGCCCTTCTAACAGCACCCAACCCACTGCCTTACAACTACAAAGCAACACGGTACACCGAACAAGCCCGTGCTACTAGGCAACCCTCTTTGCTCTTGATCAGTGTTAGGCTACAGATTTGTTCATAATTAATAGGCTTTCATTAAACATTAAAAACAGGGATAATTTACTGAAAACCACTCCCCTTAAATAGCACCTTGTTAGAACTGACATGCTGTTAGCTAGTTTGCCTTCCTAAGCACATCATTAAAATTCATTGTTGAGTTTTGCTGACTAAGTGCGCATTCAGGTCATGGTACATTACTGCAGTAATGCTGAAGAGGACGAAGCCTGATTGTTGATGGACCACTTGGTCATCAGTTGCATGATTGTTTGCAAGCTTTTTAGAAATTGTCCCCATGACTGAGTCCTGCCACGGAGACATTTTTCAGCCTGTGGTTTCCTCTGGGATTTGGACTTGCAGACTTGTCCAGAAGCGGCCTGTTTGATTAGCTTGTTGTCTTACTTGAGTGTTGAGGCTCAAAGAAAAACTGAGAGGCAGCAATTCAAGCCAGCCTGCAGCAAATTACACATATGTCAACAAAATGATATCAATTTCATTATTCATGTCACCACATGTAATTCCTTTTGTATTTATAATGAGTCAGCAATATAATCATATATCAGGTTCCATTAAGCCACTGAACTGTATACCTGCATTATACCTTCCATCTGTCGGTCAAAACCTGTTGTTGAACTTTGCTCCTACCAACAGCTCGCCCCCTTTCTTTTTCTCACGTTACAAAATGACCCTCTTTGGTCTCCTCAGTTCATGTTCAACTGGAAAATTAATATTTGATGTGGGAAATATGGAGCTATCCAGATGGCCTCTCAAGAACAGCAAAAAAATAAGAACACAACATCAATATTTCAACCGGACACATTAACGGCATGCATGTATCCCTGCAGTCAGGAAATCTTACACAGGAAGACCCCCTCGCACATTTATGCGAAAACATAGCAGATGCAGGCACGCAATATGGATCTTTATGAACTGCTGTGCAATGTTTACTCAGGCAACATGGAGCATCAGGACCTGGAGGGCCTCTCCAAAGGAATTAGCCATATTTTGACCTTCAGCTGGAACAGACGAGCACAGCCAAGAGGATGAGTGACAGCTGATGGGGGCAGAAGAGGATTTTGGAATGTCAGCCATCAGTTCGCCTGCATGCACAATTTAGACCAGCATGTTTTATTTCAACCTGAAACATCTCATTTTGATTTGACTTCATTTCTTTGGACGGCTTTCTGTCATTAGAAAATTCAAACTAGGCAGACTCAAAATAGCCACAAAGTGACTAAAAATTGCATGAGCCGACCGCAAAGATTGAAACTCAAAGTAACAGAAAGACATTTACGAACAAAGTGACAAAGACAGAAATAGCCAAAATAGATAATGAGTCACCGGAGGCTCAAACCAGCAAAGAAACAAATGCAAAATGACTTTCTGAATCACACAAATAGATGTAGTTTTAAAAATAGCTTTGGAAACTCCAGAACTTCCCTTTAGCACCACATTGAGGTTTACACTTTTGGTCCTGATTAAAGGATCTTTTCTGTTATTGGATGGACTGTCAAGAAGTTTTCTTTTTGGTTTACATGAGGACGCATGTGGTTTGTTGACTTTTACCACCCACAGAATGCTTTCATTGCCCTCTCTTTGTAGAAGAGCTTATTCTTTCATCAACAATCTTACTAAAGGACACAACAGGAATTAACTAGAGAAACTCTGTCAGATCAGAGGAGCATCTCAGTTGTCACTGTCCTGTCCTTAGTTCTTGGGGCTCAGTGAATTCTCTTTCATTTATGGGAGATAGTAAAACTAGTTAAACACATAACACGAAGGAGATATTAATGGATTTCATGATTACTATGAACATGTTGATGACAAGCATGCAAGTGAAAGATGCAATCAAGCCACCAGAGTGCAGGAAAATGTATGTGTTTGAATGAATAAAATGTTTAATTCTAAGCTGCTGTCAGTATAACTGAACAAAAAAACACGCTTATGTCCACTAGTTATGACTGATCTCCGCTGCATCAGGATAAAGCGTTTTTTCTTGCATTGCAGGCTGGGAGAGGAGGGCCCACGTTAGCTCAAAGAAAGGGTTTCTTTAAAGGTGTAGTTAGAACATTGGAAAACCCCTCAGCTACAAATGTCTTTGACTGAAAAGATGAGCTATTGGGTTTTGGCAACTTCTTTATAATTAAAGCCTGCATTGTGTAATGTGTGGGTGTGCACACAGATGAGGAGCGATTGTAGTCACAAGCTGTGAAGGCCTGGAAGAAGAAGGGGTGGAGCAGACTCCCTGTGGCTGGCTGAATTAGTGCCCAATGGATTGGCCTGGCAGCTGCTCTGAGAACCTGGCACCCAAACAGCCAGGCACTGTGGCGTTGTGTTGCCAGGGCCAACCAGAAGACAGTTAAGGAGGTGGCAACGCCAAGCACATCAAACAAACTCTTTCACCATTGCATGCTTTGTTTTCCAACTGGCGTGCCATACTTGTGTTGCTTATTACAGCAGTATGGTTGGATTAGTATAAGATTAAGTTTGGTAGTTAAAAGGGGGGAAATTTAGTTCATTTAATTAGGAGAAATGCGAAGGCCTCTCTCTATGTTGGTTTAGTGGTGATGAAAAACGTGGCCATCATATATTTCATACATCTGTCAAAATCAATCTATTGTCACACTAGATGTCTAAATGATTCACGTAAGTGAAATCTGATGCAATCTGCTTTATCAAGATGTGCTCAACAAAAGCTGTAAATTTTAAATTAAATGTGAAACACTATGCAGTGCCATCTGTTTCAACACCTGCTTAGAGCTGCGGTAATATGTCAGCCATATGGATGTTACAAATGTACAGAACTCTCGGCCTGATATTGGCAAAATTTCATGCTTGAGGTTTAATAAAACGGTTCATTCATACTCATCTTGACTGTGAGTTGGGATGCTGGAGAATGAATTAATATAGATTTTAAGTGCCACATATCCAGCTGTATAATGTCTTGAAATATGACGTATTGACATCATGTAGCCAGTGTAGGAAGTTAAAATTTCTTACTGAGTATTTGATCACCCTTGTGTTGTAAATGGGGGGATTTGGGTAGATTCTGGATCCGAATAGTACTGCCAGGGCCGGCTGGGTCTGTCTTGGCCCAGATGCCACGGCTTCTGTCCAGGCATGGCACGAGGCTATCTATGGGTCCCAAGCACACCAGCTGCTATCTGCATGTCACAGACAGCTGTGTCTGAATATTCATACAAAGCCCAGATTTAGGTGTTTGTTTGACCCCTCATGGAGGGCTGTTAAAAGGAACAAAATATGAAACCGCCTAGACAAGTTGTAAGTGTAAAAGCTGTGTGAATGACAAACTTTTACCTCTGCATCCGAGCTATGTGCAAGATAGAAGAATTCAAGTTTGTACCCATGCAAAATCTCCAAAAAATCCAGTTGTTCATTATTCTGCTTTAGTCTAATTGATAGCTATTGTGGCAGGCTGGCTCATTAACTATGTTTAATTATATTTCAGGCTTTTCATGTCTGACTACAAGTGGACTGGAGAGCAGCTGCCCATGTTTTTTTTGTTGCTTTTTTTTTTATAAACCAGTGGCTACCTCCATGGCTGTTACGCCTCAGGTTGTGCTGGATCCAACTTCTCCTTTGTCAGGCCAGTTTGGAGACTAGCTCTTTGACTCACATATTCCCATTGAAAGCAATGGCCACCACACCAAGCCATGGCTTCATCAAGCTTGGCCTTCTTTGTGAAGTGTTTTGGATGGAGTTTTGGTGGGTGTTTGGTCAAATAATTTGCTGGCTAACAGCAATAGAATTGGTGAATGCACATTAGGGAATGTTTTGAGACTGTAGTTGTATAAAATGAGCAGATGGTCTTTACTCGCTTGCTTGAATAAGTGGAGAGAACCAGTGGGCACACAGAGGGAGATTTGTGGGTAAACTGTTTTACCTCCCCTCTCTTTGTTTTGTAATGAGGAAGGCAAAATGGTTGCTCACTGCTGACTGACAATGGCTCAGCCTTAATGAGAGCAAAGTGTTTTGGTGCTGCCAATATAATGAGGATGAAGTGCAGCAGCTAATTATTGCTGTCATCTGAAGGTATCAGGAGCTTATATTTTATTTTCATCATAACACAACACTGGTTAGATATGTACAGTTAACATAAATTAATGAATGGGTATGCTAAATGTAACGTATCTGACCCAAAATGAAGTAAGGCGTATCTGTTAAGTGAACTGAAAAGGAAAGGGGCGTCTTATCACTACAATAAGCAGCCAAATGTATGTTGATCCATCCCAGGACTGTAAAACCACAAGCTTACGTAGTTTATTTGCTCACGCAGGCATGTTATCGCTCTTATCTGCTTTCTGGCCCCTTGTTTACCCTGAGATCTTTTGAAGCTGACACAGATACACAAGCTGTGAAACCCACAGGTTGCAGAAGGCTTGATTCTGAAGGGGATCTCCTTGGCAGCCATGTCTGTGTGGTGTGTGTCTTGGTAATTTATAGAGAAAGTGCAGTGTGTGTTCCCTTTTATGTTCTCCAAACATGTCACAAATAACGTTGGCATGATGTAAAAACTGTAAATAAAAACAGAATGCAACCTGCAATCAACTGTTTACTTGAAGGATGAAACATCTTTCCTCAACTGATCAAGTTAAAGTTCCAGTATGTAGCATAATATATGGTGTATAACTGTGAAAGATTCGGTTTGATAGATACAACATTCTGCACCTGGACCTTTTATTGGAAACTGGTCAGTGACATGATTGAGTATAAAAAGGGGATCTCAGAGGGTCTTTCACAAGTAAAGATGATGAAGGGATTCACCACTCTGAGCACAATTCTAACCTTTCTCATCATATTTTTGAAAACAAATTAGGAAGAAATGGCACTGCATTTAAAATAGACAGTATTGTGGTGTAAGTCTCTGAATTAGTTCAGTAAGACTTCTGAAAACAAGTGTAACGTATCACTGCACCATCCCTTGAAGAAAGTGCACCATGTAGCATACCCTCCGAAAGATGGTGAGAGATTCGACTGATGGTTTTATTATTTATTGCCTTTCCAGTAATACCGTCTTTACCGCTCGCTCATTCATATTGTAGCGGCCTTTTCCCCGGCAATGCAACACAGCAAGGAAGTAAGAAATAGTGCCTTTCAAAATAAAATCTCACTATAAAACGGAATCACTTGCTCCAAAACGGGCACAAATATACACACAAAAGCAGATGAAATTACGTTTTCTCAAAAGCAACCCAAATCATGAAATGTATACATAAGAAAATCCTGTTAAATGCATAGAAATTGGACATTTGCTTAACCCGTAAAACAAAACAGCAAGCACAAAAACCAAATGGGTTTGCTACACACCAAACAAAGGAAAAAGAAATACCTTCTTTGAAATCGTCCAGTGGTCACATCAGTCTGTTTTGCTGAAGAACATTTCTGACTGAGGGTAATGACCTGGAAGTATCTAAATAGCAGCCAAGATAAGAGCTGTTTGAATTCTCCAAATACAAAGAAAATGAGCTCCAGTGCTTCCTCCATTATCTCCTTTAGCCTATAGGATACAGCAAACCATCCTTTATCAAAGAAAGGGCGTAATTCCCTCCCACAATACCCTGCAGCCACAACTTTTATAGCGACGATCTGTTGTTTTCATCCAGTTGTAAAAGCTGTGGTTCATGTGGATAAATATGAGGACAGGAGGATGAGTATTAGCAGCATATGGCAGCACAATATTTCACTTTTTCTAAAATATGTTCTGTCCTTTTCAATTCCAAACTTTGATAATAAAGTAATATTCTATATAGCAACTCATATGATACATATGACCTAAATGTTGTGTAAAAATGTGTAAAGAATGCAATAAAAGGAGTATCTAAAGCACATTTTAATTGAATGTTTAATTGTAGTTTCAATGCTGCACATCACAGCTTAGTGTCAGTGTGCTTGAATTGTCATTGCAACAAAGTCATTTCCTGAGACTGTTTTTCCTTAACCTCCTGATGTTTTCAACAGGGTCAAGAGAAGCGCTTGGAAAGATAGTAAGAGGCTATTTTTTTACTATTTGATCGGATCCTAGAAATGCTTTGAAAATCATACACGGCTACTTTCTTTGAATTGGGTTTATATGTATGCATTGGACTAATCTGGAATTTATTTTGGGTTGTATTACAATGAATTGGATTCTAATTGGTTTGAATTGAACTGTATCTTTGAAGTGCCTTAAGAGGACATTTGTTGGGATTTGGCGCTATATAAATAAAACTGCACTGAGCTTGTAGAAGCAAGGCTGTGACAGTTATCCTTCACTGCTTCATGAAAGAGAAAGAGAAATAAAATGCCCTGTACTGGGCCAAAAATTGAATCTCTTCCAGTTTTTCTTTTATCATACTCATTTGGTTGTGTTGTTAAAAAGAAAAACGATTTTACATCATTACGCTGTAATCACTCTGTAATGATCTCTGAGAATAAGCTGGAATTTGCTTCTGGAACATGATGAACTATTGGTTTGTTGGAGAGTGAATTCTGAGCACAATGCACTGCCAGCTTTAAGAATAAGTGATTCCTCACCAATGCCAAAGCCTTGTCAAACTGAAAGGTGATGATTACGCTTGTAGAGTGGGTGCAACACACAAACAGCTCATTTATCAATGAAAGGACAACTCTAATTCTAATTCCTAAAGAAAATCGTGATTGCATCATAATAACAAATTTTTGAGCGACGTATTTCTTGGCTTTCATAATTCTTTTATCACGCTTTTACAAATACTGAACATAGTGAGTCTGTATGAACAGCAAAAAATGGCACTCATCCATTAATGTGTCTGGAAATGCACAACTGCGTGTTTTACATAACAATCTTGGCCACTGATGGTATTCACACGAAACAACAAATTCTATTCTATTCTAAAGATGGAAAATTTTTGCTCTTTTTAAAATTAAATTATCGAACTAGTTCAGGATGACTTCTTCCATGAGAAATTAGGACTTTCTAGACTCGTGGGGTCACTTTTTTTCCTTTTTGCTAACAGAGAAAAAAACACTTTATATTGTGTAAATAAAGATAAGACCACATGCTATTTCATCTTCTGAAATTTATGGTTGCGGAGTGTGGGTGTAACAGAGCTCACAGAGCCCTAAAAGGAGACGTTTATTCAGAGGCTTACAGTTTCCCATCAAGACTGTGCCTCTGCAGCAGCAGCAGGGCCAGAGCACTTTCCTGTCATTATGAGGGCTCCAGAGGAAAAAGAGAAACAAAATGGTTTCCAGGTTTTTACTTTAATCTGAAGAGGGAGGAGTGGTAGGAGGAGGGGGTTGGTCGCAGGTAGCTGATCCAACTGAAAGCGACGCTCAGCTGTGGGAAACTTGAATAAATGAAGGCTTTATGGGTCACAGTGGCATATCTCAATGACACAAGAGAGGTTATTTCTGTGCCCAGTCCTGGTCAGGCACACATGCAAATATGACAGAGACACACATGCTAAAGCTCACCCCCACTGCTGGTTGTAAATGAACATATTTCACTTCTGAGATTATCAGTCATACATCAGTCTTTCATGCATTATTCTTGGGCTGTCAGCCAGAGGCAGCCATTAGAACAATGCACATTGTGAGGTCTGACAGTGACAAACCATTGCAATTCTATGAGTTATACCAGGGGATGATACCCGCATGGGGGGAAATGGGTGTAGATTAGGAAGGAAAATTACACAATTTCCAATTTTGATTGTGTCACAGACAAAACTACCGCAGGAGGCCTCAGTTTCAGACCATTATACGCCTTTCACTTTTTCGTTTGCATGTGCCACAGTAAAAAGACGAATTTCCGTTAGAGATGTCCCGTTGTTAAGAAAATAATCACACAAGCTCCTTTCGAAAAGTCAAGTACACTTCAATTGAGCAAATTCAGCAGGCAATCTGGATTCGAGCATTGTCCCTTGTCTAGAGGAGAGACTTATTGTCTAAGGAGGAGCCACGTTGTCTGGAGAGGGTCCCTTTCTCCTTTAGCCCCTGATAGGTTTACCAGCAGCCCCAGACTCAGGAGCTACTCTCCCATAGACAAACAGGAACCAGCCTGAATGTGGCGCTGATGCTTATCTGTGTCATACTACTGTCTATGTCTTGGAAAACTAAAAGCCATTGATGCTGTTTTGATATTCCTATAGACTATATCTTTGGTTGGAAAGAAAATAGAAAAGAAGAGTTTGCCAGAGCTCTTTTGTTTGCTTTTGTGGACATATTATGATATTTGATATGTCTGCATGAAGCAATAACCAAGAAATAAGAAACTCACAACATTTAATCTGTCCAAAGATAACAAAATCTGCCTAATCAGTGAAGAAGCTTATTAAAAGACATGTCATTAAAAAAATGCTTTAAAACACCTATAACCATGGAGCAACTAATAAACTAACACTTGTAAACATCAGCCTTACCTCAGACATGGATAAAAGTTTGTAGCATTCGGTCCCGCGTCAGATGATTTGCCCTTGGAAAGCCTTTCTCTGTAAAGACTGGCCATGTGTATTAGTCTCCTCCTGATCTGCCATCATGTTAACTCATATCTACTGACTGTAGCAACTCAGGGTCTCAAACTTGCAGCATCAATGAGCAGATAAAAAAAATCCTACCAATTTTCAGGTTGGCCGGCAGATCCCTTTCAGTCCCCCTGTGCAGAAATGATTCTCACGATGACTTGATTATTTTCCTCGAAAGTTGTATTCTTCAGAATTCACGGTCAAGCATAGCCTGTAGGATACATCCCTTCTGGTAGCCTCCACCATGGTCTCCAATGAGGAAATAGTAGTTAGTCTACTGGAAGCTCTGTGAGGCGTCAGACTCAGTGTACAAAGAGAAAACGTGCTACTGCTAGCAAAAGAAAAGTGTTTAATCGTCTTGTATTAGCAAGTGCCTTCACATTTAAAAACTTGCATCTACATCTTTATTTTGGCACAAAAAGGGAAGAGGGATAGATCTGGCTGACAGCCTGAGGACACTCGTTTGCGCTCAACTATAACTCAAAGCAGTCACGCCGTTAACTAATCACCACTTTCTCACAGTTGCCATTTCAATTAGTCCTTCATTCTAAACCATCATAAAGATAATCAATCATACTCTTAACTACGACCTATAAAGACATCTTGTGAGATTGAGACCAACACATGACAATTGTTTTGTTTTGTTTTTTTTAGTTCAATCAGTAACAGTTCATTAAAACACTTTTGTCACTTCCTGGTTGGGTTTAAATAATAAAATTACTTGGTTTGAGTTGGAAAATAATTGCCATTAGGACTGAAATACATTCACTGTACAATGTGGCCATCGCCTTCATGGACACTATTTTGCTTGTTAGTTACATGGAAACACAACAATTTACGATAAAACTTTGTTACTTCTTGGTTGGCTTTAAAAGATTGCATCAATAACATTTTCTGGGTAGGATTAGTAAATCATCACCCTCATGGACTCTATTTTTACACTTCAGATGCAGTTGCTCTCTCAGAAGTGTTAATTGGTGTATTATAAACTTAAATTCTACAAGTCGTTTGGCTTCCTCACCTTAACCAAATAGTTTTAGTGCCAAATCTTAACCATTTTCTAACTGGTGTGGCGCTTAACTTACATCACTTAAAGTCCTGTGTCTTATCACCACTCATTCTCCAACCTTCTTATATATCATCTGTTCATAAGTTGAAACTATTATATATATTATATATATATATATTATATATATATATATTATGAAATATTTTTGCCCTGGAAGTGACCTTTGAGCCTGTCCTATTTCCCCATTTAAAACCACTGCAGTTTTAGTGTCTGCTGCTTGTTTAATTTAGTATTATGTTATATGTTGAATTAAAGTCTGTAGTTTTAAGATCTAGAATGTGGATTACAGTAGGATTCAGTGGTGCTGCTGACAGACCAGTCTAGCTGTCCAGTCTTTCTGGTGTTTTCGTCCATTGCGTCATGTTAATTTAAATTCTATCAAGATTAGTTAGCATGCACTTGGTTTTAATATAAGAGACACATTCAACCTAAAGACATAACAGTTGTATTGATTCCATTTTGCTTTGACCAAGATGGTGTAAACATATTCTCACAATTGGCAAGCTATTCTTTAACCTATGATAATCAGCTTTTAACACTTTTTTCTTTTCTTTACTCAATACATACCTGACATGAAAGACTCAATCTAGATTCTGCATTTGTGGAGTGATTCTTTTATCTGGCCAGATCTGAAGCTTGCAGAATATCCACCTCACACATTTTGCATGTCCAAAGTGCACTGAGCCAAGCTAGCAGTCCTGTTCCATTTGAATCTGTTGGGTTCTCCAACAGTCACATCTGCCGCAAAAGGGGAAAAGGAGCCAGCAAGTGTTTTTTTGGGCTTCCAGTGTTTTCAAGCATCAAACAAAACATCTCCCGCTTTAATGTTGTCATCCTGCCATCTTCCCCTGCAGAATACATGTTTCCTTGGTAACAGCTATTTAAGGAGATTGACGATGGGTCAAAATAGACCTGGCAGGAAGGAGCAGGGGGTGGCCATCTTCTCTTCTACTACCAGGACCAGCATGGGGCATTCCATGCTTTAACTTACTATTAAGAAGAATGATTGTGTGAATTTTTTCTACCTCCACACCACAATCCCAATTTCTTACGGTCTTTCTTGGCATTTTCTGCCTCGACCAGATCCCTGGCATTAGTGTGTTTCAAGGATCATGGGAATGAGACTAAAACTGACGACATGGGGATTCATTTTGTAGACAGAAAGCTTTATTTTCATCAAAATGAAGAAGAGAGGTCACGTAAAACAAAGCCAAGACAAATAATTAAGAACGCTTCTGTAATTTAGTCAAGAGCCAAAATGTAATGTATTCTTGTTGAAGTATGTCAATTTTTCTTGTGATGAGCTTGAAATTGTTGAGTTTTTTTGTGTCTCGGAGGGTTAATGTATCCTGATGAGGAAATCGAGAGATGCAGAACTAAACAAATGCACGCTCATTCCAAACGAGGCATGCAGTATTTGTTCCTGTACAAAACCAGAGGCCCTTCTGTGGAACATTGTGACATAATTAAAAGCAAACATGTTTAGTTAAACAATTAAAGACAGAGAACAATTCTTTCTCCCTCTGATTCAACTTCCCTCTGATTTGCCCAGCACTTGCAGGAATACTGTTATTTTACAGTGGGGGGAGTTATTTTCATGCTGAATTACCTCAATTTTTCATGCTACTGATGATTGTCAGGGTCTCATTTCCCTTGCCTGGCAACATTTCCTTATCAAAGCAGATTTGTAAAACAGTTACTTATTTGGCTCTATATCAAAAGCCGTGTGAGGTTCCATTTGTATCAAGGGCTAATCTCAAGGTTGTATGCTTAGCTTAGTTGGTTCCCAGCATAGTTCAGCCCAGCTTGAGGTAGCAGAGAGCTACCCAGCTGCAAACAGGGCCTCATGTACGGCCTGCCCCCGCTGTCCAGGGGGGAAGACTGTTGGCATAGTTTGGGGTGAGGGGGTTCCCATGTCACAGCTAAGGGCATGCTGATGTTGTGAGCATGCTTTACAGCATGTTTTTATTTTTGCTCCTCTGACTAGCCTCTTGACTCTTTAGAGACCTTTAATTTCTGGTCCCACTCTGCTCTCTGTCAATCTCAACATCCCTGGGGGTCATTTCCATCCATGGGAACATTGGTTGTGACAGTAGATTCCCCTAGGGGATGGTACAGGGTAGATCTTGACAGAAGGGCATAGTTTTGCTATTCAAAAATTCTCTACTGCAGCCAAACTGAGGCAGTTTGGGCTTATGAGCTCAGCTATTTTGTAAGGAGTCAGCTCTTAGTCAGCCTTCAGCTCTCTGTGTAGCCGGGCTACTTGCCCCTTCCACAACACCTCAGGAGCAGAAGGATTCCTCATGCATCTGTTGAACCTTGATGATATAGGTGAGAGCATGAGAGCTGATTAAGAGCCAGGATGTGTGTTAGACATCCTCTGATGTTCAGGAATTCCCTCATTAAAGAAGGTCATGTTGATGGTGAATAGGAATCAGCTTGCGGAATAAACAGGGGAGGCTCCTCCAGCAATTTCAAATAAACACACTTTTCATTTACTCAACATGGAAACAGTGCTCACAAATATGTACGTGTCTTAATTGTGCCATATCCTGTGGATCCGGCCAAAAAATATGCAGTTTCCTTTGACTTAAAAGAAAAAAGGTCAAATTGCTCCTGAAGCCCCTGAATGCCAAATTGCCTCTTTTCAAATTAGTTCAGTTTATGTTGTGCTAATCTCTATAATCTATATAGCCCCTTTCTCACTGTACTTCAGCTTATGACAAAAGTGATCAATTTAAAGATGCCATGAAAGTGAAACCGCTCTGACAGTTTTGAGTAAAGCGTAAAAGTTCTTCCAGCTAGCCAAGTGCTGAGTGTTCTGGATAATATTGTTCTCAATAGCCTGAATCACAGCAATTAGCCAGACCATTAACATATTTGTTTAATGTATGGTTCAATGCTGGGGCCACATCAGAGCCCTGATGTTGCTGGGGTTTTTTTTCTCCTTTTCCTGGCTCTCCTCTTTCTCATGTCTGACAAATCGTTTCCAGCAAATTTATGGTGGCAAAACTGTGGGAGAACAATACCTCATGAACACAGCATGACACAAGCTCCACCACATGCCCCAGAGAGAAGCAAGGTGCTTGCAGGAAACACTTGCTGAGATAACAAGATAGTAAGGAAAACAGGGCCACTGAAAGGCCATGTGGAGGACTTAAGGAAGGGGAGAGGGGGCACTGACCATGGAGATAAATGTCACTGTTGAAAGAAGTGCTTCAAGCTGACCACAAAACCTCAGCATGACAGGCAAATATTGTACAACACATTTAGACACCCTGAGCAAAAGATTTCAGCCACCCCTTATTTCTTTATATATTTCCCAGAAAATGAAAAGTAGGTGCAGTGATATATTAGTTCAAAGATAAATGGAATTACATAACACAAAAACAGAGTAGGAATAGTTCTCCAGATTTCTTGAAGGACATTCCAAAGCTCTTCTTTGGATGTAGGCTGCTTTTTGTTCCATTCTCTGTCAAGATGGGCTTTGTGGAGGATTCATTACTCCATAGGACCCGTTTTCACTGATTTTCGGACCAGTGCTTGTGCCATTTGACATATCGCAGTCTTTTCTTCCTGTTGTCCTCCCTTAGGAATGGCTTCTTAGATTTCTGATGAGGCTTCAGTGAGCAGTACATGGATCAAATAAAGGGTCAGTGCACCTCTCAGGTCTTGTGTCAGATCATTGCTGAATTTATTTTCAGGCTTTCAGATACTGCTCATCTGCTGTAGATAGTTTTTTTGGGCTATTTTTCTTTATTTAGTCCTCCACTTGTCCACTTTCCTGAGATTTATTGAGGACGCACTGCACAGCATAGAGAGATATGCCCAATTTTCAGCTAGTAGCTCTTTGGGAATCAATCCTTTTTTTGTCTGTCAAACTTGTCTTTGCCTTTTGCATTGACTTAACTACAGAAATGGGAACAAATGATTTGTCTTTGCAGCAGACTCAAAGATACAATTTGAAAAAGGATATTTCCTAAGTTGCCTATAGATACAACACTGGTTCATCCCTTTCATTAGGTGCTTTTAGATCAGCATGATTTGACAGCTACAAGGTGCAGTCATAAAGTCATATGTGTATTTTATAGGCAGTCATGCAAAAGATCATTCTTACTCTGTTCTCTAGAGGCACTCATTCTGTTCAGCCATCCCTCCTGGTGATAACAAACATTTGATAAAGCTGTTTAGATGTGCATCTGTAGAGGTTGATTATATGTATTTAGCCCAGATAATAATTTCTGGACCTCATGTGCTGTGTAATTACAGACAGCACCTGTGCCTGGCCCACCTGCAGTCATTACTATGAATGCCAAGCTGCAATTTAACCATAATTATAACAACAAGGGAAAAGGAAACATTCAGCAGCAGTACGACTCAATTCAGAATCAAAAATATTACTGCGAATTCACTTAGAGGAAAAGCTCTATTGCTGTAGAATTCTTGGAATAATAAGCCACCAGAACACTGTTTGAATCTTGCCAGGTGGGTTAAGGTTGAGCAATACAGGTGACATGGAGGACAGCAGGATCAAGGTTATCAGTCAGGCTAATTGATGAGCCTACTTGTTTTTACAGTGCCCGAGTATAGGCAAGAAGAGGAAGAGGAAGGCAGTCTTCAAGGCTGCCATGTTTGTGTTGCAAGGACAGAGGTGAGAGGTCAGGCAGGGCTGTGAGTTTTCAACTTGTTAATCTGGTCCATTTATTTGCCGCTGAGCTGCAGGGTGGCGAAGGGTACGTTTCAGTCATTCTGGTGGGAAAGGAGAAACGAGGAAGTGGCAAGCCCTCTTAAGATCAATGAATGTGGTGGAAAAAGGAGTGGCCCTGGGCAGCCAATAGGGGCTAGGCCGCAGGGAGCTGCAGGGAGACAACGTAAACAAGGAAACCACCTGATGTGAACAGGGTCAGATAAATGCTCAGCTCCCTGCACAGGCAGGTGCTTCCTGAGTCCTGCTCTCTCAATCAGTTGAGCCTTACTGCCCCTCTCAATGCTCACTTTTTTCTGCTTTCTCAATCTGCTGCAGCACTTTACTAAAAGAATACATCACAACATATCAGCAAAGGTTGAGATAAACCTGCAATTACCGCCTGTTTTTTTCCTCACAAGACACAAAAAGCAAACAGTGTGGGACAGTAAAGTCTACTGAATTTCACTGAAGTGATGTTAATCATGGGCAGTAAAGATAAGGACAGCTTGCTGTTTGTCACTGGGATAAGTGTGTATAATGGTAAGCACATTTAACGGGGCTGTATCTGCAGATAAAGGATCTTTAGCTTTAGCAAAGGGCTGTCAAGTGAATATTAGCGATTGTAAGGACAATCTGTTTCCAGCTGCAGCTACACTTCTCCAAGCTTACCTCTTCTATTGCTCTTTTTCCTCCTCTTTCTTTCTTTTTCGCTTTGCTGGTTGGTCTGGGATTGTTTTGTGCTGTCCAATGAGGAAGGAAGTCGGTGTGAGAAAGTGCCTGTTTTTTTGGGACCAACAGGAATTGGCCTCATCACAAGCGGTTCCTTTTTTTGCCGCTGGAACAATGCACTGGCGTCACACCCCTCAACTGGACCTCGGCATTTCACATGGAAAAATGTTCCCAGAATTCCGCTCCCAGGCTCGGGGTAAGGCCGAGGATGGGGTGAGGGTGAGAGGGCGGGAGGTGGAGGGCGAAGGCGAACGACTGTTAGCAAAGCGGGTGACACAAACTGACCAATGGACACTTGTCCAAACCACAACCAGGGAAAGTAAAGTGCTGCTTCCAAATCATGTCATGTCAACGGATGCAAGTTAATTCTTTTTACTACCTTGACGTACACATCGTATACATTTTTGTAACTAATTCTAACCTTAAATCTTCAAATGGATCCCAAGAGAATAAATGTTTTCCTACATTTACTTCCTTAAATCACAACTGGTCCAACCATGTAGCACCAAGCCAGCGTCTGACCACACAGACGAAGGGCTCAGGGAGCAGTATTGTGCGACAAGTCGGCTGAATGCTCCTTAGGGGTTACATAAGCTTCTCAGAGCACCGTGTTGGTAATTACTGTGAGAGGGTACACACCACTGTTCTCTCAGAGCCTTATCAGCTCCAGCATATTACGCTGAGTTCTTCAAGCAGGTTATGGTTCATTGTATGAATCACATCATATGATTTCATTTATTTCTTAAAAGATATTTCGTCACTTTGTAAAAATATTTGACCCAGTCTGCTCAACAGAAAAATTCTACCTGCAACAACGATGATGAACGATGAAAAAATGAATAAAACTCTGCCACAGCCAGGACCAACAAAGTTGGGGAAAGAAGATGCACTTTCAAAGAAATGTTAATTCTTATTTAAATAAAGATTATGAAGAATTTTCTTCTTTGTTCAGTCAAACCAACAATTGATTCCCACCAACCACCGACCCAATCAGTGATTCCCAAAAAAGCCTTTTTTTAAAAATCCCTTTAAATTCAGGTCAATTAACTTCATTTCAATAATACTTTATAGATCCTTGAAGGGAAAATGTAGGACTGCAGTATAAGTCATTGTTGTAGATATGTTATAGTGGGCTACACAGTGGTATGGTAGTGAGCACCATTGCCTCACAGCAAGGAGGTTCCTGGTTCAAATCTATGTTAAAATCTGTCTCTGTGTGGCATTTCAGTTGGAGTAGTTTCTCTCCGGGTACTCCGGCTTCCTCCCACCATCCAAAAACTTGCACGTTAGGTTAATTGGTGATTCTGAATTGATCGTTGGAGTGGACGTGAGCATGCATGGTTGTTTGATTGGACCAGGCGCATAGATGTGTAGGATGTTCCTGGCCTCTACCCCGATGGCACCGGAGATAGGCTCCAGTTCCCTCCTGCGACCCTGAATCAGATTAAGCAGGTTTAGAAAATGGATGGATCATGGATATGTTGGTCATCAATAGATAATGAAATAAAATAAGGGAACGTTGAGTACGTATGAGAACTCCAAGATACTAGATGCTACAGGAAAACATACAGACATATACTGGTCTACTGGCTGTGGCCACTTTGGCAGATTTGATCAGGATGTCTTTTTAGAGATTCAGGCACCAAAATGAGTCAAAGCAGAATAAAAGTTGTGCAGGATTTTTTCGCAAACTTTCAAAACCCACTACTCAAGTCTTTGAAAATACTCAGCTAGAATTTATTTGAGTGATTTTTAGCAGTTTTAATCAAATACGGCCCACATAAACAGCCTGATTAATGGCAACAGATGGAAGTATTTTGCTAGTGTTTGTGGTAAAAACTTTACTGATGTAAACATAGAATGTTGATAACGCATCTAAAATCTATTCAACTTTCTTTTTTTTTTGTATTTCAAGTGTGAAATTTTGTTAAAATATGAAAATGAGGTGTTCTCTAATTAAATATAGCTGATCATCTTGAAATTGTCTTTCCACTGGTCTGAAGGAAGGCGATGTTGTAGAATCTAAAGCACCAAAATCTTTGCGTTAACTGCTGCATGAATAATTTGGTCTTACAGTGTCAGAACTTTTATTATAGTTCTATTCTAAATCTTATAGATGAATAATTTATCAGAAAAATTTACTTTCAGTAGTTTTCTGTTACAATTAAACTAAAATGACACCTTAGATGAGATAATGATCGAGGGGAAATTTGTAAAACTGATTCTGTAAAAGTAGTTATTACGGGCTTCTTTGTCATTTTTACTTTTGTCATAAGAAATGACAAAAGTAAAAAATATGAGTCAATAAGATTTTTAAAAATTGGTTGAAATGACATGAAATAGCTCCTCTGAAACTTATAGCTACTGTGACCTAATGTGTATGGACCTAAAACATCTGTGTAATGTGGCTGGCATCACAACCTTTTGTTCACCTCCTACAGCCCAGGGAACGCAACATAAACAAATTAGTCCACAAATGTGCTAGGTCTGCACTTATACTATCAGAGCCATTCATCACTCTGGCTAATAAATCATCGTGGAGAGTATGTGAACGCAAACTTTGAACAGAAAGATTAATTTGCATGGCGCAGTAAATTATTCATCAAAATCCATCAGAAACACACCAGCGTTAAAAGAAAACATTTGAAATCCATATGTGTGTATGTCAGAAAGGCATCCTCCTGGTACTCTGCCATTAGATAAAAATGAGGGATTGGTACTTTTAAACACTTGTTTTGCCCCATAAGGAAGAAATTTGAGCTTTAAAATGCACTGGGACGCACTGGGACATCAACACGAGTACAGTCTTAAAGACACAAGGTTCTTGAGATTGGTGACATATTGAACAGTGACACGAAAATTGCCTATGAGAGCTAGTTTGAAGAAACAAGAACTGGGGTAGTTTGGGTAGCATGGGGGTCAGGTTGGAACAACACTCCATAACCATTGGGCCAGGCAGCGAGGGAGCTCATCCTGAGCTACAGAACTGACTTCAGAAAAGAGGCTGACTGCATCACTGCTGAAGCCTGTCAGTTAGTCCCTGTGAGAACAGACTCATTGTAAACATGAAAACCTTCCATAGAGTTTCATCCAATCTTAATGAGCCTTTACTGTATAAACAGGCTGAATACAGACTCCTCACTGCTGTGCTGCCACTGAGAAAATCAATCAAATAACACCAAGCCAACCCCCTGCTGGTGCAGTGTGAGGCTGGGTACGCATGGACAGAGTGCCGAACTGATGTCAAACATGGCATAACGCCCACCAACTCACTCACCACACTCTCCAAACTGGACCATGTATACATCTACAATTTGTGCACTGCATTTAATATCGTGGCTCGGCCTTGAGTTGACTTGGACAACAATCACTTTACACGAAAGAGTTTGCACTTGTGGTTTGCTTTGCATAGTGGAGATGGGTTTGTGTGTATGTACACAGTTATGAGGTCGACTGTAGTTCAGCTAGCTAAATGGAATCCAAACAAAAGGACGCATTTCTCGTTGATGACTGCTGATTATTTCTGGTAAGTTATAAAGACCTCACACAGGCCATTTCTGAGAGTCCTTAAACTATCGAAGCTGTTAACCAAAAGACACATCCTGACAAACATTACACTCCCAAACACAACAACAGAGGAAATTTCCAAGAATCTCAGTTGAAATGGAGAGCAAAGGTAGGAAGCTCGTGTGCAGACCAAAATGGAAAAGTGCAACTAGGAATTTCAAATCATCTAAGGAAAAAACAAAAAACAGGTCTATATAAATAAAGAATGATAAACTTTAGTGTTGTGTACTGCGGAGGTCATGAGCCCCTGCTCAGGAAGTCGGGGAAGAACAGCAGATAAGAGATCATTAAGTCTCTGGATAATTAAACCAGAGCTACAGGCCCTAATCACACCACATCACAGCATCTAACAGCATGGCATACCAAGGTGAAATTACAAGACGTTAATCATGCTGATGGTGTTCAGTGATTATGTTAAATTCTCCCTATGGTGATACTAAGGGCCAAACCCAGGCAACTTTGAAGATTAATATTGTTATTTCCTTTGATGAAAATATTCTGCTTCTCAAAGCTGAGAAACTTTTTAAAAAAAAGAAAAAGATTATTAGGAGCCATTTAAAACTCCTGTGATGCATCTGAACACAGAGGGACACCCACTGTGCAGAAAATACAGTAAATGCACCTTTTCGCACCTCCTACTAAAAGGTAGATTAGCGTGTGAATTGCAGGCATAGTCTCAGGCTGTTCTCCCTGATTGGCTGACTTTAACAGCCTTCTTCACACCAGCACGCTCTTCTCTCAACTCCATTTATCTCTTTCCTTTTCCTGCTGTGCACTTTTGTCTTGCATAAGGCGATGATGCTTTGACTCTGGCAAGGGAGGATTTCCTCAAGGCTGAAGTAGCTTCTTCTAAACATACGGTCAGCCTTGCAGTGGCAATCACTCAAGAAGCGCTTGGACATGAAAACCTCTTTAGCTTTCATGTGCTTCGCTTGGGAGAGTCCTTCATGGATGTATTTTCTGCCCAAGTGTGACACAAACAGCAGCAGCAGGAGGTCAATGATAAAAGAGCACTATACAAGGGGAATGTATAAATGTGGCAGGATATGACCTTTTTTTAGCTTAAGGAACAGATGTGAAGTCCAGCACTCTCTGTTAGGATCAATTATGAGCACAGAGGAGGTAGTTGGAAAAATAATTTGCATACACTTCCTGGTGTGAGGAAAATATGTGCCTGGTACACTGGTACACAGACAGCTGTCACACACATGGTCTTGGATCACCCTGATCTCACTTAAGCACTTCAATCTGTGCAGATCCTGTTTCAAAGGTGTGTTGTTGAGCAGCAAATCACACTGCAGACATACAGTAGATGATGTCATGATGACGCCAGATGTCCTTTCCAAAATCTTTCCTCTGGTGTAGTGACACCTGCATGGATCATGACTTAGTGCCAGTGACCGAAGCGTGTTGTTGGTTGCGTTGTAAAAATGGAGGAGTGCTAACATAGCTGTGTTTTGTCAACAGTATCAAAAGAGGGTGGCTGGAAAGTTCCACAGCAGCCCCAGGGCTCTTAATAAACAGGCAGCCACGATCTAAGACTTTGAACTGAAGCTGGAGCGTTAAACTGAGTGAGAACAGGCATCTGTGATAATATTCACAAAGTAATCTATGGCATATGCTTAAGAGCTTCAAATTGATTCTGTAATGTAAGCTGATTGGTAATCATCATAGATCTAAAAAGTTACATATTAAATTTAAATTGATCTTCTTCGTGATGTTGTTCTTTCAGTGTCAAAACATTTCCAGCAGCTAACTTCTCACATGAACAACATTGGGGGAATCAAATCGAGTTTTTGGTTTCAGCACATGAAATCCTTCTGCAGATTACCCATATGCCTGCACCTTCACACTAAATTTGGTTAAAATTAAAAGACAAATACTTCTCTTAAACTTTATAGAGGGTGTTTTCTACATCTGTGGGGAATATTAAGTTACGACAGGACAGTATAGTGCTGTGAGAGAGGGAAACCACCCCTTGTTTTTCTAATTGCAACAGCAGGTGATTTCTCCTCCCAGGCCGACATGCTCAGATGCCTCAGACCCATTGGCAGCGCACATCAAAAGCCCCATTGATCGGCCGGACAGATTGGGGCATAGAGATCAAATGCGCTGTAAAGAAGTGTTAAACTGCTGCGCATTAAACGGAGCAGATTTCCGAGCTAAAAGGGGCCATCTGTTAGCACTGTAGCTAATTTCCTACATCACTTGCCCAGACTGTTGATACTTGTTGAACGGTGGCCAGAGTGGAGCCATGCAGGACAGTGACATTGGAGGTTAGAAGAGGAGGAGAGGATGGTCAAGAATATGCTATGCTAGAAGCTCACAGTGAAAAGGCTCCCAATCACAAAGCACCTGAGGTTTTCACTTCTATCAGATAAGGTCCACTGTTCACTTACAGTCCAGTTTACAGTAAATATGGTTTATTGGCATCTGGCAGAGGGAAATTCAATTTAAGATGTTAGATCACAAGGGATTTACATCATTGCTATGTGAGGAACATGATAATCTTCTTTTTGGAAATAAGTATCAATAATATGTTGGTGTGACTGGGTTCTGAGTCAGCTGCCAACATTTAGAAAAAGAAAAAAAAATCCTCAAAAAAAGCTGATTCAGAACAGGCCTGATGCGATGGATTGATTATTATTTTGATTGATGAGATTTCAAACATATTTTTAAAATCTATAACTTATGAACAAGCCTGCCTGGGAACAAACATTAGTCTTTCAAATAACCAAACAACTGCAGCAGACAGCCTCTCATAAATAGCAACTTGCCTAACAATTCCAAAGGCACATTCATTCCCCCCTCATTTCCAAATCAAAATGTTATTTTTAGGGTTTGATGCCAGCTGAGAAGACATGAAACAATCAGAAGCCAGCTTTACAAAACACTGTCACAAAGAAAAATGATGTGCCATACAAGGCCGCAGATGGAACTGCGGTGGGCCGATGTCTGTTTCCAAGGCTGTGTTTATTCTAGAGCAACACAGCAGAAAAGAGCCTGTTATTTTATTGTTTGCATTGGCCAAGAGTAAATAACCCATACAGCTAAGGAATAAAAACTCCTATTAATTCAGGTCAGAGTTTCTGTCTATTTACATTACAACGATTACATAAAAACCACGACAAAATCACACAGATTAATATGTAAATACTGAGAGAGCCTGCATCACCAGAAAGGCGCTTATCCATATCAGATCCAAGCCAGTGTTTTTGTTCATGCTGCACCAAGAAGTAGCCAATCCAAGCACCACTGCTTGTTTAGCACAGTCCATTTGCTTTACATGGAGTCGAAACCTGAGCTACAGAAGAGAAACCTTAACCACAGTCCATCAAATATTAAAGTGTATGGATGTTTTGACGTGTATGAAGGGAGTCACTATTGCTCTATACATCTCAAAGAGATTGATGAGACTCTGTAGTCTGCAGCTGCCATATAAACTAACAAGATGCCCAATAGATAAGGGAATTAAGGTCAGTTCTCGACACAAGCCAGAACAGGAATACATGGTTAAATTGGTGCACAAGGGTACCACACTGATCCAGCACAGGATCTGTGTGATTCAGTCAATGGTGGGAACGCCAAATGTTTCAATACAACAGAGGTATGAGATGTCCGGGCCTCTTACTCACACTGCTCCTGCCTCAATAGTCCATTGTCTCTGGACTAAAGTCAAACTTTAAACCTATAAGTCAAAGGTGGGGGGTTGGAGATGAAGTCATCTCGGCAGGAGAGCTGCTGAGCCACACACCTTCGTAGTGAGGGAACAGTTCCCAAATCCTGTTCCCTCACTGTAAATCCTCCCAGACAGGCTGATCTGCTGCAGGAGTGATAAATGTAACAATGCCTGTACCCAGCATGAGTTTTCATGTGATAAAAATGCATATGGCATTCGAATTTATTTACTCAGCAGCCTTCATATACTCTTTTTAAGTTCATTTTTCCTTTTCCCTCTTGGAACAATTATGCACACACATGAATGGAGCAGTATTGTTTTCATTCTTTTTTCTTTTTTAACTGGCTTTTGTGGATCTTAGTTCAACAAAGGGTGGTGGTGGTGGTGGTGGGGGGGGGGGGGGTAGTAAAAGATACAATCTTGACATTAATTTACAAAAATGTACTTTCAATAAAGGAGATTGTGAGTTGTAAAGTGAGAGCAGCTTCAGGCCTACTACAAACTTTCTTTTATTAAACATGATAAGCAACTTTAAGCTGAATGGATGTAATATCTCATCTCCTCCTCTGTGCACCACAGCAGGCACACGTGTATTAAGCTTTTTCATATAATACCCTGGAAAAAAAAAGTCTGTTTGGGGCATGTGAGATTGGCCCTACATATTTACCAAAAAACCACAAGTACTTTTGTATAAATCCAAAAGATTTACAGTGAGTAGAAGGACTGCTTTTTTTATACAATTACGCACCATCATTCTTTCTAAAACGCGGTCTTTTTAGTTAATTTATGAGTGACAAAAAGTGTTTACAGTGTGACGCCATTATCAGATATAGAGCTACGTTCCTCTGTATCTTTGACAATAATGTAATGTTCTGTTTTATTTTGGACAAGGGGTTAAACATCTCTACATATCAGAGGAGTGTGTTTGTCTGGAGCAGGCGACTCAAAAGACAATCCCCAATAAAAATCCGTACGAATACTGACGATATTAAGCAGAAAGAAGGTGGAGAGGCGAGTGGGCGGTGTTAACTGACAAGCAGTGTCTGCACGGACACTACACCGTGGTATATAAACTAAGAGGGACGTCAGACACTCACTGGGAGTCACCATGCGCTGATGCTCCGCCACATGCTCGCATCACTGTTGGCAACACAAGACCCGCATCAACAGAGCAAAGTCAAACAACAGCTGACCGGCACGATGGATGGGCAACGTAAAGACCGCAGAATGACTCATTTGTGGATATTGACGTTACTGATAATTGTTTAACCTCTAGCACTGGATAACTTTTTCTTCTGGATACGGATTGCAGAGCTGGATCTTGTCCTACTGGCTTTTGAAGAAGGATTATATTTATTCCGATCACTTTGTTTCATCGTCACTCCCCTTTTTTCCATCTTCACTTGGAATAGGAGCGTTTTGTGGGAGGACGAACTGATTTTTTGGGATACGCACATTAAAACTCTAAAGGATGGCCGATTGGTTCACTTCTATCCTCGCAATAGTTATGACATTATTTACTCAGGTATTTTTTATTTTTTTGCTCAGTATTTGTCTTAGGAAATAATTATTGAGAAAACAATGCATTGTTGCTGTTTTTCTGTGCTCACTGTTAATTTCCTTTTAGGTTTTGGGATCAAGTGTGTTCGAGATAGATCTCCATCATTTTCATAATACGAAAAGTTTGCTGGCAAATGGACGTAGTTGCAGCATGAATGGGTGCAGGACTTATTTCAAGGTTTGTTTAAAGAACTACCAGACGGAGGTGTCTCCCGGGAGGTGTATATTTGGCAAAGCCTCCACACCTGTTCTGGGAACCGACTCCTTCAGCATCCAGCCGGACGCCAGGCTGCGTCTGCCGCTCAACTCCTCCTGGCCGGTAAGAGCACCTGTGCGCGCCGTGCCCACAACTGGCTTCACACACTTTTACGCAGGAAAGAAAACAATTATTCATAGAGTTAACCGAATATAATAACTCAGTGAAAACCTAAAAATTCTGTGGGGGTGGAGTCAGACTTTATCTGGAGACTGATTTGAAGATAATATCGCCTACATTTAAGCTTTAGTCCTCATCAGTTGATGCAAAACTACTTTATTGCATTGTTAAACATGCATATTGATGCTATATATATTTACTGTATATGAAATACATACAATCCTTTATTTTGAGCCACTAAATCCAAACACAATATTTGGATATTTCAAGCTGATCTATGCAGCTTCTTCTTTCTCTCTGGTGTTGCCTTTTATGTGCCTAAAGAAATGAAAGACTACAAACTGCAGCATCTATAATCTAAATTTGGATCATTTCTATTGAAGTACGGGGAAAACACTGTTATCCAGTCTTTGAGCTCTTTCTCTACTATTATTTTTATGAAGGTCACAACAAACTAAATGTGCCTTTCATCGTTTTTTGTTTTTTCAAAAATCTTTTCTTAGTAACGTTTATCTCCTTATCTCTCCCCACAGGGTGCTTTCTCATTACTTATTGAAGCCTGGTATTCTCCTGCAGCGGAGCAGCCCAGAGGTGAGTGGATGCGAACTACTTCTCCACCACTAGGGGGAGACACAACCGACATCGCTTGTTGCCTGTCGCACATTTGAATCACAAAACCACTCTGGACACAGTGCTGGCAAATGCATCTGGCATTTTCAGCGTCATGGATTCGTGTTTGTTAGGATGGCTTATGAGTCACACGACAATCTTTTACAATCAAATCACTCCAACACAATTGCACTTCCCTTGTTTTATTTTTGGCTTGCATGGGAAAGTGTGCATGGTTTAAAGGGGAATAAGAAACCTTGCCAAAAACCCCGTGACAAGCTTTTCCTGGCTTTTACACCTTTTTTGTTAAGTCCTTCATCACCAGGGGGGTGGGGGGTAATGCACACATATGAGAGAAATAAAATATATTTTGATAATATTATTCTTTATTGTTCTAAAATAATCATTAATAGGTTATTACCTATATGAAGAATTATCTCAAGTTTTGTACTTTTTCTTTACAGATTCTACCAACCCAGCGTTCTTGATAAGTTATTTTGCCATCCAAAGACAGATGGGAATTGGGCCCGAGTGGTCCGAGGAAGTGCAGAACGGGACGCAGACGGAGCTAAGGTACTCATACCGGATCATCTGCAATGAAAATTACTACGGAGACACTTGTTCCGAAATATGCGCTCCGAGAGACGACCTATTTGGGCACTACACCTGCAAGCCTGACGGGCAAAAAGCCTGTCTACCGGGATGGAAGGGAGAATACTGCCAAAAACGTAAGCAAGAGTGAAGATGTGGAGCCTTTTCTTTGTTTGTGGTACAAAATCATTGGTCAGATTGTACGCGAGAGTAGCCTGAACACTGCTCCTGATGAAAGGCGGCCTGAAATGTTTCCATGAGCCTTTTGAGGAAAAATAAAAAAGGAAGAAGGCTGTTTTTTAACCATTTGAATCGAACAAGTTTGTCTTCTCTTTCCACGTTGTTTTTATTTTAAACAAACTGCAGAATCATATTAAATCCCCCCCCCCCCCACCCCACCCCACCCCAGTTAAAGCCTTCTTGTTTTGAATGACCTGTTACATGATCGCAGTTGTGTATTTTCGGACGTGACACACAACCGCACACCAGTGATATTAAGGTGTAATTTGAAGACAGACAGCCTCCTATACTTTCTCTCTGGGCGCGTGCGGTTTAATCCAGGGCGGTGGTCGCCGAGCAGCACGCGCCGGGGTTAATCGCGGCATTATCGGGCGCCACGCGCCGCTAAATTGCGGGTTCTTTTGTTGAGGCGGTGCAGGGCAGCAGCTGCAAAAGGGGCTCGAACCTTCCACCGAAAACAATGGGGACAGCTGTCCTGCTTTTCTGAGAACAAGCATCTGCTGCACTCTAAGCACGCGTTTAAGAGAGCAAATCGTGCAAAATCAAT
This sequence comes from Leuresthes tenuis, assembly GCF_036924035.1. NCBI lineage: Eukaryota > Metazoa > Chordata > Actinopteri > Atheriniformes > Atherinopsidae > Leuresthes > Leuresthes tenuis. The sequence continues at coordinate 24,286,453 of NW_027325369.1, forward strand.
GAGAAATACAGCAGGACAGCACAGGAGCGGGAAGTGATGGTTTTCCAATGAAGGGGTCAGCAAACAGATTGAGAGGGAAAATGTTTTAAGATCATAAAAGCCTATTAACAAGTTTTCTTAACGTGCTAAATGAGCAATATTAAACTTTAAATACCCCTCTTTACAGCAATCTGTCTTGAAGGCTGCAATGAAAGGAATGGAACCTGCACATTTCCAGGAGAGTGCAAGTGAGTATTCAAATATGAGCTTATAGTCTTTTACTTCATTCATTGTCAGGCTCCACAAACTGCTACATTAGAAAATTGACATAATCTTTGATTCATACATTTTTTTCTTCTGCTTTAAATTTTCCTGTCAATAACATGACTACCGGTGTATTTGTTTTTCATTAGTTTCCTCTGTTTCAAGTCTTATACGTTTTGTTTGTGAGCGAATGTGTGAGTTAACTGTCATGTTTTATGTATGAACAGATGCAGAGAGGGCTGGCAGGGACTCTTTTGTGATGTGTGTAAACTTCATCCGTCCTGTAAACATGGTACCTGTACAGAGCCGTGGCAGTGCACCTGCAAAGAAGGCTGGGGAGGCATCTTTTGTGACCAAGGTACATAACTGCCTCATTCTCTGAAAGAAAAAGGAAACTTGGTGTTTATCATAAAGCGATGCTGTTTGATTATGGTACATCTTTTGGCTCCATTGTTAATGTTTCCACCCTTTTGTTCGCAGATCTGAACTACTGCACCCATCACAAACCCTGTGCCAATGGGGCCACGTGTATGAACACAGGCCAGGGCAGTTACACCTGTGCCTGCCTGCCGGGCTTCACTGGGGTTAACTGTGACTTGGAGGTCCGGGAGTGTGACAGCAAGCCCTGTCACAACGGAGGCCAGTGCCTGGTGAGTCCGGAAGTCTCTCTCTCGCCTTTCCCACAACACAGGCTTTCCTGTTTTTGTTTTTGCCGCGGTCTATCTGCTACTCCAGGAGGATGCTATTGATTGTCAAGTCAGTAGATGACCCAGTTCACAGGCTGTGCACTGTAAATAAATTCAAACCAAGGAGAATGGGGTTTGTCAGGGCAGTCGTGAACAGGATATGATAAAATAACATCTGACACGGAGCTTTTTGATAAACTCTCTGTCTTTTTCCCTGCAGGACTCTGAGAATGGCCATAGGTGTGTGTGCCCACGGGGATTTGAAGGGCCACACTGTGAGCACAGGATGCTGACATGTGCAGATAAACCATGCTTCCATGGAGGCAAGTGCAAAGAGAGAGATAACGGGCATAGTTACATATGCGAATGTCCAGCTGGGTACACTGGACTCAACTGTGAGAAGAAAGTGGATAAATGTACCTCACTGCAATGCACCAATGGTAAAACAACGGTTTCACTTCATCAAAAGTAAATCTTCACTTTCTGGAGACATACATAAAAAATAATCTGTGATGCTGATGTGTTGTTTCGCAGGTGGACATTGTGTGGTCCAAGGTAGCCTAAGAATGTGCAGTTGTCGCTCAGGCTTCACTGGGCTGCGCTGTGAGATCAACATCAATGAGTGCGCCACGAACCCATGTGCAAACGGCTCAACCTGCATAGACCGCATTAATGGCTACACCTGCACTTGCGCCCCAGGGTACACAGGCCGCCACTGCGACCGGCCCACAGACCCTTGTGCCTCTCAGCCCTGCATCAACGGTTGGACCTGCACCATCGGGCCCAAAGGCAAGCCTGTCTGTATCTGCCCTCCACACTATAGCAGCTCTCAGTGCCAGTCGAGCGATCAACCCTCTGGCAATACCCCCAGCCCTAATATAAGCTTAGAGCACAGTGAAAAGCTGAACTTGGCTGCCATCAGCTTGGGTGTAGGCCTGGTGGCTGCTCTGGTGCTTCTCTGCATGGCAGTGGTTGGAGTGCGTCACAAAAAGAAGCAAAGGAAAAAGGAGCAGGACTCAGAGACAATGAACAACATCTCCAAAGCCGACTTTCAGAGAGAGAACCTCATCTCTTCTGTCGAGCTCAAGAACACGAATAAGAAGATTGATTTGGAGGTGGACTGTCCCACAGAAAAGTCCAACCATAAATACATCAACCATTATCACCTGGACTATAAATCCTCCATGGGGTACAAGGACGAACTGTCCCTTGTGGACAAAGATGAAAACTGTGAAAAGACAATAGAAGACAAAAAGCATTTGAGTAGAATGTACAGGTAAGTACACAGGAAAGGATTGAATGAGCCATTCCAGAAATGTTCGAGTTTTTTCATGGTAACATCAGTAACTGATATAATGTGTCTTTACTTTACAGCGAAAGGCCTGAGTGGATATCAACAATATGTTCCTCCAGAGATTCAATGTACCAGTCGGTCTTTGTATTAGCAGAAGAGAAACATGAATGCATCATTGCAACAGAGGTAAGTGTTCTTTTAACTTTAAATATATCATAAACCAGAATATATTGCTATTAAAAGATTCTCTGTATTTGTGAGATTGTAAGTGAGATTTTTTATTTATTTTTTTCCCCTTTTCCAGGTATAATAATCGGAACTTATTACTCATTGTCATTGTTGGATCCCTTGTGGACTGTTTACAAGTGTGAAGAGACTGGGATTTATTTAAATGCAAGTTGCTGCTCTTGAAAACTTGATAACTGGATGGAGATCATGTGCTCTCTGACTGACAATAGAACTAAAGCTACTAATCTGTATGAGAATATACAGATGGAAACGTTTTTTAAAAAGCAGACTGCGTGGGGAAAAAAAACAACAAAAAGAAACAAGCAAATCTGGCTCATGGATTCTCCTTAAAAGTTTTCGACTCAAACCCTCTTCTGCTTCCCATCAAGTTAATCCGAGGGCAACAAGAACTTTATGCCTGCGTGCTAATTAGGGGAAGAAGTCCATCTTCATGTGCTCCTTGACTTGTAATAGCAGTAATCAGCAATCAAACAAATCATCCATGGAAGGAGCCGGCCTTTTCCATTCCTTGTGACCTTCAGTGCACTATGCAAACAAAAATTAGCATTGTGCAAATTCAGAAAAGACTCAAAAACTACTGAAAACGGTTCATTTTTGAGGGATATTTGGGGTTATTAGTTGTAAATCAAATCCATTTTTTTATAAAGAATGTATGCAGACTAGATCACAAAGCCTTATATGTGTATTTGAGAGAAACAATGTACCCTGCCTTATTTTGATTCCTTTGCACAGCAACTTGGAGGTAACAATAAACGATCAAAAGATGCAATATGCTGAAATGCCATGCAGGGAAACTCATGATTGGGCCTTGTCTATTTTATGCAAGATCACCCTTAATTAAAGACAAAGACACACATGAAGTGACTATCATACCAAGGACGCCTTCAATGGAAATTACTGAACCAATAATGTTATTTTGTAAGATTAGTATTTCATTAGTAATTTAATTATATGAAGCACTGATCTTTCTCTTTTCATGTTTTATAAGATTATTTTGTATATACTGTATATTTATATGCTGAGATTAGAAGTATGACTTGTACATCTGTTTTTATGTTGATTCCACCAAAAAGGTGAATTTATTTTTTAAATGTTTTTTGGTGTTTTATTTTATTTTATTTTTTTTTTGCTATAAAAAGACACACATAATACATATCTGGTACACTGTTTGTTTGTCGGTCTTTGATGGTTGAGTGTACATGTGGTCCAATAGAAAACCTAAATGAGACGTTGCAAATCACCTAGAAACTCAGCAAGTGTCAGTGGATGTGAAAGTCGATTCATTGTCTATAGATGTGGTAATATTTGGCCCGGTAGCTTTTCTACTGATTCCATGTTTATGTCCATGATGGCGTCTGTGTCAGTGTGATGTGAAATCAATGTGCTAGCAATCATTCAGTGGACGGCATTGTAAATGGCAGCAATGTAAGGAAATATTCTGACAAAAGTCTATATACTTAAAAGTCTGTATGTGATAATAAAGAGTCCTTGTGGTCTTTATACTTAACTGTTTCTGCTATATTTCTAGATCACTTGATCTTTGAATTGTTAAATAATAATCAATAATTTATTTTGGCTCAAGGTGAAAAGAAAACTGCAGAGGAGATATGCATATGCACTTTCACCTCTGACGCGGAAGCACAGCAAACAACTGTCCCATGTTTTGGAAACCACCAAGGCCACATAAAGCAAAGAGGGACCAAAGCAAAGCAGAAGAAACCAGCTAATGACACTTAGTTTGGGGAGACAGTCTTTCATTCAAGACTGGAGCTGTGGCTTTCCTAACCACTTGGGGGCAGCAGGAATTGTGCGAAGTTGAAAAAGTGTGTTGTTTTCTTTTTAATCTCCAAGCACAGGAGATATCAAGCACAGTGACAGGCAGAGGACAAATGTGCCACGCATCAGCCAGGATGGGCACAATGGTGTTAGACTCATCAACACAGAACACAGACACCTAATGAGCTTAAGAGAGCACAGATATAACAGTCCCTGCTATTTATAGGTAATGTGATTACCTGCTGATGCTGGACTATCACTGACTGTCTGGCACTTGAGGATGCAACATTTGTTCTGAAAGTTTACAAAAAGAGTAATATGGTGACAATAAGCACATGCACACATACTTACACATGATGTATATATTTTAAACGATAAACTATATCTATGTTTAAAATCACTGTAAGTTTACACCACAGAAAAAAAACATTTTTTTCAGTTCAACCTGGAACCTAGAATTTCCTTTTCCTGCCTTATAAAAGCAACTTCGGAGTTTTTCCAGCTCATAAACCTGGTATTGGATGACACCACTAAATGGTTTTGATTGGTTTATCTGTTGCTTTAGCCCGCCTACTCTTTGATTTGATTGGCCAAGACCTTGTCGCTTTGACCTGTTCTAAACAAATACACGTGTTTGTACTTAGGGATGCAGAGGAGAAACGGACAGTGTCTACTGGTCCGAGAATAAAAATAGCACTTTGCAAATAATATGATGTGGAGGAAGATTTTAGCCCCACTGCTTTTTAATTAGATAATAATTGGAATGGACGACAGAAAAATTGAACATACAACAGAGCAGCTACTTCTTGACAAGAGCAGCGACTTAAACCTCTTGTTTTTAATACATACTCAAGTGACAACAATGAAACCTCAGGACATCATAAGTGAGAAAAGCTGCTTGTGGATATTTGGATATGGCTCCTTGGTGTGGAAACCAGGTTTTTCATATAAAAGAAGCAAAATCGGCTACATAAAAGGATACAAGAGACGGTTCTGGCATGGAGATGATTTTCATCGAGGGGACAAAGAAAAGGTGAGACTTTTAGTCAAACTTGCTACCAAAACATTCATTATACTGTTCGACAGCAATTATTTAAGATGCATTTGAGATCATTTGAGTAGTTTGATGATCAGTATGCAAACATATCAGGCCTGTGTATTCTTAGGAAGCACAGAACAACTTGTTGTTGTTATAAGATGTTCTGAGTCATCACTATCTGTCTTTGCTCTCCAGCCAGGCAGAGTCGTTACATTGGTAGCAGATCAGGAGGTGAGTGTATTATTGTTTTTGTCTAATTTGTGTTCAGCATTCAGTCACGAATTTATATTCTCCATTATCAGTAAATAAAAAGAAATCCACTCGTTAGATCATGAGCCAACTTATGATCTTGTGAAATAAACTATTACTGTACAGTGATACATGGGAAAAAAAATTGTCCTCTGTGGAATAAACTTTCCACAGAGGACTTTATTCTCATATAGTTCACATTCATTTTATATGACATGTTTAAGATTTCTGCTACCATGATTTATTCTTTGAAATGAAATATTTCTGTCATGTTAAAAAGGGATTACAACTTAGATTCAGTGGGGTCAACCTCACATGTTTGTGCACTAAACTGCCCTTGCCATTTTTATGTATTACTTCTCCGTATGCTTGCAAAGCCAAGATATATAAATCAGTTCCTGTATATACTGTAGCATGTTGTTATGTAGTATATGAAACTGTACTGTCTTTAAATGTTGTCTCATCCTTGTGCTTTTCCCCAAGGCTTGCACATGGGGGGTTGCCTACGAAGTGCTTGAGTCACAGATTGAAGAGTCTCTTCAGTATCTGAACATGAGAGAGGTTGTGTTGGGTGGTTACAAAACAGAGATGGTGGAGTTCATTTCTAAAGAGAAGAGTCAAGGTCCGCTGCTGGCCCTCGTCTACATCGCTACCTCTGACAACCCCATCTACCTCGGCCCGGCCTCAGACAAGGAGATTGCTGCCCAGATTTCCATCTGCAGTGGCAACACGGGACACAATATTGAATACCTACTCCGTCTGGTGGAGTTTATGAGGCTCTACTGTCCAGAGGTGGAGGATGAGCACCTTTTCTCTATCGAGGCAGCTGTTATGAACATTTTCCGTGACTGTGGTGGAATCAGATCCCCTGTTTGAAAGACAGCACACTGCCCACTTCATGTGATTTCTTTTTTACTGTATGAAAGGGAAATTAAATTCCTGCAGCTGAAGTTTCAGAGTATTTAGTGCTTAAAAAGGCACTGCATGGTTTCATGTGAGAGTAACATAACATTTTGCTGAGCACTCTAAGAGATTTTAACTACAGTATGTAGTAAAGAGAAGCATGTGATGCTTTTAAAACATCCCAATAAGAAAAGACCTCCTTTTTTAAATGTGATGGTTAGATTAGATTGTTCATTTGTTTATTTGAAGTAATTTTTTTAAACATCTTGGAATAAAAATGCAGAACGCTGAATGAGGGAAAATGTGTTCAGTGTTATGTGGGACTTTTTTAGAAGCCTCTTATTCCCTATATATATATGTACCATATATATGTTTGTGGTTGAATGCTTGATGCATACAGACCCGCCTGCCTCGTGTTCCCATATCACGTGGCAAAGGAATGTTGACTCTGGCAAAGTTGAAATGCTGACTTTCCTTGCAGAAGCCAAGGAGCTTTAAGAGTTGTTCTGCACATTTATGCTGTTTCATGCATTTGCTTTATGAACTCTTTACTCTGGAAGTTTTGTGGACCTTTCCATGCAAGTACTTAAGTTAATGTTTCAAACAACTGGACGTGAAAACATTTTTTCTCTAATATCAGGAACTTTAGTTTTATGAACCTCGTAAATGTGCAAAGCACAGTGGTGGGTCCACCATCTAAAATCCTTCTTGTGCAGTCCAGCATTCCTCAAATACAGACAAAAAAAACTTTAAGTTAAAGCCAAGTTAAGTTTTCAAGTATGAAAAGGTGTCCCAGGTCATGTCGACATGCACAAGCATCACAAACATCTACATTTTCTGAACTGATAACACTGTGTTGTAATATTTCAGTGTTTAAAATTCAGGAAAAAGTATACAAAATACCATGAACAACTTGAACAGCGTGATGTCCAGTGTGCACAGCTCCTATTCTATACATAGAGCGCATAAGGGCTTAGCTGGGAGGTGGGTATGCAGATATTATTTCTTTCCCTGTGAGCTATGAACACATTGCAGCTACATTTTCACAGGCCACACTGAAAAAAAAAAAAGTTTCAGGCATGAAAAACAAGCCCACATGTTGAGCCTTGCAGTTCTGTGGCTCAGTTCTAGTTTCCTCGAAATCAGCCCAAAAGTAGGTCAAAGGTTTGAGCTGTGAAAGCTGGGGACACGCCGTTCCAAGAGAACTCCCATCTAACAAACATACATGGTGGACATGTGCAGAAAGTCCCCTGATGTGATCAGATCCACGCAATCTGTCATTTGATATAAAAAGTACTGTCCTCAGTGGTTGCTTTACTGAAAAAAAAAGATAAAACTGCCACATGTATAAGCTGTTTTTGACTCCTGCTTGTATTAATAAATCACTGGAAAATACTTTATTTCTCATTTCAGCGATGTGTCTGGCACTGTGAAACTGACATGAGCCACCATTTAGGCAGGCAGATGAAAACAGAAGTGATTGTCTTTGGTTTCCCTCAGTACAACATGTTAATACACTATTTATACTACATATAAACACAGTCTGGAACAAGCAGCTCACCACAAACATATCACATATCAGCGAATGTGATGTACTTTTACTTGACTTTCCCCACAGCTACACTTAGTCTGTTCTGTCCATGTTCACGACATTGACGTTGATTCATTTAATGCATTTTTTAACTTTCCCTAATTGTTACAACCACAACAATGCAGGGGTTGTCCTCTCTCTGTCTCTTGGCATAACGTCATTTTTACACTGGGCCAAAATGAGCAGTTCCAGCAACATGGGGACACCTTCAGTGAACCCTAATGTCTGCCACTTTATCATCTTAGCATCTTAACAAAGACTCAAATAAGAATTTGTTTATCTATTTGCAGGGGAAGCTTAGTTACAGTGCTTATGAGCAAATATTGTTCAAGTTCACTCTTGCAGATCTCTTTGGAACCATAACAATAAAGATAAGACAGTCAAAAGCCCCTCACCACACAGTCAGGGTGCTTTGGCAAAGTGATGCAGGCTTATGAGACCCCCGAGGTCACTGTGTTACAAAACATTTATTCAAAAAGATGTGTGCAAACATCTAAATTAAGTTTCGATTCCAGTTATATTTCTAGTAAAACAATATAGGTACAAAAAAAGTTTATGTATAAAGCACATTCTATCAACAGACAAATAAAAGAATAATAATAATAGTTTAAATAGTACTCTGTACTCCCTGGACACTTTGAACCACCAATCAATCGTCTAAGGTTTCTTGCTGTCCACGAAAACATTACACGCGCTGTCTTCTGAGCACAGAGCAAAGATTTATAAGCAGCATTCGAAATACCACAAAGTGGAGACTAAGGGTCATGTCCTCAGGATGTGCATTTGACCTGAAAATGTGTTCTCACATCCCCCAAAACATGAGCATCCACCTGCTTGTTAATGTGCACCCACTTTGAACTCTGACCCTCGAGCTGAGTTTGGTCAGCAAAGGGCTGAGGGTCACCATGGAAGAGTGTTGAAGAGAAAGTGATAGGTCCGCTAATGGAGTCAGTTCGCTTTAGAGCCCCAGAACGCTGTCTGCTGAAGGCCACCTCTACCCTCTCTGGGCTCTTGCCTGTGGACATGAGGGCTTTGTGGTCATGAAGGTTACCTCATCACAGTAGGAAGACCATCCATTAATAAGGCACAAACAGTGGCTAATGATTTGGCTGTTAAGCATATGCTGTCTTTATCTCCTTTATCAATCAGCAAGAACAGACACTGAAGGTAAAATTTTACATTGTGTTATTACAAAACTGGTATCTTTCTTAATACTCAGATCAAAAGACGGGTCTGGGGCCTGAACGACTGTTCACCTGGACTCATATCAAAGAAAAAAAAGAAATTACATGGTTGGGACTCATCAATCATTATGGAGTGATTAACATCATTCTTTAATCCATTCATTATCTCCAGCAATTGATGTGAACATTGTTTCTTGTCATCCAAACATGACTCACACCCTCTGGATTTTTTAATACAATTTGTCTGAAGTGGAAGCGGGAAGGCTGTGCTTCCTCCTGCCTCGTTAGCCTCCTCTAACCCTGAGGAACAACACTTTTTGCATTTAATTTCATTTTCCCAATCGCATTTTCGCCCCAAATCATCCAGGCCTGGGTTTGAAATGATACCTGTTGTTTTGTATTATGTAGCAGGCTATGATTATGAGTCCACTCCCTGTGGCGGTTAGGTTTTATACTTATATGTAGGTGTTGACATGCTAACATTGATAAAAAGCAATAGACAATCCGTCATGTTGCTTTTTAGCCTAAAACTCGGTGCTCAAGTCATTGAAAAATTCACGACTTATCTGTTACTTTCTGTCATGTTGATTAAGCAAAATGTCTAATATCGTCATTTTGTGACTTTTATGTGTTTTCTAATTTAAAAAAAGATTAAGACTTGTTTATCCTCTTTGTTCTGAGTTGGCTGCTGACTAAGAAAGTAGTATTGAGTTTTTCATTCAACTCTTGCCAAGAAAGTGAGCAAGTACAGTATATTCATCAAACATCGTTGATATCTTAGAATTATCTTTGTGCTTTGCTGAAGCGTCCATGTCCTACACAAGTGTGTGAAGTTCATTAACAAAACATGTACAATCCTGTTTTATTTTGTTCTGCTTCTGTTTTGTTTGATTGTTTCTTCCACAGCGTCAGAAAGGCATGACAGGGGAGGTAAGGGGTGTGCTTCCTGGTTTACTGTGCAGGAATGACAGGAAACATCTGAGTCCAACTCAGCAACACGGAGCAAACTTCTGTCACTACTGCAGATGGCTCCGTATTGGTATCTAGAGGTGCAGAACACCATGCAACGTGGCCCGTAACAAGTAGCCAACAAGAGCACTTGACAATATTGAATAGGAAGAATGTCTTCGATTGCATATTACTGACTTTCTATTCTTTCTAAATTATCTTTAACATCTATGCTTCAGTTGGCTTCTGACATTGTGAGCCATAGTCTTTTTTTTTTTTAGCTAATTCTGGAGCCTTGTCAAATTTGACAAATATCCTACAATTCAGGAATTCCTAATACATGAGACATATGTAGAGGCCCCAGGCATTTGACACTTTGCAATTTTATATATTGATCGATTTGCTGTAAAAACTCAATAAGTTGCATTAGAGCCTTAGGATTTACAGCTCCTCTCATCCAGCAAAAACAATAAAAACGATCAATCAATAAAAGACTCTCACCACACTGTCAGGGCTCTTTGGATATGAGTATGCAAGGTCACTCTGTTACAAGGTGCTTACTCAAAAAGATACACATGATTATCTCCATATGTCTGTGATTTTTTCGATTCTTTTTGTACATAAAACAGATATGACATACTTTACAATGTTAAAAAAATCCCTTATGTTTGACATATTGTTGAAGATGACTTAAACTCACTTCTATTTCCCACTTTCATTTAAAGAGAAAGTGGGAAATAGAAGTGGGATATCTGGGGGGGATAGGGTACAGAGTGGATGTCATACAGTTAAAGAATGTGTCTCCAGCCACACCTATTATGTTAAGGATTAGTAAAATAGTCAGGTACAACATGATAATATGGTAAAGCACCAGTGGATTCAACAATGGCTCAGTGTTCCAGTAAACACGACCATGAACCAGCATGCAAAAACACAAAGCTTCCCATGAGTGGAATGCAGTTTATATTATCTTACCAACAAATGCACCCTGACGAAGTACTTTTACGGTGGCCGTGACACTTTGAGAACTCCAAGCTCTCAGGTACCCTGACTCACTTTCTAAGCATGAATCAAAAGACCCTGGAGGTTTCCTGCAATTTTTCTCTGGAGTGTTTTCTCTCAAAGAGCCGGAAAGGCAGCTCTGTTTCCCACAGTCTCACAGAGCTTCTGCATCAGTGCCATTTTACACGACTGCAGTTCACAAGCACTTGCCACATCATTGTGACAGCCTCAGGCGCTTCATGCTGCAGTATTCTGCTTGCCAGTCTGCATCTGAATCGATAAAAGACAATTTTGTAGTCTATAAACTAACAATTCCTATAGATGTGCAGACATTAAATGTTTCATGTGCTGACTGAAATGTTTCCAAGTATGTAATTCATGTAATGATGCTCGCTGTTTGTTTGGACAGTTTTATTTCTCTGGAAAGATCACATTCTCATGTTAATCAGCCAATTGCGACACAGTTTCCTGTTTAACTAGATTCTAATCAGGCTGTGTAAGAACACATGCTGCTGTGTGGATTGAAGTGAAGCCAATTGCAACTATAGAAAACACAGATGCTTCAAGGGCCAAAGTGTGAGACCCCTGTTGATGTTGTTATCAGTTCCGTGTGATGTAGCGGATCAAGCTAATGTTTGAAGCTAGCACACTGATATGGATTTTTATTCGTGTGTTATTTATTTCAAAGCCTCAAGACTTATTGCAGATTGATTCTTTGCCCTGACCCTTTTCTTTTTTTCCTAAGTCATTTTGAAAAAAAACTAATCAGTGTTATCACTTCTTACCCACTGGGTTTCCCCCTGGCAAAGATTTACGAGAGAAATGTTGCTGGTCAACATTCCAGACGACCACAAAAGATAAAGATGGATACTAATTGCACTGCCTTTATAGAAACAGCTCACAGGGGCCTTTGCAGGCTACCACAATATGAAATATTTTATCACTGACGTGCCTATACCACGTGCATTTAATGTGCCAATACAAACTCATGACTTGGTAAACTCAAACTTATAGAAAAATATGTCTAAATTATTCCTTTTAACACATTATAGATGAAATGCAATAGTATAAGTGACATATGCCTAACCTAATCCAACCTTTTATGATCAAATAGAATCAGAGAAACTATTCATGATTATTTGAAAGGCAGATAAAGATGTAAGGTGCAAGGCTGAAATAAAGGGGACTGAAAAATTATACATTAGAATAAAGGCTTAAAGAAAACAATTGGCTAAATGAATGTTATACAGTTTGAGGAAGATATTAATTTAAGACAAATGTGCGTCATCAGAACCGTGTGAGTGAGGAAGCTGTCGTCAGCGTTTGACCCTGGACAGAATTTTCCGCTGCGAGTCCTTGCCAGATTGTTGTGCAAGCCAAAGTTGTTGATACATCACACTCTAGCTCAAAAACTTTGTTTATCTTATTTCACCCATTCAAGTGGGCTATCACACATCATTTCACACTTTTCGGTTTAGTTTCGACAAAAATGATAAGTGAGAAACAACATCCCCCTTAATATAATAGGAATAGAACAGTTTAAATTTGGTCCGACCAAAAGGGGTGATCTCAGTCCGGGTGAACCATGGTTTGATTCAATTTTAGGATGGAAACATTTTAAGAGATGGTTTAGACTTTTGGATAATTCAAAAGAAGCTGCAGTTCTTTTTTTCGGCGTGACTGGAAAGAGCACAAATAAGCCATGGTAGCATTTCCAAAGCTGGTTCTGACGCCTCTTTAATTAAAACCAGTACCATCAACCAGTACAAATAAGGGGGCAACAGCAGGCTACTGGTTTTGTTTAACGTGGGCATTTGTTTGCCAAATTCATGCTAAATTTGATTATTGTGCTGTTCATGCATCTTTCTCCATTGATTCAGACACTGACAGACCACCTGGCAGCATAAAAACACAGATGTGGATCCGTCTCTATGCAGTGACTTGTTTAAAGTAACGAAAATCATGCAGGTGATGACAAAAGAAGTAGGTATGTCATGCAAAATCTGTTTTCAGCGAAAATTGAAACCAAAGCCAACAGCAGCAAACACATTCAATGTAACAAAAACATTGACCTTGGCTGCACTACAGTGTGGACGTTCAGGTGTGAAAATACCCACAGTCTAAAGCCATTTTCACAGGTGAACACTAAAGAATGTCCTGAGAACTGGGTTAGGATTTATCCACAGAAAACATCCACTTCACATTAGGATATTTCTTGCTGGAGATACTTTGTTACAACTGCAAATACTCCAGAGTGGCACCTGAGTGCCAAACAGTTTGTTTACAGTATGCTGAAAATGGCAGTTGAGACACCCTACTTATCTCTAATGATGACTGTTTTTGTGTTGCATGTAATATCAAGTGTATTTCGACATATCTACCATTACTGTCAAGCTAGTAGAAAGCAACATGCAGGTCAGCAAAAAAGGGCATGAGGCAGCAGCTCTATCAGCGTGTGCACTCCCTCAAGGACTTAGTTAGCTGCTGTGATTACACATGGTACAAGACAGCAGGTTGGGTAATCTCATTATCAAAAGTCAGGAAGAAATGTTCCCAGCATTTACATTCTCACACTTGGCTTCTTTTACATGTTAGTTCATTGATGCAGAGCATGGATGAAAAACACTTAACTCCATGTCTCTAGAGAACCTGCTTTACTCTCGGAAAGTACCAAGCAGAACTTTTACCTCACAAACAACCCTGATTGGGCTGAACAAGTAACTCCACACTCAACTTTGGCTCTTCATGCCTTGTTCGGTCAGCTGGGCAGAGACAGATCAAATTGCAAATAACAGCATTAATGAGTTTAAAAAAAAGGTGATTTGAGTTAAGTTAAACCCTCTCACAGTATTAACACATGTTGGAAAGCTCACTTGCCTGAGTGACAATATCCGACAATACGCCTCACAAAACCTCTCTCACAGTGTAATAGTTTCTATTGTAAAACTGCTACATTTTGGGCTGTGGATTGGATTTTCATAGCTGGAATAACTGATATTAGATGTGAAATAATGACAGTGAAAGGGAAGAACAACCCATACAGAAATTCAATATGCAAAATAATCAAAAACATTCCAAGTTTGGTCAGACTTATTGTTTTCAAGACCTCAAAACCAGAAAATACATTGTAGGGCTTTTAAATATGTGTTGAGTAATCCATTTGATAATTCAAACTCTCATGTTCCCATGGTCAGAGTCACCAAGAAGATTAGTTAAAGGATACTTTTTGACAGGTTTAAATGGGGGCTACTGTATATCCCACGCCGGACAGAGGACAGACCCCTCTAATGCTGTGTGGTGGTTTAAGTGGGATTAGGTGGCTGCTATTGGATCTTTGCCAGCATTTAATGGACTAGGAGTAACTATGCTGACATACATGCTTGCTGGACAACAAAAAGCCCTCCAACATCTAGGCTTTGCTTTAAAACTGGGACAGACTGATTCACCCTAAGCTGGTGGAGATCTAAAAGATACAATCCTGGTTAAAATATTGCTTCAGATTATGCAAATGCACTGATCCAACAAAGAAGGTGAGGCAGTATATCCTGAATCACAGCATTAATGTATCCATGGATATGGTTTATGCTTTCCTGTACGTAACTGGCTTTCAAGTCAAGAATGTAAACAATAATGTTCAGTGCAGAGGTGGGGGAGGTCGAAAATTCCCATGAATCGCTTGGTGCAGTGACCATATGGTGTTCGAATTTGGGTTGATATGCGAGTGAGGCTGCAACCCCTGCTAATAAGCTTAAGAGTTAGTCTACATAGTATACTTTCCTACGAAGCAGGAGCACCATGCCTAATGTCTGGGTCCTGGTCAAATGATAAGGGAGGTGTAAATTCTTTGCAAAAGACTGATATAAGCAGAACTACAACAGTTTGTTGCTATGGAATTTGGTAGACACATTTTCCTCACTGGATGAATCTTTATGACAACGTGATCCCCACTTTTTCTTCTAGCATAATCCTGATCAAACAGTTCGGGAAACTCTGCAAGGATAAATCGCTCCTCATAATACTGTTATTTATCTCCTCATATGTGTTCTTGTTTTATTAGAAAGTCACACAATTGTTAGACATTCCAAAATCCCTTTAATTTCTGTTGCATTCAGGCTCAATAAAGTCTGGACTTCTCTGTCAGCATTTTCTCTGTCTTATGTTAAGATCAGTTGTTTAAACAGCAAGGAACTACACTGAATAATAATCATTCTTTTCTATACATTTATTCTTTAATGGCAGTGGCCTGTGCAATGTTTCTGTATGTTGGTCCACAGCTCTAAATGTTACAGTTTTGCAGTAAAGGAATTGCAGTTACTAAGTTTTCCTTACTTTAGCCCCCAAACTGATACAGCTTACATGTCAATTAATGTGCATCTTGACATTTTGTGTCTTCATACGTGTTCCTACAATAATGGTGTCCCCTTTCACTAGTTTGCTAGTTTTCAGTTGGCCACAAAAGCTTAAATAAATCAAAGAGGGGATCATGGAAGGTGCTAATCTATGGGTCTTATACAACTGGTTGTGAGTTTGAGCTACCTGTTCAACTTTTTCCACACTCATTGCAATTTTCTACTTCCCTCGACTTTGTGATTCCTTTTTTTCCCTCTCACCCATGAATGCATGATCAAGAGTTCAAATTACATAGTTAGAATTAGAATTAATGCACATGGTTAGCTCTAGATGTTACAAAACATTATGGTTAGACAGTTACAAAAGTCAACAGGTCTAAGAGTTGGATATTTTCATAGGTTGGGATTCCCATTGTGTCCCATGACCACAGCCTGACAGAAAACAACAGTCTAAGTACTGGTATCTCACAATTTGAAACCATGGATTGTGAAAGTAGATTTTGGACACATGGACAAAGGTAATTTCAGAGCTAATTTCTGAAGTTAGAGCTAAAAAAGAACTACAAGTTCTCTTATAAATAATGATTACAGGGCAGGTGATCCATGACAATCTGTGCATTAAGTCTAATTCAAGAAATAAGGTTAGGGCTGTCATGGTTTAAATAGTAGAGATGCTAAATACCTATGGAACCAAAGGGAAAAATGTTCACATTCACAACCCCTTCCTACTCAAATCATCATCTCTTAAGAGCTAGTGCAATATCTATCGAGCATATATGATGCTTGAAATGTAATGAAAATGGTTTGTTTATCACGCTGTCACTGCGTTAGCCTCTTGACCTACAGTGGACTCTAGCAGTGTTGATCTCTAGCTTAGGGAGGAGTATAATCTTTTAACACCTATCTGACAGATTTCTCTTTTGTTGTGAGATTTAAGGTGCATCTGGAACTTTGGACTGCTGCTCAGTAAAATTTAATTTAATTTAATTTAATTAAATACTTTATTAATACCCCAAGGGAAATTATATTATTTATATTATTATTATTTATATATTTTTATATAAACTAATGATTTCAGGAGACTGAGAGGTGTTTGAGTTTACTTTACAGTACATAACATCTTTGAATAGGCTCACAAAAGTCAAACAGTTATCAAATTTATCATTCCATAATGAAAATGTATGGAATTAGGTGTGTGCTGGGTTCCTAAGCCGCACACACAGAGAAATACTTACTAAGCAGATTACCTCAATAAATCTATGTCAGGATTCATTGCAGCATGTCTAGTCATGCACAGAGTGTGAGAATGTCAACGCAAAACATGTTTACAGAAACAGATGCGTCTGTGGGGTCTGACCTACTGTCATCAGCACAATGCTGACATCTACTGCTCGAGTAGAGGTGTCTGCAACCCATACAAAGATGTTTGATTTGTTTGCAAGGTGCTTGTGTTTGAATAAGTGGTGAGTCGCCCTGAGGTTGATCTGTGATAAAAGAAGATGATACAGGAAAAGAATCTGTGAGCGCAGAGATATTTAAAGACCGTTTCCTGTGTTTGACATTTACCTTGGGCTAAGGAACAGCATTGTGACTCATAACTGTCAAAGGTGTAGCAAGGGAGTGAGCTGGAAACACGATGTGTGTCAAGGGGGGGCGACGACCAGATGTTGTCCTACAATTGGGAATAAACTCTATCACTCACACCACAGGTGGTGGGAAAAGGGGGGAGTGCAAGGGAGAAGAGAACAAGTGAATGAGAAACAACGGCAAACAGGAAGCAGAGACCTTACAACACAATGCTCCCAGAGTTTCCTGCAGGCTCACACAGATAAGCAGCAACACTTTGCTTAAAGTTGCATTTTTCACCCCCAAACATTTCCCTGCTTACATCTTACAAAGTTTGTTATTTTGTTCTGCAGAACAGATGTGGTTTTGTGTTGTAGAAACTGTGAATTTTCGATTTAAAAAAAACAACAAAGAGCTATTTTTAATTAAATTCTACCAGACGAGATATTCACATTAAAAGTTTTTCCATGCAAGATGCAGTAAGTGTTGCCATTTTTGTTTAAGCCCCCATTTATCTGAAGATCTTTACTTCATTGTTTTCTTGACATTTCGAGTTTCAAAAATCAAATACATGATATAAATTTGTCGCTGTATTATAATGACACAAGTAGTCAGAATGAGATCAGGAAGCTACAATCTTAAGACACTTTCCGTTTGTTTGCTCTTTTAATGGCACGTTGCATTTCTACTCCGCAGCCCAACAGCTTATACAAGCACATCTGAAACATCTGCTGCCATATTAAACTGACTGATGGACGTAGAATTGATTAGTAACAACTTTGTCAATCGCTGTAAACAACATGTTTAAAACTTCACAGATTTAAGGATTTGCTCCTATTTTTTCTTTTTATCAAATAAATATGTATATATATTGATTGATTATGAGGTTCTGAGTTGATTCTCACTATTTTTAGCCTAATTAAATTGATTAATAGAAAATATAATCTGCAAATATATCCTTATACAAATTCAGTGCAGTCAAGCGTGTTTCCAGAGGGATTGCCAGGATTGTACTTTCGGTATTTATCGGTATCATATCGGTGTGTGTGTTTGTGAACTCAGTTACCCCGTAAAAAGACAGGATGAACCGCAGCACATGATGCTGCTGCTATAAACTGCAGCTGATGACAGTCTAACAATGCTAATCCAGCTGTGCCCTTTGCCCTTCAATTTGCCTTCTGTGCGCTTTTTGGAATCTGCAGTTTGTGGTGGTGATGAATTGCGTGGCATTGTACCACAACATGTTTCTGTTATTTTGACATTGACAACTGAATTTATCAAACACAGTTTAACAAAACCACAAAAGAAATATTCAGAAATCAAAGTGCAGCGACCTCTCTGTGGACGTTTCTGCATAAACTGAGAAAGAATGATTGCAGGCCTGTTGTAACTGATTGTCATAGTTTTCACAAGGACTGACTGATAAACTGACAGGAGAGGGAGAGGGAGCCTCAATATACTTTAACAATGACAGGTGTTAAAGTTTATATGAATAAATTAATGTTTACCCATGTTCAACCAAAGTAATTGTGGAGGCCTATAGTCTATAATTGTGGTCTCTTATGCTATATTAATCGTTTAGGTTTTCTGGTAAAATCATCTCTTAAAAAACAAACAACATACGTTCTGGACACCAAGAATTGTTTATGCATGTGACAAACTTTAAATATAAGTATTTTTCACCCCTAAAACATCAGCTTGAGAATAGAAACGATTCAGATGAAATTGGACTCGTTGTGTTGATGACGCTCAAGATGGACCCGCACAAAGACGGATCCTGGGGCAACACCTCCATCTACTGACCTGTGGTGGTATTACAGCTAGTTGTTGATTAATTTATTGCAGTTCTCGACAGAGAATTTCTTTTCTTTCTTTTTAACTTCACTTTGTCTTAGGCCTATAGTCTTATGGAATTTGATGTACAACTAATAACCAAAAAATAATAATAAAGGAAAAAATAGCGAGGATTATCGCTATGTTTAACAAACTGCCTCGCTTATTATTTGTCCATTGTAACGTTTTTTGTGTTTTTTTATTTACTTTTTTTTCATAACATAAAGTTGACAGAGAGTTTCAATATATTCCGTTGTTGTACTGTATGCTTTTGATATCACGTCAACTGACCTTCACACCAAATGGCGTCTTGGACAGAGTGATAATAAAGTATGCATCAAACGGAAACTGGAAAGTGCTGAAAGGAGGTCGCCCATCTGATTGGGCGCCTTTGTTCTTTCAAATCGAGGTGGCCCTCTCCTTTTATTGCCACCAACGAGACACTGGCTGAGAGGACATCCTTTACAGTAGCGCTGCACAGCTCGATGATGGAGTAATACCAGAAAAGACGATGGCACAGATCTGTCAGAGACTTGATAAACCAAACAGAGTGAGAGAAGAGCTGAGCTGCATGCTGGTTGGTGATGGAGCAGTGGGCAAAACTACCTTGATTATCAGTTACATCTTCAATGGATACAACAGCGAGTACAGGCAAACAGCATTTGACGTTTTCACTGGTAAGATAACTCTTCTTTTTTTTTTTTTTTTTTTAGATTTAATTGTTTGACTTAATAATAACACAGATGCTGATTTTGATCAAATTACCAAACTTCCAGGTTTGGTTCATGTGAATGGAGTTCCAACTCGTATTAAACTGATAGATACTGCTGGGCAGGTAAAGATCACACACATCTTTTAGGTCTTTACTTTTTTTTAGTATACTAGTGAGTTTTTCACCTTAACTCTTTTTATTTGACCTGTAAGGAGGAGTTTGGCCATCTTCGCTCCCTGTGCTATGCCCATGTGGACGTCTTCATCCTCTGCTTCAGCCTAGTTAACCCTTGCTCCTTCACGAACATCACCTCCAAATGGATCCCTCAGATCCGTGCCGGCAGTCCGACCTCTCCCATCCTTCTGGTGGGAACTCAGTCAGACCTTCGTCACAGTGTGGACATCCTCATTCATCTGGACCAGCAGAACACCAGACCGGTGAGCTTTAGTCAGGCCAGAAGGCTGGCTCACAGGATCAGAGCTCATGAGTATTTGGAGTGTTCAGCTCTGACACAGCACAACCTCAAAGATGTCTTTGACTGTGCTGTATTGGCTGCTATTAAGCACCAGCACAGGGACTGTAAACCCAGAAAGCTCAGCCTGCTTAAACATTTAAAGTCTTTTTGGGACTGTCGATGGAGAAAAATCTTCATCTGATATGAACTCTGAAGAGTGACTCAACTGTTTTTACCACAAACCTGTGCATTCTCACCAAAGTATCTCTCTGCAAAATATGGATTATGCTCAAAATGTCATTCACTGAGCTAAATATTCTTCTCCTTATACTTTTCTTAGCTTACTAACTGTTCTTTGGTGTTTATATTTGTGTGTGTGTTGTAAGTTTCATAATAAATGCACCGCAGTGAAACACATATTCATTGCCATTTATTGTGTTTTGCTTTAACTATCAAATCTTGAAACATCCAACCTGAAGATTCCTCAGTAGAAGTTACTGTCAGTGAAGAAACGGAGGGAAAACACAAAGCGCCATTCAGGACAAATGGTCACCTGCTGTTTCTTTGAAGTGTTATTTTACAAGACAAAGGCCATTTAAATCTATCCTTTGTTTGAAAGTCTATGATGGGGTATGCATCCAGCATTTACTTTAGAAAACCCCCACCAGCATTTTCTTTGTTAAAATGATGACCAGTGATGAATCTTTATTTGCAAAAAGGAAGGTTTTAATTAAATGTTAAGATATTCTGAACTTTTCACAACACCCACATATACTTTGCCATCTATTAGATTACAATGACTTGTCTTATATTTATTTATCAATTATTGTTTGTTTGTATGCCACAGGTAAGTACTTGACAAATTAAAATATTTTTGATTTATGGTTATTTGGTTGAATTGGTTCTGGTTGTGAGAATTTTCATTTACGCTCCTTCAGCACCTTTTGCATACAAGACACCAAAAAACAAAACCTTAAAAAAAAAAAAGGAAAAAAAGGATTTTTTTAAAACAGAAATTATCATTGAGAGTGTGACACGATGTATTTTCAGAAGTTTACTATATAGTTCATAGACAGTATTATAATATTACGTGGATTAGATTGATCCTGATTGTTTTCTAAACATGAAATGCTGGGAGCTGCACAGACTGGAGAGCAGTCAGTTTTGTAGAACTACGTTTCCCATCATGCAACCGTCCTGTTCTCTCCTCTGTCCCTGTGACTGAAAATAATCTGATCAGCTGATCTGACCTGGCAACGACATAACGTAGCTAGAGAAATTTGTCAGGGAGGGGGCTGAAGAACAAAACAATGACACTGCTCGGAAGGATTCAAACACAGTAACACTTTTTAATACTTTTAAAACGGAATTGTGCGGATTTCCCTCCCGGTTTAACGCCAAAGAGTCCGCGGATATCCGAGCTTTTGGCATCAACCAGCTGTTGTTTTTGTTGATATGTTATAACAGTTCAGTTGTCAGACTGGAGGCTAGCTGCTTGTTTGGACGACTATAAAGTGATAAGGCTTGCTGGCTCGCTATTTACAGCTTTTCTTTGGAAAAAGTACAAACTGTCCACCGACAAGAGCTAGCTGTAAGCTAAGTATTTCTACTTAGATGCCAAATCATACACCGATTTTCCCAGCGAGCTTCTGAGGGTCAGCTTACTAGCTAGACTGTTGTTAGCATCAACATTTGCACATTAATTTCTTTCAGGGAGAACTCATTGTCTCGACTGGTACTGTCTGCTTGTTCATATTTTTGTATCATCTGACTGTTTTTTCCACTCATTTCAAATCTATTTTGTGCCGGTGCTGCACGTAATTGCCAACTTTATTGGACGAACAAGCTAACTGCTAGTGTTAAATAAGATATCAGGTGTAACTCAAGGACTCTGTTTCTGCTTCATTGCCTCACTGTTCGTTGTACTAAAGGACGTTATATAGAAGTTTGAATTTCAACACATTTGTCAAAAAGTATTACTTTTGAGGCTTTTTTTCACTGCTAGAACCACCCAACTTGTTACCATGCAGCTGCCTTAAGTTTATTTGATAGTATTTTGCCATATAAGTTCAGTATTACTACATGTTGAGCATTTTGCATTGATTTGTCACTGGTGCTATTGTCAAAGCTGGTCCAATAAGAGCTAGTCTGTATTCAAGCTCACCTTGTAAGAAACAATGAGTGGACATGGCTCGTCTTCTGAAAAGGGAGTCAACACTAGTCTAATATGTCAAGAGAATTATTCCTGTGGTGGCTCTGAAGAGGCTGCATTTGAGTGTGATGACTGCAAAAGCCTCCAGTGTGTTCGCTGTGAGCTTGAGCTCCACAGTCAGGAGCGTCTGAAAAACCATGAGCGTGTCCAGATTGGTCCTGGGCACGTCCCCTACTGTGATAACTGTAAAGGAGGTAATGGGGATAGTGGCAAGCGTCACAGATCAGTGGTTCGCTGCCAGAACTGCAAAGTTAACTTGTGCCAAGACTGTCAGAAACGCACCCACAGTGGGAGCAGCAAGAAGAAACACCAGCTCACCCCTTATCCTCCACCACCCAAACCTGCAGAGGTCAACTCTGTCCCAACATCTGTCCAGGCTGCTGTTCAAATAGCTGATGAGACTCAATCTCAGAGATCAAAACTCCTGGAGAAGGTTTCCAGCTTTCTCCTGGTCGACGAGAATGAAGAAATGCAGGTGAGTTCTGCTTGTGGTGCTTATCATTGAGAAAGAACACAGTAAAAATAAAAGAAAGTCAGTTTTACATTTGTTGTTGAAGTCATTATCAGTTAAACTTCGTTTTTTGTTCTTCTCAAGATCAAAGATGAAGCATCATTCATGAAGAGCCTTAGCTGTGACCCCGAGCAGCTGCTCAAAGTGGTTTCCATCTTCGGTAACACGGGCGAGGGCAAGTCTCACACCCTGAACCACACGTTCTTCATGGGCAGAGAAGTGTTCAAAACTTCTCCCACACAGGAGTCGTGCACTGTGGGGGTGTGGGCGGCATTCGACCCCATCCACAAAGTCGTGGTCATCGATACAGAGGGCCTGCTTGGGAACAGTTCCAAACAGGGCCAAAGAACCCGTCTCTTACTCAAAGTGTTGGCCATCTCCGACCTCATCATTTACCGCACCCATGCTGACCGTCTCCATGACGACCTTTTTAAGTTCCTCGGGGATGCCTCGGATGCTTATTTGAAACATTTCACAAAGGAACTTAAGGCCGCAACAGCCCGCTGTGGCCTGGATGTCCCGCTATCCACCCTGGGTCCTGCAGTGGTCATCTTCCATGAAACCGTTCACACTAAGCTGTTGGGTTCAGGTAAAACATCCAGCTATTAACACAAAGGGGGTCACAAATATAAAAAAATGAGTCAGACCTTTTAATACAACTTCACTCTTCATCTTTGCATAAATTCTGAATGTGATAACTTTAACATGGTTCTGCGTCACCGCAAAGGAAGCGCGGCAGGCCTTTTAAAGTAAACTAAGGGTTAAACATATTACAGCTTCTGTGAATATTAGTCCAGAGCAGAGGTACAGCAGCAATTTACATTCCAGCTTTTTGAGACATAGTTGTAGTCAAACCAGATTTTCCACATTTCTACCCAGTTTTTCAAGCTGACATTCCACAATGCCATGGATCCATGTCTTTTCTGTGACCTCTGATGAGCTCCAGTGAGGTTTTCAACTCTATGAAAATCAACCTGCACAGACTTGCAGTGCTTGCTCTTGCTGTTCTCAGATTTATGGTATCATCGGATCTTGTAAATACAGTTCACTTTAAGAAGTCCGTTGTAATATCTGTCTACATAAAGAGGCCCCGATGTTCACTGCGGTGCATTACCACCCTTAGGTGGGTCGCTTAAGTCATTTTTCTCACAGAGGCTTACGGACGCTTAATTATTGTTTTTGGGGGGAGAAGAAAAGCATTCAAAATACAGTGATTCAGTGTTGGGTAGACATAGTGTCATTTGTTGTGAGTAAGCTGAACCATGAAGAAACAATTAAGGAATACAATTGTTGCAATTTACTGAACTACCGTTCAAGTGCTTGCTAATTGTCTCTATTAAGCCTATACGATAATTATTTAAATGTTGATAATCCTACTTTGGGGGATCTATACGAAAAGGTTTAATTGCTTTCATTTTCAAAAACACATAATTTTACACATATTATACACTATTTAAGCACCTCTGGGCACGTCCTGATGTAAATGCTCCCTTTTAGCTCCTGATTTTTTAACGACCTCTCCCAAGAGGCCCAGTCTGCTATGACTGGCCAGAGTATTGATCAAAAATAGAGAGATTAACTCACATTGATGGGGGATTTTATATCACAAAAAAGCTTTGCAGCACACTGAAGGAAGATAAAAAAAGCACACCAACAAAGTATTCAGTTTGTTTGGTCTTAATATTGATCTCTTAAGCTTACTTTACTGTAAATCTCAGGAAGATCAGCTGTATTTCCCCCACGTCACAGTGGGGGACAGGGTGTGAGTATATTAGATATTTTAGGATTTGTGTAGGCAAAGATAAATAGTTTATCTGCAATCTATCATGATCGCAGTCAAGGGTAACGGCTCCATCTTTTTCCTGCTGTAGAGAAATCATCTGAGTCAGTAGATCGGGTGCTGTTGGAGCGCTTTATGAAGCTCTCCCGTTACCCAGAAGCCTTCAGCTCTGTCCAGTATTGGGGCACGCAGACTCTCACTCCCCCCACCGACTTCCGTGGCCTGCAGAGTAAACTTGAGCAGCTCCTGGATAACAACGCTACCCGCTCCCCCCGGACCCCTGTGGTTATCTTCAAAGCCCTGCAGGTACATGTTTTTATAGCTCAAAAGTCAGCCAACTTTTCAATAAGCAAACTTGTTCAGAAGAGAACCCTCATCTGAGCCAGTCACAGTCACACCGAACACAGTTTGTGCCGGTTTAACTTAAGATATATTGTTTTTGTTGCTACAGTGAATATTTTAAGTGTCTGTTGGTCCTTAATGTCATTGCAGGCATTGAGTGAGCGCTTCAATGGAGAGATCGCAGGTGAGCTGGTAGGGCACGGCTGCTTCTTTCCTGATGAGTACTTCACCTGCTCCAGCCTGTGCCTCAGTTGTGGGTCAGTACTCTTATGATTTGTTTTTGAAAAAGAAAATTCCTATTTTCATCTATCTTTCAGCTTGTTGTTGGCGATTAACAACCTGACTCACTGCATTTATCACAGATCTGGCTGCAAGAACAGCATGAACCACTTGGGAGAAGGTGTGTGCCACGGGGCAAAGCATCGCTGCCGTTACTCTGCTCAGCATGATAATCGCATTTACACCTGCAAGGTAAGCATGGTCGCAAAACTTTATCTTCCGCGCTCTCTTTTGTTTATCGTATTGTTGGTCCATTGATGATGATGCTTAAGTTGAAATCATTTTGTGGTGCATTCTCTCAGGCTTGCTATGAAGGTGGAAAAGAAGTTATAGTTGTTCCCAAGACTTCTGCCTCCTCAGACTCTCCATGGCTGGGTCTCGCCAAATATGCCTGGTCAGGGTGAGTAGCAGGGGAACGACCTGCAGGGTTACCTTTAATTAGGAGAGTTTTAGGTTTATGTTCACCTGTGAATGGAACACACAGGCTAATATGCCACAGCTGCTCCAGACTTTTTTAGTCAACTCTAACTTGCACATTATTCAGCACATAAGAGTCGTTTTATTTGTTTTGAACGTATGTTTAGGTACGTTATTGAATGTCCCAACTGCGGAGTGATCTATCGGAGCCGTCAGTATTGGTATGGTAACCAGGATCCCGTGGATACAGTCGTTCGCACTGAAATCCAACATGTTTGGCCAGGGGTAATGTGAACAGTTTCATGTTTTTTTAAAAATTCTATTTCAAATGCCAGTTATGATATTGACATTGAATTATTGTGTTATTTAAAGGTTTAATTCCCTTTGCTGTTTTACAGTCTGAGGGCTTTTTAAAGGACAACAGCAATGCTGCACAGCGGCTTCTGGATGGAGTCAACTTAGTGGCCCAATCTGTGTCAGAGCTCAGTGTCAAACCTGCCAAGGCCGTCACCTCTTGGCTGACAGATCAGATCGCCCCAGCATACTGGAAACCCAACTCCCTCGTCTTGGTGAGTGACACACAAAGCCCCACCCTCTGCCACCCGCTACCAACAGTCAAGTCAACAATTTCATGTCCACAGGGATGTTTACTGTCTATCGTGCTATGTTCCTATTACACAATCTATGTGTGCAGGTCATAAGATAAAGCATGGAAAGACTCAGGTTGCACCCTCCTCCCCTTTCCTCTTGCTCAATAACAGCACGTGCTGTTGTTTTTCTCTCGTACAAGGTGTGCCACAAGTGTCACATAGTCTTCCAGGATAATGACACCAAACATCACTGCCGTGCCTGCGGGGAGGGCTTCTGTGATGGCTGCTCCTCCAAAGCTGCACCCGTCCCTGAGAGGGGCTGGGGTCTCGCCCCTGTCAGAGTCTGTGACGTCTGCTATGAGCAGAGAGCTTCTTATGCAGGTACACACTGTCAGCAATTTCACATTATTCCTCTTCCTGTTTTATTCTTCCATAGAACATTTATTTTTAGCATAGCTTGAGCAAGGTTTTTCTCCTCATTTAGAGCTACTTGAGGCGCAGCTTGAAGAGGAGGAAGGTGGAACTCTTGCCAGGAAGGTTGGAGAAGCAGTTACCAACACCTTAGGAGTCATGGTCACTGCTATTGACATCCCACTGGGTGAGCATGGCCAAATCGTAACAGTAATTTTTACGTAGCAGTTGCCCAGTTAATGTCATGGTACATTGTACAATATCCTCTGGTGGTCATATCTTTCTTATTTACAGTAAAAAGCAAAAGGTTAGGTTGAGTTTGACTAGTTTGAGCTTTCAATGATGTTCTGCAGAAGTCTTGATGGTAAAGATGGTAAAGTACAAAGCAAATTAAAATCATCAAACACACACTGTCCACGGAGCCTAAAACTGTCCTGAACACTTACTTCAGGACATACAGCAACATCTTCATATATGAGTGTTATTCTACCTAGTGTTTAGTATAGTCTCCATTGAGTGTGGAAAATTATTGGTAATAAACCGACACAGAAACTACAGAGACAGACTTGTGTTTACCTGATGTAGGATCAGGGTAACATAGATAAAGAAAACTGGAAGAAGAAACATATCTGGCTGCGCAGGTCTTCTTTTCACACATCTTTTCCAAGTAATTGTACTGTTAGCATAGTCCATAGAATTGCAAAAAGCAGGGTATAATGTTGAAAAAGGTTCACACACTTTACAAAAACTACTTTAAAGTTCAGTTCACACAGATTGAGTCGAAGTAGTTCTTGTTCATATGTCATTTTTTGTATAAGCTACTCTGAATTATCCTCCTTATATGGTACGTAGTGCTTTAGAGTGCTATGGGGAACTGAAACATAGTTACCGCAACTGTCTGACGAGACACATCATGATACTCAAAATTAAATTTGATTGAAAGTAACAAACAAACATGTTTTTAGTTCATAGCTTACTTTATTCAATCAAGTTTATTCAATCAGTGTATTTGAGACCCGGCAGTCCTTTTTGCAGGTTTGAATGCAGCAACTTCACTTTGAGAAGTCACGTTCAGTATATACAGTAATATCTTTATAAGAAGATAGAAGTCTGAGGGTGTCCCTTGATCTCTACTTGTTGGCTGTAACTGTCAGTGTTGGTAGTTAGCTAGCAAATTACAGATAACTTCCCTGAGTTCTCGTATAGCTAATTAAGTCAATAGGCTCAGAGATGGAAGGTTTTCCACACTAGTATTTCACTCAGCCATATTAAACATTGACCATACAATGTCAGGTCTGCACATCACTATATCCGCTTGTCATACCTTGTTTTTGTTGAGCTGTGCAGGGGAACTGAATAAACTAGACTGACTCTTAAAGGCACAGCTCTGCAGAACACCGTTCACTCTCAAAAAGGATGTTTTCAGTGTCACAAGAGTGAGTGCTGCATACTTAATGTCTTTTAGATAACGACAGCTCCATTCAGTTCATCTCACATTCTGAGCATGTGCCACTCGCATCGGGCAGCACATCACTTCAGGTAGTGACAGGGCTCACATTCTCTCAAGTCCTCCAAAAGTGTGTCTGGGATTATGTCTGGGTCAGATGCTGATTTGTCAAAATTTAGATTGAACTGGAAATGGGACATTCACAACAGAGTTCGCTATGACAACAGACATGAGAAACAATAAAGAACGTTATTTGAAGCACAAACGGTGGCTATGTATACATGGACTGCAATATGCCAACATTACTCAGTTAAGATATTACTTTGAAAAAGATGCTACCATGTAAAAACGCATGTTATGATCACTCCACCTAGTCTACCGTAGCTTCTGTCTTTCCTGCAGCAGGGCAAATCTAAAAGTACCAGACAGAGCTTAAACAAACAACATTTCACATTGCTCCAGATATGTTTGACACTGCCCAAAAGTGGCAGCAGGCTCTTACAAAAACTGCAGATTGGGTGTACCACCAATGCAAAGTGCATCCAGAACCATGCCAGGAGCAGAAGACGAGATGCAATTACTCCTCTTGTTCACTCATTTCTGTTGGACTTCCTGCTGTTTTGCTGCACCTTTATAAGTCAATGATAATGATTTTTACTGGTTGCTTACATGACAAAGATCTGATACAATTCCTTAATGACTGTTCACTACTCTGGATCAATCAGTTTTACATCCTCTACACTAATTTCAAAACTCCAGTGCAGTCTTTACTGTAACAGGGTGGTAAGAGAGAGGCTACAGTACTCGGACCAATTAAGACCCATAACAGCCTGATGTCTTTACCAGAACTGGAAAACTGTTTAATATTAGCATAGACTCAATATTTGTCATCTGACCATTAGGTACTACATAAGCCTGCGTCTGACCTATATTTACAGCTGACAGACTTAGATAAATTTGTTTTTGATAACCTGATATCCTGCTGAAAATGTCTGTGTATCTTTGACCAACCCAAAAATACTTCAACAAAATTAGCCCACTTATTAACACATACAAATCCTGTTTCTACGTTTCTGTGGTAACCAGAACTAAGATAGCTAAAGACTTCATTTTACTTGGAGTGATGATGCACTTCAGACATTGGTGAGGAAAAATAAGCATGGGCAAAGCTCAAGTGGGTGCAAATGATCTTAGGTAAAACATCACAGAGCAGTATTTAATTAACAGAGGAGGTTACAAACATGGAGGAGGCTTAATGTGTGTTTGTTCTGTGCGTGTGACTTCAGTGAAGAGAGTGGAAATGTATGTTTTATGGGGTGTTATGTGCTGGGCTGTTTTGGCTTGGAACTGCTTCAAATGAGCAGTGAAACTCAAGGAAAACATTGCTCCCAGCCAAGAAAATGTCTGGAACATAACCCCCATAAAACTTGAAATTTGCTTTAAAGTTTTAGTATGATTTAGTTAAAGATCCTTCACAATAATAAGTGAGTAGTCTGAGGTCATAATAGTTGTAATTTTTTCAGTCTCAGACAAAGCCTGGATGTCCTTTCTACCTTGTTTTCAGTCTTCGAGTTACACAAAGTTAAGCAGCTCCTGGCTGTAGTGTCATACTAACTTTGGAGACATGCAAATGTGGTGTCAATGAGCGTATTTATGTTTCATCGCCCCTTAAGGCCTCGTGAAAGATGCAGCCCGTCCTGCCTACTGGGTGCCTGATCAGGACATCCTGTCATGCCACAACTGCCAACGCGAGTTCACTGCCAAGCTGTCCAAGCACCACTGCCGCGCCTGTGGCCAAGGAGTGTGTGACGATTGCTCCCCAGAACGTCGAGCGGTCCCATCTCGCGGCTGGGACCACCCCGTGCGTGTGTGCAACGGCTGCAACCAGAAACCTGGAGAACTTTAATGCGGGGGCTTTCCTTACCAGAGAGAACCGCTCTCACTCAGTCGCAGTCTTTCACTGCAGAAGTATACCTCTGTTACACTGTTGGTTCTGTCATGTATCTGTGGAAAGCTTTAAGATTATGTGGAATAGTGATCCAGACTTGGGATTTCTGAGTTCCTGTGGCCTTTGTAGAGCAGCCAGAACATTGGGTTACTTGACTGAGTGTGAAACCTGCATTTCCACTCCCGATTATACACTCACACAATACTTTGATTCTTATTGACACAAATCCCAAATTTTCCGTTAAATAAAGCTGTTAAGCTATTTTTCTACAATTATAGAATATTTAAAAACCTGTATTATTTAAAGACTGATAGCTGAGAATGCATTTGGGTTTGTGTGATTAGTTTCTAGGATTCCTTATTATTGAGCATTATTCCTCTTATGTCATACATGTAATGGCAAAGAGATGTTTTATATTTGTGCAGGCATAACTGCAGGTTCCATTGCATGCATGCATTGCAGCATTTTACTTTTTGCACTAAGCCTTTTTCAGCTGTTATAGGCTGTTGCTTACTATGGCCAGAAGCCAGATATCCAGGTAGTAAAGTAGCCTGTTTTAAACTGAGTTAAAGTCTACAACAGTAGATCTAGGTAGGAGATATCTGGTGTGCCAAAAATCATTCAGGTCACTGTGTCTGTGCTGGTATAATGTTTATGTTTTATCATGTAACGCGTGGTTGTGTGAGGGCATAGAGGAGTGCACATCTTAAATGTTAAAGAAAAAAAAAGGCTATTTATGTATCGATTAAAACAAAATCTTATAACTCGGACATGCATGAGAGTCTGAAAGATCCATGGCCTTTTACTTGTTCAGAGGATGGACTGAATAAACCTCACTAACTCTATTACCAGGTGGCATTTAGGGGTATACCTGTTACAAATATATGTATTTCATCTTCAAATTTTTGTTTTAAATGTATCTAAATGTTCTCTACCTGCTTGGGTGTATGAATATAGTCTTTCAAGAGTGAATAATATTACACTCAGGCCTCAAGGTCTTTGCAGGCACAGTCTGACAAGATAAGGACTCCGAACAAATACGATTTTCTGTTCAGTTCGATACACCTTGTTTGTGTTACTTTAAATCCATTAATAGAGGTTATTGTATATTTTCTTTCGATGTTTTTTTTTTCTTTTTGTTGATGTAATTGACTCTATGGATATTTATATTATTTTGTAGTGGCAATATGTGAACTACACGTTTTGTTTGTGTTTTTGTCTCAGCATTGCATAAAAAAAAATACTAATGTTCAGATGTGGCAATGACAAGATGTTGAACCACATTTAGTGATCGAGCTTTAACCTGCAAGTGCATCATTACAAGTTTTGTGTTATTGAGTAACAAAACCATTACCTGTGAATGGAACACAAAGCACAAGGCCATGCCTTTTAGACTTAAGCTTGTATTTCATATTTTAAAACAAGAAAAATGTATCTTTGTTGATTGTAGGCTTTGTAGATAAAGTTAATTCTCCTTTTGCTCTAACGTGGAACTTTTTTGTTCTGATGTCTGATGAGATGATGTCGTGTCTGTCTGTTCTCAAAATAGATTTATCTGTCTGAATGTTCCATCAAGCACACCCTCCTCTGATATGCTAATATTGCACAGGATCGAATAGGAAATATGTTAGATCACGTGTACTGCAGTTCATTCCCATGCACATCTGTGCTTTCTGTTTCTTCGGACATTTGTTGTGTTGGAGAGATACGTTTTCTTTTCTTTTCTTCAATCAGCTACTATGAACACTTTTCATCTACAAATCAAGTAGGAATGACTGTCGTTAAAATGTTGGATACTAACTTGAAGAAATGATGTGTGAATACTTGCTAAACTGTTGGAAGATTTGCATAAGATTAAAGCTGTATCAGCCCCTGTCTGTCAAAACATAATCTGGAGCTGCCTCCATGTTTTTAGTGTGTGTATGTGTGTTTTAAATATCTGTGTGTCAAACCACTTACAGTACAGTACTTGTATGTAGGAGGACCAGATTGTGTCCACGCCTGTGTGTGTTATGAGCCTTGCTTCCATTCTTCCCTACCACTGCAGCTTCTTTCAAAGTGATGGGAAATTATTTGTGTGGTACTTATTGTTGATGATAAATGATTTATAAATATTTTAATAAATAATCAAAGCCTTCATGTTGACATTCAGTTCCATTTACATTGCATGGTCACACAAGCCCAATATTTCACTCCAGGCTACAATGAGGGTCTCTTTAAAAAAAAAAAAGTGCTGTAATTCACTTGTGTACAATATGAATACAAGGGAAAACCCTTTAAAATAATTTTGACAGTTTACCCCATTAAACCACGCCCCATCCGCTGATGCTGCAGATTTATTGGTCCACGAATTCTCCCCGAGCTGTGATTGGTCAATTTCCGTAGGTTTCCCTCAGAACTGCAAGACGCCGATATTGCGTTACATTGTAGCAAAATGGCGGCTGTCATTCAGAATCCACTAAAAGCGTAAGTAATTTAGACATTGAGCAAATTGTGAATAATTACTTTGTTGCCAACTCATACGTTGAAACCGGCTGTTCGTGCATGTCATTTCCAGCCGTGTGCATATGGCAGGCGAGGCTGTCCAAATTCGTTTTGTGTACTTCTTCCATGGCAAAGTAGCCTCGTATAGTTCTTTTATTCCTCTACACCTTAACATTTAGTCTTAAACATTTGCGCAAGGCTGCTTGACATTTTCGCTGCACTAAAGGGGCTTTTCCTCCACACGGTTTTGCTTATAACACGATAGAGTGTCGTCTCTCCTTGGCTGTACATTTATTTGAAAACTGTCGACAACGTGCCTGTGCGCTGCAACGAATGATTAAAAGCCGATTTTCTTCGTGCTTGGTTGGGCACAGCAGCGGAATATCATCTGACATTCCGAAAGTCGTTTATAGTTGGTGTGAAATGTCGACATGTCAACTTTGGCTCCTCCAGGCGCAGACGTGGTCAGGACCCGGTAAAGCAAGCAAGCAAGGGAGGAGGCATTTTGTATTTGCATGCTTGCAGGCGAATTCGACAAAAAGTGACAGCAAATTTAGTCTGCCGCTGAAATTGGACTGTTGCTCTGTGCTCGAAAAGCGTGTGCAACAGACATATTTATAGCTAAATTTCAAGGAAATTCTCTCTCCTTTTCTCCTTTGTTCTTCTGTATCGTCTATCCATTCCTGTTACTGTAAGTTAGGCACACTTAGCCTCGTGCTTTTTGTCATTTTATGCCGAAATACCACAATAGTTCTTCATATCCTTAGATGCACATCGAGCTCAGTTGTATGTGACAGCAGCCAGCCTGGCTGTATTGATGTATTCTAATGATCATGGCTCTTTGGGACTGTGGAGGTAGAGCAGGAGCTCCACTGTGCCTTTAAGTGGAGGAGTGCTGGAGATTAGCTTGGTCCACGATCCTGGGCCCCATCTGTCAGAGAGATGCTCCGACAGAGAGGAAGTGTTGAGCACAAGCAGGAGAACCATCTGCTCCTTCCCTGCCACCTCAGTAGACTGGAGCACAAGGTGTGGATCCATGGACGGATTATGAAACAACAGGCCCCTGGGCACAGATGTGTAAAAGGCACCCTGCTGGTTCTACTGAAGACCAAGGCGCCCATAATAAAAGGGCACCAGACAACTACAAACCACCATGTGTGGTTGTTTTGTGCGCTTCAGATGATAAGCATAATATTTTGTCACATTCTGGCCCATTTCTCTCTTCTCATTTTGGCTATTTGTGGCTTGTGTTTCTCTTTGTTTTTCTTTATTGTGACTTAGCAGCTTTGCAGCCATTTTGCCAATTTTGGTTGCTCCACAGAACTTTATTGGAGAGAAATGAAGGCATCAGTTTGGTTAAAGTTTGAATATTTATTCAAAAAAAGTAATTCATAATCTTACAACATCAGAACCAGTTATATAGGGACCTGTGTAACAGTGATCCATTTATTTTGTGTCACTTTTTGCATCTTTGCTGTTATTTTACAGGTCTTATGTTTACTATTTTGGCTTTCTTTCTAGGATAAAACCATTGGGCCCCTGACACCTTGGGCATGTGCATCTTTGGCATGTGCCTGGTTGGTTCATTGTGTAATCTGTCCATGAGTGCACCTCACAACAGCCACACAGCTTGTTCACACTGCTTGCCAGTGATGTTATGACATAGGAGGGCATATAAAGAGTATGTTGCAGTGGTCAGGTTAGTTCCACCGTGTATTTCTAATCTTGCAGAACAGTCACTGAGACCTTCAGCAAAATGATCCCCACCACCTGCACATTCATTGGATGCTGCTTATGAAAACACTATTTATTTATTAATATTTTTTTTTAATTCACTAAATGAAAAATTCTATTGTCACAGTTTTACCCAGCAGGGGATTGCCCAGCACAGTCGCAGCTTCTGTGTTTGTCTATGAGAGCACAATTCTAATTGGAAAGTATGTTTCATTGTTCCCTTGCTGTACTTTTTTCTCGGTTATGTCCCAACAAGCTTCAGCTGCGTCTGCTGTCAAGCCGTTGTTTCATCTTTAGGATGTTTTAGCATTCAGATGTGGAATGTCTCCTTGCTATAAGCTGTGCTTAATGAAGTGTTTCAATCTGCTATAATTAGCCTCTGTCTCGGGTTTCTGACTTCATTTCACACGTTTGTCAGATTATAATTAGTCACACTTGACACTAATTGGATGTTGCTCCTATGGACCAGTTTGACCTTTTTTTTGTATTAGGAAGATTCACTTTAGG
The DNA here is from genome assembly GCF_036924035.1 of Leuresthes tenuis. NCBI lineage: Eukaryota > Metazoa > Chordata > Actinopteri > Atheriniformes > Atherinopsidae > Leuresthes > Leuresthes tenuis. Next base: position 24,321,193 of record NW_027325369.1, read on the forward strand.
GAAATGAAGCTCTGGTTTGACTTTGTTGTAGCAACGTGGAGGATGAAGCTGCAGCGTGCAAGCCTACTGTGCACGTATGTGTGAGGTCTGTCTCTTGTCTGAGCATGGGACGACAGTAATCTCCCAAATCTGCTGATTAAAATGGAGTCTGGAATATTTCATTAATAAAGCTGCTCATTAAAATTTGAGCCACAGCTGGAGTTTTCCGTTGACTGGACACATATTTCATCCTCGGCTCTCCTGCCTCCCCGTCAGCCTGATGCTTCCCCATTTGTCAGCTTCCTTGTCATTGGTTTTGAGTCGACTTTGAGTGAGTCAGGTCTGCTGTTTATTCGCTCTGCGATGTGGAGGTGTACTGTCTGGTTTTGCTTCTTCCCTCACCCAGACTGTGTAGTTCTGATTGGTGTAATCAGAGGTTGTTGTCAGGATGCAGTCACTCTGTACAGGCCCTCCCCCTCCCTTGTTATGTGGTAGCTGTAGCTTCCTGTGAAGCAGCAGTGCACCTGCAAACCCTATAAAGCACAGCTGTAAAGACAGAAACTGTTTTTGCTTTTGCGTATTATTTTTCACAAAAGTTACATCAGTTGAGGGCATTTCAACGTAGACCCTGGAGTTTTGTCACAATTGCAGAGCCTTCCTGCGAGCCTATCTCCTTGTTGCCAGATATGCAAAAAGTGTGTTGACACATGCTCACATTACGGACACAGCCATGTGACAAGGTGAACCGTTGACAGGAACACTCTGATAGCAGAGGCCCACTGGCCACAAGATTTGCTTTCATTCCTCTTCACCCTCATTCTGTACACACTCACCTTCTCTACTCAACTGGAAGACAGTTAGGGTGTGTGGTACATACCTACAAGTCGCTGACACGCACACAGTTCCCCAGTGTTTCTACTTCACATTGAGTCACCACTAGGCAGCTAGACAAACGGATAATCCAGATTTGGTGAAATCTTGGTTTCACTTTTGTGTTTTGTTTGTCTTTCAATGGTTTTTGATGCAGCTTTTTATTTATATATATATATATATATATATAACAAATTGCTGAGATCTGAGCACATTGGGAAATTAAAAGTCCACTGGACACAAGCAGTCAGGCAAACAGACATATTGTAAACAAGTCATCTGTTTTGCCAGAATATGTAAACCAGTAGGTTCTAACCCTCTCAAGTGGCGGTGAGATCAATTTGAGGAGTCTTGACACAGTTTATTTCCTCCCTACAATGTTCTGTTATTTTTTTCACTCCTCATCTTCAGGCATTCTTTAAATCGCTGAATCATAGTTGTGTAATAAAAGATAGACAATGTCACTGTCCGTAACCAGCAGTTTACAAACCAGTTACCCATTGGTTTGGGAACCGCTGTATGGAAGCATTCATTGGAATTTGGCTGTTTACATCTGGATTTTTTTGGGGCCAAGAAGTTGAGGCTTGAGAGTGATACTTGAAACCGAACAGGACAAAAATGCTTATCTTTGAGGCCTAATATCTAATTAATGTATTTTAATGTATTTTTCAGAAAGATCACCAGCACACTGATCAGGAGGGAATCTGTACTGATACCTTAGCTTATAGGTAAAAAAAAATCATCTAATATTTCATAGGTGAAGCTGACGCTTAAACACAGACATTTTCTTGTACCGAACGCTAAATGTCTCAGATTTGGTGGCTGTATGAATATTTTATATTCATCCAATGAGTTGAATCAGGAAGCTGGTCTGTAAACTGTGATGGATGTTTACACCACTGTTATTCTTCTGGGTCTGACTCACTTAAGTTAAGTTCTCACTTAATCTTATTTTTTCCCATTGCTACTTCACTTTAAAATGTGAGCAATTAACTTGAGCACCGGTATTGTATTAGGATTGTATTGTCCTTCATCTGTTCCAGTGTTGATTTGTAGATCTCATCAAACGGGCATAACAGAAACGTAAACCTTAGAATAGAAAAGCCATGAGCACTGAGGTGGAGTTGGTGTGACTCCTTCACCTCGGTGGATGTGTAGTTTCTGTCACTCATTACAGGTGTCAAAAAGTTCTCTCACCTTAGCTGGTGCACCTGCCTTTTGAGGTGGCAGGCTCCTGATGGAGAACGTGTTGTTGCACAGACGGCAACGACACCCACCAGAAGACTTTCGCCCTCTTATTTGTCCTGTTGCTCCTCATCCCACCCTCCCTAACCCCCAGCTGATCTGCACCCTCTCCTGCTTTGCACAACTTAAGCAATCACTGGAGTTTCTCGGCAGAAACACGACTTCAGGGAGCACCTACGGCTGGTCTGCTTTTAGTAAACTGATACATCGCACTATGTCTCATTGCAGCTGTGTGTTGATGCGAAGGAATGGCATTGAAACACACAGGTTAGTTTGACTGGGATTTACCGACTCAAGGAACGATACACAGTCAACATGTGGTACAAATTTGACGAACAGAGTTCACAGGTTTTACCACACAGCTGTGTGCTATTATGTTTTTTTTTTTTTTTTTTAATGAGCCAAATATTTATCTTAAATCAGTGGTCAAGCTACTGATAAATATGTCATAGCTCTGAACTTGTGTGTTGAGCTTTGTTAAAATCTGTTTTGAGTCTCTCTGTGTGATTTCTCTTGTAAAGATTCCTCAATCGTAAAGCCTGCGGAAATGGTAGCATGTGTGAGAAATCTGTGCTGTTTTTGGCTCTGTATGCAGTTAGGAACACTGAGTCAGATAGCTGCAGTGATAAGATTATGAACTACAATGAACAGGCTAAGTATGAATAAAACAAGTGGTAATCCCTCTTCCTCGCATCTTTCCATTCCTTCCTGCATTCGCTCTGTACCTGTGACTGTTTGCTCTCCTCAGTCACACTGACTCGAAGCCTCTGTTTCTCAGAAGCCTTGCACACTGTGGCTTTGTCTTAACCACAGAGCTGTGGGCTTTGTGCGGGGCAGCATTCCTAACACAGTTGTTCGTCTGCTGAACGTCGCCTAAACAAGGTGAAAGGGGTACAGAGGGCGGATGAAGTAGAAATCAGGACCTCCTTCGACAACAGTTTAAGATACAAGGCTTGACTCTGAGCCCACAGCTCATTAGTTTAACTTCAAAATGGCCGTCTTGCTAATGTTGTAATTGAGAACACGTGGAGCAACTTCATTACTTGTACACAGGGGTGTGCAAACTAGAACCACTGGCTATTATTTGCCTTCTTGGCTCCTCTAAAATAACAGCAGGCTGTGAAAAAACACATCCAAATGGCCTTTTAATGTTTTCAGAGTTGCAGCATTTACCACCATCTTTGATATAGAAAAATCAGAACCTACCCTTGTGCTTGGAACTCTGCTGAGATTAATTAAGTAGGCTAATTACCATACCGGGCGTGTGGCAGAGATTGAGAGCTTGAATGTGAAATATCCACCCCCATTTCACTCTGAATATTAACACTGAAACCCTGAGGGACTGCCAAAATTTTAGTAACGCAAAGAAAAGTGGAACTAAAGTGTGAGTGTCTTAGCTGCTTGGCGGTCAGAGGAGTGACTTCATATCAGACCTCAGGTTGTGTAAGTCTGTGATAATCCAAGACACAGAGAAAGGCAATGTAGCTCACAGTCTATCTAGATCACATCAAACAAAGAGCACACAGAGGTAATAATATGTTTAACCTCAGCAGTGGGAGCAGCATAATTGAGGAATGGCAGTAAATGGGTTGTATTGTTTTGTTTTGTTCTTTTTTTTTACCTCCGTACACAAATTCTCCCCGGTGGCATTCTGGAACAGGAGAAAGAAGCTCAGCTGTCAGTTTAATACCTAAATTGATTAGAAGTTTGAGCAGATGCTGCCGGTTTTACCCTGGCTGAGGAGGAGGTATGTGTGTATACAGATAGGATGATACAGCACCTCCGCAGAAATCCACCCATTTCAAAGAAGCAATTGGTAAATGTGTTTTTATATAACCTTGATAACATTTGTTATTCATATTGGTTAGACAGAATAAGATATACAGATAAATTATAATTATTTTTTTAAGGCTGTGATGAAATAAGATGCAGTTGTTCCCTGAAGGGAAACTCACAAACCCACAATGTAATAAAATTAGATCCACCTGTGCCAGCCGCAAGTGTTTCTTACAGTATGTGTGTGAGGGTTGGACAGTGTGGACATACAATTTTTTTTAATTTTTTTTTAGTATTTTCAAACAGAATGGTGATGCACTGTATATCAAGTGTGTGTGTGGAAGCAACTGCAACAGCAGTTAACATCCGTTTGTTTCTCTGCTCTCAAATCTATATTTTATTTCTGTTAACCACAAAAAGTCAGATATAGTTACTTAAATAATGCCCGTTCAGACTATACTTTAACCTGTAGTCACTGTTTTTAACAATTCTGCTCTTGCCTGATGAAATTCCCTGTGACATCTGTTTTAGATTTAGGTTTTACTTGCGTGTAAACTGACTTAAAATGTAAGATCATACATACAGACCGCCGCCTCATTATGTTGGGTAGTAAGAGGTGAGGAAAGAAAAGTGAGTGTTTGTCCAGCTATATTTGAAACTTTCTTATTTATTCTTTTTAATTTGGCTTAAAACAATAATGTGTCCACAGCGGGGCTTCAGTGTTTGTCCAAACTCAGTCCGTGACATTGTCACCAGATGCATATTGAATGCCGTCAGTCAAATATTAAAAATTAGACTAGATATTGAATATTGAATCCATATTTTTGGATAAAACTCAATGGAAACGGTTCTAATGGTGATACAAAAATGATTACAATCAAGTAACAACTGTGATCAGGCAGTCATGTCATGATTTACTGGCGCAGTGAGTAAAATATGTATTGCCATGAGCAGGGAGTCGCTAAACTTATTTTAGCCACCAAAAAGAAAAAGACTAACCTCAGAAAATCAATATTGGTTCGCTGAATGCTGTATTTTTACCACTTCAGCTTGCTCTCAGGTATGCCACTCTGATGCAGAACTGAGGCTGCGGTATCCATGTATGCTTTGTTCAAAGCCACCAGGCTCCTTTCTACAAAAACAGTCATTTTATCTCATTGAAAGGAGTCAGTGGTTTGCTTCGACTGTGGTGTTTAAACTGGTTTCTGTGGATCTGAACTAACTCTGCCAAACGCTAAAGTCAACAAGACAAACAATGTTTGCTATTCGCAAAGCATTATGGTAGGAACTTCTGAGTTTAGAGTGTATGATAATTGTTTGTAGACTCTAAGTCTACATGTCAACACATCTTCCACTGCTGTGTGTCCACCGCATCATGCACTGTCAGTGACTTGTGCCTCATACTTTGCCTTCTGCAGGTTGGGCGACCAGTTCTATAAGGAGGCCATTGAGCAGTGCCGCAGCTACAATGCCCGTCTGTGTGCTGAACGCAGCGTCCGCCTGCCATTCCTGGACTCTCAGACCGGTGTCGCCCAGAACAACTGCTACATCTGGATGGAACGTCACCACCGCAGCCCTGGTGGGCAAACACACACGCTTGCATGTATACACCCGAACATGCACAGAATGCACTGAAATAACATATTTTTGAACTATTAACCTCCTCTGCCTTAGGACACTCCTCTAGGTTCAGCTGTATGTTTATTTTTTTCTAAATATAGATATTTCCTGTAGGTTTCTAAACTTAGCATACTCACAGGGAATAGGCTGCCTAGGACAAGAATCAATTCAATGGATGTTTGCTTTGTTGTGTTTGATCCTGTTGCAGTGTATTTGGTAGAGCTACAACTAAATCTAGTGTAGTTAGTGTAGTTTGCTGGAAGGTTAAGATCTCATGCTGGACTGGTGACCAGAATAATTAGACTTATTTCAGCCGTCTCTGATCCATAGAGCCCAAAGTTGTTCAGTTGTAGAGCTGTTACAGATTGAAATTTTTCAGTTGGAAGTTTAAGAAAATAGCCAAAGGAGTACGAGGTTAAACTTTTAAGAATGTTGTTTGCAAATTACTGTCTTTATTTATTAATCAGTAGATTTGTCATTTAGTCTGTAAAATGTGAGGATTTTCTTTTTCATATCTTTTATAAATTAAATAACTTTATTTCTTTGGATGCTTGCTTCAAATAAAAGAAAATACTTGGACACACAATTTTGGGCTCTGGAAAATCTGGAAAATTTCTCACAATTCTTTTGTACATCAGAGTATCAGTACATCAGTCAACTTTGCTGAAAAATGCACTGCAGCCACTAAAACACTTCATAATTCACCCACAAGTGACTCATTCTGCTATAACAATGACAAATGCTGTCATCCAGTAATACTACCCGGGCACTTAATGTTCAGTAAGCCAAAATACAATAGCAACCTTAGGCTTTGGAAACGTATCATCTAAGGTGTGCCAGTATCTTCTACTTTGGTACAAATTTCTGCAAAAATAAGGGAGCCACGACAAGTCCCCATATGTCACGTACTATTTTATACTACAATGGCACAGTGTAATTGTGTGTGTGTGTGTGTGTAAGGGGGGGGGGGACAAATGGATAAAATAAAACTAAAGGTCTGTTGTAGCAGGACAACATAATATTGATCCTTGTGTTCTCTGTATTCAGCTCATCACAGTTTGGGGGAGGTGATTGAATGCATTCTGTGTCAGAGCAATGCAAAAGTATCCACTGATTAGGTCAAACACTGTCCTAAATGTGTATGGCAACGGTGGGCAGAGAGTGAAATAAAATAGATGTAAAAAGAATGTAATACCCTTTTGCATTTCTCTTAGATTAGTGTATATATATATATATATATATTATTTTTTTACAGTCTTGAGTTCAAGGAAAGCAGCAAATCTTCATATTTTAAAAACTGAGAAAAAAAATTTCCCCCTCAAATGTATCAATCATCATTTTTTTTTTTTTTTCTTTGTTTGTTTTAGGACTACTTTTAATTTCGCTGCGGACTTTGTTGTAATGTTTGGGAAAACTAAACATAATGAGTTTTTTTTTTTTCTGCAAACTTAAGTAAAATCTGATGAAATAACAATCTTCCATTTCTTGAAACTACTTTATTGTCATCCTAGTTTAAAAGCTCGAACTATCTTAATGAGATGTATATCATGTTTGTTATAAAGGTGTTGCAGCCGGGCAGATGTACACATACCCCGCCCGCTGCTGGAGGAAGAAGAGACGGCTGCACCACCCCACAGATCCACGCCTGGGCATCTATGGCCTTCAGCTCGGTATGACCCCCACAGCCTTTTCTCAGTCGGCCACCTGCCTGTTGCTTTCTGCTCCTGTCTGTTTCTCCTGCTGCTAACTGGCCTCTAACCCCGAGTCCTCCAGCGCCCTCAGCTCATGAGATTACTGGTGATGATCTGGAATGATCTCGCTCAAACCGTATCACTCTGTTTCAACACACAGAGCGGAGCAGGGTGCCAGTCATCTCGGAAGATGAAATATGACTGTGTTCACCCCGGCTGGTAAACTCGTTTTGTGAGAAGCAGAACATGTAATTAGATTTGTCACTGCTGGTAGGAGCAAGACAGAGTCCGGCCACGGCAGATGCTATTTAATAAATGTTATGGAATGGAGTTTGGCCCTCTCTGGTTGCCACTTGAAACCACTCACTCAACACATTTACCCTGTTGTCTATATTCCCACTTATTTTCTACTGGCTAGCTCCCTCCCTGATTTGGTTTCTCTCTGGCAGCTTTCATCTCTGCATCTCTCACTTCTGTTTACAAGACAGTCTGTGTTGTGACCAGGGCTGCTTAGCTCATGTAGAGGGTGACCAGATGTCCCGCATTTTCATTACTTTTCCCTCGTCCCGCAAGTTGAGACGTTGTCCTGCATTGTTATTGACAGTCAGACTCCAGTTTTGAAATGAGTGTTTTATAATCTGGCATTTATCAAATGGCTGTGGAGAAAGCAGTGAGGGCTGTCATCAGGGGGCAGGGCGGGCTGTTTGATCATATCAATGAAACGGGAAGCACGACTCGTACAACTAAGAAAGAAAATGCAGCTACAACAAAGACTGGGAAACTGTCTACCCCTGGGTGAAACCAGTGCAAGGCGAGTCTGATAAAGTTTTGTGTGACGTTTGCTTGAGACATTTTTCCATTTCACACAGAGGTGAATAGGACATGAAACGACACAGACAATGTGAGACTCACAAAAAGCCCTATAATTTAAAGAACAATCGTAGTCCTGACTGTCTATTCTGTTCAATTGTACACAGTCAGGTGTGTTAACTTGAGAGGCACTGTGAAAAAGTATGAAAGCTCCACGCTTACTATGTTTTCTTACATGAGAGAACTTGGTAAAGTTGCATTTAAATAAGATATATTTGTTAAGTTTTTATATGCAGTCTGTTATGTGCTACTGAATCAAACAGATGGCAAAGCATAGTAATGTTACAAGCTAAGCAGAATAGAGACGTTTATTATTTTTTAAAAGTTATTTTAGACTACCTCCAATGCATTGGTATCCCACATTGTCCCACACAGACATAGTCTTTGTCCCACATCTGGTGAACTGGAATCTGGTCACCCTACTCATGGAACTGGACCCAAGCTTTAATACCCTCTGAGATGTGACATTAGCTTAAAGAATGAGCACAACAAAACAGAGAATTCCTCACAGAAGCTAAATGTGACATCTTTAACTTTCCAGTAGTTTCTGTAAACAGCTGAGAGAAATCTGTGCATTCTAAGATCAAAGAATTTACTTTCTACATTGCATGTTAGAAGGACAAATCTTTGGGTAGTTGCGAGAGTGAGAAAGGGAGCCTGGGAAAGCAGAGATGTGGCGATAGCATATGAACCAAGCCTTTGTTTCCTAAATGCATCCCATTGTAGCCTATTGTTTTCCATTGAGCTCACACTGGCTAAGACTCCCCCTCCACCACCCTGCTGTCCCTTCCCTTCTCCAACAACAGGGGATTGTATGTGCTGTCTGCCAGTGCTCAGCAGAGGAGAAACGTACCCTGATTTAACCTGCCGTCTCTTCTGTGGAGCAGATAGTGCAGCTGGCCAGAGGTGGCCAGCACAGGGTAGCAACGAGAGTCTGTCTCACTGTCTAACTGATGGTGTGCTAGAGAGACTGGGGCTGCATGCAGAATCAGCTCCCTGCTGCAGGCTGCTGCCGGCTCTATTTTTAGCCCCCCAGCTCCCATGGGTTGAAAGGGAGGGAGGGAAAGGTGGAGGGTGAGGGGGGTGGGTTGTCTCGTCGCGGAGAGTTGAAAGTCAACGTGTGCAGACACAATGGTGAGGGGCTGTCGCCACGTGGTTTGAGAAGCATGTATCTTTTCTCCTCACGCCTACCTTTTGTGTCCTCCACTTACTTTGCAGTCTTCTGTTGTTTTAGCTCTTCAAGCTCAATATTCAGCAAAAGTCTCTCTAGTGGGGGCAGCTGTGAGATGAAGGGCTCATAGAAAGCTGGAGTGGGGTGGGGGGGGGGCTTTGCAAAGATCCACAAAGCACCTGGATGATCATGAATCTCTGTTGAGGGGAAGAGATTGTGTGTGAATATTATTATTCACTGTGAATAAGTGAATAATGTGCAGATCCGACTGTCACCTTTTGTTTGCTCTTACTCAACCTGTTTGCCTCCTACACTGTTTGCTCAGATCTTCACTGTAGCAAGAAATAGCTGCATATGTTCAGGTTGAAGTTTAATGTCACTTTAAGGACATTGCGCTTCGATAGATTTCTGTGCACGAAGTCTGCTGAATTTATGAATTTGTGTGCATAGTAGTGCGATTTTAACTATTGTGAAGATTGTTATGATGACGCATTCTGTTGCAAAAAGCATTTCAGAAAATCATTTAAAAAACCAAAAGCTATAATGCTCCAGGAAGTTGTATCATGCTCTCATTTGGTTTAATTTAAACATAATATAAATATGATGATGGAAAGCTGCTCCTGCTGTTTATAGCACTTCTGGTTTTTGTTACAATTCCACAGTTCCGGAACCGCAACATTTTCACCTAATGTGAACAGTAGACATTTGGTGATGTGCCACGTTGGTACAAAGACGGAGCTGGTGTTGCGATGACTCATTTGGTTTTCGTCTCTCCTCAGATGGTGGCCTCATGTCCAAGGATGCTTTGCCCACCCAGAGCACTACTTTGGAGGCTCTACTACGAGGAGAAGGTCTAGACAAGAGGAACAACTCCAAAAACGATGAGGAGAGCCTGCTGGAGATTCAAGTGGGTTTAGTCAAACACTGAGTGAGCATCGGTGCAGTGAGAGCATCAGATAAATGTTTTAAATGCAAATTCTTCTGCTCTGTCACTCGCACAGGGCCGTGGCACTCAAAGTGTTGTGCCCTAACTGGTTGCCATGGCAACCTGCCAAGTTTTCCCGCTAACCTGCAGATCTTGTTTGCTGAGACTGCCTCAGCAATGGCCATTATATTTATTATGATGATGATAAGTAATGTTTTAGAAGTGGGGGAATAAATGTGACTCTTTAATGTCGTACAACTTTTTCTGTCAGTCAGATAATCTTATCCCATCATCACACATTCCACCAAACACGTGGAAACAGGCATACTTGCATGAAGGACATACAAGAATCTGTTAGCTTTCAGAGACAACACGGCTCCAATGCCTTTTTCATACCAAGCTGGACTTGAATCAGTCTTTCCTCTCTCGGTCTGTCTCAGCGGGTTCTGGAGGCAGATGCAGCAGAAGACGCTTTTAATGATGACGACGATTACGAGGTCGACACTCCTAAGAGGAGACATCGGGGCAAGGGAAGAGTAAGTGACTGGAGGAACAGCTGTAGCTGCAGTTTTACATTGTTATCATATTTAACCTGATGAAGCTTGGATGTGTGTGTTCACTGCAGGTAGTTAAATGCTGTTTTTATTTATTTATTTTGTGTGTGTTTTTCCCCTCAGGGTCGGGGTTCAGGCCGCAGGAGGGCGGATCTGGACAATGATAAGCCATATGTCTGTGACAGTAAGTAGAGAGAAATTCTTAGATGTGAGGCTCTATTTTATTGTTTTATATGTTCACATATATGAGATAATGTTCAAATGAAGATTTTTTTAAATTTTTTTTTATTTTATTTTTTTTTATGCACAATGTGATATATTGTGTGCTGGAGCCTATCCCAGCTCTCATTGGGCAAGAGGTGGGGTACCCTGGACAGGTCACCAGTCCAACACAGGGCCATACAGAGTTTCTCGGGTCAATATAGAGACAAATTAACCTAACATGCATGTTTTTGGATGGTGAGAGGAAGCCGGAACCAACCACACATACAGACCACACAGAAAGGCCCTCAGCCAGGATTTGAACCCCTCTTGCTGTGAGGTGAACTGTACAGGCCAATGTTAAACAGCTAGTGATGATTTTAATAGATGACACCCATTGTTTTTATTTGTTTATTTTGTTGTATGTGATCTCTTCTTTCTGGTTGGGGAAAATTCTACAAGGAGATCTAAAGACGATCTAAACATCCTGATTTTCTTCTTAAAATAGCACCAGAACTTCTGCCAGCAAAAAGCCCTGTAACTCAGTCACTGCTGTAGTTATCTGATATGCAGCCACAGGGTGAAACCAGGTGAACTGGTGTCACTGTCACCTTAGGTTTTCCTGTACTTGCAAGTTTCATGTGGAAAACCCAAGCAAGGAATATTTTAGTTGTTGTGACTCTACTTGAGCAGCACTTTCACATGTTTTCTGTCATTTTCTTTTTGTTTCAGACAGATACAAACAGAAGCAGAACTCAAAATCTTCAACCTCAGGTACCTTGTTTTGTTGACTCTGTTTTATTTAGATATTTGTATTGTTGCGAGTGCTGTAAATATTGATTTTAGCCCTATATGATCTTATTTTTGTCAAGTGTAAAAGTATTGTTGTTGTAAAATTTGAGCCACGATTATCAGGTTGTCTGGGTTGCTATTCTGTCCGACTCAGTATTTGAAGCCGATTGCTCATTTCTTAATTTTCCACCAAATTGGAAAGATAAGTCTCCACTGGGGCCATTTCTGCACACTTGATTAGATTATCTTTCGGTCTTCTTCCTGTTTTGTGGTCTGCACTGTGTAGTTTCACTCTTAGCTAATTTCATATCTTAGATTATGTTCAGATAATGAAGTACAGCAGCAGGAGTGGGACTGAACACCTTTGCTCTCTGTTTGTTGCAGTTTGTGCAAAGCGCTACAGGAACCGCACAGGACTAAGCTACCACTACACCCATTCCCACCTGGCGGAGGAGAACAGAGCTGGGGAGAGAAGCACGGTGGCGTCCCGCTCCCCCAATGCACCACCGACGGACAGACACAAGCGTAAGAGGAGTAGAAAGGAGAGAATATAGAAAGCCTTGGGTGGTTGTGATACAATTGTTTTCTATTTAAATAACCAATGTGAGAGCAAACTACCCTCTTCAGAAAGTCACCTGACTGCAAGATTCCAAATATTGTTCTTGTACCTGCTCCGTTTACACGGCTTAATCATCCATATTTGAAATTATGACTCTTTCTTTTTTTCCTGGGATTTCCTTTTTAAGGTCCAAAGGGTCCAGGTGGGGCCAGCATTTCCAACAACTACTGTCATAAATGCCAGGGCTCAAACAAGAAAACGGGTAAATCTGGGTCTCCCTGCTCAGCCTGCCAATGCACAAGTGAGTTCAAGTTTGATACGCAGGACGTGTTTTTCTCTGTCCCACCTTCAGAATGCATACATACATGTTAAAATGTGCAGCCTCTATTCTAAGAGTAGCATTATGATTGAACTGTGTCATTTTTTCCTGTTGTTTATCACCCGCTCACTGACTCATCTCCTGTTGTGCGTCCCAGCTGAGCGTGGAGAGGAGAAGGAAGACGGGATGTTTACTGGAGCTGAGGAGCTCTTCGGCACCACCTCAGAGAGCGACACTTCCACCTTTCATGGCTTCGAGGACGACGAGCTGGAAGAGCCAGCAACAAACAGCAACGGGATATCTAACCGTCACAGATAGAGTGAATCTGTTAGATTTAAACTGACAGTTTTTCTTTTATATATGGATTAACCTCCTGGCAAAAATCTGCTGCTTCTTTTTCAACGTTTTTTTTTTTGTTTGCAGAAAGCACAAAGTCATAATTTCAGGACAGAAATGCAAGTGGTATTTTATCTACTGAACATTGTTGAATAATTTATGAACACCTTTTTTATATAAGTATACGGTATATATGAACTTTTAAGGCAACGGACGACAGTGACTGTGCAAAACAGAAGATGTTTTTTTTGTTTAGTTTTTTTAAAATAAATTTTCCCCCCTTGGTGAGGCAGACAGAGCAACAAGGTTTTGAACAAAAAAACACTGGAGAAATTGGAACATTGAAAAGCGGTTCTTTTTTTTTCTAAGGCATGAATGATGAGTTTGGTAGATGACTGCAGACCATACTTACATTTGAAGGACTACTGGATATTTTTGAATCAGTAGTCGGTGTGACTTTGAAGATCTCGTCCTCTACTCTCACTCTGGATTAAACGTGTGAAAATGAAGGAAAACATAAAAGCCACAGGCCACCGCAAACGTTTGGATGAAGAAGCCTTTATGGTCTTTACAGAAAAGGGGACATGTTGAATAAAAGGTAAGATCAGTAAGTTAAGACACTGAGGTGAGCAGGCGCTGATTCTGCAGCTCTAAGCAGTCCTCAGTCCATCCCAATGAGCTGTATTAACTGTGTACACTAACAGGGATTTCCACCACAAAATCAGTTTTTTATGCAGTGCCGCTTGATGTTCTGTGTCACTTCATCTCGTGTAAGTTTTCAGTTTTATCCATTGCAGACAGAATTTACTCCTCATCCCCTCTATCTTCTGTTGATACTCTGCTTGTAGCTGATGACGGTTCTTTTCTTAAATTGTTGAAGTATTGGCCTGCATGCTGTTACACAGCGATTGGCTACCTCACCCCAGCCTCTCGCTGTTGTTTTTTGGAAATGGTTTGAGTGAATTGGTTGGAAGAGTTGGATTGCCCTGCAAATCATTGCATTGGTAGCAAATGGTAGTTTTAAGTTTTTGCCCAGTTAGCACTGTGAACCATGATTTGATCCAGACCGTGAATAGCTGTGTCCTCAAAGGATGAATCTTACTGACTGTGGCGGTGCGCTGACTTTTCCTCTAGAGCGCTGATCATCAGCTGCTGGCCCACAGAATATTACTGAATTCACAAAGTGTGAGAAGAATGACAAAAATACAGGTTAAAAAAAAAAAAGAGAAGCGGGTGTAACAAATTTGGCTTTTTAAAAAAAAAAAAAGTTTCTTATTGAGTGAGAATACAAAGGAAGGCACTTGTTGCTCTGTTCCAGCGTTTAGGGATCTTGAGTCTTTGAAAGAAGCATGTTTTGTGTAATGTTGCCCTATAAGATTGTATTCTTTTACAGCAGCATTCCATTTTTCATTAAAGCTGCACTCTTTTATGTCATCTTTGCATTTAAAGCTCTTTAACAGCAAAAGTTTTGCCAAAGATTTATTTTTCCTACAACTTTCATAGAAACGTCTTCCAACAATCAGAATAGCAGATAATAGTTTATTTACTTATTTTAAATATCTGTCAATTTACTCTGTATGTATTTATTTATATGTGTGTGTGTGTTTTTGTTATTTATATTTCAAAGTCTGGCCCCAGCAGTGTACGATGGAATCAGCCCACTTTGAGGATGTTGACTTTTTTTTTTTTTTTTTTTTTTGCAAAAAGTGAACATCACAGCAGCTAACGGATCAGTTTTGCAGGATAGAGCCTCGTCAGTGTTCACACACACCCCCCCCCCCCCCCCCCCCCCCCCATTTTCCACCCTAAATCTTCAGTCAGATTGAGATTGTGATTCATCACTAACTGTTTTTTATCCAGTCCGCTGTAACCTCTCCTGTCTCTGCCCATTTGTTTTTCTTTTTGTACATTTTCTATTTCTGCAGCACACAGGTTTGAGTTTTCTGCCCCGACTCTTTGATATCTTCCTTGGTTGCCCTGTTAAAGAAAAAAAGAATGTTGACATGACCCCTGAGCTGCAGCTACCAAGAGGTTCACAGTTGTTACTTGAGTGAAATATCACAACTACTCCGTGCTAGTTCTCAAATGTTGACATGCTAAATATCAGCAGGTTGGCAGTGTCATCCTGAGCATGGTGACATTAGAGATATTTAGTTCAAAGCGTTGCCAAGTCCCACAGGGCAGCTTGGATGACTGCAGAGGTTTACCCCTGTTCAGACATGCTGTGCTGTGTGTAGGCCTAACCATTCTTTTCTGTGTTACAGGAGTGTTCAGCACATTGGCATGTGGCCCAGGCCTGGGGAGGGCGACCAGTGAAGAAGAGGATTTAAACCTCAAAAACTAATGAGCCCTCATGCCCCTCCTGATTTGGGCCTAAAATAACCAAGTGAAACGGATGAATAGGCGTCCAGCACTTCCACAGGCCATGTGGCTTAATTGAAGCAACTGCTCCCATGACAATATGTATCGACCCCTTGTGAACATTGGAAATGTGAGCATCCGGCTTCATTTCATCCTTTCTGCACTCTGCTGGAGCTCCTCTCTGAACTATGGGAACACTAAAGGCCAGGCCTTTGGACTGTTTGTGCCCAACGGGCGCATTTGGGGGCCCCTGCGGCTCAGCCTGCCCACTCTTGCTCTGTGACTGTGTGTCTGCTGTGTGATCCGATGTGACACTAAGACGTCATTATCCTCATCACTGTGCCAGCCTGCCGCTCTACACTGGAAACCAGCTTTGACAGCCATGACCCCCCTACAACCTGATTGGACCAGTGACCCCCTGACCTGCAGCCATAGAGATGGTGCTCGAACCCACCACTTTTACACGCAGACCCCCCCCCCCTCGACATGGACACAAAGTTTTCTGCTTCCGTCTCTTCTTTTTTCATACATTCTTATCTCAAATGGATTGCAGTGATTCAGCTCACTTTTTTTTGGGGATCTTTTCTGTTCTGTTGTAAAATATTTCTGTGTTTTTAGCATTTGAAAGTTTGATTTAGTTGGACTTCTTGGATTTGTTCAGACTCTATTGATACCTCTGTCCTGATCAGGTGCACAATAGCCACAGCTACTCAGGCATCTTATCATTTCCTCTGCTGTTGATTGTTCAGCTACTAAGCCCTGATTTATGTGATTGTATTCAGTTGATGAGGAGGGACAATGGCACACACACACACACACACACACACACACATTCACATATGAAGGTCATTATAATAATCAACCCCCAGGAGGGATTTGAGGATACTGTAGACCCATGCTATACAAAAACTCTGCAATAACCAGCTTCAACCTTGTCTGTTCTCTGCTTTTTTTAAAATTTTTTTTTAAAACCAAGTATTACGCTTGCCTTGCAGAACCTCTCCGTTTAAGTCCGTCTAAGGTCCACAGCCTGTGTAGATTCTCTCATCTCTGATGCATTTGAAAAGAATATTATTGACAGACGAAACTCTGCTAATTCCACATATTCAATGAGAGGTGAAAACTGTAAATCCAAGTTGTTTGTGACATTTTCTCCTGAGTGCTTTCAAGGGCCTAATTGCTTTATGACATTTAGAGGGTGCTTCAAGTACTGTATCAAAAAAAGCCGTTTAGGTCCATAGGTTGCACATACTGTGTAAGAGGTGTGTGCTCATCTGTGTGATTATCAGTACAGCTGCTCCGTTATTAAGCTAACCATTAATCCTGTGTGTCTGTTATGACTCGTTTGTGTATTCAAACCATCTCTCCTCACTTCCCTCAGGGACCCTCCACACAGCAGTTTATCTCCACCGGACAAAGAATGCATCTGAATCTTGTCCGTTATCTTGTTGTCTTCCCTTGTATCAGTTATGTGGTGTTTCCATAGTAAAAAAAGAAAAAAAAGAAGAAGATTCATTGTGTCTCTTATCCTCCAAAGTCACGCCAGTCAGTGAAAGCATGTGTCATTACCTGCTAAATGTTTCTCTGTCAAATACAAACGAGCCTCGTGCAGTGCAGCTTCCAACTAAAGGAGAAGCGGTGATGTCTGCTTAATATAACGTGTCACCTATCGTTGATGAGCCCGTTTACCTCGTCAAAGACGCAGCAATAGGCCCTGGTACTCTCCGGGCAAGCCTATACGGGGGTGGAGAGGGAGGTTCGGGGTGGGAACAGAGCCAAGAGGAGATGAAACGGACGCCATCGGGCGTTTGTTTTTCTTTTTCATCTTCTGCTGTAAATACAAGTCAAAATGGAGAGAATGAAGAAGTCTTTGTTTGTTAAACTATTTTTATTGTTCTGAAAAAAATAAAGAAGGAAAAATGATTTTTTTTTCTTTCTTTTTTTTTCTTCCCCCCATTGAGTGAGGGTGTGGGTCATTTTGAGACGACGGCTGATAAGCAGAAGTGTCCCAGACTGAATCGATAAGTTGAAGTGACCCTCAGACACTAAGCTGACGGAGAGGAAAAACACTGCTGGAGTGTGTGAGAGCAGTGGAGGCTCTGGGCTCTATATAGACTATGATAAAGGAACAATCAGCTCACAGAACTCCTAGATCAGGAGATGCTGCTTTAAAAAAAGACGCAGGCAGCAGAGGGGGATATTTTCTGCTAGCAATGAATGTTGATAGCACGTAGAAAGAAGAGGTTTAGGAGACTCGATTGCAGGGGCAGTGTTCACACAGATCTTATGAAATGTGGATGAAAGCATTAAAGCTACTGCAGAAGGTAGATCGCCAGATTGAGCACATCTGTTTCATTAATTATTCAGACTCATAAAGGTCAGCATTACAATTTTACCATGAGATTGGCTGGGAAGTGGTTATG
The DNA here is from genome assembly GCF_036924035.1 of Leuresthes tenuis. Taxonomy (NCBI): domain Eukaryota; kingdom Metazoa; phylum Chordata; class Actinopteri; order Atheriniformes; family Atherinopsidae; genus Leuresthes; species Leuresthes tenuis. Next base: position 24,338,885 of record NW_027325369.1, read on the forward strand.
TTTAAGTAAGATCAAATTTTAGTGCCCAGACACTGTTTTGTTGATACTTATTTACCATGCCTGATAATGCCTCATAGCTCTGTCCCAAATCTACACTTCATCCCAAATGTTCAATTATGGATCTCATAATGCAGCATCTATCACAGTGTTTTGGCTACTATTTCACACACCTAGAGATCATTTACTACGTCATACTGAAGAAAGCCCTAAGGAATAATACAACCTGTGTGACTTCACAATCAAACAAACTTTTATTTTAACATCGTGCTGCTACTTAAAGTTGTGTTCACCAACAGCACACACAAAGGATTTCCTCCATTACAGAGTCTGTTTGCGCATCCTTTGGCTGTTTTTCAGTGTGAGGAGATTTGATGAGTTTATTTTCACCGACTAAACGGAGCTATTAGAGTGTCCCTAACTTGGCAGATGTAGCAGAAAGAAAATGTTTGATCTGCACATTTAGGTTCATTTTTATTACGAAAAGCACAACTCAGTAGATTTATTTAATGAGAAAATAATTGATTTGTTCTGTAAACGTCAAATTTCTTGACATATTTCTAATATATCACCAAAATGCTTTGAAAATCCAGAACTGGGTTTTAGCCAGTGTTTTGTTTTCTATCTCAGAAATGTTTGCAAATCAGCACAGATTTATTAAGCTAAAGCTTACTTTAGCAAACATTTCAGAACAGTTCTAATAAAAAAAAAAAAAAACTGTTGCTTTAATCTAATGATGAAATTGAGATCCTTTTGCTCAAATGTTTCCCCCATTCACCTTTTGAGTTTCGCCTGGCAGGTGTCAGCCAAAACTGAGGAGACACACTGCCCTTCATGCGTTTTATGACACGAAACAGCAGCAAATGGCAGCACAGGGCAGACAGGTCCAGAGATTTTATTATTTGGTACCCATGAACAGATAGCATTTGTTTGAGTGTTTTAGAGTGCCAGTAGTTATCTTGCTGATCGAAAAACTAAAAGCACAAAATACCCTGAATATGTTACATGCATAGTAATGTGCCCATATCATAATAAAATGTGCTTTTGGATAATGAATTGTAACCAGATTACATTTACAATGCACACAGTACATAGTGTCATTGTGTTTGTGCTGAGGATAACATTTGGTACATCAACTCGAGTTATGCATCTCTCTACTTTATACTCAAGAGGTTACTGGTTTAAGATACTAATATAATTAGTAGTATGACCTGTACAGTGCATTGCAATGACTAATAGAAAATAACAGATGAGAGACTTATACAGCAGCGCACTCCAGTTTGTCACTGTTGCAGTCACTGGCCTCCTGGAGGGGCTGTGAGATAAAAAATGTCCTCAGCCTGAGCACTTCCTGCGTGTCGAAGACGGTTGAACCCACAGTGGAGCAGAGAGGCCTTGATGTTCACCGTAACGGCACCCATCACGAGTCACAGTGTTCACAGTTCAGCCCATTTCAGAGCTCAGATGTCCATTCACAGATGAGTGCTGCTCCAGTTCAGGGCCAAATTCTCCGAGTGTGCGCTGTCTTTGGAGAGTCCAACCATCTTCTCCACTTTATCACAGTCCAACATGCTCCATCTTCCACATTAAAACACACCATTATAAGATGGAAAAACAAAAATGGCCATTGGTTTAAAAAAATAAAACGTGATATTCATGCAGCAAACAAAGCAACAAAACATAAATGATCCCACAATGGGTGGTAGGCTTTGTCATATCAGCGTTCAGCCACATGACGATGTCGTTCGATGTGATGTGAACACGGAGAACCGTTCTCTAACACTCTCTTGTGGTCCTGTGGTTTACGCACCACTAGATGGACCAATGGCACTGAAAACTTGAAGTACTTCACTAGGGTTTAGTAGGAGCCAAAAACGTGTGGATTCTATATCACACGTGACTGTGCTTTCTGTAACTGTTCCTAAACTAAGAGCTCAATTCACAATGATTCACACGACCATACACATGAGCCCCATTTTTAGGCCTCTAAGTTTTTCAGACAGACTTTTGGAAATGATAAATTCATTATGGATCCTAAAAAAAAATGCAACTTGAAGCCTGGAAGTTGTGGTGGAAGCAAACCAACCGGAATAAATTCATCTTAGTCACAAGTCTCATTACAATGAACTGTTGTTGGAACATTAATTCTCAACAAGGACATTTGGATGAAACATGCAATAGTGGAGTGTGATTGCTACATTAAGCCCTTGTGCCAGATTCTGGAATGTAATGAAGCATGAAAAATTATACCTACAGTTTTACAGATTTCATTATATAGAATATGTCTGGGGCTTTGTATTCTGTCTGTCACTGTCACACTGTGCTGACTATTTCACTGACATATCATGTTCATAAAAAAAACCAAACAGATATAATTGAAGTTTCTAGAATATAAAAAGAGGTTGGATTCATTTCTCAAAAGAAAACAAAAAGCGATCTCAGACTGTAGTTATTGCTGGCTGCCTTGTTAGAGCAGAGATGTCTGCGAAATAGACCTGTGTGATTTTTGTTAATGAGTCTTTTCATGTATTTATGTCCGAGTTAGGACCAGCAGGTATTTTTGGATAGACAGTATGCATCCTTTTAATTGTTGTGGCAAATACCAGAGATCCAGTCAACGCATAAATAAAACAATCTGAAAATAAAAACTGATAAGCTCAGTCAAGTCTAACAACCGGTTTTCCGCCTAAGTGATGAAGAGGGGGCAGCCCTAGTCTGGATGTGCTTATACATTATGCTGCATGCCATGTGATGTGTTGGCTGGGGTTCCTCCTGTCAGCATAGTCTTTTCCTCTGTGTTTCTGTTTGAGGTGTTCACCCCAGTAAGTGCTGCACTACCAGTATGGCAGCAGGCCTCGAAGCAGGGTCCGAGTACCTCCACAGCAGCCCAAGCCAGTCCAGCTCCATTGTCTGTGCCCCCGCCCTGGCCCATGTGCACCAGTCATCCCAGCAACAGGGTCTGGCTGCGCCACTCCAGCACAGGCTGTGTCAGGACGATTGCATCAGGCCTGTCAGGCGCTTTCCCGTCAAAGACTTCCCCTGGAAGGTCAATTAAAATGAAAATACATCACAGGACTGAGATGATGAAAGCAGAAGTACTCTACAAATCACAGAGAGGGTAATCCGTGTCACTTAAACCATTTCTAAGAATTTGCCCTCCTCATATTTTTCATTTTGGTTTATTTGTTTTTCTCATGAAAGGTGAAACTATGTGGCAGAGAAATGTCAGAGCCACGGGGGGATCAACCTTTCATACAGATGGTAGGTGGGATTTACAATTTTCACCTAAATCATCAACATTTTAAGCATTCAAAAAGGCAACTTAAAAAAGTTGAATACTTATCATGATAAAAAAAAGGGACATCTGCAAGGCCCTGGTAAATCAGACACATTTAATTGGCTTTCTTGCGTGAAAACACAGTGAAAACGTTGAAAGGGATTTTACTTTGAAGAAATCAAAGTAAAATTAATATATACAATTATGTCTGTATATATTCAACTAATATGTGTTCTCTTAATAAATACACTTTTATATGTATGAGTATGTGTATCTGCACAGTTTCACCACAAGTTTAATCTGGCAGCAACTGGCATGCTAAGACTGCCCAAAGATGGAAAAAGCCTTTTTGTTGTTCTTTTTTTCTTGGAATCTTCTAGTGGAAACACATCACATTTCTTTGAAGCAAATCAATAAACGTTCAATATTATTTTGAATATTGATATAGATTACTCCTCTTTTGCATAGTCAAACATAACATCTTAATAACAACTGAACAGTAAGAAAGAAATATGTGTAAGAAGCCTACTGTGGAAATTTCCAGGTAAAATCAACTGAAATAAAGTCTGTTCACTTATATTTCCTCCACAGTATTTTCAGCAGCTTTTATACATTTAAAAGGGCAAATCTTTAGGTTGAATGTGACAGTCAGATTGGATTTATATCAAATTCAGCTTTTGTAGAAGAATTTTCATGAGATAATTGATCAAACTGACAAAGTTTACAGTCAAAATCTTAAATATTTTTACATAATTTATTAACCAAGATGTGTTATATGTTCATTCATTCATTCATTCATTTATTCTTTTTAAACTTTTTTCATTCATGTCTTTATCATTAATCATTGACAACACAAGGAAACAGGATTCTCAAATAAAGGAAAGCACACAAAAATGAATAAAAAATACAGATCAATCAATTTGATTTACTCTCATTGATCGGAGGATATGACAAATATATTTGTGTTATGGGTATCATGGCTAACAGGGTGTGGCTTGAGTTGAACATTTCAGTGGGGATCAGGATGGGGTTCATGTGTTGAAATAGAGACGACAGGAAATGATAGTGATTTCTTTTTTAGTTTTCCAAATATGCAAATTGTGACCTTTTCATTGTGGAGCTTTTCAACCATTTTAAACCCATTGTGGCCTTGAAACTGCTCAAATATCCACCAAACATGGATTTTTAACTTTTGAATTATTAAAAAAAACAAAAAACAGTGTGCTCTGACTTATTTTTAGGTGCTGGCATTTGGAAAAAAAAAATCTTGATAGTAAGATGTGCAAAACTGGTCAAAGCCTTGCAGATGCTGTACATATACAATCCCATGAGTGAAATAAAATGATTCAGCTTTTCTAGGCAGCCTTTTCAAACTCATCTAAATTCAGGAATCAAGTTATCTGACCCACATTCTGCATAAGTGACTGTAAATACATAACTGATTTACGATTCAAACGATTCTCGAGAGAATTAAAAAATTTGAGGAAGGAATTCCTGATTGAGTTGACAGAGAAAGACCCACAGAATCTACCAACAAAGTGGTTTCATATCAAATGTTTGGCTGCAACCATCCACACGACAAGCATGACACCCCATTACAGGTTTAAAAAGCCACAATAGAGTGTAATATGGTTGTAATTGCAAAAAGCCACTGATAGTGAGCCAGCCGGTGTGGTTTGTGATATGAACAGCCCCAGCTCCAAATGACTTACCACACTGCGGGTGAACTTCTCCAAGGAGGTGCGGCGGCCCTGTTCAGTGTCTGCTGGCTGCTGTTTTGGGAGGGGGAAGCAGGGTGAGTGTTTGGGTCAGGTATGGGAGTTGACGGGGGTTGGAAGTGATGTCATTAGTGAAGGGGGGGATAAAAGGGCAGGCCAAGCATTGCAGAAACGAGGGCCAAAGACAGTGCGGGAGTTGCAATTTGGGGACATGGAGTGGGATCAGTGACAGGCCAGCAGAGGGAGCAGTGTCCAAATGAGAGAGGGCAGAAAGGCCAGCATGAACAAAGGAAGCTGTGATCTACTAAAAAGCCCCATACCACACAGTTAAACAGCAAAGTGAGTGTTTAGCTGTGCAAAACTCAGAGATTATTATACACGAGGTACAGAAAATAGCATAAAACAGATTTAGTCAATAGGTTAAATATCAGCCATCAGCTGTTCTGTAACACCTGTGCACTGTTAGATTCTACAGTGTTCCCCTTTCACACAGCAGTTTCCCTGCATTTGGCATATGATGTCATGTTGTTCCCTTAACTGTCTAAATAATTCAGAAGCTTCCTGGCACCTATACTTTGGGCACAGTTGGTCTCATGATGCTTTCAGAGTTCACGTACAGTACGGATTCTGACCATCAAGTCTCACCAAGACATCAATGTGGCCCATTATTGAATTATTTTAGTTGGATCTCTACATCTTAAATCTTTAGTTGATTTGATTACTTTGTTTCCGATCACTGACAAGTGGTGGAATATCATAAAATATCTTATTATTAAAAAAATACAATAGAGCAGAAATACTGAATACAGGGTTTTACTCAAAAAGACTTGTAACCAGAAATACTGTTTACCTTTGTTTTTGAAGGCAAGAATACACGACTTATTATGAACAATGGCTCATTTCAGAATAAATTTGTCTGTTACTTCATTGGATCACAGCCAAATTGTATCACACATACTGCTGGTTAACTTAATGTGTGAGGAATAATGTGAGTTTGAGTCCTTAAAACATCACAAGATCTTCATAAAAGTCCTAAAAGCAAATAAAGAGGGTCGGATAAATGAGACAAAATATCAAACTTTTTAAAAACTTCTTTTGTCTTTTTTTTAGCAAAAAGGACCGAGGTAGAACTGTATGTTTTAAACTAAGCATAACTTTTGAAAAAAAGGAAAAAAAAACTACACTACAGCAATCCGTTTGTGAAGCATGGTGACGGCAGTATCATGGTTTGGGCCTGTTTTACCGCATCGAGGCCTAGAAGTTTTTGCTGTGATTATTGAAACAATTTCTTTTACATTTTATGGGTAATTCTATTATTTTAGGATACCTGTCCATCAACTGAATCTCAACAGAAGGTTGGTCATGCAGCAGAATAACATGATCCTGAGTGGTTAACGAAGAACACAGTAAATCAAGTAGAAATGTTGAGGAGGGACATATTAATGAGCAGTTCATGTTCAGAGTTCAATTGGTTTCCCTTTATGTTTAGGTCAAGATGAAAATCTGATATTGTAGATCATACTCATGTAGCTATCTGGAATGTCCTAAACAGCATAATCACATAGCATCATTTTTGTATTAATCTAAATGTGCAACATCTAATAACTACACTGTCGAATAGTTTTGCGCTGCCAAAATATAGTAGAATAAAACGGAATTCTGACCGCATTAAGATGCATTCCACCACTGTCTCTAATTATGTTTCAGCATTTAACGTTGATAAAGAATCAAATTTTTCCCTGCTTATGTAAAGCAGACACATACCAGGGATGATCTTTTAAATTAAAGATGAGAAATCCTACCGATATGATGAATGCAATAAGAGCCAAAATGTCATGTTAAATGTGGTGAAGAAGTTGGAGTCAGTGAGTGCAGCTCACCTTCTTCCTGGCCAACAAGAGGTCTTGGTAGATGTTGGATCGCAAAAAGCGTGCATAGCTGTCACTTTTCATTAGCTTGAATATGTGCTCCTGCAGGAGACAGAGAAACAGATGAGTGAATGTTGTGTGATACAAGGAGGAAGGCTTTTAGTGGAAAAAAATCAAGAAAGGCATAGCTATGTTAATGCAGCAAGCACATGTGTAAACGAAGGCTCTGCACAGTGAGAGTAATGTCCTGCCAGTAAGAGGCGCTGCACATCACACATCACCAGCTCACTTTGAAACCAGAGGAATCCATGGTGGACCAACTGAACAACCTGTTCACGGCATTACTCGCCTCATTAAGCCCTGGCACAAACACACTCCGTCATTCTTCCTCACTCCTCTCTTTTTTTTATCCCTCTCATTCATTCACTTGTGTAGCATGAGTGGGGTTCAGTGTTTCTGTGGGCAAGAGGATGAGAGGGGGAAATAAGTGGCTGGACTGTGTGTGCTAGCTGTGCTAGCTATCTCTCTAAAAGCACACATTTTAGAGAGCACTGTTAAGTGTACAAGGAGGGGAGATTTGGCCCATTTTCGGGCCAATTGCCAATGGTTGTACAGTTGAAACTGCATGGCTCTGGTGTTTGTTCAGACTCGTGTAAGTGTGTGCATGCATCAACATAAAAAGCCATGTGAATCCATCTATGGAGGAGAAACACAGTCCACCTGAGCATCCTCATAGCTGTATCGTCCGGGGTCTTTGAGGTTCTGGCTGGTTCGCTCGTAGCTGTGAGAGTCCAGGTTGATGGAGCTCGGCGCTCCCTCAGCCAGAAATTCCTGCCAGATCTCCTGAGCCCTGGAGGACACTTCCTGGAGTGGCCTTCGCTTCAGATCCTGCACCGCCAACCAGAACCTACAACAGTATCATATCTATTTAATGACAGCCTCCTCAGGACTTTATTCACTCTTTTATACAGTATTCTGATAAAGCCATCGTTCCAACCCCTTAAGACAGTGTTTTTTTTTTATTCTTGTTGTAAACTTAATGTCTTCCAACTTAAAACCGTAAATTAGAGGAAAAAAATGACAGCTTCATAATAAAAAGGGAGTGAGACCTGTGTTTTCGGAATCTACGCTAAAGTTCTGAACTATCACGCCACCAAATGTGATGCAATGATGACTGAATAAAAGATGCAGCCTAGACTAAAGAGACATCCAGGGTCAAAAGGGAGAATATAATCAATGAACAGATACATTATGTAAACCTACATGTTTTACTCAATTCTTGGGTGGTGCTGGGAGATTCATTTTAGTTGCAGCAGCTCAACAAATGCTGTATGAAAGGTAAGTAATTAAATGAGCCCACAATCAGTACTTCACTATATGATTGGGTTTGGAAAAATTTGGTGGCCAACACAGTGTTTGCTATTTTAGCTCTTTGGCACAAGTGATGTAAAGTTTAGACTCCCCCTTTTTAAAAAAAAAAAAAAAATTTTAAATAGCTGAGAGAGCTCAAAACAGCTCATATATGAGACATTTATCAGTATTTTTTATCAAAGGAGCAGTTCTCCTGAATCATACCGGTGTACAGTCTTTTAGTCAGCAAATATTCAGTTTTAAAGCAGCAAAGAAATAAATGCCCCAAAGTCTCCTTACAGGTTTTCTCTTGAGAAAGAGACCTCATGTCTCAATGGGATTACCTGTATAAATAAAGGTTAATAATGATTATAGCATTAACCTTCCTCCTCCACCATGCTGCTGTTCTGATCTTTCATCAATCATTAACTGTACTCAAGTATAACCGATACGAATGAAAGAGCTGGACATTCGTGAAATAAAGCGGGACCTGTGCAACCCATTTCTACTCTTAAACAGACACTTGGAATAAAATAAATCTGAGTTTGAATTTTATTCAGTCTAAAAAATCTTACAACTAAGAAAAGTGGAACACTGCCTGGACTGTAGCTTTTGAATAATGTTGGGGTGTCTTCTCCCACCTGATCTGATGTATTTTACTAGATTCCAACTGCCTTTCCAGATAAACAAATCCAGGAAGAAGAAAAATCCTCAGACTTGATAGTCTGTAGGCCAGTGAATGATGAATGTCTTACATTTCTGTTTATGTAGAAAGTTCTTGAAACTTGTTAACTAAGTCTTAAACTATTTTTTTTTTGTTTATTAAACTTTCTTGTGGTCAAACTAGCTCAACAAATGGTGTAAACTTGATTACGAAGTATTCACCCAATATTGAGTAATATGGGATTTTGGAATAAACCAACTTTCCTGCAGCAACAAAATAAGTTTTATATAAGACATGCAAACTTTGATGTGTAAAATCTGAGGCACAACCCTTCAACTTTAAAGGCAAAGTCATGCTAAATCCAACAGAATGTCAGTGATCTGAGCGACTGTCTCACCGCAGGTTCTCTGAGCTGAACTCTGACTCCAGGAACTTCAGGAACTGGTCTCGCCCTGCTGGGTCCTTCAGTGCCTCCTCCAGGGAGAAGCCCCATTTCTTCACCCGCTGCTGGCTGGGGTCTCGACTGCTGAAAGCAAAACAAATCAAAGACAGAGGAAATGAAATAGAGAGAACATTTTTTTTCAGCCCACAATCAACCTTTTGGAAGGCTACAGTTGGTGGTCATTTGAGATGAGATACACACAGACAGGCCACACTAATTCATCACAGCAGTGGTTCAGCAGCACAGAGACCTCTGCGCTGCATCTGACCTCAGCATTGTTGGCCCACAGTGAACTCACAGGCCCCATCCCAACATGGCCCCTCAAGCTCACCTTGCCTCCAAGTCCCAGAAGGTAGTGTCGTCACTGATCCAGGGGTTGGAGGGCTCTACGGCCGACCCGAAGGGGTCATACTCCATGAACTGCTCTGTGTAGCTCATCAGACTGTCAGCCACTTTGGAAACCTTCATACAGTGTCTGTCCAGCTGGATGTTCAAGAAGGTAATCTGGGGGAGGGAGACAAATGTGGAGGCTAAATGGGGTGACATCTCATCAGTCTACGTCTCTGATTGTCTTTATGATGGATGAGCGAGGCGGGCAGGTGGTAATGACCTATGGTAAATGTGGTCTCACTGTGATTTACCTCCTTCTGAACATCCTCTTTGGTGGGCTTTCTGGGCGGCTGGGAGCTGATGTGGATGGGACTCGGCTGGCTCTGGCCATCATCTGGTACTCCATAGACTGACTGGAGAGGGATAAAGGGACAGGCAGGTTGGCCATAGATTTGTTTTGATGGCGTTGGTGTTTTGCTCCAGTTTGGTGTTGGATAATTGTTGTGAGACCAAGTCTCAGGATTGTGTCAGGGAATTGGGGGTTTAAAGACTTGAAGGTGACTTCCTTTTTTACAATTACACCTCACATGGCAGGCTTCAAAAGGCGATTAATAGACGTTTTGAACCTGTGTTTCTTTGTCATTTTTGTACATTCTTGTAATTAATGCAGTGCATTTCATTTTAAATGGCCTGTACTTATGTAGCACCTTTTAAATGAAGCAAGATTTTACAAAATATTTTACAACGTGTTTTCTCATTCACACCAACACACCAGAGGACGCATGGATGCCATGAAAGGTGTATTTGGCAACTTGGATTTCAGTGTCTTTCCCAGGAAACTTAGGCATGTGGTGGTACTGTAGATCAAACTGTTAATCCCAGAAAATGTGGGCAAACAGCTCTACCTGAACAATTGTCACCCCTCAGTAAATACATACATAAATTAAAGAACATTGGATTATTATGATTCAGCAACTTTCACTTGAAAATAATAAAAGAGTAAAGTAATATAAAGTTTAAAAATATAGTAACACACACACAATCTAAAGATGTTTTTTATAAATAGCCTATAAATGGTCATTTATAAAGTTTTTTGTTCCCTTTTAGTAAAATATTACTTAATGATCACAAGAAAAAATATATATTTTTCTTCACATACAGAAACTGTAAATAAAGATAAACAAATAAGATAATTGAGCATATGTAAATAAAAACTTTTGACACTTCCACCGCTGCTCGCCTTCCATCAGCAACAACAAAGAGGTTTTTTTATGTAACTAAAGTTCTAATCTTATTGCCTTTATATTGATTATATGCACATATTAACTGTGTGGAATTAATTAAAAAAGTTATTTTAAAGATAGAAGCAAGGATTCTAATCTGTCTCTGGTCTAAAATAATTATCTACACAAACTGTAACTGAGCAGTTAAATCAATAAAAACTTCAGGGGAGTCTATCGGCGCAGCTACTTCTGGGACAGCTGTGGGATGGCAAGCTTAGCAAAAGTCAACATTGATCTGATATTTAAGAAACTTCAAGTGCACAGCAGTGTCGTGTGCCCTGGTCTCACCTTTTTCACCCTGTGTGGGTTCTTCTCTCTTCGGCACTTGCGGATGTCCATCTCTGTGGTGTTGACGCAACCCGGCTGTTGGTGGCAGCAGGAGACACAATGTGTTTCTGGGTCAGATAACACTTTTTTTTTTCCCAGCATGCATTGTCCGTGCCTGTTCTGCACATGCAATATGATGCTTTTTCTTTATTAAGCGCTGCCATGCTCACAAAGGCCTTGCATGACTCTGCTATCAACAAGAAAACCTTCAGTGGAACAGTGTGTGGAGTTGAATATGATGTTTTCAGGCTTTAAATGTAAATCTAGTTTACACCTGCTGTATTTTTTCAACAAATGTACTCTTTCGCTTCATGAAACTCACCACGGGCCGATGAACATCCCAGAACGCCCTCTCCTGGCTGTCAAGGATCTTCCTCTCTGCCTTGTCCTTCTTCCTGTCAATCCTGTGAGCAGAGAAAACAGAACACACATATATAGAGCTCATACGGCTAAAATATCAAGTCAAACAGCATAAACAAATCACAATCCCATCTCAGACTTAAGGTACACATTTTCCCAAACTCAGACCGCAGAGCAAAAAGCTGAGGAATATGGGTCTTGACCTATCTGTTCTCTTCACTAACCGATGCCTGGTGTTGCCTCTGGTGAAGCCAAGCTCTTACATAACTGACATTTACTAATAGGTCCGTGCTCTCCTGATAAAAGAAATCTCATTGCCTCCAACATGACCCTTACTTGTATAAAGCAGCGGGCAGGAAATGGTGACATGATTTAGAGTTTTTTTTCATTGATAAGGTGGAATAACAGTATTCTAACTGAATGCCAAAGATTCATGCTGTGCTTACACATACCAGCCACCAGATTGCAGTCTCACAAAGAAATTTGCAAGTGTTCATGTGCTAAATTCTACTGGGAAATATGCTCTGCATTTGTGACAAGTAACCCCTGAGTCAAATTGGGGCAGATAAACAGCATGATCAGTGAGAGAAGAATTAGCCCAAATATGCAACTGACGTCGCACCTTTGGTGAATAGCACTCTCATCAGGCACAGAGCCAAAGGTAAGAATTTTCTAGGACTACAAGAGACAACCTGATTTCATCAACAGCTCTCACACCTCACACATTAGCACAACACTGATATCAAGAAGCAAAGTGTGAATCAGATATGCACTCACTTGACTTGAGCTTCAGCTTGCATGAAGATAAATTCCCACTTCCTGGCAAAAGCCCTCTGCAGCCGGGCAAGGTTCTCCTGGGGGAACCAATCAGGCGTGACGTTAGAGGAGAATTAAAAGGGTTATAAGAGTTTTGTAACTCTGCAAGGCCATCAGATTAATATCCTTTCACTTTGATACTGCGCCATAAGAACTGCCATCACCTCAATTTGTGCTGGAAGAACAGCAGTCGTGCTTTCTTTTTCTAAAATATTTTCATTGTTGAATAGTTCTCTCTTGTAATTTTAAAGAAACAGCATTCAAAAATATACTTATTGGCAAACTTTTCTGAGAATTAGATGGAATTGACACCACACTCATGTCTGCTCAGTAAATGTGAGACTCTCAGTAAAGCGATGTCTGAACTCTGTAAGATTTGCCTTTAGTAAACAATCAATAAAGATTTATGAGAAAGCATTAGGGTCACATTAGGGAAAAAAGTACTTAAAGGAGGAAGTTTTTCTTTTTTGCAATTTCTTTAATTATATATAATTGTATATAAGTCAGTAATAGAGTTTAAAGTCTGCTTTGAGCGAAAAGAGGAAATTATCAGAATTAATTGGATATTGCAGGATTAAAGTTGAACTTTTAAAATATTAGCATGTGTTATTTGAGATTCCTGGTTTGAATCTTGGGTGGGGCAGCAGGTGTTTTCTGGTTATCCTGGCTTCCTCCCACAGTCTAAAATGTGCCTGTTGTTAATTGTTAATTGGCCATTCTAAATTGCATGGTTGTTGATCTCTGTGTTGGCCCTACAACTGACTGTTAACTGCAACGTGTCACCAAATGGGACATATCACCAGTACAGATTGCAACGACTGGGACCGGGCCAGCTGGCTCTGTTCCTACAGCATAAAGAAAAGCCTCTTTGGACCAAAAAAGTGAAATGTGACAGATTGTAATTGGGTTTGTTCATAGGATGTCCTCATTAGTTTGTCTCAGGTGTCTCAGGTTTGTGTTGTATAAACCTGTGGATTTAAGACTTTAGTTAGAGTATAGGCTGTATCTCAGAAGAGGAAATGCTCAGTTATGCTTTCGGCATTAAAGAAACTCAAATAAAACCCACAGAACACACAAACACCAGAAATACATATTAGCAAAGTAAAAAAAGAGAAGACATTGTATGTGACCTCATTACAAAGAGAAAAACTCCAACCGGTAGGCATGTTAGCAAAGAGCAACAATTCCTGGAGGTATAATCTGACCTGAATCCGAGAGAAAGGAAGTCTACTGGACAATAGTTGAGTCATTTAGAATATTAAAGTACCATATATTGCTGTTGTGTAGTAACAGCGAAGGATCAGCACTGCAGCAATGTGCCTCCTGAGGCTGTATTGATCTGCTAATGCCATGCAAACCTGAGGATATTTTTGTTTACATTTTAGGGCCCGGAAACGACTGCAATCAAATGGTGCGCCTGAAAAGAAATTTGATCATTTGATAATGCCTTTCAGTCATAACTGGAGCTATTTGGTTGGTTCCAAAGACTGGAAACATCATATGTATCAATGTACAAGGATAGGACTGAGCTTATTGGTTACTGCTAAATCAAAATAACAATTTACTTACAGCCTCATAGTCAGCGAGCTCAAGCCTGGCTTTATTCTGCATGGTGCGCTTGCACAGGTAAATGGCTGGAGGGGGGAGAAGGAAACAGAGACATGAAGAGGGCAGCTTGGTCCATCAGAAAGGTTGAACATTTTCAATCGGTAGCTTTGTTTGTTTTTTTTTTGTTTTTTTTCAAATGTCTAATTTGCATAATGATAAATTAATGAATGTCTTACTGGAGCAGGTAGGCTATGTTTTTTATAACAACAAGGTGTGAATACTATAAACGCCATGCAGGGACCCAGAGATGTGGTCAAATCAGTCTCTGTCCTTTTATTTGCTAATATTATCCCACAGGATTCACTCTGGTGGAAGTTCCTCAGGGGCAGATATATTACAGGGAATGGTCCTGTGGATCAATACTCAGTGAGTGTCAACAGCAGATCTACAGTGAGAGCTTTCAGTTCTGGAGAAAGAGACACAGCTTAAAGCATTAGGGAGGTCTTAGCTAGTATGGAGAAAGAGGCTAAAATCGACAGACCGTGTGTAACTTACCATAGTCGGTGTTCTCAGGTTCCCAACAGTTTGAAGGCCAAAAGTATGGAGACTAGTGAAAAGAGAAATGGAACACAGGCAAACTTGGTTTATTTCCTCATAAAATTGATATTGCATTCTTAAATTTTGTGCTCTCATGATCTAAATAAACAATAAAATCCTCCCATCTCATTCATCCTACAACACACATTTTCTCTGCACTTATCTTGCATGATGAGCCAAGAAGGTTTGCTCGACTGTGATCTGTGACATGCATGTGATTATATAAATATCTGGGGAGGAATGGCAGCTATATTCTCTCTATCCATATTTTATTGTCTGTTGCAACTGATATTACAGATTCACAGTTCATTTCCAAGTCCATTATTAATATATAACTCCCATTTGTCATGCATTCTTAATAACGGTGCAAAATTAGAACTTGTCAACCACATATTTCATTTGCGTTTTTTGTCAAAAAGGTAATTAGCTTGAGGAAAAAACTGATACTGATGAATGAGATAGTTTCAACATAATGAAGATAAGATGTCAACTTTCTTCATTCTGGGCACTGTCATCTCAGCTCAGAGTACATTAGGTTTGTCAATACACAATTTGCATTAAATCTGGGACTTCTACCAGCATAGTATTTATTTGAGAGCAGCACTGTTTCTAACAGCATTGCCATGCAGACTGGACAGTTCATTTCAGATGCAGTGTGGACTCTTTTCAGAGGTTCTGATGATGTGAGCCTGTTGCATCAACACCAGAAGAAAAATATTTAGCCAATGCTGAATGAGCAAGTGTGCACAGGCACAATTATAGCTTTTAATCTTGAGCAATAAGGTGAAGATAAACGCATTCGGGGGGAGATTGAAGAGGCGGAGCAGGGACAGGGAAAAGTGCAGACCCAGCACGCAGCCGGCTCAGAGCCTCCCATCAGGGGGCTCGTCTACTCTAACTGGCTTGCAGGATTAAGATGGCAATGTCCCATGATCATGAGTCGTTATAGAGCCATAGCCATTGGAGGGACCTGTCAAATTAATGGTTGATAAGATGGAGCAAATGAAAAAACACCTTTCTGACAAGCTGCACGGCTGACCCGTAGGCCCTGTTCTGTGGCCATCCTCTCGCTCTGATGCAGCTTCCAACAGGGATATATAGTATCGACCTTGGTGGGATGAGTAATAGGCTTAGGAAGGATTGTTCTCATTAGCATCACACAGTAAACACATCCCTGTGATAAACAACCATCATCTCATTATTCTACACTCAAAGACTAACACACATTAAGGACAATCCCTCAGTGGACCTTTCTGTACCTGAAAGCGATAAAGGGTTCCATCATCCTTTAGTGTCAGAACGTGGTCAGAGATGGGGAAGATGTAGCCATGGGCTGCGATCAGACTCCCGAGGTGGATGGCTTCAGCTGATGACGTGAGAGCACGCAGACATATGAAATTGCCTTCCTTCTCTATTGTGAGCTCTGTGGTGTTGACATTTATTGACAGATTTCTCAGCAGACTTACCGGGATCCTCGATGGAGAGGTTTTTCATCAGCCACTGAACAATGTCCGCCCCTATTATTCAGAGATGGACATTGGTTAGAAGTGCAAATCTGCAACTGTTTCAACAAAAGCTGCAATGTACAAACACAAATAAGCCTTGGAGAGGTCTTTGTGATTCGCCTGTGCTTAAAGCTGCCAGTCAAAGCTGAGTAGGTGTCTAAATATAACATAATGCTGTCCTCTGCTCCTGGATAGCAGAATATGTGGCCTCGTCTTTGTGCTTAGCAGAGGCTGCTGGGAGAGATCGTGAGGCCGTCAGGATGCCATGTGAAGGAGTGACTCAGACACAATCTTACGTTGAGAGGGAGCAACCCCCTCGTCCAATGCTGGTGACTCATTTCATACACAAGCACAAACATAAAGGAGTACAGCGTGTACACAAAGAGGCACAGACACATAAAGGAGAAGGAGGAAAGTAGGTGGCAAGGGCAGTGTCGCACCACAGGCTGTTTCCTCGATAGCCAAGGTCTTATCGGTAAAGACATCATCTGCCTCCATCTATAGTAGCAGCAGTTTAGATAAGAACGAAAGGTCACACTTGCTTTATTGAATCATATTTGTATCTTTTTGCAGAGTCACTTGCTGGCAAATACAATGAAATACACACAAAATTAACAACACATAAGCCCTTATAAAGGAACTGCAGAATGTGTAAATGTACAATCACACACAGCCACATACAGTAAAGCACACACACATATACTATGATGATGTTTACACAAACACAAACCTGATACCACACTTGGGATCTTGGAGAGGAAGCTTTTGACGGTCCGGATAGCGACACCTCCTGCTTTCTCATCTTGTATTCGTGTAACAATGTCTTCAATCTGTGGGTTGGAGACAGAAGTTGTTTGGTCACATTTCATATTTTGTCCATCAGATATTAAAAATCAAACATCTCCCAGTCAATAAATGTTTTCTGGTCTAACCATCGACTTGAACATTTTGATGATATGACACAGTAGCAGCCTTATCCAGCAGGAAGGGCTAAAGAAAATGATAGAGTCTAAAGTGTTCGCCTGGCCTCCAAACTCACAAGATACCAATCTGATGGGATCTGATAGCATCTGTGGAAAGCTAGCCCAATCCACAAAGACCCCACAGGGCCCAGAGGATCTACTGCTAATATCCCGGCACCAGAAACACGAGTACAACCAGTGGATGGTCAAATTTCAAAATCTCTAAAGTACCATTATTAAAATAAATAAATTAATACCATTTGTGTTTGGGATGTCATGTTACGAAAGAAATTGGCAATTTAAAAAAAAACAAAACTGAAAAACAAAAGACATTGGTAATGTCTGTAGTATTTAGCCTAAAATAAAAGAATGACAGCGACAAAACATAACTTCAAGAAATAGTTGGACCAATATTCTAAAAGTACAATGGTTTTTAAGAGATGTATGTGGCCACTCTGGTGTAGCATTACAAGCTATAAGCTGTGAACTGTGAGAACTTCTGTTTCTGTTTTTTTTTCTTTCTTAACCTACAAGTACCACATGCTGAAACTACTACTATGCTAAGTGTAATATTTTGCAAAAACATGTTGTCAAGCCTCTTACTACACATTCTAAGGATGATAACAGGCATAGCCAAACTATTAAAACTACAACACACAGAATATCAGTGGCTGATAAATCTGCTGCTATTAGATTGAGAGGTAGAAATAGCAATGCTATCTGCACTGAAGATAAATACTCCTCACACTGGCTGTAAATTGGTTGGTGGTCCCTCCTCTTCTGCTTTATAACCAAGTCAACTACTGAATGTCGCCATAGTTTTTAGTATGAACACATTTATGCTCTCACAGTAGCAAGTGTACAGAAGTATGTGATTTGAGACACAACTAGTACAACATAGTATGATCTTATGAAGCTGGTAAACACATAGAAGTTAGAGAGGAACATCTGAGTGTGTTTTATCAGAGTACTTTTAAGCTGATGAAAGCAGTAATAGTGAATTAAAACAGTTCAGGCTGTATGTGCCTTATTTAGTTTCTATAACATTTGAAATATTACTCAGAAAAGTCCATAAAAAACAATGGATACTATCACTTGCAAACACCAAAGCAGCAAGCCTGAAATTATTCTCAAAGCAGCTTTACAGGTTTCTTGTCAATTAACCAGACTACATACAGAAAGCTGACCTGTCTTATCCAATTCCACACTGGTGAAGAGGCTTAAAGCTGAACGGCCTAATCGAAACATTTCTGTATTTGATAGTGATATAAACTGACACTCTATGGGACCTTCAACTATAATAGCTTTGACCACAAAGATTGATGGGTGTTGAGTGGAAAATATAACAGAACATAATGATTACGTAAAAAAACAACAACATATTTGTAAGGTAGTATGGCAGCATTTGTGATGATTTATTCAATTATAGCCAGAGGTTAGAGGCTTGGACAATTGAAAAAAAAAACAAATCTGTCACCATTCCCAGAGGCAAAGATAAACATCACACCTCCGGCGCAGACAGAGCCCCAAACATATCACACTTTAGCTGCCTAAAATTAGGTGTGGCCCAACACAGCTCCCCAGCAGTCAAATGGATTTTTTCCCGTGCTATTGCCCACCAGTCACGACATATTCTAGATATCACAGACTTGTGGGTTTTTATCTAAAGGTGTTGTAGAACAAACTATTTTAATGTTGAAAAAGAGAAGGAATAAAATATATTAACCTGGGCCACAGTACGAAGTACCACAAATACACATTTACAGAAATGACCTATTCTAATTTAGATTGGAAAATGAATATCTTATTTAAAAAAATATTTTAACTGTAGCAGTCTGCATCTAATCTAAGCATTCTGTTCATGGATGTATCATCCCTCATGTATCATATGTCATGTGCCTAGAGATGTATTAAATCATCTTAAGGAAAGATACAAACACCTGAAAGACTCATTATTTATTCTATTTCTAAGTCTGTCTCATTTGTTTGGTTGAATCCTTATTCATGTATGAGCAAGATGAGATGCTGTATTGAGGAGTCAGTGATTTGATCCCTCAGTACAATCAATAAAAAAGATGCTGGTTATTCACATATTTTTTGTATTATTCTTACCAGCAGCCAACAAAATGCAGTACTGTATTTGCTAAGGACATCTCACTGGTTATTGAATTGTGTATGCGCACACTCTGATGCTACACTATGGCAAAGCTGATATTCTCTGTTTTCTCTTATTCATAGTATAGTGTTCCCTCATTATCCCACCGCTCTTACAACTGATGTCAAGTCACAGTCTCAGGCTCACAGCATCCCTCTGTTCTCTATATTGCTTGCTTCTGGACACTCTTCACATTACTTCCTCCACTGTTCATTCATCGTTTAACAGAGCACATGAGTGAACACTTTCCACTGAGGCAGACAGATGGGCTCAAAAAAATGCTAAATAAAGCTGTTTGCTGGAGACACCACACCTGTTTATGTGTATGACTTTTCCTCTTTCAGCCATCTGGATGGATTGAAAGTTGGTTTAATCACCACTTCGGGCCAGACTGATACATCTGATGTTTGAAATAATGCAGCAAAGTTAAGATCTTTAAGACCAAGTGAAGATTAAACCAAAAAGACTTCTCTTACTCTGTAGGATCAATTTTTGTGGTTTTGAGTAAAATGTTGCAACAGCCATTGGAGGGATTGCCATAAAATTTCCTCATAGGATGAACTGTAACGAGCTCAGTGATCCATAATGCTTCCAATTGGCGTCATCATGAGGTCAAACACAGTTTACACACAATTTAGTAATCTCACTTGGTGTATCTTAGCAAATATTTGGTTGCTAACACCACTGTACAAGCCACACATGCTGAACATGGACATGTTATTGTTGTTACTATCACCAAGAGGGCTCTTAATCTCACATTTGTTTACTCTGATATCTCTCTGTAATTGATGAATGACCCTATTTGACAGTCATTATGGCCATCCAATCTACCAATCTATGCTAACATTTTCAAGCCATTTCATGTTTTATTCTTCAATATTAGAGCATTGCTTTGATTTGTAAGAGAGGAGAGGGGAGTAAAGAGCGAGATATACACGCAGAGGTGCAGCATGCTACAGTTCATTTACTCATCCACCATTACACAATCAAAGGTAATCGTCCTCCCTGGAAGTTTTTCAAGGATGATTCATAAACCTGCCCCATAAATCTACAGCAAAACACGTTTTTCAAACACATGATTCAGAGCGGAGAAAAGGGAGTGAGCAACACTGTTGTGTGGCAAGATAATTACCATTCTCTCACAATAAGCTTGAGAGAGTGTCTCGGAATGAATTATTGAACATCCACAATGGAGAATTACTGCTTCAACTCTGTTGGTAAATCTGTCACAGAGGGGAAAGAGGAGAGACAGCAAGAGATGCATCTGCACATCATAATCACTGATGGAGATCACCATCTGTCCTTTGAAAACAAACCTTTCATACAAAACAACAACAACAAAAAAAGGAACGTTTTGAAACTGGTACAATTCGATCCATGTCTGAAAATCTCAAATCCCCCTCAGAGATAACATGATGAAGAGGATTACGTCTTTTTGTTCTCATGTTATAATGAGCCTTGGACTGAGTATTGCTGTATAGAAAGAAAAACTCATTATCTCCCTTTAGGGTGACAACAGACCAGAAGCACTTGGCACAGCTACAGAAAGTGCATGTTGTATCTCTTGAATGTACAAGTTAATGGTGTTGTAGCTTGGTGTGGAGAGTTTCTGAGAGCTGAACATTGCTGCTTGCAAGTGATAAAAGCACTTTGCTCTTCGGCACCACATGCTATAAATGATTATCAGGAAAACTCTATCTTGTGTATATTGCCACTGTATTATATGTTTACTTTTGCAGTGCATACTATTCACAGGGGTAAATTTGTACCAGTTCACGGTCATGTTGTTGTTCAATGCATGCCGTGCATCTGTCCACCTTATCTTAGTGAAGCAACAGCAATCTGCATACAACCTGTAGGAAGAATGTGAGGGTGCAGCAACCAACAGCAAGCAAAGACATCCATCACATAAGAGACTCTCCGTTATTATTAGAACAAGCTTGTACCCTCATAAAATCTAAAACAAGGTGTCACTACTTTCTGTTGCCTGATTTTGTAATTGTGATTTAATTAAGGGGGAGTCAGAATGGGAGCATTACTGGCATAAAAAACCATCAAGCAAATGAGACATGTTGAGCTCTGGTAGGCAGGCTGTAAGCGTGGAAACATTTGCTTCTTCTCCTAATTGAAAATCTGTGCCCATTTTTCCAAAAATGGCCAGAGATGAAGCTATTAAAAACTGGCCCCGTCTTCAGAAATGAGACTGCTGCGGTTAGAAGATGGATCAGGCAGTAATAGTGCTATCAATGATTCAGCAGTCATCAGCAGACTCAGGGACATACTGGTTGTCACTGCTGAAAGACATTTGCTGTGAGGAAAACGACAGATGTCCAGACGATGGGCAAAAAGAAAAATGTCTGGCCTGGAGAAGATTATGACACGTCGGTGAGAGCCGGATGAAGATGAATAGTGATTAGGATCTGAAAAGTTTCCATGTTTGACAAGTTATTCAACCAACCCATAAAGCATCCCTTATGTGTGTTATAGTCAGAAGTCATATTTTAGTTTAAATATTAGAACCAAAATAATTTATTTACAAATTCTATTACAATATCAGTCTTACCCCATACCCAAAGAATAGGACAACGCAGAAACACCACATTTTAAATGCATTTATGCACAAAACTATCATAACGCATTCGATAACACAACGTGTGTTCCTAATTTGACTATAGAAACTCCCCTCAAACTCCTTTTCATGTTTGTTTGACCATAGTCTGTAGGGAACATAATAGCCTTTAAAATCAAGAGACAATTACCAAATTCCACAGAGATATTTTAAATCAGTGTGGTTCTAATGAAGGATATATTAAAAAGACTTTAGTGACCAAATGGGAAATTTGCCTTTGACATGCCGTGCCTGTAGATAAAAAAAAAAAAAGACAACCAAGTCACATCCATACATACATGCCTAAATTACACACCCTTTTGCAATATAAACAAGTGATCAGTGACCAACAACAGATGCACATTCTGGGTGCAGGTAGTGAGAAAAAAGTAGTACCACATGTGATATGATGTGTTTGAATAGTATGTGGGGCTGCAAGATGTATAATGCAGACTTGAAATCAACAAATGGAATAGGTTTGGGAATTCTTCAGATATTTAGTAACCCTGTGCACTATAGTATTGATCGTATCATCACTGCCTCTGTGGTGTCTGAAGTTTTGCATAGAAAATATTTACTGTCTGACTGCAGAACAAATATTGTATATGTATTCATACAGGAACGAGCCTCTTGTCTGTTGTTTCTTTTTAAAGACATGCAGGTGTTGGGGGTGGGTCAGTGTATTGCAGCTCTTTCTCACCCACTCACATCGAGTCAAGACTACATCTGTCTCCACATAGAAAATATGCTTTATAACATCATGCCTTAAAACAATAGCCATATTTTGCAATAACACAGAAGCAACAAGGGTTGCCAAAAGGAGCCACCATCTGTTCTAGCAGCACCTCTGAGGTGTTGTGCTGATGGTGAGATTTGCTGAACAGTGCTTCACTTCCCTGACTGTGTTAATATGTTTACGACTTATAATACTTCTGGAATTAATGTTTTAAAGCAGCCTTTGCCAATGCTTCACAGCATGCCAGTTGTTTAGGCTTTGCATTCTAATTTGCCTTGAGCCATTTGCTGCGTAGATTAGTCCAGACCCTTATGATCTTGTTGGATTTGCCCTAGTTGAACTGCTTCATATGGTACACTTTAAATTCATTTCTTGCCTTCAAGCACCTCTAAATAGCATATTTTTTCACATATTGTTTGAATTGCTGGCTGCTGCAGGGTGTGAAACTGTTCCCTCACAATGGATTTCATTAGCAGCACTAATCGACTGCTGGATCATAAGCAGTAAAAGCCTGCAGCCCACATCTTGATTTATTGTTTATTTTTCGTCAACTGATTAATTTTTTGTTGTATTCATCTATTTGCAGATATGTTTTAGAGAGGTATTTCATGCTGTCCTAGTCAGAAATAAGTACCTTTCAAACATGCACTGCTTTCCTTTTTTTTTTCTCGTGCAGCTGAACGTGTCAGTATAATGTCTGGATGAGCACCCTGGTGCTTCTCTGGCACTTATTGTAATGTCAATCTTAGTATGTTGAACCTAGCAACATCTACATATCTCTAAACACAGTGCAAGTCTGAACTAAAAGCAGCAAAAAACAGATACACTCAGGAGCAGTGAGTCTTAATTTGGCATTTTTTTCTGCTTTTCAGAAAAAAAAAGATCTATCTTGTCATTAAATGCTAATTCTGTCCAAACTTCTCTGCACTGTGCTTTTGCTTACAAAAGTTAGGTGTAGCACATAAGCAGTTTTTCAAACTATAACTCACTCTAGACAGTGGATACAGTAGATTTTTAGTTGACCAGTCAAAGCTTCTTTTTTTTTACACCACCAATCACACACACACACTCATTCAGCACTTCTTAGTCTACATTATTATAGGCTACGTAGTGCTTTTTTTGCTGTCACACATTCACACACCGATGGATGGGAGTTTAGAATTACCGGTGAGGTTATTTTGGACTGTAGAAGAATGCTGGAATACTCAGAGAGAGCTCATGCATTCACAGAGAGAACGTGCAAACTCTGGATTTACTCCAAATGCTGTGCTTACAATTTCGAGGTAGTTGGACCAGGACTTTATTCTTTACAGATTTTAATTTCATACTGCCAAAAAGCACGTACTGAAATTTTTGTCATTATTCTGTATCTTTTTAAATTGTACTTGAACCAAATTTGTTGTGTTTCACCTTACTATTTCAAAATGTAAACTCTTCAAAATAATGTTCATTCTGTATATTTGTTTTTGCAGAAATGCTGGCCTGGTCCACAACTTGTTGTGTGACAAATTGAGAGTAACTTCTCCAAAGTGCACAGCTTGTCAAACGATACCAGTCTGAGTGCCATTTTGACCTCTGCACCATACTGGCTGCATAATTAAGTGAGTTCCAGCTGGTGTGTGATGCCCTGGGGACTGGTGTGAGAATAAAGCCTGCTGGAGAAAGAAGACCCCCCCCCCCTTCTCTTTTCATTTCTCCTCCCTACAACCAAAATCAACCAGTTCTCTTAGCATGCCAAGTCGTGATGAGGGAGCTGTGAGAGCTTCTCTGCGGGAGGAGTCACGGAGCAACACAGACTGGAAAAGACCTGCCAAATAAGTGTGAAGGTTGGAAACTTGGACTGCTTGGAGATGTGAGAATGAATCACATTTGCATAGACTCCTCACACGCTGACACATTATCGTGCGCAGTCATGTGTGCAAAATGTGCATATGAACAAAAACATAAACAGTTTTTGTGTATGTGTAAATGTGTTAATTGCCATCTCCATAGTAATGCCCTGCAGGGGAAGTCTTTAGTCTTTTATGCAATAAACAACTGTTTTCCCATCAGGTCCTGCAGCTTTAAGAAAAACTACCCTTTATACTCGAATAAAGCCATTTTCCTTCCTTCCAATACCTTTCATAATTAATCCCAGTGTTCACAAATGGTGTTGGATGGTAAATGTATTAAAGTTTATTGTTAAAGGTGAAAAATTAAATATCTGGACCAGGGCACATCATGTTTTGTTGAATGGCCTTTTCAGATTTTTCTTGAGAGCTTTAGGGAGAATGTCACTGGGCATATGAACAATTAATTGTATTGATGAAGAACCAGCATCTGCATTTAAGTCAAATCCTCTTCATCCATTCAGGTGTTGACATGAGAATCAATTTGTGATTTAATTAAATACCATACCAGGCCCTGGCAGTCTCATTAGCTCAACGGGGAACAAAAATAATAGAGACCCAACAGAGGCCATGAGGTACAGGACTACATGAAGAGTCCAAACTTTTTCACAGCCTGATTGCTCACCCAGCTGGGTGCTTCTTAGGGAGACCCAGAAGTCTCCAACTGGGATTCTGGTCAGAGCCACAGGTTTGACAGAGTGTTGATGAGAACAATTATTACTTGTTTGGGCCAGTTGAGCATCCCTGGGCAAACATTTGAATGATGTGTCAGTTTAGATTTTCAATTGCCATGGCAACACAAATGACACAAAGGGCTGAGCAATTAAGTTTGTCAGGTTTGGCTCCAGCATTGGGAAGCCTGCCAGTCTGACTACATTACAATTACATATTATGGTCTTAAGACGGGAGGAATATTCTTCTTGTTGATGCTTTCCAACTCTTTTTTAAAGGATAAATGAAAGAGGTCCTTTTATGCTTCTCTATATTAAATGAAATGCTTGAAAATCAAACCTTTGACATTAACTAAATTCTTGTGAACAACATGCAAATGAAAATGCTTCCGGGCTAAGCGGGCTGTACCGAGGAGAGTTTAAGCCTGCCCACAAACCACAGTGACTCATCAGGTCACCTTTCTGTTGATGAGACTCAAGGAGGACAGAAAAAGATCCTCTCTCCTCTTGTAAATGTCTGTTGTTGGATACTCAATGGGTTGCTAAGGGCTTGAGTGCAGGGAAAACAGGAGGCTGCTGCTCCTCTGAACAGATAGTCCTCTCAAAAACAAAGTGCTACAGATACAGGAGCTACTTCCAAAAGACACACTGTGTGAAATGAAGGGTATCAGCAGCCTTACACTGGAGTGGCTGCTTTTAGAAGTTGGTTTTACTCTGTAAGTTTATAATCCTGATTTTGTTACTTGAAAAATGGGCCTCAGCTACAGCAACCAGCCACAAAAGGTCATTTGCTCCAGTGTGAGAGAATCACATTATCTACCTGCAGTTTACTCATTTGTAGAGTATCATTTACTAACAGTAATCTACACACAGGGATGTGACATCTCTAACACCACATGCGTTTTGAGTGCCTATGGGACTCTTTTAAAGTTTCGATCTGACAATTCCCGCTGCACTAGTTATAAATCCTCTAAAAACTCATCTGTGTACCTCCAAATTGTGCATATAAAAACTTTTGCCAGAAAAGAAACGGCCATGCCTTTTGCTTGGGATATAATTCTACCACTACTTCCTCTTGAATGGATCTAGCTCTATATTTCTATGAATATGCTCATTTGGGCTCGCCCACACTTCCACCTTCCAGCAGCTGAAATCTGCCTTTCCTGTCCCCTCTAAGCAATGATCAATTCTTATATTGGTGTAATTCAGCCATATATTTCTAAATCTAATGTGTTATAAGTCCAGTACATCTGAGTTGACTGTGGCTCAGGAGGTAGACCAGTCGCATGTTGAAGTGTCTTTGGGCAAGACACTGAACCTCACAATCACTACCAATGTGTCCATAATGTGTCATAATGTTGATGGTACTTTTAACAGTTCAGCAATTCAGGTTCTGCTGCGTGCTTCACCTCGGCTGTGATAACTTCTCCTCAGCTTGCTGGTTGCTTCTTTCATCATTTCCTCACAGTACATACTAAAAACCCACATGTAGTCAGGTCTGGGCGGTGCTTGTGTCTCTGAATAACCAATGTAGAGGATGCAGACTGCATGACCTTGTCTTTCTGAGTATTTGGGTGGTACTCTGCAGATTCAAAGCAGAAATCCTCAGCCACTGTGTCTTCTAAAGCTTAGAAAATATGTAAAACATGTAAAAGAGGTAAAAAAACATGATTTTCAGCATGGGAGATCGGGGGACTTTAAGCTTCATAGTCCTCAAAACTGCCTTTTACTAGGAGGGAAAAGCAGCAGAAGGCTATCTGTATGCGAAGCAAATGAGAGATGGTATGTGCAAAATCTGAGGAGAAAGCTGACAGACCACACCAGACAGAGAGCATCTGCTACGGTCAATCTGATTGTCAGCTTGAAAGTTCTCTCTTGAGAAGTTTCTCTGTCATTTTTCAGCTTTTTATTTCTTCACATGCCGTCATCTCCTTTCACAAACACTATAATAATCAAAGTGTGTGGGTGTGGGCCAGTGGATAACACTATGCTACTCTGAGGAGACCAACAGCTTAAAGCACCTTTGTGGACTGCAGATTGGTCATATTTCTCTCTGCCTCCACCGGTAAAGAAACAACAGAAACCTGCTCAGAGAGGTGATAATGACTTTAAGTTTTCACCTTCTTGATCAATATATCTTCACCTTGACTTCATATATAGGGCGCTGCTGTGGTTGATATGATATTATCTTTGCAGGAAAATGACTTGATGTGGTAAAACCATCTGTCGATCTTTGATGTTGGCATCTTCCCCTGACACGCCTCTTGTGCTGGCCCCATTCCTTGAGGCCTGGTGGTAATTGGGTTACAGTGAGGGAGAAGAGAGGAGGTATCATCGAGCCCAAGTTTGCCCAGTCTCTCACTGGGCCCACATGCCTGTTCTTGATGTCTGAGACACAGGAGACCAAGTCACTCGCTGCAGAGTCTACTCATCTACAAAGGAGAGGAGGAGACACCAGAAGCTAACTGGGGAGGGGTGGGGGGTTCTGATATTTATTCCAGATTCTATTTTGCTTAAAAAAAAGTTGGCAAAACTTTCTTTTTCCTCTGTGCTCTGATCCATGTGTCTTTCTATTACTGTGTCAATGCATTTTTGATATTTGAAAGGCAAAGCTTTGGCATCAAGGGCTGTTATTTTACATCATGACTTCTGTTGTAACAGTATAATACAAGTGGTACACGGATTGGGTATCTCCCTTCTGCACTCAGAAGCCTGTTTGTTGAATCATCACTGTGTGCATGTGTGTAACATGTAGCAACGCTTTGCAGCCGAATGATGTCACATCTTAATCAGCTTAGCCTCTTTTGATCTAAACGTTATTTTTTTCTCTTTTACTGTCATGATTCTACAACAGCATCTGCTCCTAATTCTCTCAAGTGACAGAGAGCATGTTTCAATCCACCAAGCATTTTATACTTCTGCTCAAAATGATGCCATTTCTCAGCTCCTCGTGTGCTTCTATACTCACAAGCAATCAATGTGTTAGAGAGGCCCTTGACCTTTAAAGATGCATGGATTTTCTGTCATGGCTGCTGGTATAGATGAGGATTTTTACAGCTCCTCTGCGTATCATAAAGCTCCATCCCTCCTCCCCTTTTCTCCACTGTTGTATTACTGTCACCCACACACAGCTGTTACTGCAGACCTGACATTCCCCATTACCTGTGCTGGCTCCTTCAACAAGTGAGTAGATTTTAGCTGCAGAAGTGGATCCTCCCAGATCCTTGGACGCTCACAGAAGTCCAACTTGTTGTCAAACTACAATCTGCACAAGGATATGTTCTTAAGAGCGTCACTTCAGGCTTAACAGGAGCTCTGAAAACAGCTCTGTTCTCACTGGGTGATGGATTTGCAATGCTGGCAATAAAGCCTTGTTACTTCCAACTCGTATGTACAGGTAATGAAATTTGGGCAGCTGGGCTGACATATGGAGGTAAAATCTCATCTTACAGTGCCATGGGGCAGCAGACAGTGCCACACACTTGTAATATGCTTTGCTGCACTCAGTCCCTGGGGGGGAAGACTCTTCCTGATAGGGACCTGCAGAGGAGAGGTCTGCAGCGCTGGTCTTTGTCTCACTCTCATCCTCGCCCTCAAACATCACTTGGCCAATTCTAATACTAACAACTATTAGTGATACTAAATGATGTCTGAGGTAGCCGGTGGCAAGTTCCTACAATGTCATCATTGGCAGAAAAATGTGTTTGATAGCAGGATTTTTCATAGAGCTGTACTGTCCCATATGCGAAATCGATAGATTGTAAAGCACAAACACTACACCGGTACATCGGATGTGTTTCATGGCATCAAATCCTTACTTACTGCTGATTGATTACCTATAAAATCAGCTGACCACCTTCAGTGCATATATAATACATTGCTAGGAAGCAGCTAAATGTTCTCATAAATCTTGCACTCTTTCACCATAGGGAAGCCAAAAATGAACCATCTATTATGTCTGCAAATCTAGAATTTGCAGCCTAACTATCACACTCCCTTGAATTATTGAGTAGGCTTTCCAAAGAGGAAATAGCCATGCTTTGTGATCTAACAGCTCCTCAACATATTTCGAAATGAAGTGTCCCTTTTCTGTTTTCTCCACAGCTATATGATATTTGAGTGTGACAGCAGGCTGTAATTTACAGAGGGATTGTGAAGCCAGTTTGCTTGGCCACACATGCTTAACAGGACATCTGTTTATCCTATTGTTGTCTAATTTTTTCCTCCACAATAAGAACTGCTGGAAAAACTTCAGTCCTTTGCTTTTGATATCCTTTGGATTTTATGCACAAGGAAAAGAGAGGAGGGAATACAGTGTTTATCTCACCACTACACTGCAAGTGTTTTCTTAAAAAAAAGAGAGAATGATTGTATTTCCTCACATTATACAGATAAAACCCTACAGTTTTAGACACTGCTTGCAAAAAGGACAAAACCTCCTCTTTACAAAGATTTTACATCTTAGTTCCTCCTTATAATGTTTGTGTAACTAAAATAAAAAGGTTTTGATGTGCAAAAAGTGAATGGCATACATTTTGGATCGCAGTGTTTTGGGATTAATAAAAACTTCAAGACCATCTGCCAGCTGGGCCTCATCTCTCTATAGTCTGCATTTGGGTCTGCTCCTCCACTGACCCTGACAGTATTCAAATGTTATGATCACTTCACAGCTCAAACACACAGGATTGTATTGGCCAATTGAATACTGACTTACAGCAATGACATTATTCTTATTTCGAATTATTTCTAGATCTTTACAAATATTTCTATCTGAACATGCCAAAGTTGATGCAACAATAACAGACCATACAAGATGTCTGTTTCGTGAAACAAAACCACCAACTTTATGTACATATGCATGCACAAAAACCAAGGAAGACCAACCAAGGAATTCCATTTGAGAATATTTCTGCTGATCTAAGGTGGGTTATGTTGGCTCTGTGGACCCTCTTCACTGCATAGAGCCTTCAGCGCATGTGGGTAAAACCAAGAATGTTGCTTAAATGGCTGTCCAAAATGTCATTACCCAAATCCTGGTAATAAGGTGTATTTAAAGAAGAAAATGGATGCCAGATTTAAGAAGGCCCTAAAACCACAGATGAGAATTATCATCCTCTTCTGATATGAGCCAAAAGAGTGAAACTGATCACTTTGCTATTTGGGAGAGTGGTTTGGGAAACGAGGGAACTGTTTTGCAACGGCTGAGAAGACCCAACTATCATAGACATCTTTAAGTGGACTAAGACACTTGGTTGTCCAAATAAGGAAAGTGAAAATGCAAAGGGATGGAGAAACTAAACTGAAGAGCATGAGCTATGTACAGAGCTGTGTTATTTGCTAAATTTGAGCTAAATCTTTACTGACAACTGTGTTATAAGAGAATCTACAGTATGTGCTACCATGGGTAGCATAGAGCTAATCTGTAAAATTCAATATTTATTTTTTTCAATAAGTACAGATACTCTCTTTGATATTTTCACTGTTTTATTTTTACTGCTGTCTTTCAATGGGTTGAACAGATGAGTTGAAGGATTTAACCTGATCTGTATCATCTTTGTGATTTATATTTACATTCATATTTTTACGAACTTGACCAGTCACTCTATACATTTCACATGATTGTTGGACTGTCACTTTCTTAAAGTTAGTATATTATTTTAGACATTGCCATTCCCTATTACAAGCCGTTGAATCTGAGAAGTCATTCACCCAATAACCTTATTTGATAATCTGCTGTCGGTAGTTGTAGGGTATGTTAAGTCTGCATGAAGTCAGCAATGTCGATCTATCTTGTAATAATTAGGTAATATAAAAAGATGCTAGAGTTGGGCTTCTTTTGAGAAGCCAACTGATGAAGCTGGGTGGCATAACGGGATGATTAGGGGTTTTCTTCTCAGGAGAACATGAATGTCACACCAAAACATGGCAGCTGACCACTGCTTCATTCATCAACTTTTTAGTGCAATATTCAAGCCAACATGCATTTGCTGTGGAAAACAAATCACATAATCATGAATGTGCATTTGCTGCTATCTGCCAGATGCACCTCCAAAGCGTGGGAATAACCATATTAGCTTTTTCTGGTGATAATACCCAAATGCACCATCATTACCGCCTCTGTATCTCTAGACTCAGCACGATCGATTCTCATGATTATTACAGGCTTAAAAGCTTTGGCACTCCCTTCCTACTTTCTTTTCCTCTAATGAAGAACAAATTCCAACTAAAGCAAATGGAGTGGTGTCAAATTAAAGCCTGGATGTATCGTTGTGTCAAAATGAATCAAGCTCACATTGTCAGACACGTCTAAGTAGCTAGTTCTGAAGGAGGATAGGAATATTAATGGTTTTGTGCCCTGGCAGAAGATTCTTGATATAGAAGATCTTATGTAACCTATGTACACATGGACACAGTAATGTGAAACAAACCCTCATATAAATAGCTGATAGATGTTGTATGTAGAACAGAGTTTTAGAGGATGCTCAACTCTCATCAAAAAGGTCAGACTTCATGTTCAGCACTTCCCCAAATCTTTTCTGGTCAGTCAGTTTGATGAAAGTAGTCATATCTTTGTTATGGATTTGGCCACTGCAGTATGAGTTTTCCGACAAAACAATTGGAGTGAAAACTGGAGTCGGCACACAACAAGGTCCCCTACGATTTCAATTATTTCCAATATGAATAAGAAAGGAGAGGAAAAGCTGGAAAGGATTTTCTAACTCCCTCAAATAGTGGCAAATAGTGCAGCCCTCCTCCTGTTACAAATTCAGTTTAAAATCTCCTTGTGGACCAGAGGATAACTTTGTAATTTCTGACAAATGAGTTGTTTAGACTTTTATGACTTCAGCTGCAACTGCACCTCATAAACGCACAATGGATTTTTAAATGTTGGGGAACAGTGGTGACAGTTTGGTTAACAGAGAAATCAGCAGGGTTACTGAGTCTGAAGTGAACCCAAGTGTCGGGGATGTGATACAGAGATGAAGGTCCCCCTGTGGAAAAAAAACAAATGGTGTGGTCTCTTCTCCAACCCATGTTTAGTCAGACTATCCAGCAAGGTTGTTTAACATTTGGGCCCAGCTGACTCATCTCCGCTTCAGCCTGAACCCAGAGACAATTACAGAGTCACACTTCTCTATCTACAGACACTCCATCGTTACCTGCAGTTCAACAGTACACACTCTGTCCCTCTCTGTCTCTTGCTCATCTAAATTAGGCATCCCATTAAAAGAAAAACTGATTTCAATCTGTCAGTTCTGTCTGTAAACAATACGAATGAGAGTGTTAGCAGATGACACAGCAATTGCTGTGCAAGTGCAAGTGTCGTTGATCAGAATATTTCATACAGTTTTCATTGTGCAACAGGCTGCACTTTTGCTGTGTGATGCTCTTTGCCTTTGTCAATGTAATCAACATCCATTTGAATGTCACGTGTCGGTTTGGTTTTTTAGATTCTCTGGGAGCTTCTTTTCGTGTCTGAGTAGCTAGAGCCAGCTTGTGAAGCATTCAAATATTAAAATGGGAAATTTCCTGCAATCGTGCAAGTAATATACAGCTTTTATTCAGCAGAGAATCATGATTCATCAGCTGTTTTCAGCATATTGAAGACATTCCTATCACTGACTGGTCTACCAGCATAGAATACAATGTAACATCTAAGAAAAAGCTATCAGCTGTGACAAAAGGCTTCTTTTTCTTTGAGTAGTCGGAGTTGGAAAAAAAAAATAGGACAAGAGGGAAGCAAGGAGCATCAGCTGAAAATGGGGCGTAAAGAAGATGCATTAGTAAAAGATGAAAAGTGGATAAGCAAAAAAATGCAGCACGGAGCAACAGTGTCTCTGATAATGTGGCAACTGCTTTTTAATGTTCCTTCAAAAATGTCACTCAAGAGGACAAATGAACCATCTGCCCCCGCATTCTTATTGCTCAATCAACGATCAAATTTTCATCAGCCGAATTGAGTTAAAGCAGACTCATTCTGCACTCATTGTGTGATGCATGCACATGAGATTTGGTTTGCCACTTTAATAACCCATGCTCATCAGCTGTGGGTGCCTTGAAAAGAGGATCTTTTCATAAAGTTAATCCATCTCTGTGGTTTAATGAGGCAACACTGGTTGTAAAAAGAGATGGCAGAAAAGCTTAACACAGTCAGACACTAAACCTATTGTAAGGACTCTTTAATATAAAAATAGGAGAAAATCTAGAAATGATTAAACCTCTGAAAGGGGACCTTTTATGAGAAAAACACTTTTTCTGTGCTTGATAGCATATATCATGGAGTCTGAAGTGACAAGCACAACCTCGGGTCTGAAAACACGTCTAACAGTGAGCCAGTGAGCCAGAATATAAAGGACTCTGTCACGTTATAGACCCATCTCAGAATATAAATATCCAGTCACCCCATTTTTATATACATCTATATCCACAATTTTAGCTCATACTGCATTTGCTGTTCTGCAGGAGAGGGAA
The DNA here is from genome assembly GCF_036924035.1 of Leuresthes tenuis. NCBI lineage: Eukaryota > Metazoa > Chordata > Actinopteri > Atheriniformes > Atherinopsidae > Leuresthes > Leuresthes tenuis. Next base: position 24,372,460 of record NW_027325369.1, read on the forward strand.
TCCAAAACTCCATTGCTCTTGCTTTTTTGCTTTGCTATTAACAGCAAAATCCCATCAGGAGTGCTGTAGTTTACTTCACTTAAGAGAGAAACAAGCTCTTAATCCTGTACCAGTGCGTACTATACAGTCCAGTGTTTCCTATCCCCAAGTCAATAAATCTGACAACTTGTTGGCCGCTTTCTTGATTTTTTTTTTCTCAGTCAGAAATTGGAAATTCCAAGTTCACATTTCTAAATTAAGTGAGTATCATACCCATAAAAAAACAAACTTAATCAATTTTTCTTTTTAATCAAATAAGCGTAGGCTCTTAATGCTGGCCTCAGAACACTTGAAACACAGAGGAATGGACTGACAGTACAACCCAGCATTTATCAACAAGTAACTCAGTTTCCATGGGTTATTGAGTGTAATTTTCATGGTTGCGTAACTCTATACATTGATCGTAAGTAAGGCGCACCCTGGTTTCAGCCATTTCCAACCCCTGAAACTGGCTGCTATGAACAGAGGTGTAAAGACTGGGTTGAGTGCCGTGTTACTGTAATCCTTCATCCCAAGACCGTAGTCAGTATAGGGGGAAAAGCAATATTCTAGGCTAAAAGCAGAGGGACTGAGCGCTCAAATTATTTTTTTATTGTATGTTTCTATCAGCTTTAGTGACTGAGACACAAAACTTTTCATGAAATAAAGAAATTCCATCAGGTTGTTCAGAAAAGCATCAGGTTTTAGAGGGCTGATTTCAACATTCAACATAGCTGAGTGCTTTGCTTTGTAAAATTTTGCTAAACTTAATGGTTATATACGGTGGCCGACAAGGGTCAAACGGACGGCAACTGCTCAATACGTCTCAGCTCGAGAAAACAGCTTCAAGTACAGAAACGATGCAAAATCACAAAGTCAAACACAAGTCTAAACGAGGTACAAAGGAAAGTGATGCAAATGAAAGAAAAAGTGCTGCAAAAAACAGACACACGCATAATCACCAAACGGGCTGCAAATAGAGAAACGATCAGCAAACCAAGAAACGATTTTCAAACGAAAAACGATCGTGCTCCAAACCTGCAGGGGACGCTCTCCCCGTAACAGCTCAACAGCTCCCAGACCTCCCCGATTTCCGGGGACAGTCCCGTTTTGGGTGACCTGTCCCCGGTCAAAGCTGTCCCCGAAAATGTCCCCGATTTTGAAGCTGAATGGGGGAAAATGCACGCAGACTCAAAGTAACACCAGTTATTACGGTAGCCATTTAACGCATTGCCAGAGAAGACGTCATATGACGTACAGACTTAGCAGCGTCAACAACAACAATCTAGAGGCGGCAAAAAGGAAAGAAAAGGAGACCAGCGGCCGCAATAAATGGTATGATGTGTATTAACTTGTTTATTTTGTGTGAACTGGCAGTAGACTTGGCTGTGAGTGCGCGCGTGTGTGTGAAGTGATGTAACATTAAAGTAAGTATGATTGTTTTTCTGAATTGAAGGCCTAACATAAGGTTATAAAAGTCAGTGAACATTAACATTATGACACTGTTTTCATATCTGTCATTAGTGAAGCTGTAACGTTAACATTAGAATGAGATTACCAGGTGATGACATGTTTTTCTCATGTTCTCCTCTGCTCTTATTCTACCCAGGCTCCTTAGGTGGAGGTGGATAAATGAGGAGATAACTGCAATGTCACTGATTTTTTTTATTTCCACCCTTTGTGTATTAAAAGCTGGTTAAGATACATGAAAAAGTACTTATCCCTGTTTTTTTTATTTCATAATAAGGATATTTGATGATTTTTCACCACTGCAATGAAAAGGTCCCCAATTTTCATTTAGAACTTTGGTCACCTTATTGTAACCTAATGTAACATAACTTGGGCAGCTAAATGTGGATGAGAACTCGTCAACCTAAAATTTTATCAGGTGTCCCTGAAATTGTAAAATTAGGCTGTTTTAAAATAGCAATTAGATTAATGTTAAGCTACATCTACGTAGACTTGGTTTAGAAATGAATCTGGTGCCTGCTTACCTAGGTTACTTAACCAAAGTCTTTCCCAAATTTCCCAGGCTGCTGCAGATGTGTTGTGAACAATGCAGCTAGAATCTGCATATAGTTTACAGCACTGTTTACTTTATCAGTTTGCTAGCTGTCGATACGTGCCAAGTTTCCCTTTCACATTTCAGAGAGACTGACCTGTTCTTGTGCGTTTTCAGATGCCTGATGAAGGTCGACATCATTTATCCTGATACCACACACTTTGTGTGGCCGCTCGCTTGTTTGCTGTCTGCGTGAACACTTTATAACCAAATGTGACAACATATGGCACAGCTCCAGATGAACTTGGCATTGCCATGGTTACAGTAGTTTGATATAAGTGGCTGCATGCATGCTTGAGGCTACGTTGCGCTCAGCCTGCCATCAGCCTTCATACATCGGAATTAATGAAATAAAGATGAGAAATAATAATTTCATGAAATGAAGATTGTGTGTGAGTCCCAAACCTCGAGTCCAAGTCAAGTCTTTTCAGGGCAAGTCTGAAGTCAAGTCTTGAGTCTTTGTTCATGCAACTTAAGTGCGACTTGAGTCCCCATCTCTGGACAGCCGCTGTTACGCCTTAACCTGCGTCCACGTTCACTGGCGACCAGAAGAGGCCGCTCAGCTGTCCTGGTCAGCTGTGTGCGTCACATCCACATCCCAACGCTGCCATGTTTGATTGTAATGTGGGGTGTGGTCAGAGTGAGCAGCCACATCCCAGAAATATTCAGTCAGATGTGAGTTGTTGCAGATCAGCAGGAACAGCTGAGAACAGGATGAGAAGCTCTCAGCACCATCCCATCATTAAAATACTTTCAGTAAATTTCCAAACTGATCTGCATCTTAGTTTAGTTTCGGTCCTGTTCTAAGCTGTGCTGATCTGAGGAGGCAGAGTCTTTACCAGATTCCTTATTTGAAGGAAAGACCAAAGCTTCAAGAAAGACCAACCTTCTGTCAGGAAGAACAGCTCTGGCTGTTCGATATCAGCTTGGGAAGGCAGAGGAACTGAGTTCAAGTCTTTACCAGGTTCCACTCAATTTTTATCAGTCTTCAAATTTTGAAACCAATAAGTCAGATACTTTATCTGGATACAGAGCATGAGACAGAACAGTCCCAACCCAACACCAAGCAGCTGAACAAACCAAAGACAGTTGATGAGCAAAGCTGCTTCACAGGAAACATGTTGGAACACTGAAATATAGAGTCTGTGGTCATCAGTCTCAGGTAAAAAGTGCCAAGAAAGCAGCACAAACAAGCTGAGTCGTAACTCAGAGGCTCAATAAACTGCTTTGGGACTCATATGTTCAAGTCCTGTGAGTGCTGCTTGAAGTTCAAATGTATTCAGGTTTTAGAGGCCAAAGTGAAAAGCTTTAAGGTGGAAAGTTTGAGTCTCTAATTTATTTGCTCAAACTGTTACTGAGCAGCTTTTAGTTTGTGAAGATGAGGACTCAAAGCTCTTAAAGGAATAAACTCTGCAGTTCAGTATCCGAACAGAAGAATGGAAGCAGCTCAGAAAGGAGGCTGAAGCTGTGATTTGGTGGATCAGGCAGATACAGAGCAGCTTGTGGAAGCAGAGGGAGGGGGTTCAACTCCTGTGAATACTGATGGCTTTTATAAAAGGAAGGGCAGGTTGTTCAGCTCAGAGTCGGCTGGACTTTTTGAAGCCAAAATAAAAAGAGAAACTTTAACATTCAACCTTTCACTGTGTAGTTCAATGTTTCTCAATTCCGGTCCCCATGACTCACCGCCCTGCATGTTTTTTTCGATGTTTCCCTCCTCCACCACACCTGATTCAAATGATCAGCACGTCATCAAGCTCTGCAGTGGCCTGATAAGGAGCCATTCATTTGAATAGAAGGAAGACTTAAAAGCGCTCCGAGAACACCGCCAAACACCGAGAGGGCTCGGTGAAGTGGACTTGTTGGAGACTGTGAACTGCCCGTGGACACCCTGGATTGAGTCCTGCCAGATGACCAGAAGAGGAGCAGAGTGTAGACTAGAATAGCAGAGCAAGAGGAGCAGAAAAGGTTCAGGTTTTAAAGAAGAGAATAGGCAAAGGATAGGATAATTAGACTAGAGCAGGCCAGGGACAGGAATTAGACAAGAGCAGGCTAGTTATATTATTTTATCATAGTGAAATTGTTGTTATTATAAGAGCATAGACTGAGGAGAGTTTTCTGCTGCATAACCCCCTACTTCTACCTCTGAGAATCTTCTCCTCTCTAAGTGCTCTCCTTCTGTTCTATGCTCTCTTCCTCTCTAAGTGCTCTCGTCTTCTTTGTGCTTTTCTTCTCATCTATGCTCTTCTTCTCCTCTATTCTCTGCTATTATCTATCCCTTGGTGCTGACATTAGGCAGGACTCAGACCAGGGTCTTCTCCACAGGTAGCTCACAATCACCAACAACTCCATCACGCCACCAAGCCCTCTTTGCATTTGGTGATGTTTTAGTAGCGCTTTTAAGTCTTCATTTCAGGTGTCGGACTGAAAAATTCAGAGCCTCCAAAGTTGAAATCATTTACCTAACAGTACCGACACCTGGTCCCTTTGCAGCTGTGGGCTTCAATTCCCGACTCTCCCAGACAGCAGCTCACTGTTTTATCAGTCTGAGCTATCAGCCCATCCCTTTAACACTCTTTTTTAAATGGATTGTTGGTCTCTATCCCTGAAAGAAATTATGCTTAGATTCCTTAAAGAACGAACAAGTACAGAATGAAATGTTCTTGAAGCTGTTTTCTCGAGCTGAGACGTATTGAGCCGTTCGTTTGTCGGCCACCGTAGTTATATGTAACAAATACTTGGAAAGCATTTGGTATCTAAATTCACAAATCAAATGTCACTTGTCGGGATACTAAAGCATTTCTTTTTGTTGTTCATGTCGGCTCCAGGAGACAATGTTCTCAGGAGAATGGCTTTTACCGTTACTCTATGACTTAAGAAGCAGTTTGAATATGTGTCTAATGTTTTAAATTTCCTTGGACAGTTTCTGTTTATCCACTGCTGGCAGCCACTTTGCACTTATGATAAATTAAATATGGACACAGAGCACATTCTCATCGTTGTTGTGAATACTTTAGATTTGAAATAGTGACTAAGCCATTTGTAACAATAACAGCTTAAACCCTTTTTACATCCCAGTTCTTCTCTAATTCAGCTTGTCAGCACTACCACAGAGTTACAGTTTGCCTGGCAAGTCTTTGCACTCAAACATGTCATAGTGTCACCTCAAGGCCCTAAGAACCAGCAGTGTTCACCATGCCAATGTCAAAGCTGGTACCAATGAGACATTAGCATTAAGGTACATGATGAAACAAGAGTCTATTGTTTAACAGCAACATCTAAAACAGATTAACTGGACAGCAGTTTCCTCACTGATACTATTACATATCAACCAAAAGACCTTTAATTGAAATTGCATCCACTGTGTAAATCCTCTCTCAGGCCATTGCTGTAACTTTATACATATTCCCAGTTCTTTTATATCATCTGCTCTGTAGGAGTTCAATAAGCTCCTTTAGTGTCCTGCGGAGATGCTGAGGTTATTCACAGTACAGTCTAAGGCATTTCAGGCATGCTCCATCTATTGTGCCATTCAAAGCAGCCTTTTCATTCTGCATTAAGTGGAAGGCTCAGGAGGGTTTGGAGGGCACTGAGAAGTGGGACATGGTGGTGCCATTCATTCCCCCACATCAACCTCCCTCTTATCATCACGCTCTCCACGCACACAGCTTTACACTCAACTCCCAAAATAAGCCCAACACCGGCTGCATTATTGAATGTGCTTCTTTGAGAGCACATTGTTAGCAATGTGCAAACAGACAGACCAGGAAAGGCACAGGAAGGACTTTCCTCGTGGGAGAAAAGCCTTTCATTGCAGTCACTGCCATTCTTTACAGATGAGGTAAATAATCCTCTCTACACAGCATATTGGCTGCCAAAGCACTGTGAACTATTATCCACCAACAATGTTTTTTTTAGTGGACGTCCAGGATTTTCATGAGCTGGACCCTCACTTTACTGGAAAGAAGATACAAGCTAACACATTAAACAGACAGATGCTGGTTATGTAAGAGATAGAGCTTTACGCTCTTACTGTTGTTTTATCTTATTGACCTAACCAGGAAAGCAACCCAAACTTGCACTTAGTGTACCGGCACACAGGCTTCAGTCCATTCCAGCGCCTCAGATAAAGACTCCCATGGTGCAAGTGGAGACGGTGTTAAAACAGTCATACACGATAAAGCGCTGAGTGAACTCGTCCCTGTAGTTGCAGAGATGATATCCAGAGTGTTCACTTGGAGTGTGCTATCTTAAGTGCACACAGGGACAGCAAATAGTGGCCCGTAAACACCTTGAACAGAGGTTAGTCTTAAAAGAAAAGAGACATGGCCTCCATGGGCCCTTCAGAGAGACAAGAGAGTGTGACTCATGGGCGTCTGCAGGAAGACAAGCATTTAGGCTCCTTTCTGACCGGAGCAACTAGAGTGCTTCGTCTAGTCCTTCAGACCCAACCAGCTGTCATCCCTGCTGTAGTTTGTGAATCAGTGATGTGGGAAGCTGCCATTTACAATCATCTTATCTTCCCCTCGCACTAAAGGGTGGCTTAATAGCCCACCGGTAGTGTGATTGCTGTAATTTTATACATATTTCCATATCTCCATGCGGTGGGAGCAGCCTCCCTCTATGTCCTGTAAATGACCTTATTCCCAAACAGCTAACAGTCAAACATTTGCATGATGAGGGAGGATAAGGTTAACAGTGACAGTAATTTCCTTATCCTACTACCCTTTATCATGCGTAGTAACATTTCAATGTGACAAAAATTAAAATACATGTTCATATTACTTAGAGATCTTGTTACATGCTTTATCCTTTATCGTCCGCAAAACTCCATCAGTTTTTTCTGGTCCGTAATTTACCTTGAATAGGCCTATGTTAACATGTTTTTTTTTTTTTTGGGAGACACAGCACCGTGTGCAAGGAGTTTGGAAAGAACAAATTAATTTGTTAACATACTTGACAAGCTGATAGCTTGACTATGTTAACACATAAACTGATCACATACATTTAGGTATTGAATTGGACGTGGTTCTTGTCCATGAACACACAAGTATGAAAAAAGAGAAAGATGTGGCCCAGGACACAAAAAAATTATGTTTCCAGACAATTTCACAAACATAAGAGTTTGTTCAGGACAGACTGGCTCTTGGCACAGTGGATATCGGTTTTACTTTATCTGATATGTAATGTAATGTTGCAATGACAATGTAAGGTTTACCTTCATTTGCAGGGAAAATTCTTAAGATATAACTTAAGCATTTTTTAACACACCCAAACGACAGCACGCTTTTAAACTTCATGGTAGGTTCATTATTAATATTTGCCAGGTGAAATCTCCTGAGGCTTCTGGAATCCATCTGAATAAGTTTCTGCAGGGCAACCACACACACACACACATGCACACACAATAAATAAAGCCATGAATCTCATCTTCAGATATGAGTTAACTTATCCAAAAGGCATTTACTCCTTCTGCAGCAATAACCTGTGTCCAGCTATCGCACCTCTGAATAATCTAGGCCCCAAATAACCAGGCAGTAAAAAGGGGATTACACACACAGAGGCACTTAGGGACAAGAGATGGTAACTATTAATAGTTTGTCAGCTTCACCTCATCATTGCAGTAAAGTGGCCTTTCTCCTTAACTTAATTGCATTTCTCAGCACAGTTGTGCCTCTCCTCGTGGTTTCTTTTTTAAGTGTGTCTTAGTGCCAGTGCTTTTTGTGTACGCACCATATTCAGTCTACTAAGCACGGCAAACTGAGAAAACCAAACAAGGAACATGTAGAGTTTAACACAGCAGCATTAGAGCCGTGTCTGAGTATGTGTGCACTACACCAAATTTTCCCTGCTGTTCTTTTTTTGCAGCAATAAGACGTCCTGCAGTTATTGGCTTGTTTTGCTTCACTTCCTTTTTCTCGTAGGAGGAGAGAGACGGAACAAGATAGTACTGCCGCACAGAGAGAACCTCCTTCTCTCCCGAGCTCTCAGCTTCTCTTATGACTTAATACATCACATTCACCTTTTTCTAACTGCCCACACAAGCAACTTAATACTTATTTTTGCAGTAGATATTGCAGTACAAGTAGCAACATTACCTCTATATAAATCCTAACAGAGTTTCACTGATTCTTCACTAGGATCCCACTAGCCTTAACTCATTGCAGTAAGATGCTGATGTCTTCCAGCTGACAGGGGCCTAAGCCTTTGGGATGAAGCTGCCAGTGTTTTCCCAGGCGATGGAACATATTGCTGGCCATCTGCCTCCCTGCAAGCAGCGCATTCACACTGCGCCAGGCTGCCCACCCACTGAGTCCAGAGGCCGTGGGCACTCAGCCGTCAAAGACCAAGCACCTCTCTATCGTTTGGCCTGACAGCAGACAGGCAATAAGGTCAAATGTAAGGTACTATATATTCAATTAAAGCACAGGGGCAACATTTAGATCACACTGAGTCTGCCAAGAGTTATCATTCCTGTTTTATGTAAAAATCACTTCAGATTTCCCTACATTCTGATTCCTGCTCCTCAAACGCTTCAAATCAAAATTTGCATTTGTAAAGTAGGAAGGGCAGAAAGTCCTGTCACCCTCATAATAATCTGTCTGTTGTCACTTCATATGACTAAAACATGAAATGATGAATATTCCTCTAGGCAGCCTCCTGACAAGCAAGATCCAGCCTCTTAAATGTGTCGCCTCCAGGCATGTGCAGCGTTATGTAATGAAGCTGCACTGTGAAATCCATGAAGATGCCTAGTGTAACATACATACAGTATGTTCCCCTCTGCAGCTTCTTAGAATGCATGGATGTACAATTGTGCAAAAACAACCGCTCTGTTACTATTTAGAACAAACACACAAACACAAGCAAATATCTTATGACAAATACAGAGGGTAACAAAGTAGAGGGAAAGCCTGAGTGCTTGACTCCACAGGCGTGAGTTGGTTTGGGGATTATGAAAACTGTATACGTCGCATGATATGGTCTTTACTCTGAAAATATTTCAACCCAGCTGAACAGCTTTGAGAGATTTTTTACCATTAAGGTGAGATTCTTCAGCATCATCAAAACACCTCTTGAGAAAATATCTTTGAAAGTATGGTGCTCCTATCCCACCAGTAGAGTTCCAGAGGCTTCTAGAATCCTTACCAAACTAGTCTACTCTTGCATGGTGGCCTTACCATATACACAAGTGATCAGTAATGCAGTCTCCTCTAGGTTTTGTGCTTAATTCAGAGGCGTCGTAGTGGAGCTTTAAACGTTTCTGTTGGCGATGTTTTTCATATCATACTACATATTGCCTATCTGCACCCTGCTACCTGACTGTTTAAGAGCCTCCATATGCTCACATACAAGTTTGTAATTTCATTTTCAGGTGTAGTACAAGAGTTTCAAATGCCAAATTTTTTGGAGGTTGTTCATTCTCCGGCCAAATCCAGACCAACCCCCAAAAAGCACAATCATCTGATGCACACCCAACATGTGTGCTTGGATGGACGCCAGTCTTCAAGATAAGGTTCTCCTCATGAGGTATCGATACACATTTAAACTTGGCTCATATTCAGAGAATTTCGACCAACAACTATTTCAGATTTGTCTTCTATGCCTGGCTGGATGGCTCGTTTCCAGTAGCCACGCAGGTATTCATCACACTCAGTAGTGGTCAAAGTTCAACTAAGATGAACTGCATGTGCACAAGTTCACCCACCCGTAAGAAGTAAACCATTGTTGAGAGGAGCAAGCTGTAGAGAAAATGGGTCCTTTGATGCATTGTGTCTGAAAAATACTATAAGAAACTTGTCACCCCTGTGTATGTGAGAGTGTTATCAGAAATCCAGGTCTTTTGTCTCAAGACATTCATACCTCTGATTTGGTTATTGATTATCGTTAGTTTACTGCAGGTAGAAAAGTTGACTTGACTACTTCATATCCAACCGAACACTGACATGTGACACTATTCATAGCACACAATATTCGCACTGTTATAGTCAGAATCAGCACCAATCAGGATTCTGAATACGAAGAAGACCCTGGCAATAACCAGCGGCACACGGTTAACTACGAGTCTAAAAAGGAAATCTTACTAACTGACAACAATTATTTCACATCCTGTCTCACCCATCCTTCCACTAATCTGTTTACCTCGCTATATGAATGGACAGTCATTAGGGGCAGGATGAAATAGTAGCTTTTGGAGAGTGGGACAGGATCTGTCAACTGCTGCCTGCTCGTAGCTCATTTTTGACAGTAAGCAAGATAGTAGTAGTAGATAGTGTGGTGAAAGGCTGATCAAATTGGGCTGTTAGGGTGGCAGTAAAATAACAATATATTGGTCAGGTGGGGATAACCCCCCCCCCCAATTGACCGTTTCCAGTCCCAGCCCTGAAAACTGAGCTTTTCTGACAGCTGAATATCCACATAATTAGCCTCCAATAGTCCTAACCCTCCCCAATCAAAAAGCAATGATGGAAAGTGAGGCACCATGGGGATGAGGTAATTACCCATGACACTGAAAGGACTTCTCACTGTCTAAACCCTCCACTGAAGGGATGGAGAGATTTTTAAAATATTGGGGGCCAGCCTAGTGATGGACACTTTGGGAAGGAGCCGGTCCGGAAGGAAGGAGATAGAGACAGAGTGGAGCATTTTTAAAGATGGTCGAAAGGAAGGCTTCCTGACACCTGGCAATGAAACCAGTGTGTGGTATATGCACAGTGATACGGGCAGCTGCGCTGTCAGGAGCCTGTATACGGGTCATTGCCTTTCAGCGAATCTTTCTCACTTCACATACTGTAGACCAGATACTGTAGCACACACATAGTCAGCCTTGCCTTTCTGTAGACAATCATATTGGGGGAGTCCTCCTCTGGATCAGTGGTGCCCGTGCATCCTTGGTCTTTGGACCCCTCTGCCATTTTCACTAAGGCCTGGAGAGAAACAGATGCACCACATGAACACAGCTCATCACACCCCATTGTTATTTGAGCGACACAACATGACATGACATGTAACTATTTAAACAGCTGAATGAATGAAAATGTAATGGTAGTATTCCAAGGACTGATGCATTGCCATGTTCGGTGCTTTAAAAAATATCCACATACAATACACATTAGTATGTAGTTAACCGTGTTAATAATCCAATCGAAAATCAGTTCATAAAATACATTGTCATGATAGTGACTGTGAAGGGGTGTTTGATTTCCCTGATATACAATATAAAAGACTTGAACCAACGTAGTATAGTCAAGCAGCACAGAATTATCAGTACTGCTGTAATCACGCACAGATGTGTGTGCCTACAACACACGGTCAGAGGAGCTGGGATGCTGATGAGTCATCTTTCTCAACACTGATTAAATTGATGTTCAAAATGAATTAAACCTCAGTGGGGGGATGCTGATGGTTTAAGTGTGGTTTGTTTTGTCTACTTTTTTTTTTTTAATGGTAAGCATCATGAAGTTTAGCCTCCACTTACCGCATTCCCATGATGGTTACCTTTGACCCAACTGCACTCCCTACATTAACCCATCCCCCCTCCCCCCACATGCTTAGAGAGCTGCTGTTAAGGGATTTATTTACAGCCTCCAAACAATCCCCAGCACTTTCTCTGCACTGTCACACTCAAACACTTTCGGGAGAATGAATTCCACTTAACTCAGGATTTCCATAAACTACACTGGTGACAGGGCTTCTCCGAGGCTACTGAAATGTGAGGTGGAAAGAAGGGTGAGTTGAAGCGAGGTTAATTACACAGTTCAGCTCTTTTGTCATTTTTTGTACTAATATAATATTAAGTGCAATAGGGTAAAGATGCCAAGAAAAAACACAATCACACGGCTCACTGGGCCTCAGCTATTCACTGAAACAGCTATTTGTGTTTGAAAAAGAGCTTTGATGAGCTATTGAGAGGACAAAGAAAGACGTACACACACAGCATTTCGAGACAGGCACACATGAGAAGGCACAAAATGAAATCCTCACATAATAACTGATTAGGTGACACTGCTTCTTGTCATGGGCTGGCTACTGGAAAAAGATTTAGGGTAGCTGAATTATATAACTGTAGCTGCATTATGTTACATGTTTGCTGGAGGAGAGAGCTAAAAATGTTCAAATTCCCTGCCACCTGCTCATACTACAAGAGACATGCAAGGTGGTTTTGTTGTTACAGTTTAACACTTAAAGGTATTATGCTATGGAGCATTTGGATGTGCATGAGTGAATAAGTAATCATTCGTTTTCGCCTCACTGTTTGTTGTTGCCACCAGAAGTGCAGAGAGCTGAACTCGCTATTGGCTAACAGGTTTGTGCTCTCTTCAGAGTCTGAGCACATTAGACAGCTAATCTTTGCATTCACCTCGAGGGCTGTCTATAAAGGCTGGTTCTATGGATTGCATAGCACCTGTTTAAAGACACAACAATGTGCCAATAGGTCCCCAGATCCCCTGCTCAAGAATGCAAGTCCACAGAAGGCCTGTTCAAGATGAGGAAGCTTCTCTCAAAGAGAAGCAAACAGAACTGATCATTTCTGAAAGACATCCAAGTAGATGCTTAAAGATGCCACCCTCGGCAGCACAATACAGTGAGTGTGTTTGTGTACATGCACAACCTGAAATTCAAGCACAGTGAGCAATAATATTAGAGGAGACAAACACAAAAGGACATTGTGCATAAACTCACGTACTCGCAGGGCAGAACCCCATGCAAAGACTCAAATGAACAAGCCCACACACCAAGTCATCTGAAACAAACTGAATAAACTGGCAAGGAGTTCACACACACACAACATGCACACATGCATACCGTGCTCCAGATACACCCAGAACCATATTGCAATAGTAAATCTCAAAGCCCCGTTCACTCTCAGCAGGCGAGCAGTCAATCAGTGACACCTGACAGTTGCCATTACTGTCATTTATTACCTCAAAAACAAAAATAACGCTCGGTCCACTGTGCTCCCCTGGTTGGCTCCCCCTTAGCAACAAGCAGCAGGCGGCTTCATGGTATAATTGACAGAGTGGAGAGAAGTGGACGAAGATGAAAAAGGGGACGAAAGCAGTGAAGCAGCGAAAAAACAGTGAGGGAAATATATGCAGAGAAAGAAGCTGGCTGATCACTGCAGTATTCCTCTAGTCCTCCTCGTCCTCTTCTTCTCTCTTCACCAGTCCTGCCTTGCCCCGGCAGTACAGGAGATCCTCACATGTGTGCACCTTGTTCATCCCCCCTTCTCCCTCTGTCTGCATGTGCTCGAGACTGAGCGAGAGCTAAAAGGGCGAGTGTGCGTGAGAGAGAGAAAGAGTGAGGGAGGGAGATGCTGTGCAACAGAGAGGGGCAGATCAAGTAGAAAAAAGGGGAGGGATGAAGGAATTAGAGATAATATAAAGAGGGAGGAGAAAGACAGGCAGTGTGTGTTTGTGTGTGTGCATGAGAGAAACAGAGAGCAGTGGATATACAGCAGAGAGAAAATGAGAACAGAGAGATGCACACTGCAGTAGCGCCCACTGATGCCGAAAACAAGAAACATTTCATTAAACTGATATTGAAATGCTAAAAAAAGCAATAGGTTACAGAACCAGATGAAGGCTATGAATATATTTGAACTCGCAACCTCAGACATAATATTTCAGATTCCATTCAAAGCCCAAACACCAGTCTGCTCATTACTGGCTTTCTCAAGCAATCAAAAAATAGAAATTTTTCCAAAACTTATGTTTGAACAATTCCTTTGGTGAACTTGACCATTGCAAACACACACTCATGTTTCTGTCCCCTGCTATTCCACTTTTGCATGTCCTTCTTTTTTTTTTCTTGGAAACTCAGGAATCATTCAAGCTTAAATGGCAACCCGAATGGATAAACCTTTTTCCCCTGTAGTAAATGAGATCCCAGAAGCCCCTGAGCAAGATATGCCAGAAATACATGGTATGGCCAATTTGTGAGTGCATGCATGAAACACGCAGCCACACACAAACAGATGTTTGAGTTGACAGAACCAGTTCAGCAGACAAACTGTCCTGTTCCATCTTTTCTAAAACACATGTTCTGGCACTGCAAAGCCATCTCTTCATTTCCAGGTTCAGCACATTAAAAATCCTCTTCCCATTATCAAAAGTATATATATATATATATATTTTAGAGTGTTTCTTCAGGTAAAAAGTAGATCAAATTTCTCAACAAGACAAAACAGCTGTTCTCTCTCAAATTGGTAACCAAGGGAAACCCAGGTCGTACGCCCACGTGTGACGTACCAGGAGTATGAATGTGAGCATGGCCTACTGTGCTTACCTCACACATCTCTCGTAACAGCAGGATAGTTCTGTACTGTACACACGGCCTCCCACCAACATTGATAGAGATCTGCAATCACAACTATCATCCTCTACGTAAATGCAGAGCAAATATAGCAACATGACTAGCCATTCCCTGATGATTACAACTACACACACGACTTACACTGTACTGATATGCAACTAGCGTACCTTCAGACAGACACGCAGACAGACAGGCAGACAGACAGACAGGGACTTCTCTAATCTGCTTTAAGGGGGCCAGCCCTGCTATAATCTGCATTAATGCTAAATTATTGAACAGCCTGTTCATAGCCACACTATTGCCAGAGTAACACCACTGGCCAACACACAACACAACAAAGATTCTGCCTGAATGTAGAGAGACTGTGGGCGAGAGGCGGGGTACACCCTGGACAGGTCTCCGGTCCATCACAGGGCCACACAGAGACAAATGAGACAAACAACCACACACGCTCACACTCACTCCGAAGGACAATTTAGAGTAATCAATTAACCTAACATGCATGTTTTTGGACAGTGGGAGGAAGCCAGAGAACCTGGAGAGAACCCATGCATTAACACGGAGAGAACATGCACACTCCACACAGAAAGGCAGAGTTGAACCTGGAACCTTCTTGCTGTGAGGCGGCAGTGCTAACCACCATAATAATAATATATATATATAATGCTGTGAATGTGCTGGATGCAATTCCAGTGTTGGAGAGGCAAACAAATTCACAATCAATCACTGTCATCAGAAGATCAGTGAAAGCTAGTACGAGGCCTCATAAGTCAGTAAAACTACAATCTCCCAAAGACAGAGTAATTCTTTCCACATTTTTATACACAAAAGTTCAGCAGAAGTCATTTTAGCCGATCAGGGAAGTCTAAAAGCAACCGTTGGAGGTTTGTCTTTATGGGCCCCTGAAATATTCATTGTGATGACCTTGGTGATACCCAAATGTGTCATTTTCTTTTTTTTCTTTCTTTTCTATCAAGTTAAAACTTTAATCTTTACTACTGAGTTATGCCTGAGTACCTTAACTCAACATGTGCTTACTTGCATAGGCTAGCATGCAAACCAGTCTGATCATGCAAAC
Source organism: Leuresthes tenuis (assembly GCF_036924035.1). Classification (NCBI taxonomy): domain Eukaryota; kingdom Metazoa; phylum Chordata; class Actinopteri; order Atheriniformes; family Atherinopsidae; genus Leuresthes; species Leuresthes tenuis. Next base: position 24,387,930 of record NW_027325369.1, read on the forward strand.
TGTATAGAGAATATCACACCGTCACATTCGTAAAGCACCTTACCTGAGACACTTACTTTTAGTTTCTTGGAAACAGCAGAGGCTGTCTCTTTAAGGCTTCCTCTGCTCTGATAGGTTAGTTGACTAGTCAAAAATAGTCATGTGCTGCAAGATTCATATTTATCAAAATTTTTTCCCAGGTAGGTCAAATCAGGAGGCTGTTGGAGTAGAGGGAGTAGAGTAAAACTTAAATGTCCCTTCAGTGCAGTTTGCTTTACATAGAGAAGTCAAACACAGACAATACAGAACCAACTATACAAACTGTGCAAAATCCCCCGAACCACACACACTGTCAGCAGGAGGCACAAATTAGGTAGGAATAATATTGTGATATATGCTATATAACACTAATAGCAGAAGGAACAAGAGACAAGCTGTACCTATTAGCGCTGCATATAGGGAGAGTAAACCTGCACCCTGAGGGGAGCAATTAAATGATGTAAATGTGTTCCTAGTGATTAAAGAAGAAAACCCTGGACTGCTAACTGTCTCTCAGGCAGGTGAGGAGCAGTGGGAGAAAATAACTCGGTTTGGTCTTCACGTTCAGTTTCTTAACTTTGCTGAACTTTAAGATGCACATAAAAAGGTTGCGACAGGCTGAAGGGAAAAACGTATTAGTATGAGATTCCACATTTATTGCCGCTGTAATTTGTTCAATATTAGTCTTTAAGAATTGTTAGCGTGAGCCTGTAACTGTATCTGTTAGCAGTACCTCAGAGCATCTCAATGTCCAGGGCTGTTTGCATCGTTGGAGACATGATAGTCATTAGTATCCTTCCACTTCATTTTAATAAACACCTTGGAAACGGTGGAGGGAGACGATTTCCTAATATGACACAGACTTTTGAAGGCACACATTTGAGTGTGTTTGTTGACAGAATATCGAGGCACATGAACAAAGGATCCTCGGAATATATATACATATCCAAACACTCAGCCTGTTATAACCCTGAAAGGCATCACAACACTAACTTTTTGGAGCTATAATCAACCACATCTTTATGCTGGCATCTCTCAGGGTATCCTCATCCATCAGTCTGCTACACCCAGGCTCCCCTCTGTCTGGGAAAACGCCCGGTGCAATTATACCTACCTGTAAGTGGAAAGACAGCAGCTCCCTGTTAATTACAATACAGCAGCAGGCAGCCACCTCCTGACAGGTATCTGTTTACTTGGAGAGCCACATCAAATAACCCAGGCGGTGGTTTCAGTTACCCATTTTCTCATGTATTAGCTGAGCAGCGCGTCCAAATCTTAATACATCTGCCACAAACTGCTGCTTCTTCAGAAGACAACTCATCCAGGCAAAGTGAAATTCAACAAAATATCTTTAATAGATATAAACTTTTTTTTTTTTTACACATCACAGCTCAATGGAAACAGAATCACATGCTGTCACATGTTAAGAACGAAGGCAAAAGGGCGATCTGCTCCGTTGGGGACTCTTCATCCAAGTCCGGCTCATGGTCTATGTCTCATCTTTTCCCCCTTTTCTTTTAGTAAGATTCCTTTCATTCTCCTCTTGCCAGTAAAGCAGAAATACATTAAAAAAAAACCTGTAAAAAATAAGAATGAAGGTGCAAATTTTGATGAATATTAAATTCTCATTATATACAGTTGCACAGTATCTGAGTACAAAAGGAAGCAATTACAGTATGAGGCTTAAATAAGAGCTTTTTGGTCATTGACAGACCAAATTTGTGTTGGGCTTTAACTACAGGAGACTCTGTAGTTGGAATTTCAGGATGAACAATATATATTACCATGTAATCACATTCTGAACAGTACCGATTTAATCTATTCTGAGAATTAAGGATCAGATTGAGGCCATTTGACATGCTATTAATGGAGAAGGGGACAGGTCCATGTAACATGTTACATGTTGTCAACACTAGGTGGCACTGTCAATCAACCCACTGCAGCAGGAAAGGTAACAAAATCTGATAGGTCAAAGAAAACTAATAATTAGCATTTTGCAGTAAACGTTAGCCATCTTTAGAGTTTAAGGATATACATTATAGGCAATTATGTATCCAGCTGCATATGGATGTTTTTATCTCGGCCATTATCTTTGTCTTAAATATTCATTATATTATAGTATTGTGGGTGGGGCATAAGAAAATAAAAGTTAACACCGTGTATTTACAATATTCTGAACTGTCGATTTGTATCTTTATGGCGCCCACTGTGTTTGTACAATATATATTCTTCTCTTGGGAGTAGACCAGAGTGAGTAGCTCTTTTAAAGTTTTACTTGCAACGACACTTAACACACCTGCACAGTCTTTTACACACATACAGACCAGCACTTCACCTTACAGTGCCTACACACAGTATGTGCTACGCAAAGGCTGCGTCTGTCCTCTACCTACCCACACTACCATCAAAAATGACATCTTCCATCGTCTCACAGCTTCTTTTGGTTAGTAATACAAAAATAATCAGTGTTGTCAACCTCTAATTAATAGAGTTGAGCAATGTCTCAACAGCAACAAATTTACAACACATTTAGTTCTAAAGTATCAACCTTTATCTGAGTAACATGGGACTATATTTACAAACTCTTGCATGGGATGAAGAAATTTTAATTTGAGCTTTTTTAATTGGAAGTCCGTTCACTTGTAATTAGGTTAGCTGAGGAGCTAAATGGGGACAGTAGCTTTAAATCCCTTTAGGTTACTTTGGGCATCTTGCTCTCTCTGACATGCGGGAATACCAACAGTCATTTAGAAACATTTGGAAACAAAGCATTACATAATGTTTTGTACTCCTAAGGGAGTGCATGCTGATAAAATGTGACACAGTTACACCTCTGCTCTTTTTCTCTATCGCCCCGTTCTCTTTTCTTCAGAGTATTTTGTCTTTTATGGTGATTACTCCACAGATCCACAAAGCTGGAGGAGGATGGCATGTAAACCCATGTTGGCACTGGTTTGTGTTTACCCAAGAAAAAACAATTTTGACAGTAACTCTGTAGCACTGAAAGTTTGGAAATAAATTGAGTAGTGGTTAAAGTCCAGGTAAAGAGCAGTTTCCATCTTTGTGCATCAGTTCATGTCGATTGTGTTGAAGACCCACTCTGTGAACTTCTTGAGCTTGGCTGAGGCGCTGTAAGACTCCTCCAGGAGTCGCTGGTTGTCCTCTCGCAGGCTCTGGATCTGAGCCTGTAAAGACGCCTTGGCATCTTTCTCCTGATGATGAAAAAAACATTTTTGGATTATTACGGTTCACTCTCACATATTTGCCTTCTTTAATACTGGGAGTGTATTACAACTTCTTATGTGCGTCTTTAACTCGCCTTCTTCAGGTCCTCCTGCAGCGCCTTCACCATGGACTCCAGCTGGCTCACCTTCCCCATTAAGCAGGCTGGAGTCTCTCTATATAAATGAACAAGCAGGCCATTAACCTAACAGTGTGTAGCTGTTGACTTTACAGGTAAGTGTGCAGTCAGCCAGAGAGGAAGACTAATTAGCGATATTATCCGCAAGAGTGTATGACTGGAATTAAAACTGGTCACAGTGCTGGAAACCAGTGGAGTAAAACAAACGTTGGTCCCAGGCTTTGACCTGAGGCCTCTTACCCGGGCGAAGGCTGTCTCTGTGGAGCTGCCTGGGGTTCGGCCTGCTGGGGACTGGCAGCTGCTGTGCTCTCGGCCGTTGAGTTTTCCTCGAGGGCTGCTAGAAAAACCAGTCTTTGCTCTAAAACGTGAAACATAAAACAATGGATCCAGATAGGGAACAAGCACAGAGCAACAGTGCCCTCCTCTGACGTAAATAAAGGTGACAGCAGCGTCTCTTTTCTTTACCTTCCACTGAAAAGTACTACAAGCAAATTACAACTCTTACTGTTACTGATGTGAAAAAAAAAAACAAAAAAACATTAAAACAAGATGTGCGCTTACCCTCAAAGGCCTTGGCAGCATCCACCAAGTGGGCCCAGTCAAGCGGGCCATCGGCCCCAGTGTCAGGCAGGGGCATGAGGACAGGCTCCAGCTGCTGCTGCCTCTTCCTCTCCAGCTCCAGCTCTGAGCTCTCCGAGGCTGTCAAGTCCCCTAGGATGACGAAACAGAAAAGTAAAACACAACACATCAGTCATCAATTATGCAAAATACCACATTTCTATAGAGACTGTAAGTCATTTCCTTATGTTTGCTTTGCTTTCATTACTGTATGTGCGGCACTGTGTTTATTAAATCTGCTTCTCAGAGCAATATACTGTATATATGCAGTCACATATCCTCAAATTCTGCTGAAAAAAAGAAGATATTCACCCAGGGACTTGTGTGAGGCTCGTCGGCTTGCTCCCTTACGGGTGGTGGGTGAGCGTGGCACGGTGGAGCAGGTGAACAGAAGGTCGGTAGGCGTGTCACGCTGTCCACAGAATGACGACTCCCTCTGCCCGCTGTAGATGCTCTCATCTGACAGCGTTCTCTGAAGAGAGCGACGACTGGGTGGCGGGCCGGGAAACAGCGGCTTCAGAGACGGATGCAAACAGACAAAGAATGAAAAAGCTGGGAAGAAGTCACAAGTAACCACAAATGGTGTCGAAATGGAAGACTAACTCAACTGTCAATGTGCAGCCTTGGAGTCGATCATTTCAAACAGAAGAAGATAGTTCAACCATTAATGACTAACAGACCGCTCAGCTGTTTTGGGATTTTCCAGCAAACAGCTATGACTGAAGCTAACTATTACCATCACCATTTCCCCTGACTGGTATTTCTGCTCTTTTACAACAGTTCTGACCTTTTTGGAAAGGACATTTTGACATATTACAGCAGGGACTGCACAGGTGTATTGTGATGGATGTATTTTGGGTGAAGGGCCTGGTGCTGTGCATGCTGGTTCATTGTCAAGGTTTTTTGATCCATTCATTCATCCTTTTTTGTATCATTTCACTAACTTTTCATTTTCTATTTAAAATCCAACAACTTCTACAACAAAGTTACCAAAGATCAAGTTTTAATTAGTATAAAATCTCTTTGCTAAATGAAGTGTTCCATTATCATTACTTCATGATGAACTGTTTAGATCAGCTTGTGCTACGCCTCATTTTACACAGGAGTAAAGGCTTTATGCACTCAGATAAAGCCAAGTAGAAGAAAATTCTCTTAAGAGTTTGAAGAAGAAAAAAGTGGCAGAATCTGTGGTTGTGAATACAGTTTTGAAAAAAAATGGTAGGATACGTATTGGTGAAATGAAAGATCATATTTATCAAGGCTGCGGTGCATGAATCGACCTTGTCAAAGACACAAAACATGAGGAGATGAGGTGAAAGTAAATTAAACATTGTTGCGGCTTTTCCCAGATGGAAACGCAGATGAAGAAAAAGTCTTTGGAGAGATGTCAAAGTTGGTTGGTTTGTCTTTGACGGGTCATTTAGCAAACAGCAGCGCAGATGTAATCTGTGCTGTCTGGTACTAGTTAGTGGCTGAACAGCTTTTAAAATGGTTGTTAACTTGACCACTAGATGCCAGTAACTGTAACACACAGTACACCTTTTTTTATTCCATTATTATACTGTTACTATGTTAAATAACTTGTCCAGCTAAATAACTTGATTCAGCTAAATATTTACTGTCCTTTTACATTTAATTATCACCCATTATCTTATATCTATTACCTTTTGTTTTCCACATCGACTTTGTTTTTATTGGCTATATTTATATAGTTAATCAGTCACTTTTAACTAATTGTTTCAACTCCTCGTTCATTCTCTAATCAACCCTCACTAGTTGCTTGCCAACTTTTGTTTAAAAGTCACAGCTAGCTTGCATTGATAAAACCAAATCTGAATTATTTGTCAGTTTTCTGCGTGCCACTGTAGTTGGCCACTACATTTCCCAGTACCTTCTCTTCACTTGTTGGAGGCGGGCTGTCAAGCGTGATGAGCTTCTTCAAGTCTTCTTCTAGGCTGGATTTGGCAGTTTGCCGCTGGGGTGACTGGGAGCCTCGGAGATTGGCCCTGAGCTGGGGTTGACCGCCCAGCAGGCCATCACTCTGGTGCCGTCTGGAGACGAAAAGCAAAATCTAATTAGGTGAGAAACATCTCACATCGAAATAATACAGATCATATGGCGGGGAGATAAAAACAGCATTTGTCATCAACCAAAAATGATGCAATCACCCTTAAAGCCATATCAAAAACACTGGCCAACACCATTTAATGGAAAAAGTTAAGGATGCTCCGTCATCCTTTCCTGCAAACTAGAAAAAAGTTGGTTTGAATAAAAGCTTGAAAACTCAGTTGCACCACATGATGGCACTGTTAACTGTTAAATCTAAAAACCCACTTAAAAACGAGCTCGGCAGTCTCTGGACATATAAGACCAAATTTTGTGCCACAGTGGCCATCATTTCTAAACCTAATGACGCTTTTTTCACAACAATTTCTCTACCAGATACGTTCACATATCTTTAGTGAAGCGGTGCTTCGATCTTTAGCAAAAGCGGTTCATGTCTTACTTGCGAGTGCTGCCAAAGTCCACGGAGTTCACTGTTCCCCCAGGCTTCTTCCAGCCAATGAGATACTTTGAGGTTGCTCCTTGACGAGGATAGAAGCTCTTGGTACCTGGAGACTGGGAGGTTTGGGATGTGGGTGAGATGTTTGCAGTGGCCGCCTCATTTTGTGGTGTCACAGCACTGCAGCTCGGTCCCAGTGGACTCCCTGAGTGACCAGAACTGATTGTGCTGAAAACAGGACATTGAAGAAGATAATTAGGTCTTAGTTTAATTATTGATAAACCATCTATAAAAATATTTCAGCTGCACATCACACATAAAGAACTTTAAAAACCTTTAGCAAGCTTGTTCCATCACTGCATTTCCAACAAACTGATGACTTCATAAACAGAAAATGGGACAAGGTGTCCTCGCATGTCATTTTCATCCATGTTCAAACAAAGTTTTGTGTCTGTCCATGTGTGCACATACTATAAAACAAAGCTGCCAATGTACAAGTCTGGTGATAGTGAGTTATTTTTGTCTGAATGAAGAGGAGGAAAGCTTTATTTGATTCAAAGGAAGTGGGATTAAGAGGAGGGAGAGCAGTGCTGAGCTCACAGTATGCATTTCTTGCAACTTCAAGCACTTCCTTTCTATTAGAGAGTCCATAAGAAGGAGATACATACAAATGCAAAACCCCTCGAAGATATTTCATTCTCCCCCTCTTCGCTTCCCTTTGTTAATACCAAGCTGGACTTTTTCATCTGTACAGGATAAATCTGGACTACAATGAATCACTGTCTGTTTAATGAAACATTGAAGCAAGTGCACAAACTCCACCGCTGCTTATACAGCTGACTCTAACAGAATATCAGCACACCTAGAGTGGGGGGTGGCATCGCTCAGGTTGTGGGAACCACCATCTGGACCCAGTGGAAAGGCAGACGGGCTTTTCTCCGGGATTTCATTGCCCCCAGTGGCGACAAGAGAGTCAGGTGTCGGAGGTGAAGTGTCGGTGCCTCCCTGGCTGCCTGGATCTTCCTGCCATGGTATCTTTTCCTTGGCCCTGAAGGCTCCGGTAGAAGACGCTGTGCTGCTTTGGGTGGCGGTAAAGGAGGTGGCGTCGATGCCGCTGTCAGTGGAGGTGCCCTGCAGGTAGTCGTTGAGCTCTAGGTCGCTCCGCACTCCTGAACGGGAGCCGACTTCGTACCACTTCTCATCGCTGTGAGCTGAGCTGGAGGCGTTGCTGGACAGAGTGTTGCTGCTCGACTGACTGGATGAATATGGAGCATCAGCCTGTTAACAGATGAGTGAAGGTGCAGGTTAGGCCACAGAAAATTTGGACCTGATCAAATTACATGTGGTAGCTGCTGACTGCTGCTCACCTTCATGTTCTTGTTCGGGGACATGTTGCTGCTCTGGTCTGACTGCTGGAGTCGAGGAATCACTACCTTGGAAACCACAGTGTCTACAGGGTACAGCTTAGTTAGAGACAAGCAGCATAGAATCAGCCATGTGTTTTATTAAACTCAGAGTCTACAGAGTCCTGCTTACCTGAGCTGGTTTTGTCCCCGAGTCTACCGGCTGCGTCACTCTCCCCAGTTCGAGTCCAGCACACACCAGTGCCAGAGCTCGCCTTCATCCCACTGACTTCCTCACCAACCACCTGCCGCACAGATGACACAGGCGACTGGCAGTTGTTATTGAACCTGGATGGGAGAACGAGGATCATCTATGTTAGCAAAATGCAACTCGCCAAAATGCAAAGTGCAGTCAGTGTAACCTGCAGTGAGGGGTTGATAAGCCTACCCATCAGGCATAGACTTCTGCCTCCAGTGGCTGGAGCTCATGCTCTCTGTGTAAGAGAGGCTGGAGGGTGAGTTTGTGTTGTGCAGTGTGCGACCCATCACAATGGAGCAGGCGAGAGCATAGTTGTCATTGCCTGGGGAATATCTGCAAGAACACATATGGGTGGCATTAAGGACATATGCTGCAACCAGACAGATATCATTTTGGCGTGTCTGCCAGTTACATAACAGTAACGTATTTATTTTGTGACCTTTTGGGGTTGAGAGGCCGACCGTCACTGGACACACTGCGGGGAATAACAGGACAGTTGCGGTCGCTGAAGTCTGAGGGCGGTGCCTTGATAAGGGTTCCCCCTGTGCCAGCAGCGCGAGTTTGAGGGCTGGATGAGGTGCGCGGCCACTTGGTGGTGTTGTTGTTTGTTGGGCGAAAGGGAAACTTTAACTCATATGGCATTCCTTCTTTATGGTTCTTGTAGTCCACAAGTGGCATGTGGTAGATTTCCGAACAGCCTCTGATGGAACATCAGGCATATACAGAACACTTTAAGAACATCTTTAAAATTAAAGTCACCTGAACTCGTATCTTCTATATAAACTCTACCTGCGAGGCGTGGAGTCCTCATGTGGAGGAATGATGACCACCTTGACAGTGACAGAGGTTCTGAGCAGGTCAATCATCTGCTCGTGAGACAGTGAGGCCACTGACACCTTGCAGATCTCCACCAATCGGCTGCCCTGCCTCAGCCCTGCCTGCCAGGCGTACCCATAGGGCTCCACTTCTGCCACAATGCCCTCAAAGTTGACATGAAAGCCCAGCTGGCCTAAGGCGTTACGCCGCAGAGTCATCTCTGTGGTCTGACATCCCTTGGTCAACATCTATAGAGCAAAAATAAGGAGATACAGAGGTAGAGGTTGACAGTGAATGGAGGAAATGCCTGATCAATCTGTTCGATCAGTCCACATAATATGACTACTTTGAGTCACTCATCCTTTTCCCTCATTGTTTGAAGTGATGCCTGTCATGATACTAACAACAAAGCCCCGACAAAAAAAGGAAAAACAAGCGCAGACAGCGCTGATAACAGGAAATTGCCACTTTTTTCCCCACTTCTTTTACCATCAGCTGGATTTGCCATACCTGAGTAATGATTTTAATACCCCACCAAAAGCACAGCCTTACCTACACCACACTGCAAACCTCAGTAATGATATTATATAAGCAAATTACTATGCATTATACCTTCCCTGACTTAGAATCACAGTCAACACAGCAGTGGTGGCTTTTGGATGGTTGCATAATTTAAGGCTACGCCCATATGCAGCTATAATAACATCAACAATACTTAGTTCTTATTCTTGCTTAATATCTACAGCTTTATGGGAAGTGGTTAGAATGAAAAACATAGTCTCACTCTCTATTACGAAAATGAAAGTCCCTGAAAGACTTCACCAAGCACTTTTCGCCAGCATAACTGTTAACAGCCCAGAGGGTTGCTTCAGAACGCTCTAACCTTTGCACATATTGACTTTTACTGGTTAATTGCTTTAGAAGATGTATGATCTGATCGCTCACTTTTATCTGCACAGACTTCCAGATAATTGTTCGTAAAGGTAGTGAGGCATTCATTGTAGAAAAACTTAAAGAGACCAATGTGTGCTCACTACAAGCAGCCGGAGACAGCCTGTGCGGCTCAGTGGGACCTTTCAAAGCTACAGCAGTTGGTGTATGCTATGTACTGAGGTGGCCCACTCACCTCCAGCCTTTTGACA